>NC_135805.1:78051889-78736256 GCF_964213995.1 Mustelus asterias
ATCAACAGACTGTGTTAAACTCTGTTCTTTCCCCTTCCTGACAATGTTAATGAAGAATATTGACCAAGGTCACATCAGAGAAAAATAATAAGGATCAAAATTAAAGGTACTATATCTGAATACACAAATAATTTGTAACAAGACGGACGAATAAGTGGGTTAAGCACACAGACTTCACAAAAGTTATAAAAGAAGATTTGTTCATTCCACTAGCAGCAAAGCAATATCAACCCGCAAGAAAAAGCATGATTCCAAGAAACAAGCTACTTACAGAATACTCACTGCTAATGCTTCAGATTTCTTGGAGTCTTGGCTCTCCAACATACCCCTCATCAGGCTTGTTTTGCTGTACAGCTCCTGGGCTGCAGTCCTGTTCTCTCACTCTCTCTCTCTCATGAGGCTTCTCAGATTAAGAGTGCTGTCAGTTGGTTTGACTAGGTTTCCAATTCCCTTCCTGACTTATTAGCCACATTAAGGGCTTTAAGCTACCCTAGGCTCCTGCTACTCTGAAGCCCTGGACTCATCCTTGCTGTTTTCTCCCTCGCCTCATGGCATCTGTCTCTGCCCCTCAGATTGTCAAAGACGTTGCTCCTGAAAGGAAGAGGCCCACCTGGGCCAAACAATTCGTCTGCTCAGTGCTCTCCCACAACATTGTCACCTGCTGTCAGAGGCCCTGTCACTTGAATTAATAGCAAAAAAAGGGAGACAAATGCATTTGACCTCGTAACCATCACTGAGATGTGGTTGCAGGGTAACCAAGGTTAGGAACTGTCGCTGTACTTGTTTTTTTAGAAAAGAAAGACAAAATGGCAAAGCACATCTGTTAAACCTGATTATAAGTCATGAGATAAAATCGGGAGAGAGAAAGCATCTTAGGTGTGTTGGACTGGAGGAGGAGGAGGGGATCAATGTCAGACTGTGAGGAGGAGGGGAGTCAAATTGGACCCAGACCTGGGGGATTGGAGTCAGGCCAGGAGGGGGAGGGGGTGTCTGGTGTCGTGTCGAAGTTTGCTTGGCTGTGGTGTAGGCGTTCCCCTAGGAGTCAGGGGTGGGAGTGCTGGTGGGAGTAGGGTGCTGGGTCGCTTAGGGAGTCATGGGTGTGCGGGGTGTCCCATGTTGGGCTCAGTCTGTGTGTTTAAAGTACTCTGGAGTTAGAAGTGCTTTTATCCTTCTAATTCTTTCAGAGTAACTTTCAGAGTAAAACTGGCAGAACTATCCGAAGTTAGCAATTTAAACCACTTTGTTGGATGGTTCCCAGCATAGCGCAATTGTCCAGGGGAAGTTGGCTCTTAAAAACCCTTAAATGGGAACTTCGCAGAGGGATTCTCCAGCACATTATTGTGGTATCCAGAAAATGCGGCGCTGGAGAACCAGGAAGTTATGGGCCAATGTTGGACAGAGCATAAATATAGAACAGTACTTGGGAAATGAATTGGCCTAAAAACCAATAAATCCACTGGACCTGATAGTCTACATCAGAGGGTTTTAAAAGAGATGCCTGTTGAGATAGAAGATGCATTGGTTTTAATCTTCCAGAATCCTCTTGATTCTAGAATGGGCCCTTTGGATTTCAAGGAAGCAAATATAACCCCACTGATCAAAAGGGAGATTGAAAATAGAGAACTGTATGCCAATTAACCTGACATCAGTACCAGGTAAAATGTTAGAATCTATTATTTAGTACTGTGGGTGTACCTCCACCTCAGGGACTGCAGTGGTTCAAGAAGGCAATTCACCACCACTTTCTCAAGGGCAACTAGGGATGGGCAATAAATACTGGTCTAGCCAGCGACACCCATATCCTGAAAATTAATTTTTGAAAATTAAGGATATGGTAACAGGGCATTTAGGAAATCCTAATTCGATTAGGCAGTTGATTGAAACTTATGAAAGGGAAGTTGTCTTGTCAAATGAACAAGGGAACTTTGACGGTATAATTAACAGGAAAGATAAGGCAAAACCAGTAGATGTAGTATATTTGAATTTCAGAAAGCTTTTGATAAGGTGCCGCGCAAGAGGTTGTTACACATACATTACCTATCTGAGGTTGGGGGATAACACATTAGCATGGACTGAGGATTAGTTATTGAATAGAAAACAGAGCGGGGATAAATGGGACATTTGCAGGATGATAGGTGTAACTAGTAGATTGCTGAAAGGGTCAGTATCAGGCCCTTTGAATTTATAATCTCTATCAATGAAATGGATGAGGGGACTGGGTGATCTAAGTTTGCTGATGATACAAAATTAAGTGGGGAAATAAGTGGTGAGTAGGATGCAAAGAGGTTGTAAGGGATATAGACAAGTTGAGTGGTTGGGCAAGAGGATACCAGATCGGATATAATATTGAAAAGTGTGAGAATTTGGTTTGAAAAATGGAAAAGCAGAATAATTTTAAATGGTGAGAGATTAGTAAATATTGGTATGTATAAAGGTTTGACTATCCTTGTACATGCATCACAGGTAACATGCAAGTACAGTAAGCAACTGGCAAATGGTATATTTGCCTTTATTGCAGAAGGTTGGAGTATAAGAGTAAGGGATTAATGCTCCATGGAGCGTTAAATAGCTGCAGGGCTGCTGGCATTGATGGGGATATATTACCTGACAATGGGCCCAATTTTACCATTTTGATTCTAAGTGCTGTATCTGGGCGCAATTCAGATCCGACTTGGAAAACTGCTCTCAGGTGAACCCCATATGCACTTAGCCTGAAAAAAAATCGTGAGTCTGAATCGCGCTGTGGGTGTGGCTTATCACGCCCGAAACACTGCAGCTCCAATCGGAGCTTTGAACTGCGCATGCGCAATGAAAAAAAATTTTGAAAAATGCGCCCCTGTCACATCACTCCCAGCCGCAAAAAGCGGATAAAGCGGCCCGGGAGTGAAAAGTGGGAGCGATGGCCCCCACAGACATCGCCCCACCCCCACACACATCGCCCCACCCCCACAACATAACTGTCCATCCTTATCCACCCCCCCGCTACCCAGACCGATCATGACCCCCTGTGCCCTCCCCCCCCCCCACCGATTGCCCACAGAGTGGCAGCAGTCCCCCTGCCCCTGTCCCTCCATTCCTCCCCACCAGAGATCCATCTGGCCTCCCTCATTTCCTCCCCCCAACCAGAGATCCATCTGGCCTCCCTCCCCCAGCCCCACCAGTGAGCGATTGGGCCTCCCTTTCCCCTCCACTCCCCACCAGAGATATATCTGACCCGCCTCCCTCCTCCCTCCCCCCCCACCAGAGAACGATCAGGCCTCCCGCCCGACCTCCCCCCACCAGAGAATGATCGGGCCTCCCCCCGTGCCCCGCCTCCCCCGCCAGAGAATGATCTGGCCTGCCTGCCCCCCCCATCTCATTAATTCAATTTCAATGCATACAAATACATTTAAATTGCCGTTGCGCCCGTTTTGGGAGCGGTTTGGATTGCGGCCATTTTCGGGCCTTGGTAAAGTAGGCATCTGCGCAGATTGCATTAATCGCCTCACGCCCGACTTTACCAAGTTTTCGTGCCCAAAAATGGGCCCGACCAATGGTAAAATCGGGCCCAATATTTTTGGTGGCAAGGTGGGTTCTGAAAATCCTGTCTCTGGAGAACTAGATAGAATTTTGATTTCTTTACCAAAGGAAACATGTACTTGCCTTGGAGGGGTGCAACAGAAGTTTGATTCCTGGGATGATGGTGCTATTCCTACGAGAAGAGATTGAGTAAATTGAGTAAATTCTCTGAAGTTTAGAAGAATAGAGATGATCTCATTCAAATACCTAAAATACTTAGAGGGCTTAACAAGTTAGATGCTGACAGGCTGTTTCCCAGGAATAGTCTTAGGATAGGGAATCAGTCATTTAAATCTAAGATGTGGAGAAATGTCTTCACTCAGAGAATTGTGAATCATTGGAATGCTCTAACTCAAAGAGATCTATGGTTAGTCAGTTGTTGAGCATATACAAGCCTGTGTTCGATATACTTTTAGGCACCCAAGGTTATGGAAATAGGCTGGAACATGGTGTTGACCTAGAGATTCAGCTGTGTTCGTATTGGACGCTGGAGCAGGTTTGAAAGCCCATATATTCTACTCCTGCTCCTATTTCATTTGTTCTTGGATTCCTATCAGACGATATTCTGACGGGGGCCAAAGAAGTTGCCAACCAAGGAATTCCTTTCTCCGACCTCACCTCTTATGTTGCCAGAGACCAGGGTTGATATTTAATGGAGGTGATGGGGGCGGGGGGGGGGGGGGGGGGGGGGGTGTCTCATCTGCACCACATTACCTCTTTTCTGAAAAGTCTGCCATGTTAATTGTCTCTCAGGCACTTAAATTGGCAGTGGTGAGCCTACACTGGGATAAAGGACACAGGGGTATGAGTCCCAGTTGCAGAGAGCTGTCGACCAATTAGAAACTAGCAGATGTCATTGCAGAAAGTGCAACCAGGAAGGTGGCAGCTGTTGCTGGCAATGCACCATGCCAAAGCTCAGGATCAGTGAGGGGCCACAGGTGGCTGATGGTAGAAGGGGTATTGCAGGTGGGGTCATGGAGGAGGGGGGGGGGGGTCAGCAGCAAAGGCAAGAGATAGCTTTCAGTGGTGCCCCCCACCTCGCTTTCCTTCCCGATGCCAGGTTCCTCAATCAGACGTTGAATGCCTTTGAATGAGCGGCTTTCCCTCTATCTTGAAAGTTGATGCTGAATGGTGAGTCCCCTCTGGGTAAATACCAGCAGACATGGGATGAGGACATTACATGGGCATTGATTGCCCAGTTGTGGGCCTCAATAGTTGGCAGCACAGGAAGGCTGTCCTCCAGCCTTCCGGCTGTGGATTTAATAGGGACAGAAGTGAGAAGGTGGCAGCAATCCCATTTGCCACTCTCTCACTGAATTTAATGCCCCATGCCACCAAATTCACCACGGGGAGGGCATTAAATTCCACCCCATATCTTGTGCAAAGTGAAGTTCTGCCTTAAACAAGCAACCTTGGAAATGCAGAGGGTAGGCTGGGATGTCTTGTATCAGGTCCTGGATGAACTTTACTGCATGACCAGTGATTTGAGGCTGGGAATATGCAAGCTAATACATTTTGTGGCTTTTATTCTGTAAGGTTGCAGATGCAGCAAACCATATGCCGATGCGCAATTGTTAGTGTTTGTACTCTTTTTACAAGCTGACCTTGAACAGTTTGCCCAGCTTATTAGGTTCCCTGTTGAACTTAGTGTGAGAAAAAGGGTCTGATGTATCCTTTATTACACCATTGTAAATTATACAGAAATAATATAACTTGTGATCCTTGATTTCAGGTTTTCTCGCCCACCTTTGATCTTGGTTTCATTGGATGGTTTCAGAGCCGAGTATTTAAAGACCTGGTACAGCTTGCTACCAGTTATTGAGAAACTCAGTAAGTAACTAAAAACAGAAGCAAACTGAAAGCCTCCAACCAGTTGGAATACATGCTCACTCTCAAAATCCTACTCTGTTAGAATAAACACTGTTCAACTGTTAGAGTTGATATTGTGCTGTATGATAGTTATACCCCAAATACTAACCCATCTATAGGAACCTCTCCTGCCAGCTATCTTAACAAAGCAATAATAAATGGATTAATGTCTTCATAAAAAAAGGATTTCTGTACAATGTGTTACATTACCAATAACATACAGCACAGTTTCAATCCGCTTGTTCTTTTCCCCAATTTAAACTTTCTAAATCTGTTATAATTATCTGGAAAATGCATTCAAATGTAATTTTTCAAAATGCTAAAAACATCCTTGAGATATGCTTTGTTTTTAAATAATAGTGACGAAATCCTAATTTGAAAAATGCAAACTGAAATTCTAACCACTTCTCTGATAAAATTGTAAGACAAAAAATGATACTATTTTGAGACATTATGGAATTGAGTTTTAAGCCAGACACAAGGGATTAAACATTCACTCGGTGATTCGCGACCTGCCCATCCCCATTCTGTTGGTACTAAACTTGGTGCTCCCACCTCAGTGCTCTGATTGTGACATGAGGCTAAATGGGTTCTTTACTGCTTGCAGCCTCTGTGCTGAGTAAGGAGCCAGAGACTTTTGTAATTAGATTATGTAAAGCGAGAAGATGTCTAAAGATGGGAGGTCATTCTTAAAGGGAAGCTGCAATGAAGAAGCTTGCCGGATATTTAAAAATGGAAAATGGATCAACGTGCGAAAAGGAAGTTCGAGAGTGATAGGTGCGGTGGTAGCGAAAATAGTGTTGGAGGTGGGCAGGAGGAGAGACACCATGGATCACTGGAGTGGGGATGGGAGATGGGACTAGAAGCCCCGAAGGACTGCTGTCATTAGTAAATGGGGGCAGGTGACTTGGAGGGTCAGCCTTTGGAGTCTGGAACCAAGGACCTGACAGCTGTGCTACAAACAGTCTAATGATCTCACCTGGGTGGTCAAGGTGAGTGAATGTCTCTTTGTAAAATATCTCCTACTCCCCCCACATAAAACCAGCCTTTCATGCTGCTCAATGCAGCAAACCCCAACACTTACCCGGCAATACTCACTGGAGCTCAGGATTCATGCTAACATTCAGAGACTCCACCTCACCCTCACACACCTTCTGATGATGCCAGCCTCGCACCCAACTCTCGCTGCGTCCACATGCCTCCAGTTACGAGTCCTGGCAAGCACATCACATACACACAGTGTTGCCTAATCACTGACAACCTGCCCTCTTTCTTGCATACAAGGTGAAACACAACAGCAGGGAAAGAGCAAGCAAGGGACAAGGGCATCCACATCTCCGGTGCCTCATGAACAAAATGGTTCCCAGTGTTATGGGGCCAGCTGCGATGGGACGTATGGCACCCAACATCACCGAGAGCACTGACAATTATGGCATTTTCCTTTCTTGTGCCCTTCTCAAATAACAGTTCATCCTTATCCTGCTATCCGGAATAATGAGCCAGCTGCAGATGATGTGACCATGGATCTCCTGCTTCCCACCTCAATCTTCCTCCCCCATTCCCACTTTCCTCTTCTGAGTCCCTGTTTTCAGACACCCAAGAACTTCCACCTGGCCAGCCACAAGAGTCCCAGAGGGCGGGAAGAGAGCAGCACTGACAAAGAGGCACTGTCACTTGATCTGACACACGGCCTGCAACTCAAATACCTCATATACTTCAGGGGCAGGTATAAGACTGAGATCAGCACATGATGAGTCAACCGGTCATGAGTGGGCTACAGGCTGGCCGGGGATAAAGGATGGTCCATTTAACAGCTCACCAGAGGATGAGTTCTGCAGATGAGAACCATTTGGGAGAATGCTAATGGACATGCACACTGAGGTACTGGATGTACTGACTGGCCTGCCAGACAGCCTCCTGTCACTAATAAGAGGCAAGAAAGTGTCCAGTTCCAAGTTGGCAGGGGGCAATACACAGAGTATACCCTCTCTGCAGCCTCTGCTCCATCTCCCTGTTGTGCTGCAGAGCCACAGGCATCATGACTGCTGCCTCCAAACTTGTTGGAGCCTTTCTATGGACAGGTCACCAAATGTTCTGCCTTTCCCATGCACAGCAATTCTCCCTGTCAGAACCCAGAGTGCACCATAACACCTCCAAAATTACTTCAGAGTACTTTCATGCACTTGGCACTTGTCATAGCAGAAGCTCTTAAATATTGCTTTATATGCAATGAGTGCCTGACCTTTGAAGTAGCACCTGTACAGGGCCCATCTTGCAGGTTTGCCATTGTTGGTTGCAGATGACAAGCGACTACGCTGTCTTGATCTTCATGGATGCATATTCTGGTTAGGCTGTGTGACATCAGGATAGTGCTCCTTCATTAGCTTCCAGCACGAGGGGACCATCCATGAGACCTTCCCAAGAGGCATGACATGTGAGCCATGTTGGAGCTGACAGGTGGTGATACAGTGTGCCACAGTGAAACAATGTGTGGCCTCCACAGTGCTAAAGTAATTCATTGTACTAGTATTCTCACTAATGCTTTGTACAGTAGCAGCCACAGTTCATACTTTTATATTCTATTCCTTTAGCAATAAATGCCAAGATTTAATTTGTCTTTCTTATTACTTGCTGTACCTGCATATTAGTTTTCTGCGGGTCATGAATGAAAACACCCAAATCCCTCTGCACTGAAGCAGTCTGAAGTTTCTTTCCATTCAGATAATAATTTGCCTTTGTATTTTTCCTGCCAAAATGCATAACATCACAATTATCCATGTTAAACTCCATCTATTTTACCCCATTCAGTTAACTTATCCATTTGTAAATTTCTTACTTCAATATCACAACTCACTATCCCACCTATTTTAGTTTCACCTGCAAATTTGACTATGGTACCTACTATCCCCGTTTCCAAGTCATTAATATAGATTATAAATAGTTGGGGTCAGAGGACTGAACCCTGCAGCATCCATCTTGCCAGCCAGAAAAAGACCTATTTATCCCAACTCTCTAATTTCTGTTGGTTAGCCAATCCTCTATTCAAGCTAATACATTACCCCTAAACCTATGTGAACTAACCAATGTTGCATGACCCTCTGAGAGAAAAACATTCTCCTCATCTCTGTCCTATAAAAGCAGCTCCTAGTTGTGAATTAGTGACCCCTTGTTCTGGATCCGTCCACAAGGGGAAACATCCTTTCACTGTCAGCCTTGTCAATACCATTCAGGGTCTTATATACATTAATCAATTTACCCTCACTTTTCTAAACTCCAGTGGAAACAAGCCTAGCCTGTCCAATCTATCCTCACAAGACAACCTGCTCATACCAGGTACCAATCTAATGTACCTCCTCTGAACATCCTCCAACACATTTACATCTTCCCTTAAATAAGGAGACCAAAACTGCACACTGTATTTGAGAAGCAGTCTCACCAATGCCCTATTTAACTGAAGCATAACATACCTTTATGTTCAATTCCTCTTGCAATAAAGGATAGTATTTCATTAGCCTTCTTGATTACATGTTGCTTCTGCTTAATTTTTTAAAACTCATACACTAGAGCATCTAAATCCCTCTGCACTGTAGCATTCTGTAGTCGTTCTCCATTTAAATAATAATCTGCTTTTTTATTCTTCTTGCCAAAACGAACCACTTCACATTTTCCCACATTATACCCCATCAGCCAAATTTTTGCCCACTCACTCAATCTATCAATGTCCACCTGCAAACTCTGTACGTCTTCTTCACAGCATGCTTTCCTACCTAACTTTGTGTCATCTGCAAATTTAACTAACATGTCTTTGCTTCCCTCATCTAAGTCATTGATATAATGTGTAAAAAGTTGAGGCCTCAGCACAGACCCAGCGGGACTCCACTGATCACATCCTGCCAATCAGAAAAAGACCCATTTATGCATGCTCTCTGTTTTCTGCCAGCCAGCCAATTTTCAATTCAGGTTAAAATGTTACAACATGAATGTTTATTTTTTGCAATAATCTTTGATATGGCACCTTGTCAAATGCTTTCTGGAAATCCAAATACAGAATGCCTACTAAGATCTGAGCTGCTCAACCACTAAAAATGCAGCTGACTCCTATAAAAATACAACACAGTTGTCAAGAAGTGAAGCCATCAACAGGAAAAACAAATCATCCTCTCAGACCATAGCCTCCGAGAGCTCACTGAGTACTGCAAGGGTTCTTCCTCATCACTCTGCGCAGAGCCAATTCAGATCCAGCAGATCTTTATTGGGATGGTCATCATTTGCTGCATTGCCATCTCTATCTGCCACCACTGATCTTACTTTGTGAAGAACTGAGAGATTCCTAACTTCCTTGTCTGCCCTGGGTCTAGTGGATGGGTCTCCATGAAAGAAAGGAATTTATTGCTGAGTGTATAAACTTCCTCAGCTTCTCAGAATTCCCACTGCTTCAAAATAAAATGGTGAAGGTTGTTGCATGAAAGTCAGTGCGTTATTCAAATGGTGGGCATCAATCTGTTTTTTCTAGGATTTCTAGAATTATGTCAACAGGACCTGTTCTCCTGCCTGGAGAGTTTGGTTCTCATTGTGCTTGTCTGCCTGTTTTTTGATGACTTTCTGGGAGGCATATAAATGTACTTCGGATACAGCAAAAGCGTTAAAGAGTCTTTCTCGGTGTTAAGATATATACTCCAATAATGAGGTTGTCCTCCCTGGTGTAAGACTCCACTTTTGGGTCTAAAAGCTCTGTACCTACTCTTGATATTGATAGCATACAACAGCTTGGATACCATGTCACTAAATGTGAAAGACCTTTATTAAATCTCTAAACAATAGCACATACTCGCAGCGACTTTGCTTAGGAATCCCGCAAGCTTGGGTCCATCTCAGGTGGTCAGCCCTTTAACAGATCTCACAGTGTAACTTTGGAAAAACTGACCAGGCCATTCCATACCTCCCTTTCTAAGAGGAGACTGAATGTAGTAACAATATCCTTCAGGGCTGTGTCTTTTTACACTTCCCTGAACCTGATCATTGGGATAAATGACAGTACCTTAAATCAGATCATCTGATTCGATTATTAACCCCACCCTGGCCATCCAGGACCACCTCTACATGGTCATATCCTTCCCTCACAAGGGGGGACATCTCCAGGTGCATGCCAACAATGGATATGATCACAGTATCTTGGGGCAGGAAGAAAGTCATTAACGCATTCCCGAGTGGGACTTCATTCCATGGCGCTTCCATTGATGGAGCAGGATCCTGGAATTTCAATCCCCAGGTACATTCCTGCGAATAGTAAATTTCAGGCAGCGTGACTGACCAGAATCATATTTAAAGAAAAATGCAACATTGTTTAATTTTCAAATAACTTGTAAATTTTGATGCAATTAAAAAAAAAAATCAGCTTTACTAAAGTTAAGGTTGGAATTCTCCGACTGTTCGTTAGCAACAGATTCTCTGGTCCTGTTGGCTGCATACACTTGCCGTGGGTTTCCCGCGGCGTGGGTGGCTACAATGGGAAATCCCACTGGCAACAGCGGGACTAGAAGATCCTGTCGCTGGGGAATGACACGCTGCCTCTCTCCTCCAAGAAACCTGCTGATGGGAGGCCAGGGATTTCTGGCCTAAGAATGCACAAGGAATGAAAGATAGATTTTGCTCTGGAGTACTTGCGTATAAAGGGTCACCAGGTCGAATTGCATGCTTGTAATGGGGGAACCTGATTTTCCATCTATTTGAATGAATGGACAGAAAAGCACACAGGTCCTGCCTTGGGCTGCAAAGCTCCTTGTCCAATTTTCCACTCTGCACTCTGGACAGGCGATTCAATATACCAAACAATAAATGGTCAAATCGGCCCTAACCTCCTAATATTTGAGACATTTGAAAATGAGTTTTGCCACAAAATGCAGGAGTAACTTTATTTTTCACACATATTCCCTCAGAATTAATCTATAATTAGGATTGAGGATTAATTTGGTCGCAACAAATCTGAGCAATAGGTCCCAAGATTTCACCATAAGGTTTAGGGGAATTCCAACATTTTCAATTGGATTTCACAGCTGGTTGAGATCGACTTAATGAAATTGTGTTCCACATGTACCGTGTCGGCAAACTGCAGTGTTTCTACATCATTTTGTGCATTCACACTCTTAGTTACGTGTCAGCCCAAAATGATTTTTCATCTCAAAGAGTCTTAATTTGCTTTGCCCTGTTGTGTCGGATCATTCCCAGACTTGGGTTGCATTTGTAGTTGTACCAAGATTGCAGTGCCCACAGATTATCTTGTTTCTACACTTTTTAACTCAAGGAAATTAATTTTGTACCATGGTAAACAAAATAAACTGAGAGTACATTGTCAGACTACAACTGAAATAAAATGACATTTTATTTAACCCTTTAGAAATAGAATTAAACATGATGTGATTATTCCAGAGACCTGTGGAACACATTCCCAGTACCTGAGAGCCATGTACCCGACTAAAACATTTCCTAATCACTACACCATCGTCACGGTAAGTTTTGTTTTTAATTCCAGGTGACTTTCTGACAATGTTCTGTGGATTGTGCTGCCCCAGAATTAAAAGCAAGCAAAATCATAAAGACAGGGCGGCACGGTGGCGCAGTGGTCAGCACTGCTGCCTCACAGCACAAGGAACGCGGGTTCGAATCCCGGCTTGGGTCACTGTCTGTGTGGAGTTTGCACATTCTCCCCGTGTCTGCGTGGGTTTCCTCTGGGTGCTCCGGTTTCCTCCCACAGTCCAAAGATTTGCGGGTTAGGTTGATTGGCCATGCTAAATTGACCATAGTGTCGGGGGGATTAGCAGTGTAAATATGTGGGATAGGGTGGGATTGTTGTCGGTGCAGGTTCGATGGGCCAAATGTCCTCCTTCTGTACTGTAGGGATTCTATGATTCTATGACAGATTATTGGACGAGTTGGCCTGTTTACTCTATAATCTGCTGCCATCAAAGACTGAAATCAGTGAACAATAAGAAGGCAAATGCTGTCACCTGTGTTTAGACCAGAAGATATAGCAGCAGAATTAGGCCATTTGGCCCATTGAGTCCACTCCACCATTCAATCATGGCTGAAAAGTTTCTTAACCTTATTCTCCCGCCTTTTCTTCGTAACCTTTGATTACCTTACATTTAAATACGTCCCTCTTTAGTAAAACCTTTCCCTTGGATTTATCACTTTCCAGCTTATGTACTTTGGAGTTTCTCCAGAAATGTTCTGTTGGGTTTCACAGTTGGCTCAGATTGGCTTGAATGATAAAAATTACAAACAGATATTGCATTGTGCAAGGACATGGGGACAACTGAGCAGTGCTTCCCAGAAGGGAAAAGACAATTCAAATTGTCACATTCCAGTCAAAATCAGTAACCTTGACACCAGTAATACTGGAGTTTCATTTTAAAGTATTTAAGGTCAGCTCTGAGACATTTTACTGGTATCCTTCATTTCCAAGTATTCCTGCCTTTTCCATTCCCACGGTGATGCAAGAGTATAAACGCGACAGGAAATTGCTCATTTGCTTTTTTATATACATTTTAGAGATTGTTCTGCTTCAAATAAGAAAGTTTGCCGTTTGAAGTAATGCTGGAAGTGAACCTCTGTTGCATGCAAATACATCCATAATGACACATTATTGAAAACACTCTTTGCAATGTACAAAGTGGCTGTTTATTTTCCTTAGCATTTAACAAAAGACTCATCAGATTTGAAAAGATTAGGGAACTACTTTTACTCTTTATGATTAATTTCATGATTTTCACTTTGATGTTGCTCCTTCCACATCAGGATTTTATTTGGTAAGTGATGAATTAAGTTAATCTGACGTTAAATGCGATATGCTTTTATTTATACAGGGATTGTATTCAGAAACACACGGCATAGTTGACAACAACATGTATGATGTTAAACTGAACATGTCTTTCTCTCTGCATGGTGACGCGAAAAACAATCCAGTTTGGTGGGGAGGACAACCAGTGAGTATAGTATCTCGTATTTCTGTTTTGTATAATTAGAACGTAGAGGTAATCACAACAGTTCTGGATATCTGAAAATTGAAGCATGAGGAATGGTATGAGAATAATTCGGTCTGAACCAATGCTCCTTCTGACCTGTGCGGCTGTGGGGTCATGCAACAACTGTGAGTGTGCTGCCCAGGGGACAAAAGGGCTGTGCACTACCAGTATTTAAGATGCATGCACGCTACATGGCAATCTTACTGCGCGGTGAAATAAATGGGCTGCACAGAGTGACAGGAAATCATTGATCTGAACTTGGATTGTAGTTTCTATGTGCATTCTTTGTGTATTATATACACAAATGGACACAGTACAAAATACATCAATGAAAATAGACAATGCTGTAAATACATAGGCCACTCAGCATCTAGAAACATATGGAATTTTGTACATAAATCCTTCGTCTGAACCTCGCTACAGATATTGACTGACTTGCTTTGTCTTTCCAGTTTTCATTTTGGTATTTATTTTAGATTTTCTGCTTTTGCAGTTTCCCTTTGTTTTTTTTTACCCTTCAATATAAGCTTTGTTTGTGGATGAAGGTTGCTTTCAGTGGAATTGCTGAGGGCAGGTGGTTTAAATTGTTACTTTCAGAAAGTCATTCTGCTGGCAATGAGAATGATACAAGGCTGTAACATAAAATAATTCAGCTGCTGAGGCACTGGGCTAGGTGACAGGCTGATACTGTGTCTGTTTAGCTCTGGCACCTTGGTTATAATTTATCTTGAATAATGGGAGGAAAATTCTTTTTTCTGTAGGTGTTCTGCATGAGGTACATTCGGGCGGTCTCAGTCTTTCATAGTTGACCTAAGAACTCAGTGAGCCATGCTACACCTAATCTGGGTTGTTTGGTCTGATACTTGTCAGAATTGAACTTGATACCAATTGGCTACAGTAAACCTTGTATTAGCATACAGTGGAAATCAACACATTGCTGTGTCCACGAAGCAGTAATTTAGAGGTACAAACATATCATCTATCACTTGTTAGGTAACTGGACAGACGAGCATGCATTGTCAATTTCTTCTTGTTCAGCTTCTTTAACTAAATAAATGTTAGGTTCCTGCCAGCACTATGTCCACTCATACAAGCTATGGGCTGGGATTCTCCCAAAAAAATTCTAAGTCCCCACCGTGCAGGAAAATGGGAATAAATCCCACTTTTTTTTTCAGCGTGATTTCCAGAATGAATCTCCAACACCCAAAGTCCCCTTGTGTGATTCACTCTAGAAATTAGGGGGCAGGGCCTATTTCCGCCCGAGAGGCCGGCAGCATAGAGCTGAGCAGGCCACTATGCATACCCCGATCTGTCAGTGCAGAGATTGGCGCATGCGCACTGGTCCCACACTGCTGGCCTCTGATTGCTAGTCAGCCTCGCTAATGAAATGCAAATGTTAATTTCCATATTGGGGCTGATTACACTGGAAATCTTAGTCTTGGAGAGCCGTGACGCCCAGCGGGAAGCCCATAAAACGGCCCGCGAGCAGCGCAGCGGGCCGGGAGAATCGCTCCCATGGTGTCTTCTCCTTGTCTATTTTGCAGTTCTGTTAAAATCCTCTTTCCTCTCTAACACAAGTATCATCTTGGAGAGGTATCCTGTTCTCCTGCCCCTATTTGGTTTGGACAAATAGTCAAACATTGATATGTTTATCGGCTTTGGTTCATCGAGCATTCACATAGGTCCCTCTGCTCTTGCACCCACTCCCCTGCCCCCCTTTAATTTATATTGTCTGTCTCTCTGTTTTCAGCAAAGAGCTAGGGCAGAATTGTTGTTGTATCAGTGCTGCTAACATAGACCAGAGGGCAAGTGTGGCCTGTGATACTGCTGCCAGTCAGCTGCAACCTCAAACCTCTCTCTGCCTCCAGCTAGGCATGTTTCAATGTGGACTTGTAGAGACGGTGCTTAGATTGTTCCAGTGCAAAACCAGCTCACGCTGCATGACTTCCAATACAGCTGCCATCAAACAGGGGGTGTCAGATACTGGACTGCTCCATCATTTGCTTGCAAATTGACTTTCTTTGCCTTCATTTTTACCTGTCATTTTTAAACACTTATCTCACCACCCTTGACAATGGGTTCAGATGCCTTGTTAGCCTTTCTAAAGCTTTGTTAAAGTTTTTTGCCACCTCGTTGTCTTTTTAATTTCATTTATTTGAATTTGTTTTAATTGTTGTTTAATTTCTTTGTTGCCTTTTTAATTTCATTTGAATGCAATTTCTTGCTTCCACCCCTCGTGCAACTCTGATATTCACCCTACTAAATCTTTAAATAATCATACAAAAGTCCTGGTCCAAAAAAAACTTAGTTATCAACACAATGCAGTTTGGCAAGCTGAGCATCAGTTCTTCAGCATTTAGAGCTGGTTTATATCAATAGACAATAATTGAGCCATTGTTGGGACAGATTAAAGAGAGCTTTACTTCACTTTTTTGCTGTGCTGTGTCTGACTAGGGGGATGGTTGAAGCCGGCATTGCTGGACACAGGCAGCAAAACATGCAAGGGTGACCGGGCATTATATTCCAATGAGCTGCATCACTGAGTTTTCCTGTCCTAGTTCATGTGAATCACTGATCACCGAAACATGTTTTAAATATGCTTTTGTTCTTTGAATAGTTGTGGCTGACAGCTATGTATCAAGGTCTGAAAGCCGGTACCTTTTTCTGGCCTGGATCTGAAGTGAAAATAAATGGAACATATCCAGACAAATATGTGAAATTTGACAAGTAAGTACATTATACAGTATATGCAAATAAGGTGGACAATCATGAAGTAGTTCTCTTGGAAAATTATGAAATGAGGATGGTTGTGTAATGATACCAGGAATGAATATTCAGAACTCAGAAATCTACCTTCTATGCAAAGGCAATGGAGAGAGGTTTAGGCCCGGATTTTCACTGAGTCAGTCTGACTCAGGAGCCCCTTATAAATAGCAGATGGGACTCAGTTCCAGGATTCCCATTCCATTCTAGTTTCCAGCAGTTTTTGCTGGTACGGGAAGCCTGCCCACATGCAACATTCTTGTCCTTGCTAGCTCCATTATGGGAACCAAGGAACATAGGAACTAGGAGCAGAAGTAGGCAAATTCAGTCCTTCAAGCCTGCTCCACCATTCAATCAGACCATGGCTGATCTCTCGCTGGTCTCAAATTGACCTCCCCACCTGTTCCCTATATCCCTTTCTTAAATTAGAAATATATCTGTCTCCTTCTTGAAACCAATCAACGATTTAGACTCCACAATGCTATGGGGCAGTGAGCTGCACAAATTCACCACCCTCTATGAGAAGTAGTTCTTCCTCATCTCAGTTTTAAATCTACTGCCTCTCAACCTATATCTGTAATCTCTTGTTCAAGATTGCCCCATAAGTGGAAATATTTGGTTTACATTTACTTTATCAATCCCTTTTAAAATTTGATATATCTCAATCAGATCCCCTCTCATCTTTCTAAATGTCAGCGAGTATAAGCCCAAAATGTTTAATTTCTCCTCATACATCAACCCTCTCATCCCCAGAATCAATCTGGTGAACCTCCTCTGAACTGCCTCCAATGTGGCATCCTTTCTCAAATAAGGAGGCCAAAACTGGACATAATACTCCAGATGTGGTCTCACCCCAATACCCTATACAATTGCAACGACACTTCTCTACTTTTATGCTCCAATCCCTTTGAAATAAATGCCTACATCCCATTTGCCTTTATTATTACATGCTGCATCTGCATACCGACTTTCTGTGATTCATGAACATAGACACCCAGATCCCTCCACCCGGATGCATTTTGAATCCACTTTCCATTTAGGTAATAATTTGCCTTTCTATTTTTTCTGCCAAAATGGGCAACCTCACACTTATCAACATTAAACTCCATCTGCCACATTTTGGCTCATTCTCCTAGCTTATCTATATCTATCTGTAAAATCTTTATATCCTCTTCACTGCCTGCATTCCCACCTATTTAAGTATCATCCGCAAATTTTGCTATGTTACACTCTGTCCCTGTTTGCAGATCATTTATATAGATTGTAAACAGGTCCAAGGACTGACCCTGCGGCACCCCAATAGTTACAATTCACCAGCCAGAGAAGGACCCATTTATCTCGACCCTCTGCTTTCTGTCAGTCAGCCAATCCTCAATCCAATCTAGTACTCTACCCCCAATCCCCTGCAATCTCACCTTCTGGATCAGCCTTTCATGCGACACCTTGTCAAATGCCTTCTGGAACTCTAGATATACCACATCCACAGGCTCCCCACTATCCACCTTGCTAGTTATGTCCACAAAGAACTCAAGCAAGTTTGTCAAGCATGACTTGCCCTTCATAGAACCATGCTGACAATGACGAATTGAGCTTTGTCTTTCCAAATGCTCATTCATCTCCTCCTTAATGATTGATTCCAGCAACTTTCCCACCTCAGAGATCAAGATAACTGGCCTATAGTTTCCTACTTTTTGCCTCTCTGCCTTTTTGAATAAGGGCATCACATTAGCGTATTTCCAATCCGCCAGGACCTTACCAGAACTGAAGGAACTTTGAAATATCACAACCATTGCATCCACTATCTGGGGTAGGTGGGGAAAGGTAGTTTGACCAAAGGGCCATATCTAAATTTCACACTGCTAAGAATTTTTCAAGATCTCTAATAAACCTTAAACTTCTATTTAAATATATATGGATACTAATCGGTGGATCAATTCTGTGGCTAATTTCTCTACAGTTTTAGCTTAGGTAGATTGGCCATGCTAAATTGTCCCTAGTGTCTCAAGGTGTGTTGGTTAGGGAGATTAGCGGGATAAATGTGTGGGGTTATGGGAATAGGGCAGGGGGTTGGCCTGAGTGCAATGGTCTGTCGGAGAGCCGGTGCAGACTCGATGGGCCAAATGGCCTCCTTCTGCACCATAGGGGTTCTATGATTCTATGAAAATGAAATGCTCTTTAAAAATGATAACATTTTTGAAACTTAAACAGTTTTTAATGCAATTGACTTCCTGATTTTCTTCAATATGTTTTACTTATTTAGGGCAAATTAATTTTGAGGTTTGTTGAGTTAAAAATAGCACTGAATGTTGTTGGACTAGAAGAGAGTTGAGGAGGACATCTTTTTCACCCGGGGATAGTAGGAACTCACTGTTTGAACAGAATGGTAGAGACAGAAACCTTCATCATATTTAAAATATACTTGGATATCCACAGTAGGTGATATAACTTATAGACCAACATCTGGAACGTGGATTATGCTGTACAGCTCTTTTGTTCCCTACAATGGGCTAAATGGCCTCTCCCTGTGCCAGAGATTTTCTATATTTCCACACTTGTAATCAGAAAACTCCAAAGTCAAGAAAACATTGTGATCTCCGGTCAACATTGTGTCAGGAATTGATACAGTGAGCATGTATCTGTGAGTAGAGCTTTATGGTCCCTTGCCGGCAGGATTGAGGGAACAGGGGAGGCCTGAAAAATTCCCTGGGTGGCATTCCCGCTGCCCTCATTTTGAGTTCATGGGTAAGGATGACACCTGGCAAGTCACTCTTCTCGGGCCTTGGGTAGGAAGAGGATTGGGGCACCTCCCTCGAGGACCCTCTTTTCATATCAGCCATTGATCCCCCTCCCCCCACTAGATTTGCCCCCCTCAAATACTTCCTCTCCCCTGCCCACCCGTCCTCTGCAACAAATCCCAAAAGGGTTTGTTCTGGCGCAAATCACGTAATGGCCCCTCCAGCCATAAAGCGAGTTGCACCTGGGCCAGAGAACCACCCCCTCTATTCATAAAACCCAATTACTACATTTACATTAATTCAACAAAATAACTCCTTATAAGAACAAACATTTATTTCAAGTTTCCAATTGCTTATAATAACAATCATTGGCATTCACAATCCCATCTCAAAGAATCCATAATCACGTGTAACTGTCAGTCAAACTGTAAAGTGGCAGGTAAACATAGAAACATAGAAAATAGGTGTAGGAGTAGGCCATTCAGCCCTTCGAGTCTGCACCACCATTCAATATGATCATGGCTGATCATGCACTTTCAGTATCCCCATTGTGATATCCTATTGTGATAATAGATGGTTCTGAAATCAGACCTGTAGCACTAATCCAGTAATGGAAATCATTAGGCTTATGTCAACAAACAAAGTGGAATAGCAAGCAATCATTTCTTTAACACTCCAGACATTTCTTCCAAGGATTTAAAGGGCTGGACTTTTACAAGTCACTTTGACAGGTTCTTCCAATAGTTTTGACAGGTCTGTTGATAGTTCCAATGAGCTTGACATTAATGGGGTTCATGCATTTGTTACACATATTTATGTCTACTTTTAACAATTCCAAAGGCACCTGATCTATCCCAAAGGCCGCCTTATCTCTGATTTTTTTGAGATGGTTAGAAGACTTCTAGTGGCTCTGGTAAACTGAGTGTCCAAAGCAAATTCCGGTCAATTCAACAATAAGCCACAAAATGATATTTCAGTGAAAATTGTGCAGTGATATGTCAGTAACAGACACATGAAATTATTTTGCCTGTTATTTTAACAAAGATTTGATTACTTTAAGCAACTTGAAGCCTTGATTGAAATAATGGACCTTGGAATTTACTTTAAAAATTAACTAATATCATAGTTATCTAATTGTTTTTGATCAAAATAGATAGAATGATTGTAACTTAATCTTGACAAAATAACAGGACATGCGAACAACAAAATAGTTTCATGATGCAATAATCAATGTGTTTTGATTTGAATTACATTGCCAAACCAGGATTGCAAATATAAAGATGTTTGTCTATCACTTTTTTCATACAGCCTGAAAGAAACTAGTTGACAATAGTACTCATTGCATCAAAACATTCTTCTTTCGCCTCTTTACCATCTCTCACTTTAGCTTGCAACTATTCATATATTTCAGGTCTATTCCATTTGAAGAAAGAGTATTCACTGTCCTGAAATGGCTCAGCTTACCTGATTCAGAGAGGTAATCATTTTTGGTTATTGGTCACTCTTCTAATTGCTCATTAGTAATCAGGTTATTTGCATATTTTTTTAAAATGTGTCTGTCCATCTCATGTCTGTCAGTTATGAACAGTTTCATATCTCCCATTCTTTCTAGGTTTCTCTCACACATGTCTGTCTTTTCACAGTTCTTTCTGTACTCCTTTGATATTTTTCCTCACTTTTTCTCTATGTTTCTCCCCTTCACTCTTTATGTCTCTCCTTTTCTCCTATGGAGATGCTAAGCCAAATGTGGGGCACAAAATGTCGGATGGTTACAGAAATTAATTGGTTTCTAGATAACACAGATGTAAATAAAGGGGTTAGGACCTGAAGTTCGATTTTGGAAAAGGGTGGGAAGCCTGGAACCTTAGACCAGGCTCTTCATAGTTGTGCTCTTTGCACCATTTCCTGGATTCTATGCTCTATTGCTTGGCATCGATACCCATATTCACCAATCAATAAGTTTCATTGTTTGCCTTCCAAAAGTGCTCCTCAGCTTCTGTGCCTTGCTGTTGGTCTTTGTGTCCTGCCTCACGGTCTCCACATCCTTTCCTAACCTTGTACCTGCCACTGTGACTATCAGTTCAGCTTTTCCTCCCAGCCTTGCTACATTCCAGCCTTTCTGCTGCCACCTGAACCCAGACACTAGCTTTTCCAATCCTCTTGGTCTAAGGTCCCAGGCTTCCCACCCTTTTCCAAAATCGAACTTCAGGTCCTAACCCCTTATTTACGTCTGTGTTACCCACGAACCAATTAATTTCTGTAGCCATTTGACATTTTGTGCCCCACATTTGGCTTAGCATCTCCATAGGAGAAAAGGAGAGACATAAAGAGTGAAGGGGAAAAACATAGAGAAAAAGTGAGGAAAAATATCAAAGGAGTACAGAAAGAACTATGAAAAGACAGACATATGTGAGAGAAACCTAGGAAGAATGGGAGATGTGAAGAAGAGAAAGAAGACGGAGAGAGGAAGGAGTAACAGAAATAATCTGAGATAAAAAAAGATACAGATGACAATAATAGGGAACCATTACACAGAGAATGAGAAAGGCCACACACCAACAGAGATAGAGAGGCAGGAAGAATTAGAAAACAGGAGACAAGCTTCAGCACAGTTGTGGGAATAAATAAACACAATTTTTGTTCTTGTGCTCAATGCCACCAGTAATCAATTAGTTTTACCAACGTGGCCATTTAAATTCACAAGGTATGTTTTCTAAAATTCATTCTGTCGCTATACTAAATGTTTGATTTTGTCTAATCAGGCCAAACTTTTACACCTTGTATTTTGAAGAACCAGACAGTGCTGGACATTCATCTGGACCTGTTAGTGGTGGAGTAAGTTAAAGATTTTTATCTTTATTTAACTCTTTGAAATAGTAATAATCAACTATCTTGGAAAATGTTTATAAAAACTTATTTTTCCGAGATGAAGCTTGTACACACATTACTGTTTTAAAACCTTCAATTTCCCTCAATTATTATCTTTCATTTAACATTACCCGTTAATGTTGTTTAATTATGCCTTTGATATTTGCTATTTTAAAATCAGATATTTTGATTTCATCCTTACTGGGTCTAAGTCTCAGATAACCCTAATAGATTGTGTTCTTTCTGCTAACACTTCACCTACATTGCTGTTGTTTTTCCATATGCTACTTCTCATCAAATATTATATTTATGATTTTGTCCTATGCATCTTGTCTGCCTCATATTAATCTCATCCTCTAACTCATGCTAGCTGAAGGTGATCTATTTTAATTCACTCTTTCTCCTGAGATATCAATTCACCTTCTTTGATTGCTAAGCTCTGTTTTTTCTCTCTTCCATCATCCCCTAATTATTCTATTTTTCTATGTTGTATACCTGTATAAACAGATTCCCATTTCCTGGGGTGCCATATGTCTCTGTAATCCCTCTAACGTTGTTCATTGCTTCTAAAAGACATCTTATTTCAATTATTTTGGAATTCAGTTATATTACCTAATATCAATTTTGACTTCTTCCTTAGGCAGCTCAGTTTCTTTATACTTTGTAACTTTTCTACTTTATGTAAATCTCAGCCTATATCTGCCCACCTTGTGGTGATATTGCTTTACTGACTTCTAAACAGTTGGAGGAAGAACCCTCAACATATGTAGTACTCCTGTCAATCTGCACAATTAGTATTAGTGCTGTCAAATGTTTTTGCATCACACTTTCTAAACAATAGGATAAATTTCCAGTTTTGTATCAGTAGTGAGAGCATCTGAAAATAGAGATCTTTAATTTTTAGGGCAGTCATATTTTAAAAGTACAAATTTAGAAGAGCATGTAATTTTCTATACTGTTCTGAATTTCTAAGGGTATTACGTCCTCACTAACATTCGAAATTATACAACTGTGGACTGCCCATGAGCAAATCTCTAGATATGTGTTTTAGTAAACACATGCTTCCTTCAGCCCAAGAATGAAGCAAGTGAACAGCTTTCTCCATATACTGTACCACTTGTTTCTGGATAACTCTGATGTAGGATGGTGTTCTACAATTTGATGAGTTGAATTTAAAGCAAAAACTGTTGCTTGAATAATTAAGTGTGCATCTCTTGATATCTCTTCTTATTTTGCAGGTGATTGAAGCATTACAGTCAGTTGATAAGATTATAGGAATGTTGATGGATGGCCTCAAACAAAAAAACTTGCACAATTGTGTTAACCTCATCATCGTAGCTGATCATGGTATAACCTTTTAATGTTGCTTGTCATCAAAGCAAAAGATACACTCAGAGCATGGGGTTTTAATGAAAACACAAGTTTGAAAATTAATTAATATACTGGTGATACCCTAAATTGTCTACATTTCATGCAGGACAGCTTACACTTCTGAGAAGCACATGACTACTGCAAATAGCATGAGCCAATCCATGCTTCTTTTACTGTACTTTCAAGGACAGCACAGCAAAACAAATACAATAAAGCTCACACTTGGCACTGCCAGAGTGCTGGTGGTAATGTCTGATGGGCACTGCCCAGCCATGTCCCCAACCATCCTAGGGCCTCCGAGCCTCCAGGTTTGGCCATCCTGCCTATTCTTCATTTGTGAAGACCAGTAGTGATACGCACCGGGTTCCCACAGCACCCAAGGGTCGGAGAGTCCCGGGAGCAAGGAGAATCCGGCTTGAAATTGACTAAGCGTATTTAAAGGCAATCTGTGCCCAAGCGAGTGGGGTCAGAAAATATCCCCCATTATCTCATTAATGTATTTATCAGGTAATTAAACATGATCTATGCATAGACCTGTAGTTGTTTCAGTGTTAATTATACAAAGGATACACCAATATTAACAAGAATGGTGTCAAAGAAAATATTAAAATTAAAGAAGATTCAGTTTTTTACTTTCTATGCTCGATGCAAATGCCATTGAACTTGAAGTGACTAATGCGTTTTCAAAATTATATTTCATTGCCTTACCATCGTTTATCTGGATTTCTTTGTCTTCCAGGAATGGATAAAACTTACTGTGATCAAATTGAATACATGACTCGATATTTTGAAACAGTGGATAATATATATGTGTATAGTGGCCCAGCTGCTCGCATTCGAGCTAAAAATGTTCCAAAGGACTATTTGACATGCAAGTGCCTTTAATGTATAATATAAAATGATCTGTTAAAAATTATAGCTTGATGTACAATGTAAATGGTGATGCCAATTCCTCCAGATTGTGATGAATGGAGCGTTTAAAATTACAATTTCAAATACAAAGGGAAAGTTAACACCAAGTAGTCAATTTCATTATCTATATTAATTCACAAATTAATTAACATTTCTTCTTATACATTAACTACAGTATTTGTTCTATTAAGAATATTTTTAAGTATTTGGCCCCAAATTTCTATAGGGATTCTTCGAGTCTTGCCCCACATCTTTGATAAGGGGCCAAATTCTTCCAAAAAATGACTAAGTGTCATCGCTGGTGGGAAAAGTGGTGCAAATTCCACCAGGTGGATCCCTGCAATGCAAATCGCAATTCACCCACACTTAGTCATTTTATTGGAGCTTGAGGAGATTCCCACCAGCAAAGAGATGTGCAGGACCGAAAGATGCTGGCACAGCTGGCTCCTCAGAGATTGGGGTGCCCTGATCACAAAATTAGATTGAAGGTCCCTCTACCCACTCCCCACAACTCACAATCTCTCCACAGACATAGCAACCCCCAGGAGACATGAGGAACACTCCCAACTCTTGACCCTGGAGGAGTAACAGCCCCCCCCTCCCCCACCCTGCATTGCTAACTGTCTGGGTCACTCCCCCACCCCCCCTACAGAACATAGGCAAGAGCATGACCCAACCACCACCCATCCATCTTTGCTGAAATATAGGCCCTCCCCAAACACAGGCATTGGGCTCCCCAAGTGAGCAGTACCTCGCTATGGAGTCATCCAAAGCCGCAACCAATTCAGGGACCCCCCTCAGACCCTGCACCCTGTAAGCACCGCTTCTGGCCCCGCCCCTTTCAGTCATTCCCTTCGGGCCCTACTCCTCTACAGGTACCCCCCTCAGGCTACGTCCCTTGCCAGTGCCCACCTGGTACCCTGACAGTGCCAATTTGTCAGGGTGCCAGGGCAGTGCTACGTCACAGCCCAGCCATGTCCCTGACCGCCTGGGGCATCAATGGCTGCCAAGCCTCCTGGCATGTCCATCATGCCTGGTCTCCATTTGGTGAGACCAGTGGTGATTTGTGCTGGGTTCTTGTTGCGCCGGCGGGTCACTGAAACCTGGGAGCCAGGTGACTCCGGCTTGAAACCCTACATTTTAAAATCAGGATTTAAATATGATCATCTGGTTCACACCCTCAGTGGGCATGATCTAGTATGGGGTGGGCGGGGAGAATCCCAAAAGGGGATTTCCCAGGCACAAATCGCGTTTGGCCCCTCACGCGATATTCTCTGACCATAAAGTGATTCGGTGCCGGAGAATTGCCCTCAGGAAATCAGTAGAAACTTTACAAAAAGAGTGAAAGTTGCTGAAAATGGCCTTTTCTCTGGTGGTTCTGGGGGTCTCCTGTTATTTTATGGTGCAAGTGAAGAACATCTGCAAAATCCCAGACTGATATTTATTCTCTTTTTGTCACATTTTCTTCTCAACAATATTTTTGGGAGTTCTTGACTACATTCATTTGTTCCCACATCATTGTGTCATGTATCGCCTAGTAACCATACGGAAGGGTTACCTTTTCCAGGTTTCTTAAATATCCCTTTTACATAGTCATTATGATAGGTGTAGGGACAGTCCTAGATGATGGTTTTCAAGGTTTAAGGTTTTAAGTTTATTTATTAGTGTCACAAGTCGGCTTACATTAACACTGCAGTGAAGTTACTGTGAAAATCCCCTAGTCGCCACACTCCGGCGCCTGTTCGGGTACACTGAGGGAGAATTTAACATGGCCAATGCACCTAACCAACACGTCTTTTGGACTCTGGGAGGAAACCAGAGCACCCGGAGGAAACCCATGCAGATATGGGGAGAACGTGCAGATTCCACACAGGCTGTAACCCAAACCAGGAATCAAACCTGAGTCCGTGGCACTGTGAGGCAGCAGTGCTAACCACTGTGCCACTCCTCTTACATGAAGTATCTAGCCTCTAATTGATGTCTTTTCACAGCAGTGAAACTGACATTAAAAGAGCTGGAACTGGGAAATCAATGTGTCATTGACCATTCACCTTTCCATGGCATCAGCCGCTACTGCTGAAACCTGCTGCTAGTAGCCAAATAAACTGTAATATATAAAATAATTACTATTTGTCTGTTTGGCTATTAACAGCTTAAACAAGCTCCTCCAAAGTTTTTCTTTGGACAGCCAATACTTTGGTGGACCAATCAAACCAGGGAGCCTCTAGTGATAAGGTGAACTGATCCTGGAGGGAGCAATGTTAAAGAGACCACAATTAACCTCATTGCTCCTGGGTTATGAAAAAGCAGAATCCATCAGGGTTCCTGATCCTGATCACTTTTTCAGTAGCATTGAGGATGAGATCAGATGAACAAGGGGCGGCACGGTGCACAGTGGTTAGTACTGATGCCTCACAGCGCCAGGGACCCAGGTTCAATTCTGGCCTCGGATCACTGTCTGTGTGGAGTTTGCACATTCTCCCCATGTCTGCGTGGGTTTCCTCCGGGTGCTCCGGTTTCTTCCCACAGTCCAAAGATGTGCGGATTAGGTTGATTGGCCATGGTAAAATTGATCGCAATGTATGGGGGATTAGCAGGGTAAATAAGTGGGGTCATGGGAATAGGGCCTGGGTGGGATTGTGGTCGATGCAGACTTGATAGGCTAAATGGTCTCCTTCTGCACTGTGGGGATTTTATGGAATTCTACGAAAGGATTCGGCCACTTAATCGGGGACGGTTCTCTCACTGACAGAGACTAGCACGGGCCTTTCCTATGATTAAGTAGTCCTGGCCTGGGCTGCCATGTTTCTGCTATGACAGATTCCATTAAATCCAGTTCAACAGTTGGAGGGAAAAGGAGCAGAAGAAAGGAATATAGAATAGCTCTGATTTCACTATCAGAATTTTAGGGAATGACGACAGTTCTTTGTTTCTTTTTCAGTTGATTCAGAAGGAGTGGTTAAAAACCTTTCCGTAAGTAATAGAAAATAATTTCTATTTGCTGGAAAAATTTTGATTTTATTTTATTATTTTCACATCTATTGGTATACAGTGAAAAGTATTGTTTCTTGCGTGCTGTATGGACAAAGCATACCGTTCATAGAGAAGGAAAGGAGAGGGTGCAGAATTTAGTGTTACAACATTTGGTGGCTTCCAAATGTATTGCACTTTAATGCAGTCCTTCACTGTAATGTTCCTTTGATATTCCAGAATTAGGGATTTTTTTCACTGGAATTGAGAATGTTGAAAGGATTAAAAGTGATTAAATCTTTTGAGAAGATGCAAAATATTGGCCTCAATATTAGCTTCTTCACAATGGGCAGGAAAGTGTTTGGGTGTGAATTAAAATTCGTTAAATGGCAAAACAACCATTGCCTTTTTTGTGACTATGGATATTACTTGCGACTGACCCATTCTCGAGAGGCTGTGCACTTCATAAAGAAATTTAAATCTGGCTTCCTCAGTGCAAGTGGGAGTCTAATTTAAACGTTAGCATTGCAGGACTGATTTCCCAAGGCTTGGGGAACTCGGTAGTAAAATAAAGGTGGGGGCTGTCAGCTCCAGAAGGTAAGTGCTTTTTGCAACACTCCTTTTGGGCCAGAAGGAGGAAGATTGTTATGCCTGAACCCTCAAAAGAAATTCTTAGCCTAAAACCTCAACACTACAACCTTTACTCATCACCACCACCACCACCACCAGCCCCCATGCTTATTCTTTCCCTTTCCACAATTGGTGACCTCAATCTAGCTTTTATCTGCAACCCCCATCCTGCTGATTGTCACTCTGTTTCTCTCTGACCACAAAGCTTTTAATTGTAGTTCCCATTTTCCCACTTGCCACTTTCTGCTTTGTTCCCTCCAACCCGTCCCCACCGTTCCAGAGACCACCTCCAAGCATCCTCAGCCGTGACTTCCTGCCAATAGTTTTCCCACTTTGTAGCCGACCAGCCTGTCATTTCCGCCCTGATGCCATGTTTCCCTGCACCCTCCCACCTCAACATAATTTCCAACTCATTGGCAAAGGGAAATTATTGTCAGAAGCACAAAGTTTGAAGAAATGTTTTCATGTAATTTTGTTAGAACATTGAGGGTGGAATTTTCCCAACCCGCCTGCCCGCCATCGGAATCGTAGCAGGCGGGGGCGGACCAGGCAAAGGTCCATTGATCCCGGGCGGGAATTTTCAGCCTTGAGGCGAGCGCGGCCAGAAAATCCCACCTGAGTGGTTTTAACAAATGATTATGCAAGCTGAGATGATAAAATCACTTAGCAGAGAATTAGACATGAATTTTCAAGAGCAGAATATAAAAGGAAATGGGATAGGTTTCTGGCAGTGAGATTAATCGTAAATTCCTCTAATTAAGGAGATAGCACCAACATAAGCTTAATAGGACGAATGACCTATTTCTGTGCTGTAATTTTTATGGCATCAAGTACAGGAGTACCAGGGCTATTTTGAAAATGTCAAAAAACATTCCTTTCTTAACCACTATGTGAAAGATTAGATCATCAAATATTTTTGCTAATGGTACAAAATTTCCTCACTTTTTAAAAAAAGTTTTATTGGTAGGAAATGTTTTGCAGCCATTTTATAAATTTATCAATTTAAACACTTTTGGGGAACATCTCTTATCAAATTTGGACATTTGATATTACAATATGGCTGGGGTAAGACTCAACTGATTACATTGGGCTGGATATTTTGCAGGAGAGGGTATCAAGAGTCAGAAAAGCAGACTCCTCAAACTTCACTCCATTAAACAGGCCCCCTGTCCCACATATTTTCATTCTGGGGAAGGTGAGGAAGGGATGGAATCAGGTCATCTGCCTTTGGAGGCAGGCCTAAGGCAGCAATGGAGGTTGGAGGATGGCAAGGCTGGTGGGCTACAATGCCTACCTCGTTTACTGGGACATCAGCCCAATTGTAATGATGAACGTCGGGGCCTCATGCCCTCAAACCTCACAACATCACCCTCACACCCAACCCACATGACCCTCATTCCCCTCTTAACACTAAGGTTGGTGGCATAGTGGACTGTGAAGGAAGTTATCTCCAATTGCAATGGGATCTTGATCAATTGGGCCAGTGGGCTGACGAATGGCAGATGGAGTTTCATTTAGACAAATGCGAGGTGATGCATTTTGGTAGATTGAACCAGGGCAGGACTTACTCAGTTAATGGTAAAACGTTGGGGAGAGTTACAGAACAAAGAGATCTAGGGGTACATGTTCATAGTTCTTTGAAAATGGAGTCACAGGTGGACAGAGTGGTGAAGAAGGCATTCGGCATGCTTGGTTTCATCGGTCAGAACATTGAATACAGGAGTTGGGACGTCTTGTTGAAGTTGTACAAGACATTTGGTAAGGCCACACTTGGAATACTGTGTGCAATTCTGATCACCCTATTATAGAAAGGATATTATTAAACTAGAAAGACTGCAGAAAAGATTTACTAGGATGCTACCGGGACTTGATGGATTGAGTTATAAGGAGAGGCTGGATAGACTGAGACTTTTTTCTCTGGAGCGTAGGAGGCTGAGGGATGATTTTATAGAGGTCTATAAAATAATGAGGGGCACAGATCAGCTAGATAGTCAATATATTTTCCCAAAGGTCGGGGAGTCTAAAACTAGAGAGCATAGGTTTAAGGTGAGAGGGGAGAGTTACAAAAGTGTCCAGAGGGGCAATTTTTTCACACAGAGGGTGGTGAGTGTCTGGAACAAGCTGCAAGAGGTAGTAGTAGAGGCGGGTACAACTTTGTCTTTTAAAAACCATTTAGATAGTTACATGGGTACGATGGGTATAGAGGGATATGGGCCAAATGAGGGCAATTGGGATTAGTTTAGGAGTTTAAAAAAAAAGGGTGGCATGGACAAGTTGGGCCGAAGGGCCTGTTTCCATGCTGTAAACCTCTATGACTCTATGAACCCTCAGATCCCATCCATGCCCCCTCATAGCCCTCAGGCAGTGAAAACTCTTCCAAAAACCATATGTTGGCTGGAATTCTCCAGCCATTCATGACTTACTGCCATTGTCAGCATGAACAGAGAATTTGGTGCTCAGCCAAATCTCTGTTCACTGCAGTGGGATTGGAGAGTCCCAGCTGCAGGTGAGGTTGAAGAATCTGACCAATTATTACAAGGTAATAGAGATGTTGATCAATCAAATCATCCCTTCCCCTCTGCAAATGTATAAACATTGCTTGCTGAGATCGGAATGGATTAGGCGTACTTGAAGATCAGCTAGGCATTCATAATGATGCTATCTGTTCAGCCTGATTTTGTTGATACAATTGTCAGATGACCTCATATGAATGCCTGGCTAAATTCCAAGAATGGCTAATCCACTTAGATTTCATCAAGTTCTTTTTAAAGTTATTTATTAGTGTCACACAGTAGGCTTACATTAACATTGCAATTTGAAGAGGGGAGGGAAAGCTTTGTTTGACATCTCAATTACCTTGTAATGACCTGATGTTTTGAAGAGATTTTCACAGCCTGTGTGCTTATTTATACATGATCAAGAAGTTTGAAGTGGCTAAAAGCTTTTGGGATTGATACTATGAGTGACTGTGGGTGACAGGTTTATGAGAAATGTAGTTCAATAGAATGTCAAATGGCTCTTTTTTGGCTAATGACTCAGGACTAGGTTACCCCCATGGTTATAATTTTTCTGAGAGGTGATGAAACACTCTTACTGACAGAAGGGGCCCAGCTCCACCAAAATTCTGGGTAGATTTGGATCCTGGAATCAAGTCCCACTCATCATGACTCGGTGAAAATCTGGACCTTTTCCGGCATTGCAAAGAAAAATTGTTTACATTTGCTATTGCAACAGGAAAAAATATCCTGGCAATGTATTAGATATCTTCACTTGGAATGCAGAATGCTAAAAATTAAAGATATGAAAAGACACAATATCAGCAACTTGCTACATAATTATAACCCGGGACTACATGTATCAGAGTAATTCTAAAAGTTGAAAGCTCTCTGAGACAATTTTTCTTTCATAGCTGCATATAAAACAGGTTTTGTTTTTACGAGTTAAACATTTTAAAAGAAAATTAATACTTGTTGTCTTTCTTATATTTTGTATTTTTTTCTATTTTAGTGCAGATTTCCTAACCAACATTTCATACCTTATATGTCCTATAATTTGCCGAAGCGCTTCCACTTTGCCAACAACATTAGAATAGACAAAGAGGTCCATCTGTACTTGGACAAACAGTGGCTGGCTGGACGGTAGGTTAATCCATTGTTTAAAAAGCATGTTTCTGACTTCTAATGTCGTCCCTTTGTTGCTTTTACATATCACTCTGAACTACCTGCAAATCTCCACCTCTATCTGATCTCCGCTGTTCAGTCAGATAGGCCGGAACTCTCTGACTTCACCTGCAGCTGAGGTTCTCCAGTCCCGCTGCAGTGAATGGACATTTGGCTGAGCGCCAATTTCTCCATTCTCACTGGCAGCAGTAGCAGGGCGTGCGAGACCAGAGAATTCTGGCCATAATATGCAAAGTTGTTTTCCAATTTCTCCTGCTGTTTCCTCAATCTATTCATATGGATTCTGTCTTAATGATTAATTAATCTTTACACTTCAGTGCTGTGATAAAATACTTCAGTAACACTGCCCCTACCTTTTGATGGACTAATTTTCTTTGTTCTAATTTCTTTCATCACTTAAACACAGACATTGACTGGAACAACCACAGGAACAAGTCCTTGTCTTTAACAAGCTCCTGCTAAACAATCCAACATTAGTGCTCAATCAAATGATGCAACACAATTCAACTTGTATATTTCTGTAATGATGAACTTTCACAGACTTTATTAGTGAACACAGAAGGTATTTATTAATAAGAATTGTACAGCAGCCTCATGGCTGTACTTTGCTCCCAAAATGTTGTTGCTATGGAGCCCCTTTCACCATGGAGTGATTCCACACTCTGAGTCCTGATTGGTCACCTAGACCAGGTGATGTGGACAATCACCACAAATTCTTTGCTATTAAGTTCACATTTCACTACAGAACTCGGGTATCCCACTTAACCATTCCAGCTTAGCGACAGCAAAAAATGGCCTGAATTCTCTGGCTGTTTGCTAGTGGCGGATTCTCTGGTTCTGTTAGCAGTGCACCCCTGCTGTGGGTTTCCCGGCAGCGTGGGGTGGCTACAATGGGAAACTCCATTAACCGCGGTGGGACTAGATAATCCAATCACGAATGATGGCACGCTGCCCCTCGCTGCCGAGCAACCTACTGATAGGAGGTCGGAGAATTTCGGCCCAAAGCTCGCTCCAAACACCGAGACCAATTCTAGCTTTTGATCTCCACATTCCATGCCTGCTAACATTAATTTATAATACATTAAACAACATAGTGCAGACTTTAGGCAAACATGGAACTGATAAGACACATTCATGTTTGTCAATTTCTCTTGATGATTCTGTTACCATGTCTATAAATCCACCAAAGCACACAGTGACCAAGGAATGCCCCAAAACCTTAAGACTAGGATGAGTGACTTTCCCACTTTTTCAGTGTTGAGGGCTTTGATGTCAGCCTTTTAATTGATCACAACTTTACCCTTTGGGTAACCAGACAAATAACATAGTTTTCTTAAACAGGTGTTTTAATGCAAGGTGTTGTGGGAAAAATCCACTAGTAGTCAGACTTCGAGATTCAGAAAATACGATTTATTAAATGGAGCTCCATAGAGACAAGGTACTTGGTCTGTAGCAAACCTTCTCTCCATTGTATATCGGGAGCGGTTCAAATTTATACCCTTTACACAATGGGTTAGACCGGTGATTCGAAGATTATCATATTTACAAGTATTTAGCATTTCATGAATGGGTACATTTCCCCATATTTACAAGAATACAAACAGGTATAGACATTTAGCATTTTATGAATGGGTCTATCAATGGCTAGTTTCGTCTTGTGCGGGTGCTAATCGGTTCCCTCGCATTCATATTTCCCGCCTTCCTTTAACATTAATCTAAGCTCTTTGTTTTGGGGTTTCCTTATCTTAAAAGATGTCTTGACCCTTGGCTTTGGCTTCCTGAGGTGTTTGTTTGCTATGAGTCACTGTCTGTGATTTGGAAATGGCTTGTCTGTTAGGTTTTTCTGAACAGCAGGAGCCTGTGTCTGCTCTTTTGGCTTTCCCAGTTAACCCTTTATGTGCCAGGCAGCCATTTTAGAGTGTGCTTTCTTGTTTTGCCATTTTAGAGTGTGCCCCCCTTGTATTTTCCCCCTTACAGTCCCTCCTTTTGGTCGGATTATAGCTTGGACAATCCTCAGACCAACAATCATACATTCACATATACAGGTCTTCGTTCTTCTCTCCTTCTTTGCTTCTTTTGATGTCTTTATTTCTTCCAGTATCTTCATTTCTTCTGACGTCTTCGGGGATCTTCATTAGGGGTTCTTCTTCGATGTACACACTGGCTCCTGGCACAATTCTTGTCAACATTATTTTAAAACAGGCTTTAAGGCATCCCACAGTCAGACAACAGACAAGTATAATGACAATGAGTATAATCAACCCATGTAACAGGTACGATTCCCAGGATTCTCCCACCAGCCATGCCAGCCAACTACTTCCTCTTTTGGGTCCCTGTCTAAAGTTATCAAGTTGCGTCCTGATGTCATTGATGACTTGTGTAATATTGTAAGACTCATCTGTGACATGGGTTATGCATTTGTCGCCTATGATGGCACATACTCCCCCTTGTTGTGCTAACTGGTAGTCCACTGCGTATCGTGTCTGTTGCGCATACAATCTTAACTCAGCCATTTCTTGGTTGATAGCCTCCAATGCTCTTGAAGTGCTGTTTCCCAGGATTGTTAGCCCACAAACAATATGGTTTCTATTCTTAGCTCCAATTACCCCAGCTGACCCTCCTAGAGATAAAGTTCCGAGGAACCCATACCCCAGTGAGGATCCCAATGTATTCGGGGTTTCCCAGTTAGCGCAGAATTCCCTGCTAAAAGCCCGGGTCACTATTCTCCTCCTAATGTACCCCTTCTGAGGGCATGGAACAGTCAGTGGCCCGATTGTTAGTTTGCTCATACTGCCAATTGTTCAGTTTATTTGGCTTCCCGTTTGATCCCACCACCTGGTAAGTATCAAAGGGGTATGTCCATTTGGCTGAGCTTACGTGAGTTCCATTACATTGCCCGCAAATAAGCTGTCTTCCCGCGGTTATATTTAAACATTTTCGTTCGTCACAAATACAAATAATCTGTCCCTTGTTGATCCGACAATGTTGACGGACACACTGTGTCTGTACACAAGAATCATTCTTAGGGACTAAGGCATAGGCACATCCCCATCCCTGCCCCGTGAAACAAAGCGGATAGCTTGCAGTGTCTAGGCAAGCTTTTCCTCCCTCCTTTTGGGACCCCTCGCATGTAGGATTTGTGGGGTTTACAAGTCCCACACATCTCCCCTGTAAACCTCTTTTATATTTGCCAATTTGTCCCTTACAGGGTGTCTCTGATGTATCTACAGTATATAAGTCATGAGGGGTCCACCCAGGGGTGGCTACAAATAGGGCTTCTACAGATTGTGTTAATGGGTAACATACAGTTCGATTCCCATGTAAATGTATGTGGGCTTTGTAAAACAAGTTGTCTTCTAGCCCAGTCAGATTTACGGTTACCACAACACAAAATAATACAATTACATACGCGATTACATACATATTCGCAACAGTTATAAAACTTAACACTACAATTCAATTTTTTACAGTTATTTCATTTATTAACCCGCGCACGCCGGCTCTTGCTTGCAGTCTTTGCCTGTGTCGAGGAAAGCAGTTCTGTTAGTTCATCAATTTAGCTACTTATCTCCTTTGTATAATTTCGGCTGTGTCCAGTGCTTCCAGACACCTTTCCCTCTTATGTCTATACAGGCACAGGTGTCCCCACTAATTATAATTTCATGTGGCCCATTCCACTTTGGTGCAAACCCTGGTTTGTTGGGTAGTGTTTTCACTAGGACGCGACTTCCCACTGTTGGGACGTCAGGGAGCATTTCCAGCTCTCTCTGTGCGTCTTTTATCTCCTGATTATCTCTTACCAATTTGCGCATCCCTTTTAGCTAGGTGCTCAGGTCCAGAACGTATCTTTTGATTTTATCTTTTAGTGGACCGACATCGGTCCCACCTGTTATGATGCTTTCTGGTAATTGCATCGCCCGTCCTGTCATTAGTTCATAAGGGGTTAATCCGGTTGTCCGGTTTGTGGTAGCTCTTAATTTCTTTAGAATAGTGGGCAATACCTCTGTCCACCTTCTCCCTGATGTTCATATGTCTTTAGCTAGTGCATTATACATTTTAACTATATATCCCCCTTCCATAGAAAGCTTAGTGTGAATTAAATAACACTTTGTACTGGCCTTTTTTGGCTGCAGTTGGACATCCATTCATTTGTATGTAATCTTATCAAAAGACATCGCTTTCCCCATTAAAATCACATGCCATACAGTTCCGATCTTTATATGATGTACTCTTACATTATCTCTAATTTGATCATTTGTTTGCGTGCAAGCGCTACACCACAGTACTTCACAAAATAATTATGTCTTTATCAATACACAATATAGTATATGAATATATCATACAAAGTTGGTTAAGGCTTTTCAGGATTTGATGTTATTCTTGTGTCTATATGGCAGTGCTATACTGTATAATAAAAATAATCAAGCGGCAGTTGTATCATACCACTTTACACATCGTAACCGTGATATCCAAACCCTTTTAATTCAAGCCGTTTCTATTTTTAAACTGAGCTCCAGATCGAAACCCCCGCACTCTAGGAAAAGTAACAGGCGCCGAATCAAAATCAAAGCAGGTACAATACATACCAGTTATTTGATTAGGAACATTTTGGTTTCTTAACTGGCTAGATTTTAAGCTTTGCAGTGCTTTTATATTTGGCAAACCTTGAACCTTGATGGCTCATGAAATTCCGACGGCAGTACATAATTTTAACTAGTTCAGAATACTAAACTATCTGACGTTCGCAAATCGCGATATTCTGCGATTAATACTGTATTTCACTGACTTGATATACTTTAAACTAATTCATAGACCTCAGTCTTTTGTTCCTGCTTTTCTACCTTTCCACAAAATAACTTATTTTCTTCTCTTAACTCCTCAACTAACTCTTATAATTTCTACTTCAAGACAAAGGAAAGAGCACATGCTTCCTTCCAAGGTTTAAATCCTTTCTTAACATTAAAACAAACAACAACAAAGCATCCACGCAACCACTTTGTTTAAACACACACACACACATGGAAGCTTCCAAAAGTCATTCCACAGTACATCCTTTTTCATTCAAACTTATCATTTCAGACTGGGATGAGTGTAAAACATTCAAAGAGAATACAGAACATTGATTAAGACAATCGCTTTTATTCTTCTTTCTTCCAAACTGTAATTGACTCAAAACAGAAGTAAATTCAAGAAATCCTATCACTTTAATCTTTAACAGTTTTAACACTCTCCCAGCCCCCTGAGGCTAAACCAAGGTGCAATACACTGCACCCACTGCCTGTAGCAAACATTCCACAGGAACAAAGAGCTCCCTGCTCTCAATCTAATTACAACAACAACCACCTACATTCGACAAGCTACCAGATCTCACAAACACACTGAAATACAAAAGCTAAGATCTCTCCTATCCATCTGCAGGTATGCCACTAGCCCATTCTACCAATTCATCGTAATCTTGGGACATAATCACTCCCATTTTTAGGATGACCTGGTGAGAACTAGAGAGTCCATCCTTAAAAGCCTGGATGAACGCTCGATCTCCTCGCCCTGGATTCCCATGTCCTGAGCACTCTTGGTATATTCGGAACAATCGTTCCCCATACTCAGAGGCTCCTTCTCCTTTTAGCTGCTTTGTGGTGGTAATTCTGCTCCAGTTAGTGGGAGCATTCCCTAAGACCCTCTGAATTTCTTCTTTAAACTGTAAGAAGGGTGCCTGTTGGGCATCTATTTCTGCTGTTAGGGGGATTACATGTGTCCACCGTCCCCCACTATAATCCTGTGCTATAGGGGCAACGGGTCCCCCTGCTACCTGCCTCCACTTATCCGCTGGACAGGCTGCCCTTACCAGCCGGTGTATGTCTCTTAGGTGTAATTGATGTCCTCCCCAGATTGTGTCTAATTCTTCCCAGAATGTAGTGTTCGCGCTTCTGGTTTGTAATTTGCCCAGGGAAGCCATTATCTGCTGTTTTTCCCCTGGGGTAAAGGGTTTATAATTTGCCTTGGGTCGCGCTGCTGTCCCCCCTCTAGTTATGGGCGCTAAGTTGTGTTCCAGCTGTTCCCACTCTCCTGAGGGTGCCATTGGCCCTTGCTGGGTAGACTCATAAGAAGGTAGAGGATCAGTTTCTCCTCCCCCTTGCCTTTCTAAAACCTGATTTCGTTTTTCCAATTCCCTCACTTGGGATTCTAGTTCTCTAATTCTTTCTTTGTCCTCCCTCCATTTCCTTGTAGAGGCAATTGTTTGTTCAATTAGACCTGCTAACTGATGTGTTAATATTATTCCTATTTTCTTCGTTCTGTTTCTTTTTACTTTATCTATCCACTTTCTCTGTTGCTCTAAGGTTTGAGAAGTATCCCAGCCATCCTTTTGCATTCTCTTTATTAACTCCTTCCTGTCTGTCATGTAGATTTCAATCAGGGAACCTGCAGATCCCCTTTTAACTTCACTATCTGCCATTTCGCAGATTTCACTAACCCCGGCCACGATTATTCTTTAGTAAAGTGTGCTAACTACCGTAGGGACTTCACTACCCCCGGCCACTATTACTACTCTTAGCAAAGTGTGTTAACTACCGTAGGGACTTCACTACCCCCGGCCACTATTGCTATTCTCACACCGTGTTTTACTGCCGTTACAGGGTTTTAAGTTATACTCACGGCTTCCACGATTACCACTTCGGCAATGTGCTTCTCCACCGGATTTCGGTTTAGGTCAGAGTTGATCAAACTCCTGTTCCGCCCCGCTTTTCACCACATTGACAGTACAGTTTCCAACTTTTCAAACTTTCATGCAATCAGCTGGCACCTCTGCGTCTGTTCGCCACGTGGAGATGCCGGCGTTGGACTGGGGTAAACAGAGTAAGAAGTTTCACAACACCAGGTTAAAGTCCAACAGGTTTATTTGGTAGCAAAAGCCACACAAGCTTTCGAGGCTCTGAGCCCCTTCTTCAGGTGAGTGGGAATTCTGTTCACAAACAGAACTTATAAAGACACAGACTCAATTTACATGAATAATGGTTGGAATGCGAATACTTACAACTAATCCAGTCTTTAAGAAACAAAACAATGGGAGTGGAGAGAGCATCAAGACAGGCTAAAAAGATGTGTATTGTCTCCAGACAAGACAGCCAGTGAAACTCTGCAGGTCCACGCAACTGTGGGAGTTACAAATAGTGTGACATAAACCCAATATCCCGGTTGAGGCCGTCCTTGTGTGTGCGGAACTTGGCTATCAGCCAAGTTCCGCACACACAAGGACGGCCTCAACCGGGATATTGGGTTTATGTCACACTATTTGTAACTCCCACAGTTGCGTGGACCTGCAGAGTTTCACTGGCTGTCTTGTCTGGAGACAATACACATCTTTTTAGCCTGTCTTGATGCTCTCTCCACTCCCATTGTTTTGTTTCTTAAAGACTGGATTAGTTGTAAGTATTCGCATTCCAACCATTATTCATGTAAATTGAGTCTGTGTCTTTATAAGTTCTGTTTGTGAACAGAATTCCCACTCACCTGAAGAAGGGGCTCAGAGCCTCGAAAGCTTGTGTGGCTTTTGCTACCAAATAAACCTGTTGGACTTTAACCTGGTGTTGTTAAACTTCTTACTCTGTTCGCCACTACAGAGGGTGATGTTAAACCGACTTCTGCCCTTTTGTGCTTCACAATCCTTTAGTGCCCTTGGTGTCTCTCACTCACTTCAATTCCTGACCTTCACGTGGCAGATTTCTGCTCTTAATAGCCAGTCTAAGGCAGAGCTTTTGAGACAGGCACTACCTTGTCCTTTTGTCGATCAGCACAAATCACAGTTATTTATTCCTATCAGCAGTTAGTACTTATCACTATAACAAATACTATCACAAATACACAGTACAAATATTTCCCCCTTATAAACCGTATTTTCTGATCCAGTCCGACTGTCACAGATTCCGTGATCTCTACCCCGGTTGCGACCGTGGCCAATCGGTCTCACCAGTAATAGGATCCTAGCCGACTACGCCATTTTGTTGTGGGAAAAATCCACTAGTAGTCAGACTTCGAGATTCAGAAAATACGATTTATTAAATGGAGCTCCATAGAGACAAGGTACTTGGTCTGTAGCAAACCTTCTCTCCATTGTATATCGGGAGCGGTTCAAATTTATACCCTTTACACAATGGGTTAGACCGGTGATTCGAAGATTATCATATTTACAAGTATTTAGCATTTCATGAATGGGTACATTTCCCCATATTTACAAGAATACAAACAGGTATAGACATTTAGCATTTTATGAATGGGTCTATCAATGGCTAGTTTCGTCTTGTGCGGGTGCTAATCGGTTCCCTCGCATTCATATTTCCCGCCTTCCTTTAACATTAATCTAAGCTCTTTGTTTTGGGGTTTCCTTATCTTAAAAGATGTCTTGACCCTTGGCTTTGGCTTCCTGAGGTGTTTGTTTGCTATGAGTCACTGTCTGTGATTTGGAAATGGCTTGTCTGTTAGGTTTTTCTGAACAGCAGGAGCCTGTGTCTGCTCTTTTGGCTTTCCCAGTTAACCCTTTATGTGCCAGGCAGCCATTTTAGAGTGTGCTTTCTTGTTTTGCCATTTTAGAGTGTGCCCCCCTTGTATTTTCCCCCTTACACAAGGGATAGCAAGGATGCTGGAAAGCTACAGTTCACATTCCTGTAGCTAGCCAGAGTGGCGTATTCCAAGATACAAAGGCAATTATAGTTTTCAAAGTCGATTACCAATAATTAGTATAAACCAATCACAATTATTTTACGCCTGCTTCATTATAATATCCAATCAATGTGAAAACTTCATAGTACAGCTTGTTTCTCTATCTGTGGATTACTCCCATTTTCCAGTCACGGATGTTTGATTTATGAGTATTGCCAGACTAATGGCCGTGGTGTCTGTCTCTGAAGGCTCTGATAAGAAGACCTTTGTTTTTCAGCCTGTGAAATTTTTAAACTTGTGTGATAATTAACTCTTTCAATTAATTATTCTTAAAAATAAATCATAATTGCCTCAAAATTAACCAAATAAGCACAAGTATACACACAAACAGACAAAGTGAAGGAGATTGTCATCGAATTCAGGAAGCGTAAAGGAGAACATGCCCCTGTCTACATCAACGGGGCCGAAGTAGAAAGGGTTGAGAGCTTCAAGTTTTTCGTGTCCAGATCACCAACAACCTGTCCTGGTCCCCCCATGCCGACACTATAGTTAAGAACGCCCACCAACGCCTCTACTTTCTCAGAAGACTAAGGAAATTTGGCATGTCAGCCAAGCCTCTCACCAACTTTTACAGATGCACCATAGAAAGCATTCTTTCTGGTTGTATCACAGCTTGGTATGGCTCCTGCTCTGCCCAAGATCGCAAGGAACTACAAAAGGCTGTGAATGTAGCCCAATCCATCACACAAACCAGCCTCCCATCCATTGACTCTGTCCACACTTCCCGCTGCCTCGGCAAAGCAGCCAACATAATTAAGGACCCTACACACCCCGGACATTCTCTCTTCCACCTTCTTCCTTTGGGAAAAAGATACAAAAGTCTGAGGTCACGTACCAACCGACTCAAGAATAGCTTCTTCCCTGCTGCTGTCAGACTTTTGAATGGACTTACCTTGCATTAAGTTGATCTTTCTCTACATCCTAGCTATACTGTAGCACTACATTCTGCATTCTCTTGTTTCCTTCTCTATGAACGGTATGTTTTGTCTGCATAGCGCACAAGAAACAATCCTTTTCACTGTATGTTAATACACGTGACAATAATAAATCAAATCAAACATGCATAGGCAGCTGGGATCAAGTGCATCCCTTGGAGAGTACAGGTGGTGTAGGAGTAGAGTTAAGAGAGAAATCAGGAGAGCAAGAAGGGCACATTTTGGCAGATAAAACAAAGGAGAATCCACAGAGCTTCTACAAATACATAAAGGGCAAAAGAGTAACTAGGGAGAGAGTAGGGCCTCTTAAGGATCAACAAGGTCATCTATGTGCTGATTCACAAGAGATGAGTGAGATCCTAAATGAATATTTGTCATCAGTATTTACTGTTGAGAGAGGCAGGGAACTTGGGGAAATAAATAGTAATGTCTTGAGGAGCGTACATATTACAGAGAAGGAGGTGTTGGAAGTCTTAAAGCGCATCAAGGTAGATAAAAGCCCCAGGACCTAATAAAGAATATCCCAGGATGTTGTGGGAGGCTAGGAAGGTAATTGCAATCCCCGAGCAGAGATATTTGAATCATCCACAGCCACAGGTGAGGTGCCTGAAGATTGGAGGGTGGCAAATATTATGCCTTTGTTTAAGAAGGGCTGTAGGGAAAAGCCTGGGAACTACAGGCTGGTGAGCCTAATGTCTGTAGTGGATAAGTTGTCAGAAAATATTCTGAGAGATAGGATCTACAGGCATTTAGTGAGGGAAGGACTGATTAGGGACAGTCAGCACAGATTTGTGAGTGGAAAATCATGTATCACGAATTTGATTGAGTTTTTTGAAGGGGTAACTAAGGAGGTAAATGAGGGCAGTGCAGTTGACGATGTCTGCATGGACTTTAGCAAGGCCTTTGACAAGGTGCCGCATGGTAGGTTGTTGCATAAGGTTAAATCTCATGGTATCCAGGGTGAGGTAGCCAATTGGATACAAAATTGGCTTGATGACAGAAGACAGAGGATCGTTCCAGAGGGATTTTTTTCCAAACTGGAGGCCTGTGACCAGTAGTGTACCTCACGGATCGGTGTTGGGTCCACTGTTACTTGTCATTTATATTAATGATTTGGATGAGAATTTAGCAGGCGTGGTTAGTAAGTTTGCAGATGACACCAAGATTGGTGGTATCATGGATAGTGAAGAAGGTTAGTGAAGACTTCAGTAGAGATAGGCGAGATGATGAATGAATACTTTTCTTCAGTGTTCACCAAGGAGAGGGGCCATGTTTTTGAGGAAGAGAAGGTGTTACAGGCTAATAGGCTGGAGGAAATAGATGTTCGGAGGGAGGATGTCCTGGCAGTTTTGAATAAACTGAAGGTCGATAAGTCCCCTGGGCCTGATGAAATGTATCCTAGGATTCTTTGGGAGGCAAGGGATGAGATTGCAGAGCCTTTGGCTTTGATCTTTGGGTCCTCGCTGTCCACGGGGATGGTGCCAGAGGACTGGAGAATGGCGAATGTTGTTCCTCTGTTTAAGAAAGGGAATAGAAATGACCCTGGTAATTATAGACTGGTTAGTCTTACTTCGGTGGTTGGTAAATTGATGGAAAAGGTCCTTAGAGATGGGATTTACGACCATTTAGAAAGATGCGGATTAATCCGGGATAGTCAGCACGGTTTCGTGAAGGGCAAGTAGTGCCTCACAAATTTGATTGAATTTTTTGAGGAGGTAACTAAGTGTGTTGATGAAGGTAGGGCAGTTGATGTCATATACATGGATTTTAGTAAGGCGTTTGATAAGGTCCCCCATGGTCGGCTTATGATGAAAGTGAGGAGGTGTGGGACAGAGGGAAAGTTGGCCGATTGGATAGGTAACTGGCTGTCTGATCGAAGACAGAGGGTGGTGGTGGATGGAAAATTTTCAGATTGGAGGCAGGTTGCTAGCGGAGTGCCACAGGGATCAGTGCTTGGTCCTCTGCTCTTTGTGATTTTTATTAATGACTTAGAGGGGGCTGAAGGGTGGATCAGTAAATTTGCTGATGACACCAAGATTGGTGGAGTAGTGGATGAGGTGGAGGGCTGTTGTAGGCTGCAAAGAGACATAGATAGGATGCAAAGCTGGGCTGAAAAATGGCAAATGGAGTTTAACCCTGATAAATGTGAGGTGATTCATTTTGGTAGGACTATTTAAATGTGGATTACAGGGTCAAAGGTAGGGTTCTGAAGACTGTGGAGGAACAGAGAGATCTTGGGGTTCATATCCACAGATCTCTAAAGGTTGCCACTCAAGTGGATAGAGCTGTGAAGAAGGCCTATAGTGTGTTAGCTTTTATAAACAGGGGGTTGGAGTTTAAGAGCCGTGGGGTTATGCTGCAACTTGGTGAGACTACATTTGGAATATTGTGTGCAGTTCTGGTCACCTCACTATAAGAAGGATGTGGAAGCGCTGGAAAGAGTGCAGAGGAGATTTACCAGGATGCTGCCTGATTTGGAGGGTAGGTCTTATGAGGAAAGGTTGAGGGAGCTAGGGTTGTTCTCTCTGGAGCGGAGGAGGCTGAGGGGAGACTTAATAGAGGTTTATAAAATGATGAAGGGGATAGATAGAGTGAACGTTGAAAGACTATTTCCTCAGGTGGATGGAGCTATTACAAGGGGGCATAACTATAGGGTTCATGGTGGGAGATATAGGAAGAATATCAGAGGTAGGTTCTATACGCAGAGAGTGGTTGGGGTGTGGAATGGACTGCCTGCAGTGATAGTGGAGTCAGACACTTTAGGAACATTTAAGCGGTTATTGGATAGGCACATGGAGCACACCAGGATGATAGGGAGTGGGATAGCTTGATCTTGGTTTCAGATAAAGCTCGGCACAACATCATGGGCCGAAGGGCCTGTTCTGTGCTGTACTGTTCTATGTTCTATGTTATCTGGGATTGCAACGGGATCTTGATCAATTGGGCCAGTAGTCTAATGAATGGCAGATGGAATTTAATTTAGATACATGCAAGATGATGCATGTTGGTAGATCGAACAAGGGCAGGACTTACTCAGTTAATGGTAGGGCATTGGGGAGAGTTATAGAACAAAGAGATCTAGATGTACAGGTTCATAGCTCCTTGAAAGTGGAGTCACAGGAGGACAGGGTGGTGAAGAAGGCATTTGGCATGCTTGTTTTCATTGGTCAGTACTTTGAATACAGGAGTTAGGATATCTTGTTGAAGTTGTATAAGAAATTAATAAGACCACACTTGGAATACTGTGTACAGTTCTGGTCACGCCATTATAGTTAGGATATTATTAAACTAGGAAGAGTGGAGAAAAACCTTACTGGGATGCTACTGGGACTTGATGGTTTGAGTTGTAAGGAGAGACTGGATGGATTGGAACTTAGGAGGCTTAGGGGTGATCTTATAGAGGTCTATAAGATAATGAGGGGCATAGATAAGGTCCAAAGTCAACATATTTTCCCAAAGGTAGGGGAGTCTAAAACTAGAGGGCACTAAGGTGAGAGGGGACAAATACAAAAGGGTCCAGGGGCAATTTTTTCTCACAGAGGGTGATGAGTTTCTGGAACGAGTTGCCAGAGGTAGTAGTAGTGGCGGGTACAATTTTGGTCTTTTGAAAAGCATTTAGAGAGTTACATGGGTAAGATGGGTATAAAGGGATATGGGCCAAACACGGGCAATTGGGACAAGCTTATTGGTAAAAACAGGGTGGCCTGGACAAGTTGGGCCAAGGACCTGTTTCCATGCTGTAAATCTCTATGACTCTTAACTAGAAAGCTTCATAAAATGTTGCATTTTGCCTTAAAGCATCGTGTTTTGAAATTTTTGTGATTTTTGTGTGGCATATAACAGGCATTGTCAGCATAGTGTGTGATCAGCATTAAAAACAGGTAATCTGGGACAGATGATCTTTGCTTGGCAAGTTACAAGATCAAAATGAATGAAATACATTGTTTCATTAAATATTGGTACTTATTATTTATGGCAATAAAAACAGCTGAAGAGATATATTTTCCAGTTAACTAATATTAGGTGTTTTTCATGTTAGAGCATTTTGGGGTCCCAAATCTTTTGTGAGTTACACAATTTTAAATTATCAGAGACTACAGAAGATTGCACTTTGGGCTGGACTGCTATACAACAAGTTGCTGAAACTACTGCCTGAGTACTTCATCTGCATGTCAGGTCCCAACACATATGTAATCATGTATTCATTGAGTATTGACAAATAAAGCTGACATTGAAAAGAAGATTGAAATAAATATTGGGCTGTTACATTGCCACTGAGATAGAACATTCATTTCCATGATCAGTACTTAGGAGCTGAAGTTCCTCAGCTTTTCTGATGGAATTCCATCATAACTCTGGGGGTTATGAAATATGCTATGACCTATTTACTCCAAATTCCAACTTAAACTGGGATTTCTCATTTATTATCATAGAATCCCTACAGTGCATTCGGCCCATCGAGTCAGCAATGACTCTACAACAGAGCATCTTACCCAGAGTCAACTTCCGCCCTATCTCCATAACCCCACACATTTACCCCGCTAATCCCCCTAACCTACATACGTTGGGACATTAAGGGGCAATTTGGCATGGCAAATCCAACTAACCTGCACATTGTTGGACCGTGGGAGAAAACTGGAGCACCTGGAGGAAACCCACACAGAGACAGGGAGAATGTGCAAACTCCACACAGACAGTGACACAAGGCCAGAATCGAATCCGGGTTTCTGGCAGTGCGAATCACTGTGCCACCGTGCTGCCTTGTAAGAGGCGGAGCCTCTGGCCATCTGTCACAAGGCCAGTGACTTGTGAGCATTTGGGATGGAACTTCCTACACTGGAAATTCCTGCTTTCCCAAACCATATGCTACATGACATTTCAAATGCTATGCTCTGTGTCATATCACAGAGCGGTACATATGGACCCATGGGAGGCACATACACCAAGAAGTTGACTGAAGATAGGTGGTAGAGCTCTGACAGCATATGTTGGCTCTGTGCAAACCAGGCATCCTTCTGTTGACCATGCATTCTCCTGTGGGACCACTCCTGGAGGCTATCAATATTTTCAGGCAATTTAATCTTCCTGTCTTGTATCTTTTCCATTCTGTACCAATCATATTGCTGTTCTCTTCTAAAGTTTCTGTTCTAAAAATTATTTTCAGAGATCCACTGACATTCAACTTCTGTGGTGGTGGCAATCATGGCTATGATAATGAATACAAAAGCATGCAAGTAAGTAATTGGATATGTATAATCATGTACAGCTTACAATTCCATATTGAGGGATAATTTCCTTTATCCTGTGTGACGTTTGAATGCATTCTTTATAGACACGGTATGACTTTGATTTCCAGCTGACATGCCTGGGGTAAATTTCCTATTTTTGTATTCCTGGCATGAAATGTCAGCCATCATGAGCCCATATTGGAAAATTGCACAGGCTCAGGGCATGAATGTCCATCACTGAAAGTGTTGAAGCACAGAAATTTGTTGCTACCTTTCAGACTCACTTAGACATATCAGAAAGATGGCTCATATGGGATTTGGAAAAACTCACAATGGTGATGTTTGGAAGTGAGCCTCAGAGCATTCTTCAGGCAGAGCAGTAGGGTGAAAACTCTGCATCACACAGTAGTTCACTTGGCCTCAGAGTGGCAGATGTTGAAACTGAGAGGAGGTCATTTTATAAGTAAATTTTCCAGTTGGAAACTTCAATCTCTCTGTATGCTTATTATAAAGTTTAGATTGCAAGACCCACAAGACTCTAACCATCATGAGACAATTGTGTACAATGTGCATCTGAATTTGCAGTATGCACTTCCAACAAGTGAGGGATGCATAGGAGTGTTGACTTGTGACATGTCCAAAATTGACAAACTACCTATCACTTTGATGAATAGAAAAATATAATTATGTTGCCATCAGGGGGTTCTGCCATAGGTACCAAAAATCTTGTCAGTGATTAGGTACTAATTTGGAATTTTGAAATTTGTGGTCATTCAAGCCCATTATAACTTCCAGTTGCAAATGTTACCACAGAATCAGGCCTTATATACATGGGACATTTTCTTTTGCAGGATCTAGGAGATTTTCACAGTAACTTCATTGCAATGTTAATGTAAGCCTACTTATGACACTAATAAATAAACTTTAAACTTTATCTAAGGAGAATAATTCCCTTTTAATATATGCTTTCCCTGTTTACTCAACAAAAGTTTAATAAAATAATTTTTTTCCTCCTTTGTATTTACTATGTTATCCCTTGCTGGTTAATTCCAGGCTATCTTCATAGGTAATGGGCCAGGCTTCAGATATGAGACCGAGGTTGATCCATTTGATAATATTGAACTCTACAACCTGATGTGTGGTGAGTGCTGCCATAACTACATTTATGTAAATGAATGGATTTATTTCAGTTTCAAATTACAGCTGATTACCACTGCTTTTCCGGCAAATAAAATATATAATTGTATCTGCTTTTATATGCTAAGGCATTGGGATAAAGGCATAAAGCATTTGTTTTAATGTTGTTGCTATGTAACTAATTCAGAATGTCTACAGCACAGATGATTGAAGTGAATGGCTCAAAGTATCATGAAACAATCCAACTTCAGCAGTGAGGACTGAAAAAGGTAGTGAAATCGTATTGAGGTTGGAAGTTCCTGTGTAATGATGCCAACACTCCTTGGTACAATGTGAAAAAAAATACATATATAATTGGCTTCTGACTGAATGCGATGGCACTGGCAACTCTCGCAATTTGGTTCAAATCCCACTGGGTTCAAATCCCACTGCAGCAGCTGGTGGAATTTAAAGCTAATCTCACTAATAATAACCGTGACAACCATCATTGACTGTTGCAAAAATCCATCTGGGTCACCATCTGAATGCCCTTTAAGGAGGGAAATCTGCTATCCTTTCATGGTCTGACCAAATTGTGACTCCCCACCCACAGCAATGTGGTTGACTCTTACCTGCCCTCTGAAATAGCTCAGCAAGCACTCAGTTCAAGGACAACTAGGGACGGGCAATAAATGCTGGCCTTGCTAGCAATGCCCACACCCCTTGAAAGAATAAACCAGCTCATTCTGCTAGCATTAGACAAACAAGAAGGTGAAATATAATTATCAGTAATGAGGATCAGTTGGCTAGATTATGATGCAAAATGGTGCCAATGGGTAGGATTCCAGTGGCATTACCATGGCACTGAGGGGGTGCACCCCATGGAACTACCTACCTGATGTCTGCCCAAACTAACAATAAACTCCTGAAACATAACTGGTCTTTTTGACCAACATTATATCAACAATTATGCTTCAAAAGTACATTGGCTGTACTTTGGAAATTCCTGACATTTTGTCATTAAAGGTGCTATTAAAGTGCAAGATTTTCATCTATTAAATCCACTTCTTTCTCAGACAACATATGATTTACTCCATCATGGACTCTACATTTATTTAATGGTCCCGAGAAAAATGTTGCTTTCCATCAATCTTTCCATTTGATCCAAGCAATGTAGGAATTGTTTTCTATAGTATAAGGGTCTGACACATGTAATGTTAATGTAGGACTGAGTACAGTACGACAGTAGTGATATACAAGACGTATAACCCACTCCTTGACAGAACCATGTGTAACAGCAAGCATTGGAGGCAATTCATAGCTTGTATCCTTTACTGTCTATTTGTAAATAATTCTAAGAGTCAATAAAGACTAGTTGATCTGCACATGACTTCAAAGACTTCTTCTGAATTATTGAACTGTAACCAACATCCTACAACAGGGTCTCCCAAACATTTAGAGCCATGGAATCCCTAATGATCGCCCAAGAGCATTGGAGAATGCCAAATATTCTTATCATATCGATGACATGTTCTAGCCTCCACACATAGAAATCATAATCATAGAAATCATAAAAATCCTACAGTGCAGAAAGAGGCCATTCGGCCCATCGAGTCTGCACCGACCACAATCCCACCCAGGCCCTACCCCCTTATCCCTACATATTTACCCGCTAATCCCTCTAACCTACGCATCTCAGGACACTAAGGGGCAATTTTAGCATGGCCAATCAACCTAACCTGCACATCTTTGGACTGGGAGGAAACCGGAGCACCCGGAGGAAACCCACGCAGACACGAGGAGAATGCGCAAACTCCACACAGACGGTGACCCAAGCTGGGAATCGAACCCAAGTCTCTGGAGCTGTGAAGCAGCAGTGCTAACCACTGTGCTACCGTGCCACCCCTCCCTCCGTGACCCCCCTCACATGAATCCCCTGCCAAAGCCCAATCTCCTCCCAAACCACCACTCCCATGGGCCCCTCACATAGCATCTGGATTATTTGCGAGGATTTACTTTTTTAAATGCATCATCAGAATGTGGTTGATGGCGCCAAGATAATAATTTCTCTTACTGAGTTAGAGTACTTACCTCTGCCGCTCCTCCACTCGCCCAGCAGCAAATGGCTGGGATTCTCCGGCCTCCCAGCCATGTGTTTCCCACCAGCGAGAGGTGGCGTATTGTTTGTGAGCAGAGGGATTCTCTGGTCCCGCCCCTGTCAATGGGCGTTCCCATTGACGTCACGCCACGTTGGTGAGAAACCCACAGGAGGGGGTGCATCGCCGGCGGGACCGAAGAATTCCGCCAGCGTGACGAGCCGGAGAATTCTGACCATTATGTCCAGCAACAGAGAAAAAACAAAAATCTAATTGGCCAATCAGCATCCAACCTCTCTGAGCAGTGCTTGACGAGTGAGCCTATCAGAAACCAATGCTCAGCGAGGGCATGATCTGATTTGTCAACTTGATTTTTTTTGTTTTTCTTTGATTTGGGGCCCTTGCTTTTTCTCAAATCTTTGCTGCTTCAACTGACTTACATTTTAGTTTGCTTGCTTTTTTTGTTTTTCAAAAAATATTGCCTTTTTGTCACATGGCAGCCGGAAATACAACAGAACCCCAAGAGACCCTAATTTGAGAACTCCTGCCCGACAACTGTTCCACAAAGCATTTCTGTCCAAAATTAATTCTATAATATTTAAATAACATTCATTTATAAGTTTTTCAAAGCCATTGTACATTGTAATTAAACAATACTTGCAGGAGGAATGCATGCTTACATCCAGGTTTGCGGATGACACGAAGATGGCTGGACTTGCGGATAGCGATGAGAATTGTCGGGCAATACAGCAAGATATAGATAGGCTGGAAAATTGGGCGGAGAGGTGGCAGATGGAATTTAATCCAGATAAATGTGAAGTGATGTATTTTGGAAGAAATAATGTAGGGAGGAGTTATACAATAAATGGCAGAGTCATCAGGAGTATAGAAACACAGTGGGACCTAGGTGTGCAAGTCCACAAATCCTTGAAGGTGGCAGCACTGGTGGTGAAGAAGGCATATGGTATGCTTGCCTTTATAGGACGGGGTATAGAGTATAAAAGCTGGAGTCTGATGATGCAGCTGTATAGAACGCTGGTTAGGCCACATTTGGAGTACTGCATCCAGTTCTGGTCGCCGCACTACCAGAAGGATGTGGTGGCGTTAGAAAGAGTGCAGAGAAGGTTTACCAGGATGTTGCCTGGTATGGAGGGTCTTAGCTATGAGGAGAGATTGGGTAAACTGGGGTTGTTCTCCCTGGAAAGACGGAGAATGAGGGGAGATCTAATAGAGGTGTACAAGATTATGAAGGGGATAGATAGGGTGAACGGTGGGAAGCTTTTTCCCAGATCAGAAGTGACGATCACGAGGGGTCACGGGCTCAAAGTGAGAGGGGCAAAGTATAACTCAGATATTAGAGGATGTTTTTTTACACAGAGGGTGGTGGGGGCCTGGAATGCGCTGCCAAGTAGGGTGGTGGAGGCAGACGCGCTGACATCGTTTAAGACTTAACTGGATAGTCACATGAGCAGCCTGGGAATGGAGGGATACAAACGATTGGTCTAGCTGGACCAAGGAGCGGCACAGGCTTGGAGGGCCGAAGGGCCTGTTTCCTGTGCTGTACTGTTCTGTGCTCTTAAATCTGGATAGAACTGTACTGTTCTATCCAGATTTCTCAGTATGACTATGCTTGCACTGGGAGATAGAACATAGAACAGTACAGCACAGAACAGGCCCTTCGGCCCATGATGTTGTGCCGAGCTTTATCTGAAACCAAGATCAAGCTATCCCACTCCCTATCATCCTGGTGTGCTCCATGTGCCTATCCAATAACCGCTTAAATGTTCCTAAAGTGTCTGACTCCACTATCACTGCAGGCAGTCCATTCCACACCCCAACCACTCTCTGCGTAAAGAACCTACCTCTGATATTCGTCCTATATCTCTCACCACGAACCCTATAGTTATGCCCCCTTGTAATAGCTCCATCCACCCGAGGAAATAGTCTTTGAACGTTCACTCTATCTATCCCTTTCATCATTTTATAAACCTCTATTAAGTCTCCCCTCAGCCTCCTCCGCTCCAGAGAGAACAGCCCTAGCTCCCTCAACCTTTCCTCATAAGACCTACCCTCCAAACCAGGCAGCATCCTGGTAAATCTCCTCTGCACTCTTTCCAGCGCTTCCACATCCTTCTTATAGTGAGGTGACCAGAACTGCACACAATATTCCAAATGTGGCCTCACCAAGTTGCAGCATAACCCCACGGCTCTTAAACTCCAGCCCCCTGTTAATAAAAGCTAACACACTATAGGCCTTCTTCACAGCTCTATCCACTTGAGTGGCAACCTTTAGAGATCTGTGGATATGGACCCAAGATCTCTCTGTTCCTCCACAGTCTTCAGAACCCTACCTTTGACCCTGTAATCCACATTTAAATTTGTCCTACCAAAATGAATCACCTCACATTTATCAGGGTTAAACTCCATTTGCCATTTTTCAGCCCAGCTTTGCATCCTATCTATGTCTCTTTGCAGCCTACAACAGCCCTCCACCTCATCCACTACTCCACCAATCTTGGTGTCATCAGCAAATTTACTGATCCACCCTTCAGCCCCCTCCTCTAAGTCATTAATAAAAATCACAAAGAGCAGAGGACCAAGCACTGATCCCTGCGGCACTCCGCTAGCAACCTGCCTCCAATCCAAAAATTTTCCATCCACCACCACCCTCTGTCTTCGATCAGACAGCCAGTTACCTATCCAATCGGCCAACTTTCCCTCTATCCCACAACTCCTCACTTTCATCATAAGCCGACCATGGAGGACCTTATCAAACGCCTTACTAAAATCCATGTATATGACATCAACTGCCCTACCTTCATCAACACACTTAGTTACCTCCTCAAAAAATTCAATCAAATTTGTGAGGCACGACTTGCCCTTCACGAATCCGTGCTGACTATCCCGGATTAATCCGCATCTTTCTAAATGGTCGTAAATCCCATCCCTAAGGACCTTTTCCATCAATTTACCAACCACCGAAGTAAGACTAACCGGTCTATAATTTCCAGGGTCATTTCTATTTCCTTTCTTAAACAGAGGAACAACATTCACCATTCTCCAGTCTTCTGGCACCATCCCCGTGGACAGCGAGGACCCAAAGATCAAAGCCAAAGGCTCTGCAATCTCATCCCTTGCCTCTCAAAGAATCCTAGGATATATTTCATCAGGCCCAGGGGACTTATCGACCTTCAGTTTATTCAAAACTGCCAGGACATCCTCCCTCCGAACATCTATTTCCTCCAGCCTATTAGCCCTGTAACACCTTCTCTTCCTCAAAAACATGGCCCCTCTCATTGGTGAACACTGAAGAAAAGTATTCATTCATCACCTCGCCTATCTCTACTGACTTCATACACAAGTTCCCACTACTGTCCTAGACCGGCCCTAACCTCACCCTGGTCATTCTTTTATTTCTCATATAAGAGTAAAAAGCCTTGGGGTTTTCCTTGATCCGACCCGCCAAGGACTTCTCATGTCCCCTCCTAGCTCTCCTAAGCCCCTTTTTCAGCTCATTCCTTGCTAACTTGTAACCCTCAATCGAGCCATCTGAACCTTGTTTCCTCATCCCTACATAAGCTTCCCTCTTCCTTTTCACAAGACATTCCACCTCTTTTGTGAACCATGGTTCCCTCACTCGGCCATTTCCTCCCTGCCTGACAGGGACATACCTATCAAGGACACCCAGTATTTGTTCCTTTCATTAGTGCCTTTCCCTGACAGTTTCTGTTCCCAACTTATGCCCCCTAATTCTTGCCTAATCACATCATAATTACCTCTCCCCCAATTGTAAACCTTGCCCTGCCGTACGGCCCTATCCCTCGCCATTGCAGTAACAAAAGACACCGAATTGTGGTCACTATCTCCAAAGTGCTGTCCCACAACCAAATCTGCACTTGGCCCGGTTCATTTCCCAGTACCAAATCCAATGTGGCCTCACCTCTTGTCGGCCTATCCACATACTGTGTCAGGAAACCCTCCTGCACACACTGCACAAAAACTGCCCTATCCGAACTATTTGACCTACAAAGGTTCCAATCAATATTTGGAAAGTTAAAGTCCCCCATGACAACTACCCTGTGACCCCCACACATTTCCATAATCTGCTTAGCAATTTCTTCCTCCACATCTCTATTACTATTTGAAGGCCTATAGTAAACTCCTAACAACGTGACCGCTCCTTTCCTATTTCTAACCTCAGCCCATATTCCCTCAGTGTGCAGATCCCCCTCGAAGTGCCTTTCCGCAGCCGTTAAACTATCCTTGATTAACAATGCTACTCCTCCACCTCTTTTACCAGCTTCCCTACACTTACTGAAACATCTATACCCTGGAACGTCCAACAACCATTCCTGTCCTTGTTCTACCCACGTCTCCGTAATGGCCACAACATCGTATTTAGGTCAAGAGAATGAGGCAACTTTCCTGAATTCCTGAAGGGAATTTGTTAGAGTTGGGAATCGTGAAGGAGGGGAATGGTCTGCTGATTAGTATTCAAACCCAGTAATATGAATACAACTTGCTAATTTAATACTATGCAGGTTTCTTTAAAGAAGTAAATAATTGTTAAAGTAAAACTGTTCTTGTTAATGGCAATCTGCTAATTGATGATAAAAATGCTGTCCCAATACCTAATGATGCAAGATCGCCTCAGTGCATGTTGAGAGCCAAATAACACTTCTCAGCATTAATAATGGTACATGTTGGCAGATTCATAATGAACAGTGCATATCAGAAATTGTGGGAATAAATTATTATGGATCTTTGCCACTGGGTTTGAATGCTGGGGTGGTTGGGGCGCGGGCGGGGCGGGGGGGTGGTGGGGGGAAGAGGTTGGTGGTGGCCCATAACATTTTGGGTGATCTCCTTCCAGCCGTCTACTGAGCCACTCCACCTGTCAGCGATTTTATGCGAGGGTGCCTGGTCACTCTCCAATTAAGGCCATTAAGTGAAACCCTGCCACCTGAAAGATTCTGCCGAAAGGGCTGAAATAAAATATCACTGACACTAACGAAGGATGTATTAAGCATTCCAGTGACTGTATAGCCCAGAAATGACCGCAAATGTAATCACAAATTTACAGCACGTGGCATTTTCAATGCATTAACGAAAACAGTTTGTGGTGAGGAAGTGGTAAGCAGTAAGTTGTGAATAGCCACAGATTCCAGGATGGACAAGGAATTCGGATGAATTAGAATCAAATTAGATTCGCAAAGAGAAATAAACAGGAAAGTTTGGATTAAAAGAGAGAGGGAAAGAAATTAAATAAGCATTTATTCAATCAAATATTTTAATTTAAATAATCTCCAAAATATTTTACCACCTCGACCATTGCCCTCACAAGCTGAGGGAAAAGAGTGTCAGGAAACTGCCGGATTTGTTCACCAAATACGAATGAATCTCACCGCAGACATTTAGAGCTGGTATTCCAGCGAAATGACACATGAAACTCAACCTAGGAGGCCCAGATAGGAAGAGTTGAAAATGTAAAGACTTATAGCCGCAGGTGGTAAAATATTTTGGAGATTATTTAAATTAAAATATTTGATTGAATAAATGCTTATTTAATTTCTTTCCCTCTCTCTTTTAATCCAAACTTTCCTGTTTATTTCTCTTTGCGAATCTAATTTGATTCTAATTCATCCGAATTCCTTGTCCATCATACGTTCTGTTTCCCACTCTATCCTTAAGTTTCAGGAGATGGCCTATTGGTCTCTATGTTCAGGTGGTCCCAGGTGCCTCACTAACATCACTGCTCTCTTGCCAATTGACATTTGCATGAATTTGCAGCACCAAAATAATATGACCTGAGGGGGTGAGAAAAAAAAATGGCAAGCTGCCCCATTCCAGCAATTTCTGGGCCACCAAACTTCATGTATAAAAATTTATATTGGTCTGCTATTTCGAAAGTATGGCTGAAGACAGTAAATCAGAAAGACATTTTCCGTAAATGTCCTGAACGTATTACTTAAGAAGTATCATGAGAACATATTTTATAATTTCTAGTCCCATTCCACAGTCGATTTGCGTATAAAATAACCAATGGGCTAAACCTAAAGTAAACAAGTTCCAGGTCCAATAACAGTTATGTTTGTAAGAGGATTACACCTTCCTTCTTGGCACAAAATTTACACATGTTGAACAGTTTCTTCCAAGTTGATGAAAGAATAGAGACGTTTGTCTCAATGTGGGGATGTGTGACTATGATCTCATTTCCTCGTGTGAATGAATAGTATACTTTCAAGTGACTCATTGAATTGCATCACCAATACTCAGACCTGGTGAGATTGCACAGCTGAATTTTACCAGCCTTTTGGAAATGGGTTGGGAAGCGGGAAGGCCGGCAAATTGGCACAGGAAGGCAACGGGTGGTGTGCTCGACACCTTCCCATGTGATTTCGCCAATGAGAAAGATGATAGCAGGCCTGCCTGTCTAGAACCTAATTGAGGAAGAGAAGATGTTACAGGCTAATAGGCTGGAGGAAATAGATGTTCGGAGGGAGGATGTCCTGGCAGTTTTGAATAAACTGAAGGTCGATAAGTCCCCTGGGCCTGATGAAATATATTCTAGGATTCTTTGGAAGGCAAGGGATGAGATTGCAGAGCCTTTGGCTTTGATCTTTGGGTCCTCGCTGTCCACGGGGATGGTGCCAGAAGACTGGAGAGTGGCGAATGTTGTTCCTCTGTTTAAGAAAGGGAATAGAAATGACCCTGGTAATTATAGACCGGTTAGTCTTACTTCAGTGGTTGGTAAATTGATGGAAAAGGTCCTTAGGGATGGGATTTATGACCATTTAGAAAGATGCGGATTAATCCGGGATAGTCAGCACGGATTCATGAAGGGCAAGTCGTGCCTCACAAATTTGATAGAATTTTTTGAGGAGGTAACTAAGTGTTGTTGATGAAGGTAGGGCAGTTGATGTCATATACATAGATTTTAGTAAGGCGTTTGATAAGGTCCCCCATGGTCGGCTTATGATGAAAGTGAGGAGTTGTGGGATAGAGGGAAAGTTGGCCGATTGGATAGGTAACTGGCTGTCTGATCGAAGACAGAGGGTGGTGGTGGATGGAAAATTTTGGATTGGAGGCAGGTTGCTAGCGGAGTGCCACAGGGATCAGTGCTTGGTCCTCTGCTCTTTGTGATTTTTATTAATGACTTAGAGGAGGGGGCTGAAGGGTGGATCAGTAGATTTGCTGATGACACCAAGATTGGTGGAGTAGTGGATGAGGTGGAGGGTTGTTGTAGGCTGCAAAGAGACATAGATAGGATGCAAAGCTGGGCTGAAAAATGGCAAATGGAGTTTAACCCTGATAAATGTGAGGTGATTCATTTTGGTAGGACAAATTTAAATGTGGATTACAGGGTCAAAGGTAGGGTTCTGAAGACTGTGGAGGAACAGAGAGATCTTGGGTCCATATCCACAGATCTCTAAAGGTTGCCACTCAAGTGGATAGAGCTGTGAAGAAGGCCTATAGTGTGTTAGCTTTTATTAACAGGGTGTTGGAGTTTAAGAACCATGGGGTTATGCTGCAACTGTACAGGACCTTGGTGAGACCACATTTGGAATATTGTGTGCAGTTCTGGTCGCCTCACTATAAGAAGGATGTGGAAGCGCTGGAAAGAGTGCAGGGGAGATTTACCAGGATGCTGCCTGATTTGGAGGGTAGGTCTTATGAGGAAAGGTTGAGGGAGCTAGGGCTGTTCTCTCTGGAGCGGAGGAGGCTGAGGGGAGACGTAATAGAGGTTTATAAAATGATGAAGGGGATAGATAGAGTGAATGTTCAAAGACTATTTCCTCGGGTGGATGGAGCTATTACAAGGGGGCATAACTATAGGGTTCATGGTGGGAGATATAGGAAGGATATCAGAGGTAGGTTCTTTACGCAGAGAGTGGTTGGGGTGTGGAACAGACTGCCTGCAGTGATAGTGGAGTCAGACACTTTAGGAACATTTAAGCGGTTATTGGATGGGCACCTGGAGCACACCAGGATGAAAGGGAGTGGGATAGCTTGATCTTGGTTTCAGATAAAGCTCGGCACAACGTCATGGGCCGAAGGGCCTGTTCTGTGCTGTAATGTTCTATGAACCACTTGAATGGGAAATTAAGGACATTTTCCCGCCGTGTGTGGTATTTTGCCAACTTCTGGGTGGGTCACTGCTGAGTGGGGAGACTGCCAGGTAAACCCAGCAGACTTTGCGGAGGGACCGCTTTTCCAGGTATATTTTGGCCCACTGAGTGATCCCCTGTGGCAATGGCTGCCACTGTGCTCAGCAACATTCTTCTTGTCAGTGTCTGCCTGACTGAACCCTGTGGCACTGCTGAGGTTGCTGAGCTGTCAGCCCTCTGGTTGGGCTGGCAATTCCTGGATACAGTAAGAAGTCTCACAACACCAGGTTAAAGTCCAACAGGTTTATTGTATTTGCTACCAAATAAACCTGTCGGACTTTAACCTGGTGTTGTGAAACTTCTTTTCTGTGTTCACCCCAGTCCAACGCCAGCATCTCCACATCAATTCCTGGATGGACAGGCAAGGATGAATTTAACAAGGATGGCGGCCACTTAATTGACTCCTGCTGGCAAAATGTGGACTCAAGCCCCCTCTACCCCATGATGCAGGGTCACTCACCACTTCTAGCCCCAGTGGTAGGACCCCTGTTACCTATTTAAAATTCAGGATGTCTGTCAAAGCATTGGCGACAATGGCATTTTCCTTCTGCAGTAGCAGTGATGTTGAGGATCTGATGCTGGCGCCATAGGTGGGAATGGTTTATGTTGCTGTAGGTGTAAGAGGGATAGGTCTGAAATTGACCTTTAAAGTGGCAAAATTAATCTATTGTAAATTGACTGTTGATGCTAATATGACATGATTGTAAATCTGTAACTTTGGAAAAAAAACCAAGATGAACACATACCTACCTTGAGGACAGCCCAAGTGAAACTTGCTTCATTGATTTGTAAATTTAACACATGCTGATCGTCTGTTCCGTATCTAATGTCTACTTTTCCACTGGTCCCAACTCAGAGTTTGCTATTAGTCAAGAGTTAACATCGCTTTCTTTAAACCTGCCATTTCAATATCTAGGAAAGGCGATACCAAAGAATAACAGGCACAGCTGTGTATTTGTAACAGGATTGCTCTTTTCTCCCTTGTTAGATTTGTTGCAGATTACACCTTCACCTAACAACGGATCCCATGGCAGTCTGAACCATCTGCTGAAAACCTCTTTTTATCAGCCTGTGTTACCTCATGAGGTGTCTGCTTTATCTGCTTGTCCACTCACCAAATTGACTCCAAATGACAACCTGGGATGCTCATGTAATGGCTCGGTAAGTACAGTGGAACTGGCTGCATAAATCAAGTATATTGGATTGCACAAGTTACTTTAAGAGGCACCAACTAAACTTTGATATTAACAAAATGTATATGTCTTTTAGACCCTAACTGCAGAAGAAATGAATAAACAAATCAATCTTACTGTTGCACAAGGTAAGATAATATATTGCTTTTATACATTTTTTGCCATGTCAAATATCAATTCTGCAAGTGTGAGTGATGGAACGTAAGTATACTGTGACTAAATTCTAACAGTTCAGAGTTATTGATTGGAAAACATTTTTGACAGAATAAATTCCTAACTAATTCCACATGATTTATTTTGGACTTTCTTGAGAATACTTTCTCCACAATGAAGCTCTGTTTTTGAATATCTAACATAGGTATAAAGGATAGACAATTCAACATGAGTGAAATCAGTGTTGTAGGAAGAGCTAATTTTACAGGAAAATGTTCTTATAAATTGAATATTCCGGTAATAGATGTAAATGTTTTCACTCCTGTGTATGCAGTAGGATGTTAGATTAATACACTCTACAGTACTATAAGGAATGCGAAATATTGACAGTAGCCCCATTCCCCCCAAGCATATATGTGTGCATAGTAATTTGGTTTAATGTAATGCATGAATACTGAAGAAGTCAATAATGGCTTCATCCAAATTGCAAGATTTAAGTAAGTAAGTTTATTTATTAGTCACAAGTAAGGCTTACATTAACACTGCAATGAAGTTACTGTGAAATTCCCCTAGTTGCCACACTCCGGCACCCGTTTAGGTCAATGCACCTAACCCGGTGCATTTGCAGTTGTAATTTGTAGTTGTAATCATATTAAAGATTTGAATGATAAGCTGTTTAAATGATGAAGCTTCTGTTTGCGTGGTTCTGAAAAGACATCTTGTAGTTTTCTTTTGAAAGAGGTCTTGTGGTGTGGTGGCAGTGTCCCTGCTTCTGAACCAGAAGCTCCAGGTTCAAATCCCACTTCAAAACTTGATGGCCAAGGAAGGTGTGTTCTTAACACGGCCGAAAGCTTGAGGATTAACTTGTAAATCCTTCCCGCATAAGCCAGTGGCAGGCAGTAAGAATGGGAGAGATTTCTGGTCTGGTGATGGGAAGAAATTGAAGGCTAGATCATCGCTACCCTAGGTCAAGGCTAAAAATGCACATAAAAGTACCTATTGCCATAGCAACCTGGACTCTTTGGGGTGCTGGTGGGCTCAGTTGGCTGGACGGTGAGTGTTGATCAGATTTGAAACAACAGCATGGTGTTTGATCCCCATTCTGACTGGGGTGGATTTGGGATCTGCCTTCTTGCCCGTGGTGGAGATCATAGTGCCATGGGTCACACCTGCCTTTGGGCAGAGAACTCAAGAAAAGGCAGTTTTTGTTCCTATTATTCTTCCATTTTTTTGATTTGCTCTTTCAAAGATTCTTCTACCCTGTAGCTTTGATTAATAGAGAGAAGCCTAGAGTCATCTAAATTAATATGGAGTAATAAAGTAGACCATTCAGGTCAAAGTCCTGTAGCTCTATCTATAGGCTACTAGGTTGACATTGAGTGGGATACTTCCATCTTAAGATAGTGGATTGATGTCACCCCCCCCCCCAATTGCAGTTAGCCAGGCCTTCAGTAGGGAATTGTAATTAAGTCAGGCTAATGACCTCTCCATGTAAAAAAAGAGTCTTAATTATGGCAATGACCCAAAGCACTTTCTGCTGGGTGTAGAGACAGTGGAATAAATTAGTTGCTACATGTATCAGTAGACATGGAAGAGCGAAAATTAATTGGTTGAAACATCATTAATTTAACCTTTGGAGATTCACATCCAACAGTTCAAACGTGAGAGTTCTCACCTTACAAACCAATGCTCACCAGCTCAAATTATGTAGCTATCTCCACAGTTTTGATGGCTGCTAATGGACACAAATATACCTTTGTAACAAAGCAATGTATATATTTTTTTCTTATTTGGAAATATTGCTTAGCGAAATTGCAGACTGTGATGCAGTGTTTTACAGTAATATTTGTACATTTCTTGCTTTCTTTGTAACAAGTTTGTTATTCAATTATGATGACTACAGGTTTTTTTTTTCTGTTACCCTTGAATTACTTTATCAACAGTTCTATACAGTTGAATATAATTTGTTTTGTCATCTTGTGCTATTTATATCCAGAAACAAATCAGACAAAACTCTTGGATACTTTCCAAATGTCAAAGGGCCAAGTTTTTAAAAAAATGTTGATCTTCCAAAAGGTAAACAAATTAATGTATCTTTGATTGGCATTAATCCTACTTTATCCTTGACCTGACCAGGAGAAATCTGCATTAAAAATAGAAAATGCTGGAAATACTCGCAGGTCTGGGAGTATCTGTGGAGAGATGTTTCAGGTCGATGACCTTTCTTCAGAACCTGCTGAGCATTTCAGCATTTTCTACTTTTATTATATTTGTTTGGGTTAGCATCAAACTGGCTCCAGTGATGACGGTTATCAAACGTTCTGTCCTTTCACCATCAAAACTGTGATTTTATTTTAACAAATATAAGGTCAAAAGTGGGAAAAGACCCATCCATTTTTGGGAATGGTAACCCTACATACCTGCTTTCTCAACTTATTCCTCAATCCTTATTTTTGCCTGAAAAATACATTCTCGTTAGACACACGAGATTTGGGAGGAAGTTCAGATGCAGTATTATTCAGCTTGGTGTCACCAGGTCCTTTCTGCATTCACATGGTCATGTTATGCTAATATCATTAGTGGCTAGAGATAAAACAATTGCTTATTGTAGTACGAAGACTAGAACACTCTACAGTTCAAACAGGAAATCATTAGCAACATATAATCCCAACAATCATCACATCATAAGATTTAGGTTAGCCATGGAAAAGGACATGGAGAAATCTAAAGTGAAAATACTAAATTAGAGGAGCATCAATTTCAGTGGGTGAGAATGGATGAGGCCCAGGTAATTGAGAATCAAAGGTTGGCTGGCAGGTGTGCCGTGGAACAATGTGCTGTCCTTAAAGAGGAGATGTTGTGGGTATGGTTGAGATACATTCCCACCTGAAAGATAGAGCAACCGAAACCAGAGCTGGTTAATGAGAGAGAGTAAAATGAAGCAGAAAAAGTGGGGGTTTGACTGATACCAGGTTGGTAATACAACTGACAACAGGATTGAATATAGCAGGTTCAGAGGGGGAAGTAATAAAGGGAATTAGAGCAGCAAAAAGGGAGAATGAGATGAAACTGGCAGTTCAAAGAAAAGGGAATCCAAAAGTTTTTTATGAGCACATAGATAGTAAAAAGGATGATAGAATGAGTTGTGGGACTGATAAGGGATCAGAAAAAGAGGATTTATGCTTGGAAACATGGCTGAGCTACTAAATGAATATTTTGCATTTAACTTGTCCAGGGAAGATGTTACCAAGGCCATAATGAAAGCGGGGAGGGGGGGGGGGGGGGGGGGAGGGGGTGGGATTGAAACATTAGATGGGCTTAAAATTCATAAAAAGCAGGTGGTAGAAAGGCTAGATACACTTAAAGTTGATTAGGCAGACGAGGCAGAATGTATCCAAGGATGCTGAGGGAAGTAAGGATGAAAATTGCAGTCAATGGCAGAAGTGCAAATAAAAATTGTTCAAATTAGATTGTAAGGATTAGCCCAGCATCTATCAATTTAACGATGGTAGTTGGAAAATTTTTAGAGATGATAATCCAGGAGAAAATTAACAATCCCTTGGATAAATGAAGATTAATCCGGGAATGTCAGTAGAGAATGTGAAAGACAGATTGTGTTTTCTACCTTCAATGAGCTTTTCGATGAGTTAACAGAGAGGGTTGATGAGAGCAATACAGTTGATATGACATATGTCTAGTTCCAAAAGATGTTTGATAAAGTGTCAGATAAAGTGTCACACAATAGATTTGCCAGCAAACTAAAATCCATGGAATGAAAGGAAAAGTGGAAGAATGGTTATGAATTCATTTGGCCAAATGACAGGAAACAGTAGGTGAATGTTGTTTTTTGAACCAAAGGACAGATAACACTGGGATTCCTCAGTACCAGGATCATTCCTTTGATGACTTTGGGAATTATTTTTTGAATGGCAGCTCTTTCCCCTACTATTTGAAGAGTCAATGGGGAATGCAACCCCACCAGCACCTGCCCCTCAGTTATTTTACACTCTGAAGTTTCCACCATTCGTCCATAAAATGGAAGACAGCTTGGGATGGGCAGGTAAGCTGTGGGCACACACAATGCATTTTATGAGCCACCCCAGCTTTCAAATCTGCTGGTGGGGGACTGTAACACTCCTTGACACGGGCCTGTTGGGCAGAATTTCAAAATTTGCAGAATACAAAAACTTGGAAATATTGAGAACTGGGATAGGATAGTGCGAGACTGTGAGAGATGTAGACAGGTTGGTGGAATGGGTGGAAATGTGGCAAATGAAAGGTAATGTCGAAATGTGTAAAGCGTTACATTTTGCTAGGAAGAATGAAGTGAGACAATATGAAATGAAGGGTACAATTCTTAAGTGGATGCAGGAACAGAGAGACCTGGGGATATAAGTGCATAATTCATTGAAGATCACAGGATAAGTTGACAAATTGGTTAAAAATAACATACAGTATCTTGGGCTTTATAAATAGAGATATAAACAAGAAAGTTATGATGTACATTGATAAAATATTGGTTTAGCCTCTGCTGGAGTATTGTGTCCCATTGTGCACATCACACTTTAGGAAGGATGTGAAAGCAGTAGAAATGTTGCAGAAAAGATTTACAAGAATGTTTCCAGGGATGAGGGACCTCTATCACATGGATAAATTGGAGAAACTAGGGTTATTCTCCTCAAAGAAGAGAAGGTTGAGAGGAGATTTAATATATGTTCAAACTTTTGAGGGGTCGTGATAGAGTAGGTAGAGAGAAACTATTCTCCTTTGGTGGAACGCAAATCAAAAGATGCCATTTGAAGGTGATTAGCAAAAGAAGCAATAGTGCTATGGGAAATTCATTTTTGGTAGCATGCAATTCGGATCTGCAATGCACTGTTCAGGAGTGTGGTTGAAGCAGAAATTTAATATTTTAAAAGAAGATTGGATAAGCACCTGAAAAGAAAACATTGACAGATCTATGAGGAAAGGTTTGAGGAGTGATATTATGAGTTGCTGTTGCAGAGAGCCAACATGGATATGAAGGGATGAATGGCCTCCTTCTATGCTGCAATCATTCCATTCTATGTAAAAGAATGTTGATGGTTCAAGTGTCAGTAGGTGAATCAATACTATTATTCTTCGTTTTTGTGATGCTGCTTTGGCATCTGAACGCAACACGACAAGAAATATAAGCAGGAGTAGGCCACTAGGCCCTGCAAGCCTGCCCTGCCATTCAATATGATCATTGCTGATTTATGCCAATGAAAACCTTTCTTTGCCATATCCCCATTCCCTCAATTCCTCTATCTATCAAATATTTATTCAGCTCCACTTTAAATACTTCTAATGATCCAGTCTCCACTACCCTTTGGGGCTGAGAATTCCAGAGATTCATCACCCTCTGCGAGAAGAAATTTCTACGCAACTCAGTTTTAAATGACCGGCCCTTTATCTTGTAGTTATGTCCCCTTGAAGCTTATTGTTACAAGAGATAATGGGGCACATTGATTCAGTTTCCAAGCTGCTGCATAAGTCATCATCTTTTCAGCGAATTCTCATTTACAGAATCATATTGGGGCAATCTCCCAAGGGGCCGACATCCTTTTAGTCTTTTATTTTCTCCAAGACTTCACATCTAACCAACTATTGCTTCCTAAGCAACAATTACTCCAGTTGTTTTTGTGCTCTGAGCTGGTTTGCATTACTACTCAATCTTTTATAAGTCAGAATCCACATTAAATTTAACACAAGGAGGACAAAGCTTCAAAGACCAGTTATTGAATTGCAGCAAAAGAGCTTTCTGTAACATGATGTCAGATGTTCTTTTTTCAATAGAAGTAACAGACCTCATTGGCTGTGTGCCAGCTTCGTGAAAGTTATGTGATGTTTACTTTGTAAGACCGAGGGCCATGAAAGCACATTGGAAAGTCATTGACTTGGCATATGTGCAGTAATGCTGTAAAAATCAAAGCACAATTGCAACGTATAAAGTCTAATAACCTAATGTATAAGTTAATCGGGTGGCACTGTGGTTAGCACTGCTGCCTCACAGCGCCAGATATCCAGGTTCAGTTGCTGGTTTGGGTCACTGTCTGTGCGGAGTCTGCACGTTCTCCCTGTGGATTTCTTCCGGGTGCTTTGGTTTCCTCCTACAGACTGAAAGGCATGCTGGTTAGGTGCATTGGCCATGCTAAATTCTCCCCCAGTGTACCCGAACAGATGCCAGAGTGTGGCAACTAGGGGATTTTCACAGTAACTTTATTGCAGTGTTAATGTAAGCCTTACTTGTGACAATACTAAATAAACTTTGATCTTTAACTAAGTATGTGGTATTATAGTTTAAATTTTTTTTCTTTATTCTTTGATTTGATGCTGATAACAAGGCCAAAATATACTTTATTCATGAAATTTCCAGAAGAACATGACGAAACATTTCAAAATGGTCTTTAAGGGAAGTGCTTTGATATTCGATTTTTCTGTATAGATCATATTGCACTCTGAGGTGTCTCAATGCAGTTATGATACATGTCATATTTATATATGTTCAATGTTAGTCACCCAGCCCAAGGGGTTTGATAGCATGTCCAGCCCCTCGATGTACTATGATTGAAAGGCCTTAGACGGTGACCTTTCCCCATGGCACCTCTGTGACAGCTGCCCTAACAAGGCCAGCATTTGTTGCCCATCGTTAATGAACTGTGAACCCTGGAATTGAGTGGTTTGCTAGGCCATTTCAGAGGGCAGTTAAAAGTCAACCACATTGCAATGAGTCTAGAGCCACATATGTAGGACCAGGTAAGGATGGCAAATTTCCTTCCCTAAAGGACATTAACCTGAATTAGATGGATATTTACAACAGTCAAAGATAGTTTCATGGTTACCATTACTCAGACTAACTTTCAATTCCAGATTTTTTAAAAAATTGAATTTGAATTTCACTTACTGCTGTGATTTGAATCAGTGTGTCCTGAGCAAAAGACTGGACCTTTGAGTTTTAAGGGGCGTCTGGACAAATACATGAATAAGATGGGAATAGAGGGATCTGGTCCCCGGAAGGGTAGGGGGTTTTAGTTCAGTTGGGCAGCATGGTCGGTGCAGGCTTGGAGGGCTGAAGGGCCTGCTCCTATGCTGTAATTTTCTTTTGTTCTTTGTTCTCTGGATTGCTAGTCCAATAATGTTACCACAATGCTGCCGTTTCCCCAAACAGAAATAAATAATGAAATTATCCTCACATGTTCCACATGTTATCTCACTGGAACATCTTCAAGTAGCTCTACCACCTCCCCAGAGATTCAATGAACAAAGTGCTCAATTTTGAGGTACTTGTGTCAATTTTAGTGGAACATCAAAGAAAGCACACTAAAACTTAAAGACCTGTCATGACAGGATCCTATGTTAGGGTAACCAGACATCCTGGCTTTACCGGGACAATTCTGGTTTTTCATTAAATGTTTCAGTGTCCCAGCAATTTCCTAAAAATAGTTCAAATATCCTGGTTTTCTCTTTTTCCCTTTTTGTAAAATATGAACAGGGTCTGGGTGGGGGTGGGGGCAGAAAATCCATGTGACATTTTGTCCTTTTTTTCTGTAAACACCCATCACATCACATTGCTTTGCATGCGCAGACCTATATTCCTTGATGTCTCAAGGGAGTTATCACTACCTTTGATGCCAACAATTGTGTTGCTGATGGCACCTTAAAAAGACCTACGGAATAGAGTTGCCAACTCTGACTGGAAATACTCCAGGAGATGTCATCACATGATCTCACACCTTCAACTACCCCTCCCCATGGTACCTGCCATTTGTTGCGCAGCCTGTCAATTATCACAGTGCCTGACATAAAAAGGATTGTGGTTTTGGAATCTCAAAGGCCCTGGATGATTGACACTTATTAGCTTGCATTCCAGATTTGTTCTTCAAGCAGAGGAGAAAGTTATCAATTGATTAAATTTTTTTACAAATGCCACTATGTACTATGGTTAGAAAGTGTACAGTGGGTCAACGAGCATTGAGGTTCCAGAGCTTTGGGTGTGGCTGGAAGGCTGAGCTTGACGTAGGAAGCATGAGGGGCCTAAGGGGGTGGGTGAAAGGACAGAGTTTGGCATTGAGGCAAAAGGGGACATGGGTGGCATGGATGGGGAGCATTTAGAGAATGGGGGAGGGGGGGGGTGAGTGCCTTATTTTGTACATTGAGATAAAGTCCCACAACATTGAGATGGACCTTTGACACAGCTTGTCTCCACATGCAGCAGCTATAGTGGCTGCCTCTGCACTTCTTGCCTGGACAACTGACCTGACTCCAGCCTGCACCCAGCCCTCAGCAATGAAGATCCCGCCCTTTGTTGGCACGTTCTCCAAAGATGGACGGGTTGAGCCAGGAATTTTCCTGATTTCCCCTGCCCCCCCCAAGGATGGAAACCCAGGCCAAGGTTCTATCGACCTCTTCAAAACCAGCTCAGAAGAATGGTGTTTCTATGTGAATAACAATGAATCTTAATGAATGTGCTAGAAGTTTGGCAAGAAACAACTTAAGTTAGGCTTTCTATTCATTGGAAGTTAAAAGAAATAAACAATAATTCAAAGTGATGTTCTCATGTTAAGACCAAAGCTTTTGCTTGACTTCACACATTATAATCACCTGATCACCTGAGGGCAATTTTTCTTTCCTGTTGCGATTCCCTCATGTACATTGTCAGTTGGGATAGTTGCCAATCCTGTTTCCAATCTTTGCTAATGATAGTCTATGGTTAGTCATGAGGAAATTAACAAGGATAGTTCAGGACAACATTCGATTCTTGTATGGAAATGCACAGTCCTCATACCAGCAATCTTCATAATGTCACACCTATGAATGGAACCTCATCTTGTGGTGAATGACATGCAATTGCATCATACCACACTTTGCTAAAGCAGACAAATTGCGAAACAATTAACAAACGAGCAGGGATTGACAAATTAATTTTTATGGACGAATATGGCCTCAATTACGTTTGGAATAGAGACATGATGATAACCTTGTGTTTTTGCAGTTGAAGAATCAGAAGCTTTCAATATGCCTTACGGAAGGCCCAGAGTTTTACAGAAGAACAGCACATATTGTCTCTTGCCCCATACATTTTATATGACTGGATATAGTGCTGATATTTTAATGCCATTATGGAGTGCATACACAGTTCCCAAATCGGTAAGTTTGGTGCACTACACATCTAATGAGTAACTTTTGAAGTATAATCACTGTTGTTATACATGCAAATGTGATAGCAATTTTATGAAAGATTCCATAAACAACAAGAAGAATGAATAACCAGATAATCTTCTTTTGGTTGAGATATGATTTTTGGTTAATAATACTGTGAGATCTCTTATGTCCAGCAGAAAGGCAAAGCTGTCTCATATAAAATTTGGCACTTCTGACAATATGGCACTCCTTCAGTACCACATTAATGTGCCATCCTAAGGTAATGTTCAAGCCCTGGAGTAGGACTTAAATCCGTAACCAAATAAATGCTGGTTCCATTTTATTCATTTTAATTCATTAGCATATGAATGGGTTAATCGGGTTGTTTATCCAGTATTTTAGAGAAAAGAAATCATTTGGATTGTAATGTTGCACAATGCAATTTAACTCCAAATTGGTTGTCTTTTGTTCTAAAAGCTTGTCATTTAAATTCAAGTAGCTTAAAGATATTAAGTATTTCAAAAAATGGATCAAGAACATACTCAAAGTACTTAGCAGGTCTGGTAGCATCTGTGGAGTGAGAAACATGTTTCAGATCAATGCTCTTTCATTGAACTAGAAGAAGTTAGAGATATAAAAGGTTAAGAAATTCAAAACTGACGGGATGAAATAGAAATAGATGCATCATGTGAAAGAGGAAAGTACAAAGAGACCAAATAAGAGTGAGCAATTAAAGACAAATGAGGAACAGACAAAAAACAGAGCGGAATGGAGACCAAGAATGTTGGGAGACAAAGAGACTGAGAGACCAATTCAAAAATGAGTTTAAAAGGCAGTATTAGGAGTTTGAGTTCTGACAGTGAGGGAAAGAGACAGAAGTTGAGAACATTTGATGACTAAAATGAGAAGCCTGTGTGAAACTCAGTTGGAATGCTGATATATGGGTGAGATGTGGAAGTGGTTGTGGTTTGGAGACTGAGAGAGTTTTTATTTGTGCTATACCAGAGGGAGTGTTGCACCAGTAAAGTAATCCTGATAAAGATGAGAACCGCTGGAAAACAAATTCATTTTCCCACATTCACAATGAGAGTCTAAAAATTAATACCAGTGCAAGCAAAATGAAAGACAGTGTTGCGCTGTGGTTTTTGGTGCTGGGCAATTGCTGCGGCAATTGAAATATTTATTGTTTCAACTTGTGCCTTTAAGAAGTCCCATCATCATAGAGCTTCTATAGGAAGGTAGGCTGGAGATCTGCTCCTTTCTGCTAAGATATCTCGAGTGTGTCATGGATTAAGAAGAAATGCATGTAAGTGGTTTAGGCTGACTGTTTGTGTTTCAATCCTCCTGGGAAATTGTTGTTTCTTGACTCATGGGGCTGAATTTTACCAGCCCTTTGGGAGATAGAAGTGCTCATAAAATAGCAGTTGGAGGAATCAGGAGTGAAGCCTGATGTCTTCCGGCCACCACAGGATATGCCCAGAAGCAGGAATGTTAGCAGCTCAGCTGCCCACCATCTAGGGAGGGGAATTAATTTGATTAACTGTCCATTTAATGGTAATTTTACTGCAACGCCAGGACTGTACCAGTGCCAGAATGCCACCTTCCCCCACCCACCCCCTGCCATATGGGGAGAGTTCCAGATACATCAATGCAGTCTCTTAGCAGCTTTCTATAGATGGCCTTCCTTTCACACAATGACCCACAGGGGGCCCCTGGAAGCAATGGTTGCCCCATAGGTCTGATGCCACTGCTGGATGGTTCCACCTCCAATCGCTGGGGCCTTTCTGCCTGGCCCTGACACATTGAAACATTTCTTACCCACCCTCTCCTTTTCCCTGTAGCCTCAGCAGTGTCCACCTCTGTCAGTGGCTGCAGAGCTGCTGCTCCTCTGATCTGACAAACAGCTCTGAGAGGCAGGTCACCATCCTCACTGGGCAGCAGTCCCAGCAGCCCCCTCTTAATTGGCCACCACAAATAAGATTGCCCCACAATCCTGTCAGCCACCCGTGCAATCTAGTCAACTGCTTTCGGTCCTGTTGGCAGAACCTCTTTCCTTGAGGTAAAATTCAGCCCATCACCTTTCCATGTCGTAATGACACAAATTCCAAACATAAGAGACAGGAGCAGGAGTAGACCATATAGCTCCTCGAGCCTGCTCCACCATTTCAATATAATCATAATCATGGCTGATCTTCTGCCTCAGTTATATTTTCTCACTCACTTCCCAAATTCCTCAGTTCCCTGAGCGACCAAGATATGTCTAGCTTAAGCTTGAATTTACTCAGCAATGGAGCATCCAAACCTCCCTCGGGTAGAGAAAGTTCACAACCCTTTGAGTAAAGAATTTTTCCTAATCTTAGTCGAAAATGACAGCCTCCTCGCCCTACCCATTCTAAAAAGAAATCACGGCACTTAGCCATGACTCAGTGATTAATTACCAAGGACTTGCCTTCGGGCAAAGAGCTCAAGAAGAATGATGATGAAAGCCAACAGGCACTGGCAGTTTGTGCCAAAAACTTTAATGAGGCCTAATTTTGGACCAATTGGGATGAGTAATTTTGACTGGAATGTGACCTCAGATGACTTTCCAACCCTTTTTTCAGAGTGTTTCAGACCATTGAACTGCAATGGAATATTCCTGTGGGCTCGCTGAGATTCCGGAGACCTGTTAATTACTAGGTGTTCTAAGAGCTGAGTGGAGTAGGAAAAATGCCTCTTTTCATCCATTTTTAAACAACTTTTTCATGTATTTCACCATTAGGCAAAGTTTGCTTCACGATCACTAGACTGCCTGCGGGCTGATCCTCGAATTTCAGCAAACGTCAGCCAGAAGTGTTTAAACTATGAAGCAGAGTTAAACCTCACCTATGGTTTTCTTTATCCTCCAAGTAAGTACATTAAGTGCAACTTGCATTTGGTTAATAGGGGCAACACGGTGGCACAATGGTTAGCAGTGTTGCCTCATAGCGCCAGGGACTCTGGTTCGATTCCTGGCTTGGGTCACTGTCTACGCGGAGTCTGCACATTCTCCACGTGTCTGTGTGGATTTCCTCCCACAGTCCAAAAGACGTGCTGGTTAGGTGCATTGGCTATGCTAAATTCTCCCTCTGTGTACCTGAACAGGCGCTGGAGTGTGGCTACTAGGAGATTTTCACAGTAACTTCATTGCAGTGTTAATGTAAGCCTACTTGTGACAATAATAAAATAAAATAAATTGAAGGAAGCTTACATTGGTATGTAAAAGAATCTCAGTTAAATCACATTGGTTACTGATGTTGGTATCACCACGCTATGTTCAAAGTTGGTCAACTTGTTGATCACATTTTCTAGTTGTAACTAACTGGAAAACCCACTCATTTACAGCAGTCCGATTAAAAATGTCAGCTGGAATTGGGAATTGAAATCCAATCGCCTGCTTGAGCCATAGATGTGCTTTGGAACTGAGATTGAGTATTGTGATCAGCTTTCAGAACTGATGCCAAACTTCAGTTTGCTCAGAGTTTGCTGGCCAAAGATGAATCCTTCAGTTGCATTGTCCAAGTCTTGAAAAACTATTTTTTTAATGCCATATGCTTTGATTGTTACGTACAAGGGGATGGAAAGGATTCACTTTTATAGTTGTTCATGTCACATTATTCTTTCTCTTTAATAACTCATAATGATCTTTTCCAGGTCTTAATAATACAAGAACTCATCAATATGACGCATTAATTACCAGCAACATCGTGCCTATGTATCAGGATTTCAAAAGTAAGTGAGATTAATATGTAATTATTTCCTGTATAATTTGTCTCTTAACAAAATGAATAAATGCTCCAAGTATTAAAAAGTCTGCTCTTTGACATTCATGAAAATTGAATTTGCAATAATTTTAACTAAGCAGTGTAGGTAATTGAGCAAAATAGAAATTTAATGCTAAAATGTATTGTCGGATAGATTGAATTAAGCAACTGATTTAAGAGTGTATTAACACTATAATGTATCAGTACATGTATATTAAGCATACATATGTAATGGCCAAGTTATCGATTTAGTTGCAATCTGGCTAAAAATTGTTCAGTTTTTCTGAAGTTGAATTATAGTCATGGTTTCCACTCAATTATTTGCATAATCACAAATGTAATATCTTCTGTGAATTAGCATAATCATGCAGCGCAATAAAATGTAATTGTTTATATATTTTTATGCTGCATTAAATTTATTGCTTGATGTATTTAAGAATGGTAGCCTGGTGCATTCATAATACAGTTAAATATGGCTTTATCAGAAAAATAAGGATATGTCAATATACTTATTTAAAACACTGAATAACATCTGGGCTGCAGAGGAACTTGGAGTGGGAGGGTAAAGATCCAGTTGTCGTGGTCCACGTAGGTACCAATGACATAGGTAGAACAGGAACAAAGGTTCTGCTAAGGGAGTATGAACAGCTAGGAGCAAAATTAAAAAGCAGAACCAAAAAGGTAATAATCTCTGGATTACTACCTGAGCCACGAGCTAATTGGCACAGGGTCAATAAGATTAAGGAGGTAAATGCGTGGCTCAAAGATTGGTGTGGGAGGAATGGTCTGGAATTCATGGGACAATGCACCAGTATTGGGGAAGAGGGGACCTGTTCCGATGGGACAGTCTTCATCTGAATCATGCTGGGACCAGAGCCCTGGTGAATCGTATAACTAGGACTGTACATAGGGCTTTAAACTAAATAGTGGGGGGGAGGGTTCAGTTGTATGGAGAATTAGAAAATCAAAGTTAAAGGAGAGGGTAGAAGTGCAGGTTAACAGAGCTGAGGGCTCAGGAGAGGTTAGTAAAGTTTCCAGACCACGTAATAGAACAGAGAGTATAGAAGGTGGCAGGAATCTAACCTCAGGCAGAGCAAAAAAGGTGACAAGTATGAGAAGGGAGGTAGTCAATGCAGGACTGAGGCTGTTGTATCTAAATGTGTGCAGTATACGGAACAAGGTAAATGAGCTTGTTGCGCTCATTGTAATTGGCCGCTACGATGTTGTGGACATCATAGAGATGTGGCTGCAAGGGGATCAGGGCTGGGATCTAAATATCCAAGGATATGTGTCCTATCGAAAGCGCAGGCAGATGGGCAAAGGGGGCGTGGTTGCATTGGTAGTAAAGAATGAAGTTAAATTGAAAGCAAGAAGTGATATAGGATCAGAAGGCATAGAATCTCTGTGGGCAGAGTTGAGGAATTGCAAAGGTAAAAAGATCCCAATGGGAGGTATGTACAGGCCCCCTAGCAGTCGTCAGGATGTGGGGCAGAAAATAAATCAGGAGATAGAAAAGGACTTCAATATGCAGGTAGACTGGGAAAATCAGGTAGGTGTGGCTCCCAAGAAAAGGAATTCGTGGAATGTTTAAGAGATGTTTTTTTGGAGCAGCTTGTGACAGCGCCTACTAGGAAACAGGCAACTGTGGATTTGGTGATGTGTAATGAGGCAGACTTGTTTAGGGAACTGAAGGTAAAGGAACCCTTAGGGGAAAGTGACCACAATATGATAGAATTTATCCTGCAGTTTGAGAGGGAGAAGCTGGAATCAGATGTAACGGTATTACAATTAAATAAAGGTAACTACAAAGACATGAGGGAGGAGCTGGCTAGAGTTGATTGGAAAGGGAGCCTAGCAGGGAAGACAGTGGAACAGCAATGGCAGGAGTCTTTGGCGGTAATACGCGAGGCACAACAGAAATTCATCCCAAGGAGGAGGAAACATGCTAAGGGGAGGACAAGGCATCCATGGCTGACGAGGGAAGACAAGGACAGCATAAAAGCAAAAGAAAAAGCATACAAAGTGGCGAGGATTAGTGGGAAGCCAGATATTTGGGAAGCCTTTAAGAGCAAGCAGAGGACAACTAAAAAAGCAATAACGGGGGGGAGAAGATGAAATATGAATGTAAGCTAGCTAGTAATATAAAAGAAGATAGGAAAAGTGTTTTTAATATATAAAAGGTAAGAGAGAGGCAAAAATAGCCATTGGACCACTGGAAAATGAGGCTGGAGAAGTAATAATAGGAAACAAAGCAATGGCAGAGGAACTTGTAAGGGAAGGTTTCTTGCTTCCTACCAGCATAAAAGACAAGCAGACATGAGTACAGTACAAAAAGGCAACACAAACTTTATTCCCTGTCCAAAATATAAAAACCATAGGCCCGGGGGAAGACAGCTGCTCGCCAACTGCTTCCCCTGGCCAGTGTGCGCTTTACAATTTATAGGGTTTTGAACTTTGCGCCAAACGTATGGTAATGGGCTCATTCAAGCAGTTGCTGAAAGCATGAATGGGACCCATGTGGGTTATTGTCATTTACTACAAGTGACTCGATCGGCACCTACTAAAAACAATTAGCAATAAGCAGTGACACAATAGCGAAGTATTGAAAAGCCATTATAGACAGGTGGAATTGATCTGTGGCTAATGATGAAGTGATCCTATTTCCCCTGGGCTGATCTCTTTCTGGAGGGTTCCCTTTGGGATTTGAACTTCTTGCATAATCTAATCAGTTGAGCTATTGTCTATGTTTTCCCTGCCTGGAGTCTAAAGTGATTAAGACTGTCTGAAGTGATTAGGGGGTGCAAGGAGCCTCTCCATGAGTCATCGCATTGCTGTGAGCTGCTGACAACATTTCCCATCATTCATTACCGGGCAACATAAATTTGATATAAATGCGTAAAATGTCCGTGATATTAAGCATAAAAGTCGTCTTAAGCATAAAAGTCGTCCCCTTCAACCCCTCCTCTTGCTCCTGGGCGCCGTCCTTGCGCCCCAGTGAGCACACCATCTTGATTGAAGAGTTCGATGATTTCTTAGTGGAGATTCCGGAGTGTTTAAAAGCTGTTCAGTGGTTCGTCAAAGAGTCTTTGTTTTCCTTCAGTTGACAGACCTGGCGTGATCCGTGCTCCTCCGAGCTCCAATGATGGGTGTCAGCTGGGGGTGTCTCCATGGCGGTCTTTAAATAAATGTTGTCGCTGCCTGGGCAGTGTGGTCGCGGAGCTGTGGTGGAGAAGGGGTCTCGGTGCGATACGCGGCGACAGCAGTTAGCCTGGGCACAAAACCTTTACAACTTATACAGACTGTCAGCACACAGCAAGCAATGACTATGCCAATTAGAACCATGGCTCCCTGCATTAAAAATGTCCCCCATGAGCCCCCAACAGCCAATCCATCCAGCTGCTGTTGGGGATCTCATGTAGTTTTGTCACTTCATTGTGAATGTGTTCCACCAGATTCGTGAGGTTCTCTGAGGCGTCAGGGATGGATGTACAGCATTCTGTTTCTATTAAGGCGCAGGTACTTCCCTTACTCGCAAGGAGATAATCTAAGACTAGGCGGTTCTGTAGGGCTACTGTCCTAAGGGCTATCAGCTCGCTGTTTACCTCTGCCACAGCCTCCGCAGTAGCATTGGCAACTTCCTCCAGAATGCGAGCTTCTTTTTGCACGCGTGCTGTGAGTTCGCCCATCTGTAATCCTAGCCCTCCCAGGGGAGGAAGAAAGATTCCCAGGTACGGAAAGACCCCCTCCTCTGCCTACCCCCCCCCCCCCCCCCCCCCTCCATCGAGGATGGTCCTTTAGGGTGCGGATGTGGTGTATGTAGGGAATAGCATAGCCTAGATAGCATGTCCCTGTCCAATCATCGGGTAACCAAGGGTATGCCCTGTGACCACAGACAAAGTAAGTTCCATTATAAGCTGCAGGGCTGTTTAAAATTCCTGGCTGCAGAAGGATCTGCACTGTGCTGTTTGGTGCACACTAGACTCTAAGGGAACTATCAGGTGCTGCTGGCGTAATGTCGAAGGCCTGGTTACAGTCGCTCTTCCCTACTCTGAGGGCCCTGTCTGTCCCTGTTTTGGATATACAGACTGGCCCGATTAGGCGGCCTATCCCAGTGGTGTTTGTCAGGGTCAGGGAGGGTGGCTGGTGTGTGCGGTCGTAACCCGGCAGTCGCCATTTACTGAGTGTCCCTGCCTTGCACCCAGCAGACTGTAGTTTCTCCTGTATAGATTTAAGGTGGTGCGTGAGGCTCCTGCCTCTTCCTGTATAACCCACTCTACGGTCTCTTGGGCTGTCAAAGGGATTGACCTGAGGGGGATTCCACCTTTGGAATGTATTGGAATGTGGGTACATATCCAGCATTTAGATGCATTCCATTTCTCAGCATATACACGCGACATATACAAGTATGTATTTACATTCAACTCGTGTCGGTAACGGTTTGAGAGCCAGTCTCCCCTGCTAAGCAGTAAAGCATAAAAACAAACAGCGATATACATCTTCTTGTCCGATGCAGTGACTTGCCTGAAAAACAGGTACAATGAGCTTGGAGGTACAATTATTATTATTAGACTCGCGTTACTGGATCATTGCCATTCTCACATCTTTTTAGTTGTGTCCAATGCTTCCATTGCCCCTTCCCCCTGATTTCAATGCAGGCGCAGGTATCCCCACTAATGAGGACTCGGTGTGGCCCTGAGCACCGGGGTGCTAGACCAGGCCTTTCAGGTAGCAATTTAACCATTATTTGGGATTCTGCTTGTGGCAGAGTACTGCCTTTTTTTAATCTTTAAGTTCCTGCTGTTCTCTCGCCTGCTGTCTCATTTCTTTCAGCTGCTCACTCAGTTCTAAGACATATCTGCTGATTTTGTCTTTTAAGGGTCCCAAATCTTCCCCTCTGGCAATTATGCCTTGGGGCAATTGCATGGCCCGCCCGGTCATCAGTTCGTAAGGGGTTAATCCCATAACGCGATTTGGGGATGCCCTGAGTTTCATAAGCACAGTGGGTAGGACCTCTGTCCACCTGCTGTGTTTTCCATGTAAAGCCTTTGCGAGTGCGGACTTCAGGGTCCGATTCATCCTCTCTACCATACCTGAACTCTGTGGATGGTAGGGGATGTGGAACTTCTGCTTTATTCCCATCCACTCGCACGTCTTTTTCATAACTGTCCCCGTGAAGTGGGTGCCCTGATCGGAGTCGATCTGCAAAGGGACTCCCCCATCTGGGAATTACTTCACTCGCTGGGATTTGTGCCACAGTGGAAGCAGTGCAATCCCGGGTGGGGAATGCTTCCACCCAGCGGGTGAATTGGTCAATTATGACTAAACAATATCTCTTGCCCCGTGAAGCGGGAAGTGGTCCTGTGAAATCTACCTGGAGATTTTCCCACGGCCCCTGGGGCCATTCGGATCTTTAAGGGTCGCCCGAGGTTGTGCTGTGCGCATGTGAGACATCGCTGACAGTATTTACCTATGTCTCTTTCCATCCCCGGCCACCACCAATCCCTACTCAGGAGATGATTCATGGTGTTTCTGCCGGTGTGATCACGGCCATGGTTTAACTGCAGCAGGGTGCGCCTGATGCAGTCTGGGGCTATTACCTTTCTTTCCTTCCTCCAGACGCCCTGAGCATTTGGTTTCCCGCCCCTTTCTTCCCAGACCTGCTTCTCTGCCTCGGGGGGTGTCCCGGTGTAACTGGACTATGTCCACACTGTCTGTGGTGATACTAGCTGTTGGGAGAGCGTGACTTAAAACCTGCCTCGCTGCCTTATCAGCTGCAGCGTTCCCTGCTTGTTCTGGAGTTTCTATGTTCCTTTGCGCTTTGACTTTAATTACTGCTGCTTCTTTGGGCAGCTTTGAGGCGCGGCATAGAGCTTCAATCCTTTCCTGGTGCTTTATCCTGTCCCCTCCTGATGTGACAAACCCCTGCGATCCCAGGCAGTCATATAGTCATGTATGACTCCGAATGTGTATTGGCTGTCGGTATATACATTCACGGTTTTGCCCTCTGCCAGGGTCAGGGCCTGTGTTAAAGCCTCTAATTCTGCGACTTGAGCTGACAGGGTGCTGTCTAATCGTCCTGAGGCTACCACTTCTAACTTGTCGTTAACTACTGCCCACCCTGTTTTGGGGGCACCGTCAATATATTTTCTGGACCCATCTACACAGAATGTTAAATCTGCCTGTTCTAAGGGGAGCTCTTCTACTGGGGCTGCGTCTACCTCTAGGTCGATTTCAGCGCACACATTTGATTCACCAGTGGCTAAAATCCCTGCAGCGGGGTTTACTCCTGTGTCCCTTATTATGGTGACTGATCGAACTTTGGGAAGCAGAACTGATTCCCACTTAGCTCTCCTTACATTAGAGACTGCTCTGAGCTGACTATTGTTAAGCATTTCAACGATGGTATGCCTGGTGTGGAGGATGATTTCCCCCGTCATGACCGTGGGCTCACTAATACTAACGGCCCATGTAGCAGAGTCAAATGCTGCAACGCAGCGGGACAAGCCGGCTGCCACTGGTGACTGCTGTGCGGAGGGTGTCCCCATGTGTTTGGGCTATTACTGCGGCATAGAATCCCTCCTCATTCTCACAAAAGATATGGAAGGGCTTCCTCGGGTCAGGTAAAGCGAGACTCGGAGCCGATATAAGGGCTTGTTTTAACCTTGCATAAGCTTCCTCCTGTTCGGGTCCCCATTCTATCAGTTTGCCCCCCGGGCCTCCCCCCTTTACTAGCCGCTGTATGGGCTCGGCTAAGGTTGCGAAATTGGGGATAAAGGTTCAGCTGCAGTTGAACAGTCCCAAAACCTTGCGGACTCCCCTCAGGGAGACTGGCTTGGGCATGACCTGGATGGCAACCCTCCTCTCGTGAGGCATGGTCTGAGTACCCTGGGATATCTCCTGTCCTAAGTACAGGACAGTGTCTCTTCCTATCTGGGCCTTTTTGGGGTTCACCTTCAACCCGCCCCGTTCTAAGGCTCGCAGCACCTCAATCAGGGCTGCAGCATGTCCTTGCCTGTCTTCTGAGGCAATTAGGATGTTGTCCACATACTGAAGGACAGTGCAGCGGTAGGGGGTGAGATCTATTCCCTCTAATATCTTATTCATAACCTGCTGGAAGATGGCGGGGCTGTTATGGAACCCCTGGGGGAGTCTCGTCCAGGTATATTGCTTTTCGCCCACAGTGAATGCAAATTTGTCCTGAGACTCCGTGTCTAACGGCACCGACCAGAAGCCGTTTGCTATGTCTAACACCGTGAAAATACTATACTTAGGGTCCAATCCATTCAGGATTGTGGAGGGGCTTGCCACTATGGGATGTACTCTTGGGGTGACTTTGTTTAGCTCTGTATAATCGATTGTTAAACGGAAGGTTTTATTGGGCTTTGCTACTGGCTATACTGGGGAGTTCGTGGTACTAGTAGTGGAGCTTCTAGGTCCTGTACAATAGCCCGCACGGCTTGGTATGCCTCCGGCCTTATGGGATACTGTCTGTGGGGTTTGTGGTCTGGGCCGGGGACGTGGACCGGATCCATAGGGACCTTTCCTGTGTCCTGCTGATCCCTGGCCCATACTCCTGTCAGTACTTTACAAATTATTCCAAAAGGCTGGGGCTCTATGTCCCAGTCCCTCTGAAACGTTTTAACACTCCCGATCGTTGCGATGTTTTGGCAGGGTTGGTGGAGCTTACATTTGTTCCCATTACTGTGGGGCCAATGAATCTTATGATTCCTTGGGTCTATGAGTATGCTTAATTCCTCTAAAATATCCATTCTAGCACGGTTCCTTCGTTATTCTGGCATACAAAGAACTGGACTGGCACCAGTCACCCTGCTACCTCTAAGACTACCGTCTTGCTCTTGTAAGCCTTTATACGAGTTCCCCCCACCCCTACTATGTGGGTGTAATCCTTGGTCAGGGGAAGGGGTAGGTCGGTCAGGGATACAGAGGCTCCTGTGCCTACCAACATTTCGCAAGGCAGGCTCCCCAGGAGGGCAGGCACGTAGACACGGTTGTCTCCCTCCGCGTCTATGGGAGCCTCCTGTGCTCATGCCTTCCGCTGGTCCCTCAGCCAGTTCAGGAAGGCTTCCTGCATGTCTGAGTGGGTTTCAGGCTTGGGCTTGGGCTTTAGCCTGCACTGCTCAGCTGAGTGACCTGTTCTGCCACAGGTCCCACAAGTTTGTCCAGGTTCTGATCGGCAGTGCCTAGCTATGTGCCCGGGTCTTCCACAGCAGAAGCACTTAGCTGTTGGTTTAAAGTTAGGGGCATGTATTTTTGCAGAGGCTGTCCGGGACCTTGGTGCTGTTCGGTTGCTCCCTGCCCCGGCTCTCGCGTCTACCCGGCTTGCCCACTGTACTGCGGTATCGTAGGTGTCCGCAGTGACGATTCGTAATTATAAAACTTCCTGATGTGTCGGGGAAAGCCCGTCTAAAAACATTTGGATGTACGGGGCATCGTTAGGGTCGGGGTTTTCCTCCCCGGATGACTCACAATAAGTCTCATACAGGCGAGCAGCATAGTTGCTGCTGGAGTCTCCCTTTTCCTGCCTACAGGATTGGATTTTTCCCCAGTTCATAGAATCATAGAAACCCTACAGTGTAGAAACAGGCCATTCGGCCCATCGAGTCTGCACCGACCACAATCCCACCCAAGCCCTACCCACATATCCCTACACATTTACTCGCTAATCCCTCTAACCTACACATCTCAGGACACTAAGGGGCAATTTTTTAGCATGGCCAATCAACCTAACCCGCACATCTTTGGACTGTGGGAGGAAACCGGAGCACCCGGAGGAAACCCACGCAGACACGAGGAGAATGTGCAAACTCCACACAGACAGTGACCCAAGCCGGGAATCGAACCCAGGTCCCTGGAGCTGTGAAGCAGCTGTGCTAACCACTGTGCTACCGTGCCGTCCTACCGTGGTGGTAGGGTTTCCCAGAGCTGTACAGACTGCGCGTTTAAAGGCATTACATGCTTCCCTTTGGATCGCCCTGGAGGCATTGTTAGGGACTCCGTTCGCCCATGCCCCATCCTGGATCGTGGAGGTGGCAGGGTTCTCCGGGTCAGTGCTGGTTAGAGTCCTCCATTTATCTGAGGGGCACTTCACTCTGACTATCTGGTAGATATCACGGGGGTGGAGATTGTGGACACCCCACATCTCCTCAAGAGTCTTCCAGGACTCTGTATTTTTACTTTGGGTGTGCAGAGTACCTAACTCCTTTAGGATAGTCTGCTTTTCTAAGGGAGTGAATGCTTTATAGCGATGCTGGCCATTAGCTGTCCTCTGTACCGGGGCACATTTCTGGACGCTGCCAGGTTCATACTCGGGTGGTGCACTGGGAAGTGCGGGGAACACCGAAGACATGGTGGTCTCCGGGGCACTAATTTTACGGGGTTCAGCTCGTAGATCTGAGATCTGAGCCTCTAAACTTGCAATACTCTTGTTCTTTTCCTCTATCTTTTCCTGGTAAACCTGGTTCATACGTACCGCTATCACTAACTGTTTAACTAAAATTACTGCAGCCTTTTTAGAAGCGTCCCACTGGTGGCTATTCCACCATTCCCCTTGTAGGGGGAAGGACGCACAGGGGTCCCATCACTCCTTGCACATTTTCCTGATTAGTGTCTGCTGTTGCATCCCAAATGCTCGGCTAAGAGATCCTTCTGGCCCCCATTCTAGGGAGAGGCTATCCTCTTGCTCCCTTCCTCCCCCTACTTCCGAATCTCTGTCCTGGGGTAATCTTTCCTCTGGCTCTCCTTCATGGGGCATTCTGTCTGTCTCTCTCTTGTCTTTCTGTACCTTTCGTGTTCCCCCTAGCCCGTACCCCGCTCCTATTGTGAGTGCTTCTGGAATCTGTCACCCCTTTTGGTTCTCTAAGTTCCTGGCTCGCAGAGGTGTGCCTAACCTACCCGCTCATCCAATAAGGCCTTTTTAAAAAATCCCCCTTATTGGCGCCCCGGGTGGTTCGCAGGGACATGAAGACCTGCCATGACAATGGTCCAGCTCTTGCGGACGCTTACAGGTCCCTCTCACAATAGGTAGCTGGCCAATAGGTAGTCGACAGCAGTGCACCGAACCGTGTTACAAATTTAAACTTCTCAGACAGTGAAATTTGTGCAGTAGCCAATCAGTGTAAGTGCACTTTTTGTACCCACTCAGTCTACAAGCTGGTATCCAGGTTGGAGGAGGTCCCCTCATGGTCCCGCCGGCACTCGGATCCTTCTGGACTCTGGCGGTCTGAAACTGACTTCTCACCCACTTGATCCTTGTCACCGTGGGTCCAGCGAGTGTTCTCTTCCTCCTGGGTTTCGGCACCAAACTGTAAGGGAAAGTTTCTTGCTTCCTACCAGCATAAAAGACAAGCAGACATGAGTACAGTACAAAAAGGCAACACAAACTTTATTCCCTGTCCAAAATATAAAAACCACAGGCCTGGGGGAAGACAGCTGCGAGCCAACTGCTTCCCCTGGCCAGTGTGCGCTTTACAATTTATAGGGTTTTGAACTTTGCGCCAAACGTATGGTAATGGGCTCATTCAAGCAGTTGCTGACAGCATGAATGGGACCCATGTGGGTTATTGTCATTTACTACAAGTGACTCGATCGGCACCTACTAAAAACAATTAGCAATAAGCAGTGACACAATAGCGAAGTATTGAAAAGCCATTATAGATAGGTGGAATTGATCTGTGGCTAATGATGAAGTGATCCTATTTCCCCTGGGCTGATCTCTTTCTGGAGGGTTCCCTTTGAGATTTGAACTTCTTGCATAATCTAATCAGTTGAGCTATTGTCTATGTTTTCCCTGCCTGGAGTCTAAAGTGATTAAGACTGTCTGAAGTGATTAGGGGGTGTAAGGAGCCTCTCCATGAGACATCGCATTGCTGTGAGCTGCTGACAACATTTCCCATCATTCATTACCGGGCAACATAAATTTGATATAAACGTGTAAAATGTCCGTGATATTAAGCATAAAAGTCGTCTTAAGCATAAAAGTCGTCCCCTTCAACCTGAATAGTTACTTTGCATCAGTCTTCACAGTGGAAGACACCAGTGGGATGCCAAAGCTCCAGGAGACTCAGGGGGCACAGGTGAGTGTAGTGGACATCACGAAGGAGAAGGTTCTGGGGAAACTGAAAGGTCGGAAGGTGGATAAATCACCTGGACCGGATGGACTACACCCCAGAAGATTTCCAGAAGGCCTTTGACAAGATGCCGCATAGGAGACTATTAAATAAGTTAAGAGCTCATGGTGTTAAGGGCAAGATCCTGGCATAGAGGATTGGCTGACTGGCAGAAGGCAGAAAGTGGGGATAAAGGGTTTTTTTCAGGATGGCAGCCGGTGACTAGTGGTGTGCCTCAGGGGTCGGTGCTGGGATCACAACTTTTCACAATATACATTAACGATTTGGAAGAAGGAACTGAAGGCACTGTTGCTAAGTTTGCAGATGATACAAAGATATGTAGAGGGATAGGTAGTATTGAGGAAGCAGGGGGGCTGCAGAAAGACTTGGACAGGTTAGGAGAGTGGGCAAAGAAGTGGCAGATGGAATACAATGTGGAAAAGTGTGAGGTTATGCACTTTGGAAGGAGGAATGGAGGCATGGACTATTTTCTGAATGGGAAAATGCTTCAGGACATCAGAAACACAAAGGGACTTGGGAGTCCTTGTTCAAGATTCTCTTAAGGCTAACTTGCAGGTTCAGTTAGGAAGGCAAATGCAATATTAACATTCATGTCGAGAGGGCTAGAATACAAGAGCAGGGATGTACTTCTGAGGCTGTATAAGACTCTGGTCAGACCCCATTTGGAGTATTGTGAACAGTTTTGGGCCCCATATCTAAGGAAGGATGTGCTGGCCTTGGAAAGGGTCCAGAGGAGGTTCACAAGAATGATCCCTGGAAAGAAAAGCTTGTCGTATGAGGAACGGTTGAGGACTCTGGGTCTGTACTCGTTGGAGTTTAGAAGGATGAGGGGGGATCTTATTGAAACTTATAGGATACTGCGGGACCTGGATAGAGTGGACGTGGAGAGGATGTTTCCACTTGTAGGAAAAACTAGAACCAGAGGGCACAATCTCAGGCTAAAGGGATGATCCTTTAAAATAGAGATGAGGAGGAATTTCTTCAGCCAGAGAGTGGCGAATCTGTGGAACTCTTTGCCGCAGAAGGCTGTGGAGGCCAGGTCATTGAGTGTCTTTAAGACAGAGGTATATAGGTTCTTGATTAATAAGGGGATCAGGGTTATGAGGAAAAGGCAGGAGAATGGGGATGAGAAAAACAAAAATCAGTCATGATTGGATGGCGGAGCAGACTCGGCGGGCCGAATGGCCTAATTCTGCTCCTATGGGGGGAATTTTATCATTTTGAGTCTAAGTGCCGGATCTGGGCATCAAATAGATCCGCGCCTGGAATCCTCTTTGCAGTGCGCCCATACGCATTTTGCCAGATCCGGCCCGATCCGCGCTGTGGGCGGGGCTTAGCGCTGGCGGACCGATCGGAGCTCTGAACTGCGCATGTGCAGTTCGAAAAAAATCTGACAGCGCGCCTGGATGCGAATAAAAAGGCAGAGAGTGGAGTGAGCAGCTCTCTGACGTTCATCCTCTGGTCGGGGGGGGGGGGGGGGGGGGGGGAGCGGGTGGGAGGGGAGGAGGTGTGACCAATCATCCCCTGGGGGGGGGGGGGCGGGGGGGGGGGTGGGGGGAGGTGAAGAGGGGGTGTGACCGATCATCCCCGGGGAGGGAGGGGGGGGGGGGGTGGTGGAGAGGGGGTGTGACGTCTCATCCTCTGGTCGGGGGGGTTACGCTGCATGTCTGCGGCCGATCCCTCCTGGCACCATCACTGATACACTACCAGCCACAGCCATCTCTCCCGCTCTCTCGTACCTGCAGGGAAGAGTAATCTGTGGCTGGTTGTGTACCAGTGATGGTGCCAGGAGGGATCGGCCGCAGACAGGCCGGAACCACACCCGACCAGAGGATGAGACGTCACACCCCCTCCCCTCTCACCCCACCGCCTCCCCCCAGGGGATGAGACATCACACCCCCTCCCCTCCCACCCCCTCCACCCCCCACGGGATGAGGCATCACACCCCCCCCCCCTCCCAGGGGATGAGACGTCGCACCCCCTCCCCTCCCACCCCATCCCCCAGGGGATGAGACGTCACAGCCCCTCTCCTCGTCCCACCCCGACCAGAGGATGACCTGGGTCAGAGAGCCGTTGCAGTCTCTGACCCCGCTCTTCGGAAGCTGCAACGGCGACTTCAGACTTTTATTTTGCAGGTCGGTAACAGCGCGGACGCGGATCAGGCCTGAAGACGGTAAAGTGGGATTTGGCGGTAGAGTTGGGCGCGCGGTTCATTAAGTCGATTTAAATGCATGCAAATGCATTTAAATCGTCGGGCCGTCTGATTCGGGTGTCGGTAAATCCGCGTCAGGCCCTCTGTCTTATGGTCCAACAATTAAAAAGTCAAATGGAACCATTTACTAGTTTAATTGGTGAACACTAATCAACTTCTTGGTGAATTAAATACATTTTAACATTGAAGATCTTTTTAAAAAAGTTATCCACTGGTGCTTTTACACTGACAAAATAGAACTCAATGCAAGAACAGTAGAATCAGTAGAAACTTGCCATGTTGATGAATGTGCTCCAGGGCACAGTCAGTTCCATAGGCTGGGCAGATTAAAAATCACTTTGTATTTAACATAGCTTACCTTTAAAATTCCTTGAACTTTATGGTGGCTTGGCCAACTTCAGGTGAATTTTGATGGTAAAATAAGCTAACAGCAGCTCTAGGCCATATATGTGCACAGACACATAAGTATGTTAATCATCTGTGGCTTGACATGCTGGAAGTCAAAGAATATCTGCCTCTAATGCTATTAAAAAATATCCAGCTCTCTAGAGACAGACTGGGAGGGGGGAGGTCTTGTAAAATGGCGGTGGGAGGTGTTAGGATGGGAGCCTGATGTCTTCCCACTGCCACAGGACATTCTCAACAGTGGGAACATCAGGCAGCATTGCCGTCCACTGACCAGAGTCAGGTGGCCAATTAAACCAATTAATTGGCCAATTAGTGGTCACTTCCACCCCTGCTGACATTTTAGCGGCGTCATCACGGACCCCCACTGGGTGGGGATACTACAAGGCAAACCAGGAGGCAATCCAGCAGATTCTTGAGATAAGCCTTCCTTAAAGGCTGATCCATGGCCCACAGAGGGGTCCCCCTGGTGGCAACGGTTGCCCCTGTGGTGCTATTGCTACCGTTGCTGGGTGCAATCGCCAAAACCAGCCTCTTTTTAACCGGCAGGGTGAGAAAAAACCTTTGGGGGTGCTTCCACATGGGGAGCTACCAAGCAGGAAAATGGGGAGTTTAATCAAATATTTAAGAGGCAGTGACGGTGAGGGGATATATGCAAATTAAGAGGGAGAAATTTGCTCTTTAGGATTTCCTGATACACTCCACTTGAACAGAAAATCTTGATCAATATTTTTATTCTAATGATTTTAATTGTAACGGGTGATATGCTGATGGATTGGGTAGTGAATATGCTAAGATCTCTCTAATTGGGCTAACCTTTCGTCAGCTTTGACAAAGGGTCATCCGGACTTGAAACGTTGACTCTATTCTCTCTCCACAAATCCTGTCAGATCTGCTGAGATTTTCCAGCATTTCTTGTTTTTATTTCAGATTCCAGCATCCGCTGTATTTTGCTTTTAAGAGATTATCCAGTTGTTGGACTTGATTCATAGATCTCGCTTAAAGAGGAAATGAACCTGTTGTTATTTTGCTGAATGTCAAACTTGCAAATGACCAATAAAGGGTGTATTAAGATAGGAATCCCCATCAAGATTTGAGAGAGAATAATCTGACTTCCTTACACTTCAGCACCTTAATATTGTGGGACTAAAACCACTTGGACAGTATTTTCCTGGCACTTCGAATATGATCTTGCTAGTCTCTGAAACATATGCAGAGACTCTTCTCAGAGACTCAGGTGGCACGTATTCCTGCAGTTATTGAAAGGACTGTGATACCTACACAAAGCCTTTCGCAGAGAGATTTGATTATTTGTTTTTGAAGCTGTAATGTTCATTACACTATTTCTTCTTTAAATCTTTTCAGTGTGTGCATGCTATGAGCGTGCCCTGTGTTTGATGTCATATGAGTTAAGTACTGGCCATTTGGGGGTCTGACTGTCTTTTATAAATCCTCCCGTTCAACAGATTTTCTTGATGATGATAGAATTACAGTGCGCCAAATGGCAGTGGAAAACACAACGAACCAGATAATCTCATTCCCAGCCTGTTAGCTGTGAAGATTGCAAAGAGTTTGGCTAGATCATGCAAAGCCTACGCAGCAAACTATGGGAAGTGGGATGCCACATGGCCCTACTCCCCATTAACCACTGGCTTTGACGAATATGACACATCGCACCATCCACCCATCTCGGGGTGGGTGCTACATGTACTTGCTTAAAACCTTTAACATTTCTAATTTTTTCCAGTTCTGGTGCTAGGTCACTGACCTGAAACGTTAATTCACTTTCTATTTTTTTCCCCTCTACAGATGCTGCTGGCCTGCTGAGTATTTCCCAGCACTCTGTTTTTATTTCAAATTTCCAGCATCTGCAGTATTTTGCTTTTGGAATAGCTAATGGAGCTGGACTGAAATAGATGGTTAGCGAGACAAAGCTTGGAGGAGAAATTGTGTATTTTTAAAAATACAGTGCAACAATTGCAAAGTTAACCTATACCACAGGGTGAGAAACTTAAGAAAATAAGAGTGGCCTACATTAGCACAAGAAAGGAATAAGGGCAAAAAGGCGTATGCACGAAAAATACTCACACCTTGTCCCTGGAGCTGGTGCAGGACAGCTATAGACCAGTGAAGCTGATGTCCGAATCCAAAATTCTATGCAGCAAACAGATGTGACCAAGCTACCAATTTCCTATGAAACTAATGGAGGCAACACAAAAGCTGATAAATCACACTTCTGTGTGAATGCCAGGAAAACAGAGAAGTCCAGTTTACGGACAGAAAGCAGCCGGTATAACTTCTTCAGATCATCTTTCATCACCAGAAGCCGAAGGAAAAACTGTACAATTTTTCTAATTTGCTCTTGGGAAATGATCATCATGATGAATTATCCTTCTATTGCCCCTGCTAACTGCCCTGAGGGTGGTAAGTGTTACGGGGCAGGGGATACATGTTTCCTTCCCTTTAAAAAACAAAGCACCACTAAGCTAACTGGATTTTTACAACAATCTGCTAGATTTTGTGGTTAGGTTGGTGTTTGCCTATCGTATTTACTGTAATTTATTTCACAACTTCCCTTGGGAGGATTGGTTTTCAGCACTGCTAGTCTATTACCATTAACATCTTGTTACTTTAGCCATAACTATTCACCCATTGGAAGCAATGCTGAAGAAAATTCAAACTTATCAAAACAAATAATCAAAGAATGATGACAACATTGGGCTGAATTTTTCAGCCTCACTCAGACAGGAATGGAGATGGATGGGGCCAGGTGACTGGATTTTTCCATTTAGCTTCCACTTTTCCATACCGCTGGGGTCAGTTTCCATGTTTGGCAGCCTCTCCCTTTTTTGCCTAGTGCTTAGAACATAAGAACTAGGAGCAGGAGTAGGCCATCTGGCTCCTCGAGCCTGCTCCGCCATTCAATAAGATCATGGCTGATCTTTTTGTGGACTCAGCTCCACTTACCCGCCCACTCACCATAACCCTTAATTCCTTTACTGTTCAAAAAATTATCTATCCCTTCTCACCCCTCTCCCCACAGCTCCTCACCCCTCTCCCCACAGCTCCTCACCCCTCCCCCCACAGCTCCTCACCCCTCCCCCCACACAGTGGTGACCTGACTGCAAGAACCATCAACAAATATTTTTTAATTACAAGAAAATTGGTGAAGGGTGCTTCCACATTGAAGTAGCCTCTCTGCTACTTTCCCTCAATCACAACCAATTGTTCCTCTCAAGCAGGAAGGCCTCTGATTGGCCCCCCTGTTTCAGGAGCCTACCGCTGTCCTTAATTGGACAGAAACCAGTCTTCCTGAAAATCCCAATGAGTGACAGATTCCTCTGACGGGGGTTGGTGGGTGGGTAGCAGGACCCAGAAACAATTTCTGTTCCCTGCCCCTATCCGGATCATCCTGCCCATTATGTTTGATGTCTAAGACTCTTCCAAGACTGCACAAGATGGAGAAAATTTGGAATGTGTTTGAGCAGCACTGTGGCAAAGTGGTTTCCACTGCTGCCTTACGGAATTAGGGACCTGGGTTTGATTCCGGCCTTGAATGACTGTGTGTGTGGAATTTTCACATTCTCCCCATATCTGTGTGGGTTTCCTCCGGGTGCTCCGGTTTCCTCCCACAGTCCAAAGATGTGTGGGTTAGGTCGATTGGCTATGCCAAGTTGCCCCTTAGTGTCAGGGCGTCTAGCAGGGTAAATATGTGGGGTCATGGGGATAGGGCCTGGGTGGGATTGTTGTCAGTGCAGGCTTGATGGGCTCAATGGCCTCCTTTTCTATTCTCGTTCATTAACCAGCTGAGAATGAGGAGGAGGATGTTAGGTTTTTTTGAATAATTGGAGGTCATAGGTTTTGCATTGACTTCTGTATACAACCTCAAATTGCATCACAGCACAAGATGTCAATCCAGAAATTATAAACAATAATACTTTTAAATGTACAGCTGGCAAAAAAATTGCATTATCTACAGACACAAAATTTCGATTTACACAAGATCAAAATACATGTTCCTAAAAGCCAATGGAGACATATCTGGTTGATTATTTCTGGGATTAGAATAAACAGACAACTAGAAATAAATAGAACATTAGGATTTAGAAAACAATTAGCGGAATAAAAGCTTTTTTGTCATGAGATGCAAGAGAAATGTTATGGACATTGATAGAAAGGAAATATTTAACAGCTCATGTTCTTTAATACATTTCAAAATGACCAAGTTACATGTGGCTGATTGCTTCACAGAGATATGGGATTATTTGTACGACATTATGCTGCCGAGTGATGCTGTACAGAGAAATGGCATCAATGTAATGAGTGGACCAGTGTTCGACTACAATTATGATGGACATTTTGACACTCTTGAACAAATTAAGAAGTAAGTAAAATAACTTATTTTGCATTCGTTTGATGGAAAACAAAGTTCTGCTTTGATTTATCATTGGCTAAGAGCAAAATTAAAATATGATGGAGAAAGACAATTTATAGGGATGTTGAACATTGAATCATACATTGCAGAAGAGGCCCTTCTGCCCATTGAGTCTGCACCAGCACGCGAAAAGCACCTGAACTCCCACCTAATCCCATTTACCAGCACTTGGCCCAGAGCCTTGAATGTTATGAAGTACGAAGTGCTCATTCAGGTCCTTTTTAAAGGTTGTGAGGCAACTTGCCTCTACTACTCTCTCAGGCAGTGCATTCCAGACCGTCACCACCCTCTGGGTTAAAAGGCTTTTCCTCACCACCGCCGCGCCCCCCCCCCACAAGCCACCGGCCCCTCACCTTGAACCTATGTCCCCTCATGACTGACCCTTCAACTAAGGGGAACAACTGCTCCTTATCCATTTTGTCCGTGCCCTCATAATCTTGTACACCTCAATCAGGTCGCCCCTCAGTCTTCTCTGCTCCAACAAAATCAACCCAAGCCTATCCAACCTCTCTTCATAACTTAAATGTTCCATCCCAGGCAGCATCTGGTGAATCTCCTCTGCACCTCCTCCAATGCAATCATATCCTTCCTATAATGTGGCGACCAGAACTGCACACAATACTCCTGCTGTGGCCTCACCAAAGTTCTAAACAACTCCAACATGACCTCCCTGCTTTTGTAATATATGCCTCGATTGATAAAAGCAAGTGTCCCATATGCCTTTTTTACCACCGTACTAACATGCCCTTCTGCCTTCAGAGACCTTTGGACAAACACGCCAAGGTCCCTTTATTCCACAGGACATCTTAGTGTCATGCTGCAGGAATTCCTTTGGGTAGTGTCCTAGGCACAACCATTTTCATTTATTTTATCAGTGAACTTCCTTCCATCATAATGTCAGAGGTAGGGATGTTCAGCACCATTTGTGTCTTCTCAGATACTGAAGCAGTCCGTGCCCATAGACAGCAAGACTTGGACGATATTCAGGCTTGGGCTGATAAGCCCTGGTGCAAATGAACATCTCCAACAAGAGAGAATCTAATCCTCGCCCTTTGACATTCATTGGCATTATCATTGCTGAATTCCTCATTATCAACATCTTGGGGGTTACCAATGACCAAAAACTGAACTGGACCAACCCGTAAAAATATTATGGCTACAAGAGCAGGTCAGAGGCTGGGAATTCTGAGGTGAGTAACTCACCTCCTGACTCATAAAACAGGCCCTTCGGCCCAACTTGTCCATGCCGCCCATTTTTTTTAAAACCCCGAAGCTAACCCCAATTGCCCGCATATCCCTCTATACCCATCAAACCCATGTAACTATCTAAATGCTTTTTAAAAGACAAAATTGAACCCGCCTCTACTACTACCTCTGGCAGCTTGTTCCAGATACTCACCACTCTCTGTGTGAAAAAATTGCCCCTCTGGAAACTTTTGTATCTCTCCCCTCTCACCCTAAACCTATGCCCTCTAGTTTTAGACTCCCTCACCTTTGGGAAAAGATATTGACTATCTAGCTGATCTGTGTCCCTCATTATTTTATAGACCTCTTTAAGATCACTCCTCCTCCTACGCTCCAGAGAAAAAAGTCCCAGACTATCCAGCCTCTCCTTATAACTCAATCCATCAAGTCCCGGTCGGATCCTAGTAAATCTTTTCTACACTCTTTCTAGTTTAATAATATCCTTTCTATAATAGGTGACCAGAATTGCACACAGTATTCCAAGTGTGGCCTTACCAATGTCTTGTACAACTTCAACAAGACATTCCAACTCCTGTATTCAATGTTCTGACCGATGAAACCAAGCATGCCGAATGCCTTCTTCATCACTCTGTCCACCTGTGACTCCACTTTCAAGGAGCTATGAACTTGTACCCCTAGATCTCTTTGTTCTGCAACTCTCCCCAATGCCCTACCATTAACTGAGTAAGTCCTGTCCTGGTTCAATCTACCAAAATGCATCACCTCCCCAAAGACTATCCACCATCTACAAGGCACAAGTCACGAGTGTGATGGAATACTCTCCACTTGCCTGGAGAGGGCAGCTCCAGCAACAGTCAAGAACATTGGAAAAGGAGTAGGCCATTTGGCCTATCGAGTCTGCTCCACCATTTAATACGATCATGGCTGATCAGACACTTCAATGCCTTTTACACCCACTATCTCCATAACCCTTTATGTTATTGTTAATAGAAATCTATCAATCTCTGCTTTAAACATACGTAATGACTGAACTTCCACAGCCCTCTGGGGTAGAAAATTCTGAAGATTCACAAACCTCTGTGTAAAGAAACTTCTCCTCATCTCAGTCCTAAGTGGTATCCTCCTTATCCAATATTATTCAGGACAAAGCAGCCCACTCAATTGACAGTCCATTTGTTGCCTTAAATATTCAGTCCCTCTACCATTGATGCACAATGGCAGCAGTGCGTACCATTTACGAGAGGCACAGCAGCACCTCACTAAGACTCCTTTGACAGCACCTTCCAAACCCACAACCTCTACCATTTAGAAAGGCAAGGGCACCACTACCTGCTCGTTCCCCTCTAAGTCGCAGACCACTCGACTTGAAACTATATTGCCATTCTTCAGTGTCCCTGGCTGGAACTCCCTTTTTATCAGCACTGTGGGTGTACTCATATCAGATGGACTGCAGTGGTTCAAGGAGGAGGCTCACCACCACCTTCTCAAGGGCAATTGTGAGAAACAACTTTTTCACACATGTGGTTCAGGTCTGGAAGGCACTGCCTGGAAGTATGGTAGATGCAGATTCAAATGAGATATTCAAGAGCACGAGGTGATCACTTGAATAGAAACAATATGCAGGATTAGGGGAAAGGGGCAGGGGAATGCACTAAGCCTCAATGCTCATTTGGAGAGCTGGTGCAGATACGATGAACCAAATGGCCTCCTTCGGCGCTGTAACAATTCTGTGATTGTGGATAGGCAATAAATGCTGGCTAAGCCAGTGATGTCCATATCTCATGAAAGAATAAAAATTAACATTATATCCCATCTACTTAACATAGTGCAGGAATAATTTTAAAGTTAGCTGTTATGTTGTATTTTTAAATGTTTACTTTGCCTCTGTAAGTGAATCTCAGTCCGGAATAACTACTAGTCACCTCAATGACCACAAGGCTTACATAGTGGAACATGGAAAGTATGACAGCCTTAGCTCATCTCACCTCTGAGTCAGAAGCTGTGGTTTCCAGAGACTGGAATATTTAAGCTAACACTCCAGTGCTCAGAAACAAGCTCTTCAATGGAAGCTCCATCTGTTCTCTCAGGTGGAGGTAAATGATTGTATGGCACTGTTTGTAAGATGTGGAGATACCGGCGTTGGACTGGGGTAAACACAGTAAGAAGTCTAACAACACCAGGTTAAAGTCCAACAGGTTTATTTGGTAGCAAAAGCCACGAGCTTTCGGAACAGGCTGTTCCTTCGTCAGGTGGGTGGGAGTTCTGATCATAAACAGGGCACAAGACACAAACTCGATTTACATGAATAATGGTTGGAATGTGAGTCTTTACAACTAATCAAGTCTTAAAGGTACAGACAATGTGAGTGGAGGGAGCATTAAGCACAGGTTAAAGAGATGTGTATTGTCTCCAGACAGGACAGCTAGTGAGATTTTGCACATCCAGGCAAGTTGTGGGGGTTACAGATAGTGTGACATGAACCCAATATACCAGTTGAGGCCGTCCTCATGTGTGCGGAACCTGGCTATCAGTCTCTGTAAGAAGTTTAACAACACCAGGTTAAAGTCCAACAGGTTTATTTGGTAGCAAAAGCCACACAAGCTTTTGAAGCTCTAGAGCTTCGAAAGCTTGTGTGGCTTTTGCTACCAAATAAACCTGTTGGACTTTAACCTGGTGTTGTTAAACTTCTTACTGTGTTTATCCCAGTCCAACACCGGCATCTCCACATCATATCAGTCTCTGCTCAGCGACTCTGCGCTGTTGTGTGTCGTGAAGGCCGCCTTGGAGAACGCTTACCAGGAGATCAGAGGCTGAATACCCGTGACCGCTGAAGTGCTCCCCAACAGGACGAGAACAGTCTTATTGCCAGTTTTTGGAATTTTGGAATATTTTGAATGTTTTGGAATATTTTGGAATATTTTCCCAAATTTTTGACTGTCAGGTTTTTAGTTCCTGCGATTATAATTTTGACATTATCTTCCAAAGGGAATTCCTCTAATTCTGTGCAATGTTCAGATGAAAACAAGATGAAAGAAAGGATCCAAGGCTGCTCCAGAGGCAGATTAGCTGCACCCAACGTTGCCCATGCCAATCACATTCATAAGTAGGGGCACATCTGCCATGGAATGTGAGAGAAGAGTTGCCAATACAAGCTTCTTTTCACTATGGTTGATTTCTCAGATTTAGTAATCTCCTTGAATCTTATTTCCAACCAAGTTCCACCACGGGGACAATTCTTCCAAGTTCACCACATGATTCTGAACATTTGAGCACCTGGCTCATGGCTACAGGAACATCAACAATCCAGTTACAGATCACAAATGTATTATACAGGTCACTAATTGCTCACTAGGACATTGTAGTTTAATTACCTTTCCCATAGATAATTAGGCAGCACAAAGAAGATGCTACATTATTTTCAGTTTGCAAGATTTTCCCAAGTCCATCCTCCCCACCCCCCCCATCTCTGCTCTCTCTGCTGTTTTTTTTCTTTCGCGCCCGGGCGCGCTGCTTCAAACTGCGCATGCGCAGTTCAGAGCTCCGATCGTTCCGGCAGTGCTAAGCCCCGCCCACAGTGCGGATCGGACTGGAGCCGGCAAAATGCGTATGGGCGCGCTGCAAAGAGGATTCCGGGCTCGGATCTGTATTACGCCCGGATCCGGCCCTTCGACTCCAAATGGTAAAATCGGGCCCTTTATTTCTTCTGTTTAAAAGATTTTACAGTGATTTCTGTGTTTTTACCAACAAGTTTATCGTGCTCTGGCATTATATAGTTGTCTAAGCAATTAGTGATGACCTAATTCTTCTTTTGATACATAGTTATTTTTTAAAGAAAATGTTATTTGTTTCATAGGGAACCATAAACTGTTCTAATGGATAGAAACCACACTGACAGCAGGTTCAATATGTGATTCATTATCAGAAAATAAGGTTCAGATATACAATTTCATAGAATCATTGAATTCCTACAGTGCAGAAGGAGGCAATTCAGCTTATCGAGTTTGCACTAACTCTCCAAAGAGCATTTTACCTAAGCCTATGCCCCGCCCTATCCCCGTAATCCACCTAACCTACACCTCTTGGACACTGAGGGGCAATTTCGCATGGCCAATCCACCTAACCTGCACATCTTTGGGCTGTGGGAAGAAACAGGAGCACCCAGAGGAAATCCACACAGACACAGGGAGAATGTGTAAACTCCACATAGAGTCACTCAAGGCTGGAATTGAACCGGGTTCCCTGGCACTGTGAGGCAGCAATGCTAACCATTGTGCCACAATGCCACCCCCAATTTATACCTTGCAATCCTCCTTTCTAATTAACCCATCAAACAGAATCAAAAGACAAATCGCAAAGGTGGAGGAAAAAGTTAAAATGGATACAAATTTTAAATACTGGCTGCTCAGCTTCATCTTAGTGCCCACTGGCATAGATCTCTTTTATGTTCCCTGGCCCAAGAAAAGAAGTTGAATCTTGAGAAGCATATGGAATGATGATCAAAAAAAAGACTAGCTGATCCATTGAGATTGTCCCATCTAGTCATGGTGCCACTGAGCATCATGCTCACCAATGTCCCATTCATCTGTAGCTATATCACCTCCAGAAAAGCAAGAAAGGATCAAAATCCAGAAAAAACACTCTGAGCCTCAAATGCAATAACAGGGACCGCGTAGTGAGAATAACACAAGTCACCCAATATCACATTGACCTTTTTACACTGATTTCAGCCACAACCTGGCTCCTATCCAGCACCTTTCCGAATATTGGCAGCAAATCCACATTCCTTTCTTGATCTGGTAACTTGCTTCAAAGTTCATTTAGCCCTCATGCTTTCATCATTTTAAGCTTTTAGAGATTGTAAAATTGCTTTTGGGAGCAACTTGAATTGCTGAAATATCTGATGGATGTAATTTGAGGAACCCTCTTTAATGCGCAGTCTTCACACAGATGATTTGTTTTTACCCAGTTACGGAATATTATTGGCCATCAATCATGTTAAAATACATCTTCCTCCATAAAAGGCTTGTAACAAAAGTCAGTTTTAAACCAGCAATCAGAGATAAAGTAAGTAGGTATTACTAAGAATAGCACATTATTTCATTTCAAGACTTGAAGCCTCTAGCAGCAGCAAAAATGATTTCTTAGATGATGTCACGGTGACTGAAAACAGGGTCTCATTTCAAATCAGAAGAAATTTATTTATATGAGCCTGAAAATTCACAGTCCATCCACTCTGATAAATATGGCTGCTGGCGGCATCTAACTTTGTCACTGGGATATACAGGGTCAGGAAAAATCCTTTGCCTTCCTGTGTGGGACTTGCTCATTAGCGGTCTGGTGGACTGTTAACTAATGCTATAAATCGAGCCAAACTTAAATTATCACAAAATACTGAATTACTGCACATTTTGGAGAAAGATTGTAATTCTATTCTAGGGGTGGCATGGTGGCACAGTAGTTAGCACTGCTGCCTCACAGCACCAGGGTCCCGGGTTCAATTCCAGCTTCAGGTGGCTGTCTGTGTGGAGTTTGCACATTCTTCCCGTGTCTGTGTGGGTTTCCTCCGGGTGCTTCGGTTTCATCCCACACTCCAAAGGTGTGCAGGTTAGCTTGATTTGGCCATGCTAAATTGCCCCGTAGTGTCAGGGGGATTAGCAGGATAAATATTTGGGGTTACGGGGATTGTGCCTGAGTGGGATTGTTGCTGGTGCAGGCTGGATGGGCTGAATGGCCTCCTGCACTGCAGGGATTCTATGATTCTATCCCTTATTGACCTATAATTTTTTTGATGATTAATGTTGACATTTTTTGAGTTACTTTGCATGTCTTTTCTTGAGGTATGTCGCCAACACAAAGATTCCCATCCCAACTCACTACTATATAGTCCTCACCAGCTGTAAGAATGACACCCAGACTCCTCGGGACTGTGAAGGCTCACTGCAAGCAAGCTCCTTCATTATACCACACAGGAAAGATAACAGCGAGAGCTGCCCAGTAAGTAAAGCAGAATTCTGGCAAGAGCACAGGTTTTGACTTTGTCTCTAATGTATGAAATTATTATTGTGTATTAATTTATCTCTAGAATACTTTCATTGGCAGATGTATTGCTACATGAGGACATACTTTTACATGCAGTGAGTGGAATGCAGTCAGGGTCACCAACTCTGTGGGGGGAGAAAATGGACGCTTTGATAGGGGTGGGTGAGGGCTGGCTAGGTCAGCATTCATTTGAATTAATTTTAAAAAGGGGAGAAACAGCATGCACAACATTGTCATGGTTGGGGAGACCCAAAAGAATTGCCCAGTTGGCAAATGTGTGGGCTTACAGGGATAGGGTGGAAGGAAGGGTGGGATGCTCTTTTGGTGAGTCAGTGCAACATCAATGGCCGAATGGCCTCTTTCTGCACTTTAGGGTTTCTTTGGGCAACAGAGTTTTGGAAGGCTTCAGGAGGGTAGAAAGTGCATGGTATTTGAGGAGTTTGTTGAAATAGTTAGGAGTTAACAAAGAGGATTTCAGCAGCAGCTGAGCTGAGGCAGTGGAATGTTGGAGGATGTTAGAGTTGGAAATAGGCAGTATTAATGATGGCACAAATGTGCGATTGGAAGGTCATCTTGGGGTCAAATATGACACTAAGAATGCGAAGAATCTGGTTAAGCCTCAGACAGTTGCCAGGGAGAGGGAATGACGTTGATGGCTATAGGATGAAGTTTGTGCTGGCAATTGAAGACAATGTTCCCACTGTTTAGTTGGAGACAACTTCTGCTCATTCAGTACTGAATATATGACAAGGAGTGTGACAATTTAGAGACAGTGGATGGAATTTAAGTATGTCTGTATGCGTGATCTGCCCAGGCCACCCATCCATCTACCGAGGCCATCCATTGCCGACGGTCTTCTGGTTGGGGAATGAGTTGTGTCCATTCAAAAGCACTCTGTGCCAATTGATGGACCTGACCTCCCTTAGAACTCCATTCTGTCCCACTGTCTCCAGAGGATTCATTGCTAATCCTCTACGTGGGCCCAGTGCAATATCAGCAGTGACCATGAAAGGCGATGGTGCTCGTCAATCATTCTGACGGAATTAACTTTGGAGCCTCCACTATCACTATCCCCATGGCTCCAGACTACAACATACACAATGACTCAATCTTCCTGAGAGAACTATAATACACTACCACTTGTTAAAAATCAGTATGTATTAAAACAATTTGAACGGGAAAAGGAAGTCTCTTAATTTTGTCTAACACAGAAGGTTTATGGGTAGAATATTAATAATCTTAAAAAGGACAAAGTCTAACATATTACTCAGTAGATAATGAATCTCTTGTTCTTTGGCAGGATGGTAAAAACGTATCCCAGTGGGTCAAAGAGCGAATCTGGGCTCACACAGCACGAGTGAAGGATGTGGAGCTGATCACGGGACTTGACTTCTATCAGGACAGAAAGCAGCCAGTTACTGAGATTTTACAGCTGAAAACATTTTTACCTGAATTTGTCCCTAGAGTTTAATTATTAATCTTAGGAAAGATTTTATTCATTTGGAGCCATTGATGTATGCTTGTATCTTTTGCAAACCTTCAAAACTGATCTTGAGCAAGGTGATATATTTATAACGATGAACTGATCTCTTGCTCTCTGTGGATTTAGAATTGCAGCATGGAGAAAATTCTGTAAAAAAATAATAATATTCTGCTTTGTGTAGGGTATCTCCCTCACCTGTTTGAGAACTACTTAAGTCATGCCATCATAGGCCGCCCCTAGGTCTTTGCCAATGTCACTCAATAACCGACTCTTCAAGATATGTTTGTCAGTGCAAGGTGGCTACCCTTAGATTCAGGGCAGGATTTTCCTGCCCTCACACCAGCAGAATCTTCCTGGTGGTCGGGTGGGAGGGCCACGCAAAAGCCCATGGACTTTGGTGGGACCAGCCCCTTCCTCCAATCCCAATGGCTTACTGCAGGAAAACCCGCTATGGGGGGTCCAGAAAATCCAGGCCTTAGTATCCTGATCCTCCCAACTGTGTTTCCCGATGGCTAAATCACTCTGAGGAGACAGATATAGATGTCGTCCAGTTTCCCCCACCCTCTGCGTTTGAACATTACATGCATGTTGTGTGGGTTAACCAACCCATAAAAGCCTTATTTCTGGCTGTTGGTATCAGAGTTTGTGGGGTGAAATTGGATCCTGTCACACCAATTTTAGGACCAATTCCATAAGGCCATGTCCTGTGCCTGAATAACACCTGACCTAAGTGTGACACCACACGGTTCAGACAACATACAGGCACCCCAGATGACAGCCTGATCCATTACTTTGAATTATTCTGAATGAAGTAATTATTGGCGGCTACCAATGAAAACATAAGTTTCTGAATTTTAACTTACTTTAATGTGGAAGCAGGAGAAACAAGTGTGCTACAGACTCCATGTTATTACTGTGCGCCTCTGCTAGCCCATGTTCATCGGGCCACTTAACATTCTCCTCCACCCCAGGACCTATTTGAGGACCACCATTAATATGGCTGCATCCTCAAATCCCAATGGCTGCATTGAAATCCCAAGGACATTCAACATCATTCAGGACAAAGGAGTCCACTTGATCAGCACTCCATCTACAATCTTAAGTATATATCCACTTCCTCCATTGACATAAAGTGCCTTGGTGTCCACTGGCTGGAGGCAAGTACTGCAGCAACTCATCAAAGATTCTTTAGCAATCTCTTTCAAATCCATGACCTCCACCACCTAAAAAGACAAGGGCAACAAGAGCATAGGATCATTACCTCAAAGTCTCATACATTCTGAGTTGGAGATTTATTTCTGTTCCTTTACTGTCACCAAGGCTAATTCCTGCTAGATTTACCTAACAATATTGTGGAAGCACCTTCACCTCACAGACTGCTAAGGTTCAATATTGTTACAAGCACATGTACACATCTTAAAGGGAATGTGACTTGTTCCCCTGCAGCTAAGAGTGTTTCTGCATACACAATAACAGTGACTCTGAACAAAATAATATGAACATAGGAACGCAGAGAAAGCTAACAACATGAACATTGTTGTGACTTGGGAGACTGCCAACGTGCTGGATTGATCACAGAAGTTGACAAAAGAACAACACACAATTCTCTCCACATTTCACAATAAAGAAAGAGAAATCAGATTTATAATAAAGGGTTCTTTTTGTTCTGATATTCAAGGTCTGCTGGTGGCAAGGGAAGACACAAGGGATGGCATTTGGTACCAAATAAACCTGTTGGACTTTAACCTGGTGTTGTTAAAACTCTTACTGTGTTCACCCCAGTCCAACGCCGGCAACTACACATCATGGCAAGGGAAGAGCCATGAGACTGATCTTGTCAGGACTGCAATGGAATATCCCCCATTTGTGTGCAGTTTTGGTCTCCTTCTCTGAGGAAGGATGTGGGAACGTGGGATGTGGGAGTGCAGAGAACGTTTACCAGATTGATTCCTGGGATGGCAGGACTGACGTATGAGGAGAGATTGAGTTGGTTAGGATTGTATTCGCTGGTGTTTAGACGAATGAGGGAGGATCTCATAGCATATCTCGACAAACTTCTAACAGGACTAGACAAGGTAGGTGCAAGAAGGATGTTCCTGATGGTGTGGGTGTCCAGAATCAGGAGTCACAGTCTGAGGATACAGGATAGACTGTTTAGGAGAGAGATGAAGAGACATTTCTTCACAGAGTGGTCAGCCTATGGAATTTGTTAACACAGGAAGTACTTGAGGCCAAAACATTGTATGTTTCCAAAAAGCAGTTAGATATAGCACTTGAGGGGCAGGGGATCAAAGGATAGGGGGGGGAAAGGCAAGATCAGGCTATTGAGTTGGATGATCAGCCATGATCATAATGAATGGTGGTGGCCTCCTCTTGCTTCTATTTTCTATGTTTGCCTGGTGGATGCAACTTCAGCAAAATGCAAGAAGCTGAAAAGGAAAAAACAGTCCACTTACTTGATGTACCATTCACCAACTCAAATATCCACCCCTTCACCAGCGATGTATTTGTGGTTATAGTGTGTACTATTTCCAAGGTGCGCTGTGGCATTTTCAAGGCATCTTTGGAAGCAGGTCCTGAACTCGCCACCACCACCACTTAGAAGAGAACACCATCACCACCATGTTACTCTCCAAAGTTGCACACCATCCTGACTTGTTCCTTCATTGTCACTGAGTCAAGATCCTGGAACTCTCAGCATTGTAGGACTCCCTTCAGCATTTCAAGATGGCAGCCCATCACCACCTGCTGAAACATAACGAGGGATAGCCATAAATGTTGGTCTTGCCAGAGACATCCATATCTGAAGAATCTGCTATCCTCCATAAATGTATTTCAAAAATAAAATGTTGGAAATTGAACTGGAAAATAAATACCATCAATAAAAATTACTGACCATATTTGTAACATCGAGCTTTTACCTGTATTGTTATTTTTGGATTTAATTGAGAAACTGGATTGTGCAGTGAATTGGGCACTGTTGTTTATCAAGGAGCAAATTCAAAGGCAGCACAGACAGATGGAAGGAAAGTTGTTGTGTATCCTGGCTGGATGGCTCCCATCTGAAATAAAAATTGGTGGTCTCAATCAGTGTATGGGTATCAGCCCATCGTATAAAACTGTCCCTAATCGAACATTCAGCAATAATCTCACTCACATTTAAACTCTGATTTTAACTCTGGCTGAGTGCATAGCAAAGTGGCCTTAAAACTCATCCGCTGCCCTTCTCGGAGCAGCCTCCTTACCTGCTGTCTTCTCGCAGGCCCATCTGCTGAACTTCCTGCCTCATAAGTTTGCTGTTGCTCTTCTTCCTCCAATCAGGTGAAACAAAATGACAGCCCTGATAAACAGTGGGTGATTAATGAGGGTAGATAAGGGGAAACAAATCAGACTGGAGGGAAAGATTTAGTTTCACTATTCACAATAGCACACAGATCCCAATGACCTAGATAGTGGCAGCTCAATGCTCCTTTAAACTCATCTTCCAATCATGTTAATTAGCTTGTGAAGTTAATGTGGCCATATTTTTATTCAGTGGATTTGCCATTGGGCAGGACTTGTGATGCCCATCACCCCCTCCCCCCAATTAAAATCGCTTTGATGTTCAAATATGTAATTGGACTGGTATTTGAACCTTTTCATGAAGCTCTATTGTTGCTGCTAACGTGCGCATTCTTGTTTATAAAGTTTATAAAAGTCTATTTATTTATTAGTCACAAGTAAGGCTTACATTAACATTGCAATGAAGTTACTGTGAAATTCCCCCAGCCGCCACAGTCTGGCGCCTGTTCGGATCAATGCACCTAAACCTGCACGTTTTTCGGAATGTGGGAGGAAGCCGGATCACCGGAAGGAAATCCACGCAGGCACGGGGAGAACGGCAAATTCTACACAGACAGTGACCCAAGCCGGGAATCGAACCCAGGTCCCTGGCACTGTGAAGCAGCAGCGCCAACCACTGTGCCACCGTGCTGCCACCAGTCGGCTCCAAGGGTTAAAATTACAGTTGTCGGGTTGCTGGTGGCAACAGGACATTAAGTTAATTTTCCTGATTCTAACTGTTCACTTGTTCTCACCAGGTGGGTCAAAATTGGCGTCTCCATGTTTACACAGGGATTGTTGGTGTGGCACATGAATGGAAATGACACACTTCACAGTGGACAGTAACTGGGGGCTGAGGCTTGTTGTTGGGGCAAGGTAAAGAGACCCTTACTTTACAACTTGCTGCACTATACTTCTGCTGCGGGTGTTGATTTCTTGAAGTGTGAAGAGTTCGATTCCTTAACTCCTCACTTGGTGAGAACAGAATCTAAACAGGAAAATAATCCAAATAATATAAATGCACTTAAAAACAGAATTATCTTGTTTCTCACTCCAGGTATTATAAATTATAATATGTCATGTTTTGCAGAAAGGAAGATTCAAATAGCCATTTCGATGAAGTTTATTCTTTAACTTAGGTTTGCATTTAGATGATTTTATTCTTTAGATTTTGTGCTCACAAAGTGAGGAGCTGAAGAATAGTGCTCTTCTTTTCGGAAACTAAACACTTCTAGCAGAACCTCTCTTCAGGTGTTGTTCCTCTCTCCTTTATACCTGTCATTATCACCACTCCAAACCATATGATCCCAGCACACATGCAAACTACCCTATTCCCCAATGTGAAGTTCCTCTCCAAAGTTCTTGAATAAATTCTTGCTTCCCAAGTCCATATGCATTTTTCCTGGAACTCTATACTTGATTCCTTTGAAGCAGGATTATCTACCTTTGCCACTGCACCCAAACAGCTCCCATCAAAATGACAAATGATATCTTATGTGACTGTGACAAAACTGAACTATCCGTCATGACCTTCTGCAGCTGCTCATATGGTTGACCCAACCACCTCCATTGTCATCCAGCTCGGTGGGTCTGCTCCAACCTGGTTGCATTCTTATTTATTGGTGTAAGGGACTGAGGAAAATTTGTGGGGAAGACATTTACCAGTGTTCTTTGTCCCTTGTGGGTTTCAGTGTCCTGTTTGCCGGGTGGGTGCTGTGAACAGGATGCTGTTGGTTGAGTGATGTGGGCTGGGCCAAAGGGATTGCTCTGGGGGCGGGAGGAAAAAAAAGGCGCCAGGAAGTGAAGCAGAGGCAGAGAGCTGGAGAGGCAGAGAGCTGGAGAGAGAGAGAGCTTTTTCCAGGCAGTGAGAATTCGGTTTGGAGGGAGAGGCAGCCAGGCGTTCCCCTGCCTGTTCTTTTCATTACCGACGAGGAGGACAGCCTTCAGCGCACTCGACCTACGTTGCTGCACGGATAGCTCGCGGCACCTCTGCCTCCTGTGGCATCATCTTCCACACGTGTGTCTCTCCTGGACTGTGAGTGGGTGTCGTGAGTAACTGGTGGGGACTATACAGTCCAACTGGAACAGTATCTACAAATGTGTTACTGAGGATGAGTTTCCCCATATGTGCACCAACGGAGGGCCCCCAACGGTTATAGATCAGAGCTCACTGTTTTATGTCTGTTAATGATATGTGTTATTAAATTTATTTTTGATATTCCGATTACAGTACTGACATTTATGGGTAAACAGGGAATTAGCCAAATCAACATCAACCGCTAGGAATTCGGGATCCTGTTGATTGAATATTTAAATAGTAGCCCCATATAGTGGTCAGCAGGGGGTTAAATTGGGAAATGGCTTCTCTTCCCAATCCAACACTGTCATCACTGGTGTTCCCCAAGGATCTATCCTTGATCGGCTATGATTTTGTATCTACATCCTGCCCCTTTGCTGACATTGTCTGAATAGTCATGATGTGGAGATGCTGGCGTTGGACTGGGGTGGACACAGTAAGAGTTTTAACAACATCAGGTTAAAGTCTAACAGGTTTATTTGGTAGCAAATGCCATTAGCTTTCGGAGCGCTGCTCCTTCGTCAGATGGAATGGAAATCTGCTCTCAAACAGGGCACAGAGACACAAAATCAAGTCACAGAATACTGATTAGAATGCGAATCTCTACAGCCAAACAGGTCTTAAAGATACAGACAATGTGAGTGGAGGGAGCATTAAGCACAGGTTAAAGAGATGTGTATTGGCTCCAGACAGGACAGCCAGTGAGATTCTGCAAGTCCAGGAGGCAAGCTATGGGGGTTACTGATAGTGTGACATAAACCCAACATCCCAGTTGAGGCCGTCCTCATGTGTGCGGAACTTGGCTATCAGTTTCTGCTCCGCGACTCTGCGCTGTTGTGTGTCGTGAAGGCCGCCTTGGAGAACGCTTACCCGAAGATCAGAGGCTGAATGCCCGTGACCGCTGAAGTGCTCTCCCACAGGAAGAGAACAGTCTTGCCTGGTGATTGTTGAGCGGTGTTCATTCATCCGTTGTCGTAGCGTCTGCATGGTTTCCCCAATGTACCATGCCTCGGGACATCCTTTCCTGCAGCGTATCAGGTAGACAACGTTGGCTGAGTTGCAAGAGTAGGTACCGTGTACCTGGTAGATGGTGTTCTCACGTGAGATGATGGCATCCGTGTCGATGATCCGGCACATCTTGCAGAGGTTGCTGTGGCAGGGTTGTGTGGTGTCGTGGTCACTGTTCTCTTGAAGGCTGGGTAGTTTGCTGTGGACAATGGTCTGTTTGAGGTTGTGCTATTGTTTGAAGGCAAGAAGTGGGGGTGTGGGGATGGCCTTGGCGAGATGTTCGTCTTCACCAATGACATGTTGAAGGCTCCGGAGGAGATGCCATAGCTTCTCCACTCCGGGGAAGTACTGGACAATGAAGGGTTCTCTGTCCACCTCTGTACTCTGTTCCCCACACATGAAGACGGCCCTAAACCAGGATGTTGGGTATATGTCACAATATCAGTAACCCCCACAGCTTGCCTCCTGGACTTGCAGAATCTCACTGGCTGTCCTGTCTGGAGACAATACACATCTCTTTAACCTGTGCTTAATGCTCCCTCCACTCACATTGTCTGTATCTTTAAGACCTGGTTGGCTGTAGAGATTCACATTCTAATCAGTATTCTGTAACTTGATTTTGTGTCCCTGTGCCCTGTTTGAGAGCAGATATCCACTCCATCTGACGAAGGAGCAGCGCTCCGAAAGCTAATGGCATTTGCTACCAAATTACTAATACCTTCTATTGCTGGTTCTGTGTGATCACTCAACTTCACTAGACTTGACTATTCTAATACATTTCGCCCTGCCCTCCCACATTCTACTGAAGAATTTGCAATCATCTTTGGCCATCAGTGAATGATCTATCCTGGCATCTTCCCAAGGTCCCCAGAATCACAGGCGTCACACATCAGCTAATCCTATTCACTCCATGTGAAATTAGGAAATAGCTGAAGTCATTGCATGCAGAAAAGGCTCAGGGTCTTGATAAGACTTGTGCTCCAGAACTAGCTGTGCTCTTAGCCAAGTTGTTCCAGTGCAGCTTACAACACTGGCAACTCCCTAACAACCACACCACCACCTCTCCCCCATCCCCACACCATCCAAACCCCAAAACCCACCCCCCTGCCGCAACACACACAATGTAGTAACTGGCATTGTTTCTCCTTCTCTGACCCTTGCTCCAGCTGTCTGTCCCCAACCTGCCCCCCACATTATGGGGGCGATTTTACCATCATGTTGCACCTGTTTTTGGGCGTGAAAACTTGGTAAAGTCAGACATAAGGCGAGTAGCGTGATTCGTGCCCACCTCTGCACTGGTTTACACTTTACCATGGCCCGAAAATGGCCGCAATTGGGAACCCACCCAAAATGGGAGCGACATCCATTTAAATATAGTTGCATGGATTTCAATCCACTTAACGGGCTGCACGCCCCACTTTACCGGCACTTCCCCCTTTACCACCACGTTCGCCAATCTGGAATCGGCCTGGAACAGGCATGCTCCATAAAAGTCCAATTCGGGTGCTCCATCAGTGAGGGTTAGTGAGGAGGAAAGTGCCGAGCATCAGACAGCTCCATGCTGCATATTGGGGGGGGGGGGGGGGGGGGGGGCGGTTGGGGTGTCCTTTTGTGGTGGCCATTTTGTTTTTTGGGTTGGAGGGGCTCTGCGAGTGTGTGGGGAGGGTGGGGGGGGGTCTGTTTCTTAGAAGGGTGTCTGAAGTCAGATTTGCAGCACAGAGCTGTCGTCTAGCACTGACCTCGGGTTTTGTGGATGCTGCTGGGTTCTAGTGCACTCAGCACTCTTCCAGCTGAAGGATGTGCACAAAGCCCTTGCAAATTGCACTGCTGCAGCCTCAGAACTTTTCAAGGAACTGTGTTGCCGGGGGGCATGTGGGTGGGGAATGGGGGGTCTGTGTTGCTGGGGGGGGGGCATGTGGGTGGGGAATGGAGGGTCTGTGTTGCTGTGGGGCATGTCAGTGGGGGAATGGGTAGTATGGGCAGTGTGTGTAGCTGGGCTAGGGGCAAGCAGCGTTCTTTAACCTCTCCATGTGTTTCTCTCCTTCTCCAACCAATCCCCCCCCCTCCCCCCCACCCCACCCCCCCCCCCCCCCGCCCCCCCCACCAACCCTCAGATTGACAAAATGGCTTTTGCGATGCAACTGATTGATCTTGCTGTTCTTTTGGTTGCTGCTGGAGCTGAGGAGGAGGAACAGGAGGGAGAATTGCTGGCAGAGGAGGCCCAGGCCTTTCCACTCTCAGGAGTAGAGGGAGATGGCTGCCGGAGGCAGGAGGTGGCCGCCATTTGCCCAGAGGTGAAGCGCAGGAGGAGGAAGGGGCAGTTCCGCACACGAATGTCATTTGAACAGATGTCGCACACCGCGTGCCGCTGACTGCTCTGGCTCCGAAAGGAGACAGTGCAACACCTGCCTACTTGTTGCAGGACCTGGCACCTCGGGGTGTTGAGGGGGGGGCCAACCACACTCGGTGGCTGTCAAATTGATGTCCACTCTGAACTTTTATGCGACTGGCTCCTTCCAGACCCCGAGCGGAGATGTCTGTGGCATCTCCAAATCAGCTGTGCACACCTGTGTCAAGCAGGTCACAGAAGCCCTGTATGCCCGGGATGGGCAGAACATCGAAAATCACCTGGACCAGGCCTAGCAGGAAGCCCGGGTTGCAGGGTTCATGGCCATTGCGGGCATGCCTAACGTGCAGGGGGCCATCGACTGCACCCACGTCACCCTCAAGGCCCCTCAGAATCCACGAAGATTAATCAACAGAAAAGGGTTCCACTCCTGATTGTCCAACTGGTTTGTGACCACAAGATGAACATTATGCACGTCTGTGCGAAACATCTTGGCAGCATGCATGACACCTTCACTCTGAGGAGCTCTGACATACAGGAGGCCTTTGAGGAGGAGCCCAGGCTGCGGGGGTGGATTGTGGGTGATATGGGTTACCCGCTTCAGACATGGCTGATGACACCTGTGCAGAGGCCTGTTTCTGAGGTGGAGTCGTGCTATAATGAGGCCCATGTAGCCACCCGTGCGATAGTGGAGAGGTGCACAGGGCTCCTTAAAATGAGATTCCGGTGCTTGGACCGCTCTGGCGGGGCCCTACAATACAGCCCTGTGATCTCTTCCCGCGTTGTGGTGGTGTGCTGTGCCCTGCACAGCCTGGCTCTGCAGAGAGGTGACCTATTGGAGGAGGAGGAGGAGGCTGTGGAGGCTGACCAGCCAGGCGTCGCTGGGGAGGAGATCACCCAGCAGGAGAGAGGAGGAAGAGGAGGAGGACGAAGAGGAAGAGGAGGACGAAGAGGAAGAGGAGGAGGAAGAGGAGAAGGAGGAGCACACTGAGCACACCACCCAGGCGCTGGAGGGCTGGCAGCGAGAATGCGGCATGCGAGGGCGGCTAGGGAGGCCCTGATCACCAGGTGGTTCGCTAACTAGGGCCTGTATCTGTGCATGTGGATTCCAATCGCCCCCTCCCCCCCTGCCCCCAAAGTCCTTCTGTCTCCTGCAACATCATCACATCAGAGTGGTAGGCCTGGGTACGCTGTGTTAGGAGTTTCTTTGGCAGGCAGGAAGGTGATGACGACTCGCTGAGCACCATTATGATGATGCCCTGGTGCAGAGTAGTCTGACGCCTACCTGAGCTCCGCATGCACGCTGGCACCTGGGCCCACATCTGTGTAGTGGGTAAGGGATCTGAAACCCCCATACAGGGCCCTGGGGCAGGTGGGGTGTGGGAGGGGAGGGAATCGCCTGTGGGTTATGGGGAAACAATGGCTTCATTTTCTCAGTGACACAGCGTTAAGGGGCCTCCCCAACTGACATCAACATGAAGCATTCCTCCGGCGATCATCAATGGAAAAGGATTCCTGTTCAAGGCAAATCTGAGACAAATTAGTCACAGGTGGGTGGTGAAAAGACATTTAATAATTGCAATAAAGGTGTTTAAATAATAAGTTCAAACATAAAAATGTGTGAACGGAAAACATTAAAGTGCTCAAAGATCTATCTAACTAGTGCAGCCCTTCACTCGTGCCATCTCAGTGCAACTATAACTTTTTAACCTTACGTGGCCTACCACAAGGTCTCAGTGACTCCCCAGAATGTATATCGGAGGTGGAGGGGTCCAGCTGCCTAGCTCACCCTGTTGCCTGTATTGCGCATGGGGGGCGTCCCCTGGAGGCCCTGACCTTGAGGGCCCTGGTCTGCGTCCAGGGTTGTCTGGGATGTTTCCATGACATCTTCTTCATCCCGCTGCCCCTGAGATGCGCCGGTGTCAGAAAAGGGGAAGTCAGAAGGTGTAGCCACAGCCACAGTCTCCTGGCTGGAAGGCCCCAGCATGGGCTCAAGACCTTCCTTCTCCCTTGGGGTTCCTGTGGGTCCCTGGGTCACGCCACGGGACAGCGCAAGGCCCCCATCTCCCTGACTCTGATGGCTGTGTGACACCTCCCTCTCTCTCCCCTGTTCCCAATCATCATTGAGGTCCTGATCCAACCCCCCCCCCCCCCCCCCCCCACCCTTTCCCCTATCAGCACACCTGCAAGTGCTCAATTGCCCTCCCCTGAATGCTGACAAGCAAACCACATGCAACTTGGGATAGCGGTGCTTCTGCAGTGAGCTCCAGATGCTCCGGTGTCACCTGGCCCTGCCAGTTCTGGAGAACCACCTATGTCCTATCCATGGTGATCGAGCCCTTCTGCGATGGCCACCTGAGTCAGGGTCCACCTGTCAATGACTGCAGGCAAGTGCCCTCTGAGACTGGGCCATGCTCTGCACCACTCAGCCATGGCCCCTCTGTGACTGGGCCACATTCTCAAGGGCTGCTGCCGTAGTCCGCTGTGTCTCAGTGCTGTTCCGCTGGGTCCCCTACAAGCTATTGGCCAAGTCTCAGCAGGCCCAGCAGAATCTTGAGAGCTTGTTGCATCCCTCAGCTGTGGCCTGCTGAGACTTGGCCATCGCTTGGAGCCTGCCACTCATGGGGAGGATTTCCTGCCCCAGGCATTCCAGCGCGGATGCCAGCCTTGCAGCGTTGGCCTGGGAACCACACAAGACAGGCAATAGCTGGTCCGCCTGAAAGCTTTGGGACTGCTCCCAACAGCCTCGCAGTTGGCCCAGTGTGGCCGTCAGCCCCTCCTGCATTCCCTGGCCCTGTTGCTGCATCTCCAGCAGCTGAGGGAGAAGTGATCTCAGAGGCCCAGCATGTAGCCTGGGGCCAGCTGAGTCCTCTCTTCCAGCAGACCCCCCGCATGCCAGAGGCCTCGGACATTCCCTCCTTCACCCGATGTACATTATCAGATGTGTCGTGCTCACCAGAGAGTGACCCAGAAACCTCAACACTAACTGGACCCATCGATGTGTCAGTATCTGGGATGGTGAGTTGTGAGGTGAAATCTGACACCAAAACGGTGCCACCCTCAGAGGTCCCTTCACCCATATCCTCCGAGGACTCGTCTGAGTTGTCTGGACCAGGATGGAAGGGAGCCGCAGTGGGGACTGCGGTGCCAGAAGACCCTGGGGCATCCGGATCTGTTCCTACAACATGGGACACAAGGTTAAGTGCAGAGGAGGAAGAGGAATCCTGGATGCAAAAAACTTGATTCACATTTCTCCATTGAACAAAGAACAAAGCACAAAGAAGATTACATCACAGGAACAGGCCCTTTGGCCCTCTAAGCCTGCAGCGGCCAGGCTGCCCATTTGACTTGTACCCTCCCTGTCCAGGGACCATATGCCTCTATTCCCATCCCATTCACGTAAGTGTAAAGATGCCCCTTAAATGTCACTCTCGTATCTGCCTCCACGATCTCCCCTGGCAGCGAGTTCCAGGCACCCACCACCTTCTCTATGTAAATAAACATGCCTCGTACATCTCCTTTAAACCTTGTCCCTCGCACCAAAACCCATGCCCCCTAGAAATTGAGTGGAAAATTGACATGTGCTCACTTCTTGACTCCAGCCCATCCATGCTGTTGCTGACAGATTGCATCTCCCCTTCCCTAGACAGATGAGGACCCGGAGGTCTGGCCTACCACCCCATGTCTTTGCCCTCTCTCGGGTGTTATGGTCGGACTTCTCCTGTGGAGACAGAAGGACAGTAAGAAGTCTCACAACACCAGGTTAAAGTCCAACAGGTTTATTTGGTAGCAAAAGCCACTAGCTTTCGGAGCGCTGCCTTCACCAAGGTGGCCTTCACAACGCAGAGTTGCTGAGCAGAGACTGATAGCCAAGTTCCGCACACATAAGGACGGCCTCAACCGGGATCTTGGGTCCATGTCACACTATCTGTAACCCCCACAACTTGCCTGGGCTTGCAAAATCTCACTAACTGTCCTGGCTGGAGACAATTCACATCTCTTTAACCTGTGCTTAACCCTCTTTCCATTCACATTGTCTGTACCTTTAAGACTTGATTACCTGTAAAGACTCGCATTCCAACCATTATTTTGTAAATTGAGTTTGTGTCTTTATATGGCCTGTTTGTGAACAGAACTCCCACTCACCTGACGAAGGAGCAGCGTTCCGAAAGTGAGTGGATTTTGCTACCAAATAAACCTGTTGGACTTTAACCTGGTGTTGTGAGACTTCTTACTGTGTTTACCCAAGTCCAACGCCGGCATCTCCACATCGGGACAGAAGGAGCCACGAAAGAAATGATGGCATGACTCCCGCAGAGTATCAGGGGGTGGCCCTCAGGGGTCAAGCGCAGTGCTACTTTTGGGGGCAGGGAGGAAGGAGGTGCTTGGGTGTCAGGGGCTGGAAGCATGCAAGGTGCTGGGGGTGGGGTTAAGCACTCATCCTTGCTGTCCGGATGAGATCATTGACCTTCTTGCGGCTCTGCTTCCCCGTTCTGGGGGCCAGTGCCATGCACTGACTGAAGTGGCAACTGCCTCCCAGGCCGCATTGCCGTCAGCCCCCCTGGGGGGAAGAGGGTGTCCCGCCTCACCTCGCCTTAGCCTCCCGAGGTCACCTTCAGTCAGTCTGGGGGTTGGGGGGGGGAGGGTGGGGGCGGGGGGGGGGGGGGGGGGGAGGGGCGGATGGTGGGTCAGTGCCTCGATGACAATTGGGGACAAGGGAGAGAGAGAGGGTGGTGTCACACAGCCATCGGAGTCAGGGGGAGATGGGGGCCTTGTGCAGGAGGGTCCGGGGTCGAGGGGGGGATCACTCTACCTGAGATTGGTGGGGGAAGGGGAGGACATCACTCTGCCTGTGATCGGTGGCGGGGGAAGGGGGAGCTCCTGCCACTCTGTCTGAGATCAGTAGGGGGGGGAGGGGGGAGCTGGTCGCAATCAGTCTGGGTGGCAAGGGGATAAGGGGGTCAGTAATATTGGGAGGGGGGACAATGTCTGTGGTGGTCAGTGGGAGGCATTATCCAGCGCTGGAGGGATGTGGCAGGGGAGTGTAATTCTATCATTTTTCTTTGCGCATGCGCAGTTGGTGGCTCCGTTCGGAGTTGCAGGGTTTCGGATGTGTTAAGCCCCACCCATGGGCTTCTGGGGCGAGATTCAGAATCGCTGATATTTTTGCAGGCAGAGTGTGTATGGGGGCGCCTCAAAATGGGCCCAGAAAACAGATCTGAAACACTCCCAGTTTCAAGTCCGCTAGCACTTAGAAGGAAAATGGTAATATTGTCCCCTATGTCTCTAAGTTTCCTCCCTCCTCATAAACCCCCTCACCCCCGCGTCCCCCAACATTGTCTCACGATTGGTGTGTTGTTTTATGAAGTTCTATCTGAGCGGTATGTTGTTTGTCCCTTTTTAAAATTTTCTTGGCTGAAGGAAAATTGGAAAAAATACAAAGTGCAAATTTCAAGGAAGATTAATCGTGTGTGGAAATAGATTTGTACATTTGTATGCAGACTCAGTATTTATGTGAAGTGATGTACTATTGTTTTATTGGCATGATCCCATCACAAAAACAGTAAATAGATATGACATCAATCAGGTACTTTGTTTTTGTTTTTGTTCCATTATAATTCCTTAGGATTGCATTCACCCCTTGCACCCACCAGGCATTTTGGAATGTGGGATTGTATAACTTGGTTGCCCTAATTAACACATTTCTCTCCCACGATTAAAAGTCTGAAATGATGGCCCCAAAATGGCAGAACAACTAAGTGACAGTTCCAAAATACACAAAAGAGCAGAGGTCTAGTTCAGAATTACATAATTTGCAAAATATGCAATGTAGCATATATCAACAAACTCCATTTTAACACAGATGGCCACTGCTTTTTCAGCTGGCACTGCTTGGATGTCAGGAGAAATGCCTGTGCAGATCCTTGGATGTGCAATGCATTCCTGCTTCTGGATCCTGGAATGGGCCAGTGGATCAATAGTTCTTTGATAATCATAAGGTAATGTGCTTGAAATACCAAGATACTTTGCAGCTGTCTAATTTATAGATTGATGTGGAGATGCCGGCGTTGGACTGGGGTAAACACAGTAAGAAGTCTAACAACACTAGGTTAAAGTCCAACAGGTTTATTTGGTAGCAAAAGCTACTAGCTTTCGGAACAGGCTGTTCCTTCGTCAGGTGGGTGGGAGTTCTGATCACAAACAGGGCACAAAGACATCAACAGTTCTGACGCACCACAGTGAAAAACCGCACCGACCTCCTTAGAAGACAAACACGGGACACGGTGGACAGAGTACCCTTCATCGTCCAGTACTTCCCTAGAGCGGAGAAGCTACGACATCTCCTCCGGAGCCTTCAACATGTCATTGATGAAGACGAACATCTCGCCAAGGCCATCCCCACACCCCCACTTCTTGCTTTCAAACAACCGCACAACCTCAAACAGACCATTGTCCACAGCAAACTACCCAGCCTTCAGGAGAACAGTGACCACGACACCACACAACCCTGCCACAGCAACCTCTGCAAGACATGCCGGATCATCGACACGGATGCCATAATCTCATGTGAGAACACCATCCACCAGGTACACGGTACCTACTCTTGCAACTCGGCCAACGTTGTCTACCTGTTACGCTGCAGGAAAGGATGTCCCGAGGCATGGTACATTGGGGAAACCATGCAGATACTACGACAACAGATGAATGAACACCGCTCGACAATCACCAGGCAAGACTGTTCTCTTCCTGTTGGGGAACACTTCAACGGTAACGGGCATTCAGCCTCTGATCTCCGGGTAAGCGTTCTCCAAGACGGCCTTCACGACGCACGACAGCGCAGAGTCGCTGAGCAGAGACCGATAGCCAGGTTCCGCACACACGAGGATGGCCTCAACCGGGATATTGGGTTCATGTCACACTATCTGTAACCCCCACAACTTGCCTGGATGTGCAAAATCTCACTAACTGTCCTGTCTGGAGACAATACACAACTCTTTAACCTGTGCTTAACCCTCTCTCCACTCACATTGTCTGTTCCTTTAAGACTTAATTAGCTGTAAAGACTCACATTCCAATCATTATTCATGTAAATTGAGTTTGTGTCTTTGTGCCCTGTTTGCGATCAGAACTCCCACCCACCTGACGAAGGAACAGCCTGTTCCGAAAGCTCGTGGCTTTTGTTACCAAATAAACCTGTTGGACTTTAACCTGGTGTTGTTAGACTTCTTACTAATTTATAGATTGCCAAATAAGACAAGAGAGTTATTTGTTCGCATAGTTTCAGCTTTGTACTGTGGCATACAAAAGAACACCTCATCCTTGAGCTTTCTATGAAAGTCAGGGGCCATTTCATCACCAGCAATGGTATACCCCCTTCTAGATAAAGATGTTGCTTCTTAAGGATTGAAGCCTGCATAATTACCTTTGCCAGAAAGGTCTACCGCACCAAGGTGGGCACTATCCGCTTGCTCCTTTGGGCTTAGCATTGCACAACAGAATGTTCTGATTAATAGTGAGCTTAGAAATTCACCCATCATGAGTGGCACATTTTACATAAGGAGAAACTTATGCAACATTCCTGACATAATTTCTTTAAGTTATTGCTTCACCCGCCAAATGCATGCCTTGAAGGGAAAGCATGAATGAGTTCACAAAGGATCCCACAACTCTGTGCTATTTGGAAGATTCTTGCTTCATTCTTTTAAGGGTTGTGGGTGTTGTTGGCTAGGCCAGCATTTTTATTGTCCAACCCTAATTGCCTTTGAGAAGGTGGTGGTGAGTTGCCTTCTTGAACCATTGCAGTCCAAGTGGTGTAGGTATACCCACAGTTTTGTTTGTTCCAGGATTTTAACCCAGGCAACAGTGAAGGAATGGTGATGTCATTCCAAGACAGGATGGTGTTTAGCTTGGAGGGGATCTTGCAGGTGGTGCTATTCCTATGCATCTGCTGCCCTTGTCCTACTAGGTAGTAGAGGCTGTGGGTTTGGAAGGTGCTGTCGAAAGAGCCTTGATGAGTTGCTGCAGTACATCTTGTAGATGGTACACACTGCTGCCACTGTGCATCGGTGGTGCAGGGAAAGGATGTTGGAGATGATGGATTGGGTGCCAATCAAGCGGCTGCTTTGTCCTGGATGGTCTCAAGCTTCTTGACCATAATGGGCAACCTAGACTAGTGCGTGGGCTGTGTAAGTGGCCCTCCTTCATCTTGGTGTGCCGCAAGATTGATCCCATGACTAAGATTGAATACATTTAATACACGCCGAATATTTCATGGGAAATGCTTAATCATTCATATATTAATAGAACTGTCATCAATTTCAAATGGTGAAAACAAAATAAACGTTTATGTTTTGATTTGTCACAGAGGGAGTGCATGGCTCTCACAGTCAATGTTGTGAGGAATCAGCAAACATCTCACTTCATGTGCCCTTTCTTTATGTGTATATCACTTCAGGCATGTCAATAGGAAAAAACAATGTGGACAGAAACAAGCAGAATCTGGCAAACCTGCATGCATGCAACAATCAACAAAATGTCTAGTGGTCTGCACTCAGAACCTAGGTGAGCCGCATGTGGCCCCTGGGCTGCAGATTACTCACCGTTGTTCTTCAGTGTTGATGAAACTGCACACAACCAGGCAAGCGGAGAGTATTCCATCATAATCCTGAAGTGTACTTTGTAGATGGTGGACAGGCTTTAGGGAGTCAGGAAGTGAGTTACTTGCCGTAGTATTTCCAGCCTCTGGTCTTGTTGCCATATTATTTATATGGCTGGTCCAGTTCAACTTCTGGTGAATGGTAACTGCCAGGATATTGATAGTGAGGGCCTCAGTGAAGTAAATGGAGATGGTAAGATTCTCTCTCATTGAAGATGGTCATTGCCTGGCATCACTGTACAGAATTTGCAACTTGCCAACAAATGAATAAATGAATGCCTCACATTTGCTTACCTCATCAGGAGAAACTGATTTCTGTAATAGGAGAAAAAAGACTTACATTAGCACAACCGAGTGATTTAAATAAATATCTGTAAGTATCCTGGATAAACATGACAAGCTGTATACCATTCGGAGACGATTTAGTATTTCCATTCAGTTCATGGTTTCCAGGACCTTGCTACAAAACCTGGCAGCTTAATGGAATGTAGATGCTCATCCAGCATGGCGATACTTTGGGGAGACCCAAGTAAAATTCCTCATCTAATGGCAAGGAAAGTCACAATTCAGTTAACTGTCTGACAACTCCAAGTAGAAGGCAGTGCATGAAGTCTAGGGGAAATTCCCAAGAACCCATAGTGTTCGGGCGAGCGTATTAGCATGGATAGAAGATTGGTTAACTAAAGAAGACAAGAGAGTTGGGACAAGAGAGACATTTTCAGGATGGCAACCTGTGACCAATGGAGTGCCACAAGGATCAGTGCTGGGGTCACAATTATTTACAGTATGTATTAATAACTTGGACAAGGGAAGTGAATGTACTATTGTCAAGTTTGTGGATTACACAAAAATAGGTGGGAACACAAGCGGTGAGCATGACACAAGGGGCAGGAGTTTCCGGCTGCGCTGGAAAATTCGGCCGAGGTCAATGGATCTTTACATGGTCCACACCTCACACGCTATAATTCCTGTGGTGGACAGGACGGCAAAATTCCCCCCAAGGAGTCCGCAGAGGGATATAGAGTGGACAAAAACTTGGCAGTTGGCATATAATGTAGGAAAATGTGAAGTTCTGCATTTTGGTGGAAGAATAATGAAGCTGAATATTATTTAAATGGAGGAAGACTGCAGAAAGCTGCAGCACAGAGGAATTTGGGGGTTCTTATGCATAAGTCACAAAATGCAAGCATTCAAGTTCAACAGGTAATAGGGGAATGTTGGCTTTTATTCCAAAGGGAATGGAGTATAAAAATAGTGAAGTCTTGCTAAAACAATACAAGGCACTATTTAGACCACACCTGGAATAATGTGAACAATTTTGGTTCCCTTATCAAAGAAAAGATATACTGGCATTGGAGGCAGTCCAGTCACTAGGTTGATCCTGGGTATGGAAGGATTTTCTTATGAGGAGAGGTTGAGTAGGTTGGTCTGTACTCATTGGAGATTAAAAGAATGAAAGGCAACCTTATTGAGACATATAGGATTCTCAGGGGGCTTGACAGCGTAGATGCTGAGAGGTTGTTTCCTCTTGTGAGAGAGTTTAGGGCCAGAGGGCATAATCACAGAATAAGGGGTCACCCATATAAGAAAGAGATGAAAAAGAGTTTCTTCTCTCAGGGGGTAGTCAATCTGGTGGAATTTTTCACTGCAGAGGTTTGTAGAGGTTAGGTTGTTAAGTATGTTCAACGCTGAGATAGACAGATTTTTAATCAGTAAGGGAATCAAAGGCTCTGGGGATAAGGCAGGAAAATGGAGTTGGGGATTATCATAGCAGATCAGTCATGATTTAATTGAATGGTGCAGCAGACTCTATGGGCTGAATGGCCTACTTTTGCTCCAACGTCTTATGGTGTTATAACGGAAAATGTGGCAAGTTCACGAAGACACTCGGTGCCTTTAACTCGAACTCTCCTCGCCTCTTCTAATGCCCTTGTCATGTCATAAAGTATTTAATCATTCATTCTGTCCCCTTACTCACAGATGTCTACTGGGTATTTCACAACCTGGTCAATTGATGGTAGCGCACTGATTGGTATCCAATCATTTTAACTGTATTCTGCATTGCAGCACACGCAGGAGAATCCACACAGCAGCAAAGTGGAAACAATCTGCTGGCTACCACCTCCCCTCCTCGATTCAACTCAACTCCTTCTTGTGACAGTCTCCTCGCTTCATTGACAATCTCATTCAGGAATAATTCCATTTCTGGTTTGCATTGATTGGTACCACATCCACAAACATCCACCCCCACCACCACCAATGCTCAGTAGCAGCAGTGTGTACCATCTACAAGATACACAGCAGAAATTTGCCAAAGATCCTTAGACAGCACGTTCCAAACCCACGACCACTTCCATCTACAAGAACAAGGGCAACAGATACATGGGAACACCCTACAAGTTCCCCTACAAGCCAGTCACCATCCTGACTTGAAAATATATCACCATCCCTTTGCAGTCGCTGGGTCAAAATCCTGGATCTCCCTAACGGCATTGAGGGTCAACCCACAGCACGTGGACTGCAGCGTTTCAAGAAGGCAGCTCACCACCACCTTCTCAAGGGCAACTAGGGATGGGGAATAAATGCTGGCCAGCCAGCGATGCCCATGTCCCACAAGTGAATAAAAAAAAATCCAAACCACAATCCAGCTAGAATAAGATTATTAGTTCTGAGTTTTGAGGAGAGCTCATTAATCATTAATTATGCAAGCCATAAAGGAAGAGTTGATTACTGGGATCCCATCCGAATTGGTTATGTATGAAAAGTTATTTCTATCACTAAGTGGTTGGCCTTCCTCAGACATGTTTCTATAATATGCTCCATCATATATGTCCTCAATATATGATGGAGCATATATTTCTCTGGTTTTCTTTGTACTTCAGATTCTCTTTTCATCTCTCCACAAATATCTACACTTGGACTTGAGATCTGAAGTGACAAGAAAGTTGTCATTGGTTAGATTTTTAACAGCACATGGTTATTCACAATTATAACATGGAATGTCTTCTTGTTCAAGAATTCTGAAAGAGCTGAAATAACTATAATGAGGTGCAAAGATAAGGTAGTCAATATCTTTTCGCAAAGGTAGGGGAATCTAAAACTAAAGGGCAGAGGTTTAAGGTGAGAGGGGTGAAATACAAAAAGTTCCAGAGGGGCAATTTTTTCACACAGAGGGTGGTGAGTGTCTGGAACAAGCTGCCAGAGATAGTAGTAGAGGCTGGTACACTTTTGTCTTTTAAAAAGCGTTTACGTGGGTAAGATGGGTATAGAGGGAAATGGGCCAAATGCAGGCAATTGGGACTAGCTTAGGGGTTTTAAAAAAAAGGGTGGCATGGATAAGTTGGGCCGAAGGGCCTGTTTCCACGCTATAAACCTCTATGACTCTAAATACAGGCAATAGAAGTGGAATTGTGGGCTGACTTCATCACAGGAAAAGATTTTGTTGAGAATTGACTTTGTGGTCTTAATATCAACCTCCCACATATGTATTTACAAATTACAGGAGATGTATTACCACAGCAGACAACAGTGTCACGTAACAAACGTTGAAACCAGCAACATTGCCTTTGTGCATTGACATCCTAGAAAGAGTAACTCATTGAATGAATGTCCTGTTGGCCCCTCACAATCCTCGTCCTGTTGCTACCTTTGGTCTCATGGCCACATGCATAGTCAGCATCTCGAGGAACAGATTTTGACTTGACTTTCTACAACCTTCTGGACCCAACATCCAGTTCCACACTTTTTGATTATAACCTCTGCTTCCATCTCGTTCAATGTGTTTTTCTTTCCTTTGTTTTGCCGTGTTGATCTTGTCTTATTTTGTTCCCTTCATAGAATCCCTACAGTACAGAAAGAGGCCATTCAGCTCATTGAGCCTGAACTGACACCAATTCCCCCAGGCCCCATCTCCATAACCCCACGTATTTACCATGCTTATCTCTCTGACACTAAGGGGCAATTTAGAATGGCCAATCAACCTAACCTGCACATCTTTGGAGTGTGGGATGAAACCGGAACATCCGGAGGAAACCCACATGGACACATGTATACTCCATGCAGTCACCCAAAACCAGAATCAAACCTGGGTCCCTGGATAATCACCGTGCCACTTCATGTTGCATTTTCATGTAGCCATTCACACCTCATTTTGACACAACTTTAGTTTCTTTCCCATATCCGCTGCCACTCTTTTTGGCTGTTGCATCATGAAATCTTATGTCATTTAATCTCTACTGCCCTCCACCCTACCAAGGTCCTTCCCTTTTTGTTCTTCCTGCCCTATACTCCGACCACTAGCTTAAAAACTCGTACATTTCTGACTACTTTTTATTCCATTCTCATGAAAGGTCATCTTGATCTGAAACGCTCGCTCTGTTTCTCTCCACAGCCTGACCTGCTGAGTAATTATTTACAGCATATGGAAAATTTATTGCAGTTTTTCTGGATTTTCTGAACGTGTATGGTAAAAGACTAAAATAACTCTTTCCGGGTACGATTTGAAAGAAGAATCAACGCTATCTAATTTGAGATCTCGACATTTCCAATTACTAATCCCCAACACTGCGCAGGCCCATTCAACAGGAAGGCTAAATTTTGATGAAGTTTTTAAAAAATCACTTTTCATTAGCATTTAAACTCCTTTTGCAAAAAACAAAGGGGCAATTGCACTCCAACAAAAGTAAACTGTCGCAAACACGTTTGCAACAGTTGCAGCAGCTTATCTTTGACCCCTGTGTGTTACAGCTACACTATAGTGTGGGGGCTTTCACCTGCTCTCAGACAGCTGTGTGTTGCTCCTGGCTCGGCAGCAGTTCCCAGCCTGTCCCCTCCCCGCAGCAACCCTTCTGAGGGATTGGTTCGTTCACAGAAAGAGAGGGCGTGCTGACGGCACCTTTCGCTCATTCACCCTGGCCTTCTGCCTCTTATATCCTCCTTACATGTTTGTGCAGTTGTTGCGCTCTGTGATCACAAAGAGGTAAAGGCGAGCACCATGGATCCGGAGAAAGGCAGGCAAAGGTATGAAGTGCAGTACTCCAACGAGGAGCAGCGGACGTCCATGCTACCCCCAGCCTCGGAGCCGTCAGTGAAGAACCGCTCACAGCAGCACAGCTCCAAGTACCGGGTGCTCATTGCGGTGAGTGCAGCAAGTCTGTAGCGCAAGGGAGCGCTAAAGGGTCACCCAGTCAATGGAGAGAGTGTTACTGGAGCGTGAGAGTCACTCAGCATGTAGGGACAGAGGGTCACTGGGTGGGTAAAGTGTTACAGTCATGGCTAGGGTCATAGAGCAACTTAATGCGAGGTAGGTCCATTCAAAAGTCCGATGGCAGCAGGGAAGGAGGTGCTCTTGAGTCAGTTGGTACGTTTCCTCAGACTTTTGTATCTTTTTCCTGACTGGAGAAGGTGAAAAAGAGAATGTCCAGGGTGCGTGGGGTCCTTGATTATGCTGGCTGCTTTTCCGAGGCAGCGGGAAGTGTAGACCGACTCGATGGATGGGAGGCTGGTTTGAGTGATGAACCTGGCTTCATTCAAGACCCTTTGTAGTTCCTTGCAGTCTTGGGCAGAGCAGGAGCCATACCAAGCAGTGATACAACTTGAAAGAATGCTTTCTATGGTGCATCTGTAAAAGTTGGTGAGAGTTGTAGCGGACATGCCAAGTTTCCTTAGTCTTCTGAGAAAGTAGAGGCGCTTGGTGGGCTTTCTTAACTATAGCGTTGGCATGGAGGGACCAGGTCAGGTTGTTGGTGATCTGGACACCGAGAAGCTCTCGACCATTTCCACTTCGTCCCTGTTGATGTAGACAGGGACATGTCCTCCACTACGCTTCCTGAAGTCGATGACAATCTCCTTTGTTTTTATGACATTGAGGGAGAGATTATTGTTGTCACATCAGTTCACCAGAATCTCTATCTCATTCCTGTACTCCGTCTCGTCATTGTTTGAGATCCGACCCACTACGGTGGTGTCATCAGCAAACTTGAAAATCGAGTTGGAGGGGAATTTAGCCACACAGTCATAGGTGTATAAGGAGTATGGTAAGGGGCTGAGGACACAGCTTTGTGGGGCATCAGTGTTGAAGATGATCATGGATGAGGTGGTGTTGCCTAACCTTACTGATTGCGGTCTGTGGGTTAGGAAGTTCAGGATCCAGTCACAGAGGGAGGAGCTGAGCCCCAGGCCATGGAATTTGGAGATGAGTTTTATAGGAATAATGGTGTGAAGGCTAAGCTGTAGTCAATAAATAGGAGTCTGACATAGATGTCTTTGTTATCTAGGTGTTCCAGGGTTGAGTGTAGGGCCAGGGAGATGGCATCTGCTGTGGACCTGTTGCGGCGATAGGCAAACTGTAGTGGATCCAGGCAATCTGGGAGATCATGACTAACTTTTCAAAGTTCTTCATAATGATGGATGTCAGAGCCACCATACGATAGTCATTAAGTCACGCTGTCTGGCTTTTCTTTGGTATCGGGGATGATGGTTGTCTTCTTGAAGCAGATAGGGACCTCAGATTGGTGTAGAGAAGTTAAAGATGTCTGCTAATACCCAGTGGGTGACTGGGGGAGGGGGGGGGGGGCGGTGGAGATTGTGAGGGTCACTCAGCAGAAAAAGAGAGAGTGGGTCACTGGGGTGTGGGGGAGGGGGGGGGTCACCCAGCAGAGAGAGGTAATCGTTTCAGAATTCACAGAAAACTCTCCACTGTGTCCAACTCCAGACAGATTTCCAAGCACTCATTGTTGTATCTGAACAGCCGTTAGCATGTGTTGAATATGTTGAATAGCTGCAGTGTATTTCCCAACAAACTTGTTTCTCAGTTCGTAACCAATCAGTTGAAATTAATTTTATTCGCTATTTATTATTTTAATTCTAGTTTTGTCTGTGTATATGAGGGGTACACTTACCCCTGTATTGTGGTAAGAAACACTGCCGACAAGCAGAATGTACTTTAAATAATTGCTGATTTATGAGTGAAAGTGAATTTGGTGCGTGACTGCATTACAGCCAGTTCTCCTTGGACTTTTATATCCAGATCCGTACATATATCCTCTGGCTGAGTGAGTGTACAGTTCACAAACGTAACCATGATCCCCAATCCAGAGACAAGTTTCCTGTTCTTTGGGGCTCTCAATGTAACAACCTGATTTTCAGGCGCAATCGCAAAACCGAGTCATGTTCCGAGCCTTTTTAAAATTTTCTGCATTTACTTTTACTGGCATCTGCTCTGTAATTTCTGTTTTATGTTAATACATTTTTATTGTCTAAGTTGTCACATTTGAAAAGATTTCCTGATTGCAGAATTTTAAACAGTGCTGTGACTGATGTATGTGTAAGATGGTTAAATCAGTTAAAATTTAAAGAAATAATTGGTATAGATTCAGTGTTTCTTCCGGAGCTGATTGTTTAAATAAGGGTGTATTCTAATGAGATTTACCTATTTGGGCTTAAGTTGATTTTGACTAAAAGACTCTGAAGAAGAATTTTAATGCTAACTTTGATTTGATTTATTGTTGTCATTGATTAGTATACAGTGAAAATATTGTTTCTTGCGCGCTATATATACTGTTCATAGAGTACAAAGGGGGAGAAGGTAAGGGGAGGGTGCAGAACGTAGTGTTACTGTCAATCCCCTCCCTGCCCCCTTTGTTGACCCACAGTGTATTTGTACAGGCACACTGGATCACTCCGAGCTTCACACCACCACTGCCTCTCTTGACTCTTGCACTGTCTCTGATTTGTCATGCTTCTTGCCTGGTATCTGGTATAAATGAACAGAAATGTTTATGCGAATTACTACACAGACACAAACTCCTCCTACCTGTCTTCATCTCATCCTTTCTCCCTAATGTGATTAACTAGCTCCCTTAGATACCTATGACCACACCTAATTTCCTACCATCTGGGGAGAGAAGTTTCTTCTGAATGATATGTTGGGTTTATTATTCTTTTCATGCTCTCCCTCTCGAATGGACATATCTTTCCTACACCGACCCCACCTAACCCCTTCAGCATTTTAAAAGCTTCTATCATGGGCCTCAGCCTTCTCTTTTTTTATGGAGAGCAATCTTAGTTTCTCCACGCTCTATGCATTACTTGATGCTATTCCTCATTCTTGGCACCATTCTAATAAATCATTTTTTTGCACTCTCTCTAAGGCTTCCTGAAGTCTGATGCCAGGATTTGAATGTATTTGACCATAATCCAGTTGTGGTCAAAGCACTGCATTATAAAGGTTTGCGCACTTCCTTGTTTTTTCATTCCATGTTTCTATTAATAAATCCAATATACTTTTTTGAAACAACAACTTTCTCAACTTGGCCCACCATCTTCAAAAGGTTTGTTTACATACACCCCACGTCATTGCCCCTGCCAGTGTAAATGGAATAATGAACCTGTTGCAGTTTCTTTTGGTTTAAAACATACAAACGAGTGTTAAAGTAATAGGTTTACACTATTGTATAAAATGATAATTTGTTCAGCCACATTTAAACCGCTGCATTTTATTCAGTGTTTAAACATTTCTATTGTGCTACTTGAAGAAAAGCAGTGGAGTTCTCCCCGATATTTATCTTTAAATCTCGAGAACACATGATTTGGTGGTTTTCACATCACTGGTTGTGGGTGTTTGCTATGTGAAAATTTGCTGCCGTATTTTTCACATACAACAGTGACTATGCTTTGGCTATATTTGGCTATAATATTTTAGGATGGTCTGAGGTCATGGGGATGCTATATAAATGCAAAGCTATCTTTCTTCCAATGGTTTTACCTGCTTCTCAAATCAGTAACATTTTCTAGGGATCATTGTCATGAATCAGAAGTTCTACGTATTGATCACAACCACATCAGCAATTTCAATTAGAAGCTTGTGACTTGAATTAACTCACGACATTGTGAATTCTTTCACCTGTATAAAAAATAATCTTTGTACTGCATAGAAATTTTGGGTTTCAGAGACTAGAGGAACTGGAGTTGTTCTCCTTGTGCCAGAGAAGGTTAAGGGCAAATTTAATAGAGTTATTCAAAATGATTAACTGTTTTAATCAGAATAAATATAGAGAAACCATTGCCAGAAGGGTTTGGGTTAATTGGCAATGAAGTAAGGGGAGTTGAAGATTTTTGTTCATGCAAGTTGTTGTGATCTGGAATTTACTGCCTGAAAGACAACTGTTGCAGATGTTATGACCAGTCCCCGGGCAAGGTCCCCCAGTTTGTTCTGATTTTAATGAGATATCCCTCAATTGTTATGCTCTCGGGTGAGGAGGGATGAACTGGCTCCCCTTCTTTATTCAACCTCCCCGTTTAATCGCAACAAGGTTAATTTAAAACGGATATCTTCCCTCATGGATACCTTTTCCCAGTCCAAATGTATTTATTTATGATTTAAAAGGAACCAGTTCAACTTGGCTTTCCTGAGTTAAAGAAAGAACGAGTTTATTAGTAACTAAGATGTGCAGAAAAAAAATAAAAAAACCTCACACATACACAGATTAAAAATGAGAAGTGAGTCCAAAAATAAAAATCAAAAAGACATGAGAGTCAGCCTTTGGCTTATCCCTGAGGGGTAGATGGTGAAATGTTGCGGTGATTAAGTTGGGTGTTTGCAGTGGTACTGCTGACTTTGGCAGTTAAGCAGTTGTTTGGAGGTTTACCTGAGAGGAGTTGTCCTTGTTTCCTTTTCAACAGTGGCATTGCTGAGCTGTGACTTGCTTCTAGCAATGAGAGATGAAGAGAGAGAGAGACTTTTTTACCTGCAAGTGCAGGGATGCCTAGTGGATGTTCTTCAGCTGTGACCTCACAGCGCATGGTAACTATAACACCAGACTAGCAGATAGAGACCAGGATTGCAGTAGTTTTTAAATGCATTTTCCTGTGTATTGCCGGAAGGGGGAAAAGAACAAATATTATTCACCCAGAACTGCTTTCTTTCAACTCTAACCATGTTCACAGATGTTTCTGCTGAGATGATAATCAGCCTCTATTATCTCCACAGAAGATTACAGTTCAGTTTTTACATTGCATCTCTGCCTTTGAAGTGTCTCTGTCTGAAAAGGTGTGGCATTCCATCCCCTCTGGACTAGTTGGTTAAGTGTCATTCACAAGGCATTTTCCAACAAGTGGTTCCTTTGCAGTCTGAGCCAGTTTTTTGCTTGTATCTCCTTTTTAAAAATAAAACGTATCTATCTTAAGTTCATTATGTCTGTAAACAATTTGGGGCTATGATCCATTGTCATGACGGTAGTAAGGGAATTGGATATACTGAAAGTATCTGCCTAGATTTTGTGCTTCAGTCTTTGGAGTGGAACTTGAATCACCAGCCTTCTTATTTAGAGGCGAGGATGCCATCTATGGCTGACGCTGCAGAAAGAAGGAAGAAAAGTTGAGTTTCAATTAGATTAGCATCTTAAGTACCTTGAGCATCTTTGCATACTTTCTATGTTAGTCATTATAATTTTGTCTGTTATAATTCAGGTCAGAAACTCAAGTGTTTTATGAAGTCTGCCTGGATCATAAGTTTTGCAATTTGAATTTGGCTAGGGTAAGCATGAAATGTTTTATTTCAGATATGATTCAAATGACCCACTAGGGAGCTTTTATCAAACAAAGTTTATTTAAGAATACAGTTTTATAGAAAGAAAATTAGCAATAACTTATACCAATTACAAACCAGAAAGAAAACAACCATGATATTGTGTTCTATCCAAACAAATCCTATAAACAAAACTCTTGCCATTGGTTAAGCACAGAAAATGCAAATACTCACGTGATGCTGGAACTTAGTCCTTTGGTTGGATGCTACAGTTCTTTTGATATACACACAGACAAGCTTTCCCAAAACACCAGGGAGAGAGAAAAACTCTAGGTACTAACAAGCAAACCACCAACAGCAGAATTTTCACTCCAGGAAGGCCAGGCAACCTGCTGCCAACTAGCCAGCAGAACTTAGAAAACCAGGGGGAGAGAGAAAACCTGCCTGTCACTTGACAACCAGAACAGCTTCTGATTCTAAAACCAAAACTGAAAATGGATTCTTCTGGAGAGAAACCACCTGATTTTGACTTGTCAATCAATCTTCCCCGCACAATGCAGGATCGTAAAACAAATCCCAGCAAGTTCCTGAGGCCCAGAATAAAAATAAACAAAACCTCATTTAAACCATTAAAGTAGCAATAAAAAGACATCTAAGCGGGCAGGCAGTGCCACACTGAAACCAAAAAGCCTGCTTACAAACTGCAGAGAACATAATTTTAAAAAAAAGTTTCTTAAAGGCACACTAACGTTACAGTCAGGTCTTCCTATAAGATCTCTTCCCCCACCCTCTCCAATCTGAGAATAGTTTCTACAAGATAAAATGCTGCTTTTTATGTACAGATACACATTGGGCAGGGTTTTCCGGACATTCTTGCTGGTGAGACTAGGATCCGAGGGTGCAGCCTCCGAGTAAAGGGACGACCCTTTAGAACTGAGATGAGGAGGAATTCATTGCCACAGAAGGCTGTGGAGGCCAGGACATTGAATATATTTAAGACAGAGATAGATAGATTCTTGATTGGTAAGAGGATCAAAGGTTACGGGGGAAAAACCGGAAGAATGGGGTTGAGAAACTTATCAGCCATGATCAAATGGCTGTGCAGACATGATGGGCTAAATGGGCACGATTGGGCTCCTTTACCTTATGGTCTTATGATCCTGTTGATGGTGAACCCCTCACTGCGGGGTCCCTGGCGGCGGAGTGTGTGAACAATGGGAAACCCTGTTGACAGCGGTGGGACTGGGAGATCCTGCTGCTGGCCGATGGCGGGTCATCTCCACTGACACAAAACATGCTTTGGAGGGAGCAGAAAATCCCATCCAATATGTGAAAATAAAATTCACAACAAAAATTATCACGAGTGGTTCATTGGTTTACTTTGAATTAACTTTGACACAATTAGCTGTTAAATTTCAACTCTTTGTAAAACGCCCGGTGAATTGGGCTTTGACCTCACTGCTCTTACACCATATTTTCTGTACAAAATAGGACAGATTAATGCCAAACATGAACAATCATAAACTAGTTTGTGCCATGAGAACACAAAACTGACCTGATTTCCTTCAAATCCTGGCTGGATGGAAGGTAAGTCAGCAAATAGCTGCTGTGGACTTTGCTCTCAAATATCATGCACCTAAAAACCTGGCTACTTCCCTTAGCTCTGAAATTCCTACCCTGAGCCTTTCTTCCTCTTCTCCTTTTAAGAATCTCCTTAAGACCCACCACTTTGATCAACATTTTGGTCATTGCCCAAATATCTCATCCTGTGGCTTGATGTCACATTTTACTATGTCAAAGGTGCTTCTTAAATGCAAGTTGCTGTTGTACCCGAAGCATCTTTCTCTGCAGTGTTTCTCTCTTCCCTTGTCCTCATACACATTCCCTTTTGCAGGGATAAAGAACAAGAAACTGTAGCACCACTGGAAATGGAGTTATGGAAGCTGATTGCTGCACTGCCAGCTACTTCTAGAATGGCAATTGAAGAGCATGCCTGCTTGCAAAGTGCTTGTGTCGCCGTCCTCATGATGAGGCCACACAGCTCAACCAACGGATCTGCTTATGTCTCATATTTGAACTGCGCAGGTCCATATCACAAATTTGTATGTCACTCTCTACAGATCAAGTGTTCAGCTACATGATGGAGCTTGCACAAGTGTTATTTAAAGGGTCACGCACCCAACTTGCAAGTAATGCGATTTTGAAGAACTTCTGCTATTGTAAAGTGTCTGAGAGTGGTGAGTCTCTGGTTTTGGCAGGGAGTATTGCTGCATCTTCACAGGGAGGGTAGACAAGGAGGTGATACATTCAAACTGTTGAAGAAATATCTGCTTTCATGATTCCTATGTTTTAGGATTGTAATTGTGTTAGTATGGGAATTGACTTTCTAATTGCAATGGGGGAAAATATCCAAGTTTGAGAAACTGGTAAGTGCCCCTAACTTAATGACCATTCAAAGGATAGTCCATGTATACCTAAAGGGGTTAAGAGAGTTATTGATTAGGAACAATAGACTACGGGTGGCCTTCTTTTAGCTTAGGAATGGAGCCAGTAAGTCCTGGCCAGTAAGATCCTGGATTGCAGTTGTCCCATTAGAGGTATAAATTATTCATGTAGTTCCCCAAATAAAAGAAATGTTCGAGAGCAACTGGTAAGTAAAGGATGGGTTTGTGCATGATCAGTTTGCATCTCTATCTCGGACATCTTGGTGTGCCACTTTATCATTGTGATAGATTGTAGGGAGATTCTTTTTTGATTTGGGTTTATCTGTGTGTTCTCTCACGGAAATGGGCAGTTTACATATTGAGCTGGAACGGCTTGGAAATGGGCAAAGAGAGAAAGCTGCCTGGAGCTATAGACAACTAAGCAAGAAAGCAGTGAACCCCATGCTTGAGCTGGAGTGTTGACAATTGTGAGGCACTGAAGGAGAATTGGAGGGTCGCCTAGCCAAATGTTAGTGCAGGGGTTCAAGAAATCTCCTACTATGGAGAATAACAGGAATACTGAGAAGTAAAATGAATTCCTGAGCACTGTGGCACACATTGGTTTGGTTCCTGGAGAAGTGCAGGAACCCGCAGGATCTTGGAGACTATAATAGAAGTCCTGGGTGTAATAAAAATAGAATGGGGAGTGACCCATAGGATTTTTAGGCTGAAGGAATGTGTTTACTAAACATTGTGTTAAGTTAGTACTTGCTTTGTTAAATTCTTGTACAGTAAAAGTTTTTGTTTAAAATGTGAAACCTAGGAAACGTATTCTTTTCAATTCATAACTGGGAGTTTGAATCTTTTTAAAGTTAATCTCCCTTGAGATCATAACACAAAGGCAGCAACAGGGTATGGGGATTGAAGTTGTAGTGCTTTTGGGTCTGTAGCATGACAGAAGATAGAGTCTATGTCTTTGAAAGCTCTGCACAATGCACTCTGTCAACTTGGAGTCGGACACCTCCATGCTCCTTGACAGTGGCAGGAGAATGCCGGGCAGGCTACCTGATGAACTCAACTACTCAATGTGCATCCTCATTAGCGTTCCCCTATTTGAGGCAAAGAGGGGTTGGGGAGGAAAGCAAGCTATTCATGTTGACTCCATTTGCAACTTGTTCATTCTGTCAAATAGCAGGGTGAGGCTGAACTAAGAGTTGAGAAAGGGTATAAGGTAGGAACACGCATTATCCTTAATGTCTTGTGTCACGGTGGGCCCAATGACAGGGAGAGGCATTTCCTCCATAGGGCTCAGATGGTACAGGCATTCTTATCCCCCACTGGCTCTGCTCCTATCTATTGTGGGCAACTTTGACCTGTAAGAGAGAAGAAAGAATTTTGATGATTGTGGGAGATAAGGAGACAACAGGAGGTGAGTGTGAGGCTAGCAACATAAGTGAGGGTGAAACTGTGTATAGAATCATAGAAACCCTACAGTGCAGAAAGAGGCCATTTGGCCCATCGAGTCTGCACCGACCACAATCCCACCCAGGCCGTACCCCCATATCCCAACATATTTACCCACTAATCCCTCTAACCTATGCATCTCCGGACACTAAGGGGCAATTTTAGCATGGCCAATCAACCTAACCTGCACATCTTTGGACTGTGGGAAGAAACCGGAGCACCCGGAGGAAACTCGCGCAATCACGTGTATCAGGATGGTAGGCATAAATCCAAAGTGGCAGGGGTTACTGAGAGCTGAGTGCTGGAGATGTGTTGCATTAAGCAGCATGAGGCTGGTGAAGTGGTGAGAAAGAGACATTATGTGACAATGCATTCACTGACTTGATCTCTTGTGTGAGTCCATTGGAGGTTTTGTAGGTTCTTCAGTCAGATGCTAGGCATTGACCTCTTTGGCTATCTATTTCAGGGCCTTCAAATCGCCCACAAAACCGTGGTGCCTCTCTATCACCTGTCCTCCCTGGGGTTGTATTTATTTTGTTTAGAATTACAGCAATAGTATTTAGCAGCAGCCTGTCATTCAGTGCAGCTTGTCTTTTTAAGAGGAGTAGACTTACTTTGAAGAACAGGAGGCCTGACTCCTTTATATGCTGTTTTCTTTATTCATTTGTGGGTTGTGGGCATTTATTGCCCATCTGTAACTGCCCTTGGAAAGGTGGTGGTGAGCAGCCTTCTTGAATGGCTGCAGCCCATGTGGTGTAGGTACACCCACAGTGCTGTTAGGGAGAGGGTTCCGGTTATTGACTGTTGCCTGACACTCTGTGAACAGAGGGGCAGCATGGCAGACCCTTGGCCCTCCAATCCTGTAAGTGAGGTGGCAGCACCAAATGTGGGTGCTACCTCCCTCCAGTGTAAATGATGTAGGCAGTTAGCGAATCCTGACCCCACACCTGAATAATGGCACAAGTAAATTTTCTTCTTCTGAATCTGATATGTGGGCACCAACTTGATATGGTGGAATGCCAGTTTGAGGAATAAACCAATCTTGCAAACAAGCAGGAAAGCTGATATCCAGTTCAAATACAGGTTCAGTCTAGATACAAATTGCAGCAAATAACAGTCTCAACTCGACTAAGAATACTGTTGTTTGAATTAATGTCATTCACTCAGAGGGTGGTGGGTGAGTGGAATCGGCTGACGTCGGTGGTGGTGGAGGCAAACTCGTTGGGGTCTTTTAAGAGACTTCTGGATGAGTACATGGGATTTAATGGGATTGAGGGCTATAGATAGGCCTAGAGGTAGGGATATGATCAGCGCAACTTGTGGGCCGAAGGGCCTGTTTGTGCTGTGGCTTTCTATGTTCTATGTTCTATGTTCTAAATGTCTGTACAACATAATCTTAGATGGGAAGGCCTACCATAATCACCAAAGATATATTACAAATGGACCCATTTTAAGAAGTCTCAAGATGTAAAATAGTGGCTCAATATTTATTCCCTAAGCAACATCACTAAAACCAATTATCTGGTCATTAGTACTTGCTGATTTTGGCGCCTTGTGATGTGCAAATTGGCTGTCATGTTTGCTACATTACAACAGTGACTACACTTGTTACAAATCCAAGGTTTTGTAAGATTATAGTATTTTGTATAAAACAATTAACAAAAAAGGGGACAAGTTAACAAATTAACAAAAGGTCAAATGACCACATTAAAGGGTCAGCCCCTTATGCAACTGAAAAGCAAAAACAGAAGGAAACTTCAATAAAGCACTCCACTATCCATGGTGCCCACTGGACATGGAAGGTTTCAGCCACTCCAAGGACAGCTGGCTGCGAATATAATAGACTCCCTCATTTGCCTGCTGCCTGGACCTGTTAATAGCCAATTTGGCCAGGTCTAGGAGCCGGTTCATGAGGTCCTCCTCCCTCTCCGCCCCTCTGTACCAACTGCCTAAAGATCAGGAACGTGGGACTGAAGTACAACCAAAAATTAAGTAACAAACTTTTAAGAAAATTAAAAAGGAGTGCAGTATGCATGTGTGGTCCACAGACTCTGCAAGGCTACAAAAAACACAGACATCCTGGGAGTCCGTGAACTGGTTGTATGGGACAGTTGTCCTCGAACTGAGTGCGAGGCCAATCAGCATTTCTACATGGATGCAAGACTTGTGTAACTCACGTTGTCATGACGATGGGCTTTGAAAAGGGGAGAGAGTCCTTGAGATTGCAGGTCTTCCTAAAATACTCCTGAATCTCACGGACTAGTCAGTCTGTCAGGATCGGCGGGGGGGGTGGGAGGGGGTTGGGAGGTGGGGGCGAGAGAACATTTGGAGGACAAACCTCTCTCTGATTCACTGTGCAGGAATGCTGACTAGATTTGCACTTGGATTGGAAAAACCAAACTCGTGAGGATTTAAAATGAGGCTGCAATATTCACCTCACTGTGATAGAGGGACAAAGTCCAGGAAAAATCATCATTATGAAAGACCGCTTTTATGTTAAAAGGGAAAGGAAAATGAACAGAAGTAAATACATGGGAGCTAAGAACCTCTATAGCATGGCACTGGGAGAATTGTATATCTACCCATGGGCCAGTGTAAAATATATCTGTGAAATGGGATATGGTTATGTTAAAAGTAAAAGGGGAAAATTCTGTTCAGTAGTTTTAAAGTATAAGTTTCCTACACAAGCATTGTTTAGTTAATGTTGCTCCCAGTTTGCTTGTTACAGTAAAAATCTTAAAATGTGAAATATGGAAGCAAAGTTAGCTTGGAGCTCACCTGTCCCATAGTCATAACATGCTGCAAGAAGGCTGAACAATCCAATTGGCTGGCAGCTCCATCAGTCCTGACTGTGCCACAAGTGGGCGCTGCTTGGACTGCAAGAGGAACAGGAAGAAGGCCCATGGATCCCAGAAACAGGTCTTGGGCAGGGAGAGTATGGGAGTTCATGAAGGGAGGTGGGGGTTTGGGTTTTGCTGCGGATGAGTAGAAAGAAAGGGGAGGGGGGTTTTCAAATTTAGTGCGGGGGGTGGGGGGCACACCCCAATCGGCAAAAGGCAGCCCCTGAAGATAGAGCCCCCCTTCCTTCCTGGCCTTGTAGAGATTATTTTAAAAATCATGTTGTCCACACCTGTCCAACTGTCCATGCCAAATATTTTATGGCATAGGCAATGTGTTATCAAGGCAATGCGACTTGGTAAGAAGCCAAATTGACCCTTTATTAGCCATTTTAAATATCGTGGTCTACCAATTTTTTTGTGACCACCCACCTTACTCTTCCATCCCTGTATTATGGGGGTAAGTTTGGTGGTGGGTAGGAAGGTGGTTGTGTGAGCACCTGTCCGTTTTATGTGTCCCCCACATCGCTAATACGTGCGCAGCGAGGGTATGTAAAATGCCACCTCTTGTGTCAGCTATTTACTGGAAGTTTAAATGTTTTTTTAAAGTTACTGGGCTGTACAGGGATTGTAACATTGTTCATTGACTGTAAAATGCTTAGGATTGTTCCGTGATCGTGAAATGTGGAACTTTGGCCAAAATTCACCGGCTGTTCACACCGGTGGATCTTCTGCACCCCACCCCCTGGCCCCCTGGATAACACACCCTTGCCGCGGGTTCCCCCCAGGGTGGATTCAATTCGAAATCCTATTGACAGCAGCAGACCAGAATATCCTGTTGCCAGCGAACAGCATGCTGCCTCCCACTGTGTAAAACATGCCGTGGCAAGGCCAGAAAATTTCGCACTTTGTCTTTTGTTCTTCAATTGGGTAAAGAGGTGATAAAACAAAAGATTTAACAAACCACAATGTTCCTTTTGCCTGTAGTTCTATTAGAGCTGGAGACTAATCCTCTGTGTGATCTGAAATGTTTATTTTCTCAAAAAAAGGTTTAAATAAAAGTTTTAGAATTTTAAAAATATGGTTTAATATTCAAGCAAGTGAAAATATAGACTACAATTACCATGCCAACAATAATGATCTTCAGCCACAGCAAATCAGAGACTCCAGGTTTTGTTTTACTGCTAAATGGCATCCAGTCTCAAAATAAATTGCCTTGTTCCAGAATTCCATGACATTTTAATGTTAAATTATACATTACATTGATCAGTCAGCATGTATTTGCTATTCAAAACTTCATTTTTCCAGTTATAGAGTCATAGAGATTTACAGCATGGAAAAGGCCCTTTGGCCCAACTTGTCCATACCGTCCAATTTTTACCATTAAGCTCGTCCCAACTGCCTGCATTTGGCCCATATGCCTCTATACCCATCTTATCCATGTAACTGTCTAAATGCTTTTTAAAAGACAAAATCGTATCCGCCTCAACCACTGCCTCTGGGGGCTCATTCCAGACACTCACCACCCTCTGTGAAAAAAATGCCCTTTGGGATCCTTCTGTATCTCTCCCCTCTCACCTTAAACCTATGCCCACTAGTTTTAGACTCCCCTGCCTTTGGGAAAAGATGTTGACTATCTACTTGATCTATGCCCCTCATTATTTTATAGACCTCTATAAGATCACTCTTAAGCTCCTCTGCTCCAGGAAAAAAGGTCCCAGTCTATCCAACCTCTCCTTATAACTCAAACCATCAAGTCTTGGTAGCATCCTAGTAAATCTTTTCTACACTCTTTTTCTAGTTTAATAATATCCTTTCTGTAATATAGAAAGGATATTATTAAAGTTTCCTAAACAAGCATTGTTTAGTTAATGATGCTCCTAGTTTGCTTGTTACAGTAAAATTCTTAAAATGTGCAATATGGAAGCAAAGTTAGCTTGGAGCTCACCTGTCCCATAGTCATAACATGCTGCGGAAAGGCTAAAGATGACCAGAACTGAAGACATTATTCCAAGTGTGGCCTTACTAATCTCTTGTACAACTTCAACAAGATGTCCCAACTCCTGTATTCAAAGCTCTGACCAATGAAACCAAGCATGCCAAATGCCTTCTTCACCACCCTGTCCACCTGTGACCCCACTTTCAAGGATCTATGAACCTGCCCTCCTAGATCTTTGTTCTACAATTCTCCCCAGCGCCCTACCATTAACTGAATAGGTCCTGCCCCGATTCGATCTACCAAAATGCATCACCTCACATTTATCTAAATTAAACTCCATCTGCCTTTCATCAGCCCACTGGCCCAATTGATCAAGATCCTATTGCAATCCTAGATAACCTTCTTCACTATCCACTACGCCACCAATCTTGGTGTCATCTGCACACTTACTAACCATGCCTGCTAAATTTTCATCCAAATCACTAACAGAAATAACAAATAACTTATGCAAATAAACTTTTCTCTTTCTCTCCAATAGCCTCTACAATACTTTTCACATCTCCTAATTTGAGACTTTCAGTCCCTGCTCTGTCTGGCAGGCAAGTTGGTAGTGATGACAGTAGCACAAAGCCAGGTTAGTCCCAGGCGATAATACCAAAACATAGTGTGGCAGTATAATTATTTGGTTATTCCAGGCACAGAAAATATGCCTGAATTTTGCATTTTAGAAATTAACATAAACGTGTCCACTGTCTAGGTATGTTGGTCATATTTATTTTTTGGTGATTCAGATTAGTATCACTCCACAATCATAGAATCCCAAAAGTGCAGAAGGAGGCCATTCGGTTCATTGAGTATGCACTGACTATGCATCTAACCCCGGTCCAATCCCCCACTCTATCCCAGCAACTCCACCTAACCTGCACATCTTTGGACTATGGGAGGAAACCGGAGCACCCAGAGGAAATCCACACAGCTATGGGGAGAACATGCAAACTCATACTTGCACAATGTATAGAATAGGTACTATTATGGTAATTAAAATGTCATCCATTGTCATTTGCTGCCTGAGATAAGGTCAGCTGTTGAAAATATATAGTTATAGATTGAAGATTATTGGAACATCTCCTTAGTAGGGAAATTGTTGAATGTATAGGTAGATAGTGAATCATTTGGTTTATTATTGTCACATTTATTAGTATACAGTGAGAAGTATTGTTTCTTGCGCGCTATACAGACAAAGCATACCATACATTTCATAAGAAATAGAAGCACGAGTTTGGACCATTGAGCCTATAGTCTGTCGTCATTCAATAAGATCATGTCTGATCTGATTCTGGTTTTAACTCCACTTTCTTGCCTGCTACCCATAATACTTATTGAAGTGTTCACATTGAATCTCGCATGTCAACAAGCCAACATGCTTTGGAAGCTGAAATACCATTCCTTTATCAAACAATGATCTTGTAACCACCTTCACATCTTTTGTTTGTGCACTTTTGAAACAATGGAGCAATGTAAAGCCATTGAACAAAAAAGGGTTTGTAAAGCCATTCTTGACCCTAATTACTTGCAGTCACTCGAGAACAGACAATCAAGATTATTTTACAAGATTGCTGCCAAACTTCACTACTTGTTTCCCACAGACAGATCTGATAGTGGCTACCAACTATGGAATTCAAAAAAAATAAAAAACATGTACACCCTGCACCTGTTTCAGCTAAACAAAATAAGTGATAGCTGTTCATTGGTCAAGGCATTGCCTTGATCAGAGTCAAACTGCCTGGTTCAAATGTTCAAATTATGCTTGGCAGTGAACTGTCTGTCGCCATTACCTGGTTCATTTGCCGTGGCATTGCCTCTACCAATTTGAGTCCACTTGCCAACCAGTCTGCACTTTCTTCTCATATAGTATAAAGTTGTTTCTGCTGAAATTAGTATTTTTGCAATTGTCCTGATGAGTGCAAAACAAAAAGTTTCAGCAAAACCACTTTTTCAGCAAGACTAACTGAATTAATATGTAAAATGACAAGATTTAAGAATGGTCCAAAGTCACATTTCATCAACACAATGAACAAATGATAATGATTGTTAGACTTTTAATTCTGATAACGTAAAGACCCTAATCGAATGATTACTCTGTTCTTTTTCATTTGTTTTGTCCTATACTTAAATTGGATTGATTTTAAAACTTGCCTCAATTTGACCCTTGGTCATGAAGGAAGTTGATTTTTTGATGAATTGATTTCTGCCATGATCCTCATCATCATCTCAGAACAGGCAGTGACGATGTGATTTCCATTGTGATCTCCTGTAAACTTGAAGAGTGCCTGATTTAACAACATAGGCAGATATTGCAGTTACACCATTACTCAGTAGATAAAAATGCATTGTAGCCATTTTCCTTTTTAACAAGTTGGAAGAAGTTAAAATGTTATACATGACAAATTTATTCTTCTAAACGGGCCCTGGTGCAATGGAAGCTCTGATATTCATCATGGTAAATCAGTTTACAGCTTAGAGATGGAGGAATCAACCAGTCTCACCCAGGAAGGAGCCAAAAGAATAGTTAATCATTTTTCTGCTTACTGAAGTAAAAAACATCATAATTTTCTCTGTCAGGAAATAACAGACCATTGAGGATTACCGCTCGATTCTATCCAAACCTGCAGTAACTTGTTACGAAAGGTAAACTTATGATCAGAGAACAGGATGATATTGGATGAATGACAAAATCAGTTAACTCTGAACGAATCTTCTGCTCCTGCCTCTTGAACCTTCTCTCCACTTGGACAGGACATCGTGTTCTTCTGTGACTTGCTGAGCTCCAGCTAAAACTCATTTGGCATTTGCAGTTAAGAAGGCAAATGGAATTTTGTCCTTTATTGCTAGAGGGATGGAGTTTAAAAACAGCGAGATTATGTTGCAGCTGTATAAGGTGCTGGTGAGGCCACACCTGGAGTACCGTGTACAGTTTTGGTCTCCTAACTTGGGAAAGGATATACTGGCACTGGAGGGAGTGCAGATGAGATTCACTAGGTTGATTCCGAAATTGAGAGGATTGGCTTATGAGGAGAGACTCAGTAGACTGGGGCTATACTCGTTGGAATTCAGAAGAATGAGGGGAGATCTTATAGAAACATATAAGGTTATGAAGGGAATAGATAAGATAGAAGCAGGGAAGTTGTTTCCACTGGCGGGTGAAACTAGAACTAGGGGGCATAGCCTCAAAATAAGGGGAAGCAAATTTAGGACTGAGTTGGAGAGGAATTTCTTCACACAAAAGGTTGTGAATCTGTGAAATTCTCTGTCCAGTGAAGCAGTTGCGGCGACCTCATTGAATTTTTTAAGGCAAGGATAAATACATTTTTGAACAGTAAAGGAATTAAGGGTTATGGTGAGCGGGCGGGTAAGTGGAACTGAGTCCATGAAAAGATCAGCCATGATCTTATTGAATGGCGGAGCAGGCTCAAGGGACCCGATGGCCTATTCCTGCTCCTAGTTCTTATATTCTTATGACAACTTGGAAGTGAATTGGAAACCAAATTCCCCGGTGTTTGTTAAATGCATATAAATAGTCAGTTTTTTAGCCTGCAATGTTTATCTTTTATTTGATGGTATGAACCTTAAAAAAAAATGCAGTTTCGGGATATGAAAGTAGTCCAGAGAGTGGGTCATGAGTTGATCCTAAGGTCAGATACCTGAGCAATAAGGAAAAAAATCTTTTAAAATTGGACTTTTCATCTCAAAATGAAGATACCAAATTAGGGGAAAAGATTAAAAATTCTGAGTACTATTTCAAGTTGAGCCATGATCACACAACAGATGGATAGAGGTACAAACTCATAAAGGCAAGATGAAGGCTGAAATCAAAACACAACATACTGGGAATACACAGCAGGTCAGTCAGTGGGTGGAATCTTCCAGTCCCCCGTCAGCCAAGCACCCTGCTGGTGGGTGCTTAACTTGGCAGGAAGGAAATTTAACCCACCTCTAATGTCAGGAAGGCCTTTTGCATGCATGCTCATTACAAGGCCACCTCACCGGAATTACTTTCTCCCTCCAAATTAAATTCCCTGCCAGCGAGAAATCAGAGTGTTTGCATTTGTGACTCTATGTAAGTAGCATACATCTGGTGAGGCCCACTTCTTCCATCACATTGAAGTGAGTAGGCACTGCTTTGGCTTTCCTGGGGACCACTCCAGTCTCAGCCTCTTGACTCTGATCGAGGGCCAATAGGCTAAGCTGCGCCAAGGCTGGACAGGGGAGGTAGGCTAAGGGTGGAGTGGAAGCTTGACACAGGACGCAGACTGAGGGTGCTAAGGAGAGGGGTTGTCCATGGAAGGAAGACCGATTGTCCGAGGCAGAGAGGGAAGCAGAAAAGGAATGCAAAGATGTGGAATGTGATTGTTGGTTCTGGGGGTATTATGATTAGATGGGGGAGGATGTTTCTGGGTAGGGATTGTGGGGAGAGATGGACCGAGAGAGTGAGGTCTGTGCTGTCGACGATGGGGTCCTGGGCAGCAGTGGGAACACTGAGTGAGCGGAGGGAGTGGGTTGCACCAGGATGGCAGTTCCAGGGTGATCGTCAGATAGCTGAAGGTTTCATTGGGAGGGATCATGCAAGCGGATGAACAAGTGGCTCAGATAATGGGAGGAGTCAGGGTGGACATGGGGATGGCAACAGGTGTAGGTTCAGAGTGGAGGGAAGGCATGTGGAGGCTGATGGTTACAAATGCAAGGATAACGGGAGAGAGGAATAGTTATATTGGGTGGGTCAAGGGGAGGGAAGTTGGTGGGTGATGGGGGAGGGTAGAAGGTGGTGGAGTGAGTCTTGAATCTTATGTGCACCATTTTGGGATTCTCAGCTGTGCAACACCTTTGTTCTGAAACTTTGATCTCTTAAAGTGGGAGGAGAGTCTTTTCAGGTGGGCAGAGTTCAAGGTCAGTACAATCGGCTGACTAAAGGGGCACCCAAATGATCATGAGGTAACTGGATGAAAATGATGCTCAGTTGTGTTCTTCTCTCTGTGGTTAAAAAGCCCACGCTGCAGTAGGCTTGTTCCTGACTCATGGGTCTCATGACATTGAGATCTCAGCAATGTTGGGAGTAACATTCATTCTGTGCGATTTGCCATCTGCTGCTGTTAGAAGCAGGAAGGGAGGTGGGTGCCTCAGAGGGGCATGGTTGGTGGATGCAGCAAACTCCCAACACCAAACCTCCATCCTCCCAGCTGAATGGTTATGGCTGACGTGGGCTCATGTGGTAAGTCTTTCTGTGCTGCCAAGGCACTGGTCTCTCTAAACGAAACTCCCGGAGACAAAACTGAACAGTGTCTGAGGGAGGGCCTCGCACATCAGCCCTGTCAAGGGCAATACCTCCATGCCTACTCCTGGATGAATGGGAGGAACACTCATCTCTGTTCCTCCAGAATGTCCTTCACCTGGAAGGAGTGGGGTTGGAATGTCATATCTAAATGAAAACCAGGCACCAGGCTCAGAACTGGCTTGGTGGCTCTGAGATAGAGGCAAACCAGAATGGAATATGCTCAGAAGATTGATTTATGGCAATTCACAGCTCCACTGAGGCATCGGTGATGCACACTCCAAATAGCCCTACCCTTCCAGGGTAGAAATTTAAATTACTAGGGGACATAGGTTTAAGGTAAAAGGGAGAAAGTTTAAAGGAGTTGTGAGAAGCAAGTTTTTTACACTGAGGGTAGTAAGTGCCTGGAATGTGCTGCCAGAGGAGATGGTAGAAGCAGATACAATAGCATCGTTTAAGAGGCATCTTGACAGATACATGAATAGGCAGGGAATGGAGGGATACAGACCGCATAGAGGCAAAATGTTTTTAGAAAAGTGTCATGTGTTAGTGCAAACTTGGTGAGCCAAGGCGCTTGTTCCTGTGTTGTACTGCTCTTTGTTCTTTATTCTTTGTATTTGTAATGTATTGGTGGATGAGTTTTGTGTATGTTGTCATAAAGCCCCATCAGTTTCTACCAATGTTCTTTAGGAAGGAAAACTGCCGTCTGGCCTACATAGTGACACCAGACCCACAGCAATATGTTTGACTCTTGAGTGCCCTTTGGGAAGGTCTAACAAGCTATTCAATTGTATCAAACCACTACAAAGTCCATAAATAAGAATGAAGCAGATGGCATCGACCAAGGCACCAGAAAAGATAATGGTAAACCCAGCTCTGCCAACCTTGCAAACTCCTCCTAATTAACATTTGGGTCTTGTGCCAAAATTGGGTGGGCTGTCCCAGAGACTAGTCAAGCACCAGCATGATATTGTCTGTAGGATATGATTCTTTGATTATGACTATGTCCCAACCACCACAATCACCGTCCCTGGGTAAAATTGACTGGGGACCTTATGACATCTTATGGTTTAGACACGGGCAAGGTAACATCCTGCTGATTACCGTGTACTGTCCCCCCTCTGCCGATGAATCAGTACTCCTCCATGTTGAACACTACTTGCAGGAAGTACTGAGCGTGGCAAGGTCACAGAAAGTACTCTGGTGGACTTTAATGTCTATTACCAAAAGTGGCCCAGTAGTACCATTACTGACGGAGCTGGTTGAGCCCTGATAATGGGTCCATGGCAGGTGGTGGAACCAACAAAAGGGCAAAACATGCTGGATCTCATCTTCACCAACCTACCTGCTGCAAATGCATCTATCCATGGCAGTATCGGTAGGAGTGATGACTGCACACTCCATGTGGAATCAAAAGTCCCATCTTCATATTGAGAAAACCATCTCTAACGCCATGCTAAATGGGATAAATTTTAAACAGATGTAGCAACTCAAGACTGGGCAACCATGGGGTGCTGTGGGCCATCAGTAACAGAAGAATTGTACATAACCACAATCTGTAACCTCATAGCGTGGCAAATGCCCCACTCTACCATTACCACTAATCCAGGGGATCAACCTTGGTTTAATGAAGAATACAGGAAGGCATGTCAGGAGCAACACCAGGCATACATAAAAATGAGGTATCAAGCCCTTGTTGAAGTTACAAAACAGGATTACCTGCATGCCAAACAGTGAAAGCAATATGTGACAGAGAGAGTTAAGTAATCCCACCACCAACTAATTAGATCTAAGCTCTGTAGTTCTGCCACATCCGGTCATGAATGGCGGTGGACAATTAAACAACTCGCTGGAAGAGGAAGCTCCAAATATCCCCATCCTTAAATAAAAGCAACTTACTGTGGTTGATGAAATTTGAAACAAAATCAGAAAATGCTGGAAAATCTCAGCAGATCTGACAGCATCTGTGGTGAGAGAATAGAGCTAATGTTTTGAGTCTAGATCCAGACTCAGTGTTAGCTCTATTCTCTCTTCACAGATCCTGTCAGACCTCCTGAGATTTTCCAGCATTTTCTGTCTTTGTCCTCATCCTCCAATGATGGGGGAGTCTAGCACATGAGTTCAAAAAACAAGGTTGAAGCATTTGGTTGAAAATACTGGATACTGCAAAGGCTATGGACCCTGACAATATTCCAGCAATTGTGTGGAAGACTTGTGCTTCAGAACTTACTGCATCTCTAACCAAGCTGTTACAGTAAAGCTACAATTCTGGCAATGTGCAAAATTTCCCAGATATGTCCTATCCACATAAGGCACGACAAATCCTACCCGACCAATTATCAGTCTACTCTTGATCGTCAGTAAAGTGGTGGAAGGGGTCATCAACAGTGCTTTCAAGCAGCATTTACTCAGCAGTAACCTGCTCACGGACGCTCAGTTTGGGTCCTGACCTCATTACTGCCTTGGTTCAAACATGGACAAGAGAGCTGAATGCCCGAATGGAGAAGCTCTCCACTGGTTGGAGTCATACCCGGCACAAAGGAAGGTGGTTGTGGGTGTAGGAGGTCAATCATCATAATATCAGGACATCGCTGCAGGAGTTCCTCGGTGTAGTATCTGTATCCGAGGCCTAACCATCGTCAATTGCTTCACGAAAGACCTTCCCTCCAGTGTAAGGTCAGAATTGGGGATGTTCATTGAGTCCACATTGTTTGGCACCATTTGCAAATTCTCAGATACTGAAGTAGTCCATGTCGAAATACAGCAAGACCTATACAATATCCAGGCTTGGGTTGACAAGTGGCAAATAACATTTACGCCACACCAAGTGCCAGGCAACCATCTCAAACAAGAGAAAATTCACCCATCTCCCCTTGACTTTCAGTGGCATCACCGCTGAATTCCCCAGTATCAACGACCTGGGGTTACCATTGATCAGGAACTCAACTTGACTCGACATATAAACACTGGCTGCAAGCACATGGTCAGAGGTTGGGAATTCTGCAGTCAGTAACTAATCTCCTGACTCCCCAAAGCCTTTCCACTATCTAAAAGGTACAAATGAGGAGTGCGATGGAATATTCTCCACTTGTCTGGATAAGTATTGCTCCTAGAACCCTTAAGAAGCTCATTATTTAGGACAGAGCACCCTGCTTGATTTGCACCCCTTCCACCATTGCCAGCATCCATTCCCTCCATCAGTAGCAGCAGTGTGACCATCGACAAGATGCATTGCAGTAACTCACCAAGGTTCCTTCAACAGCACTTTCGTAACCCTTGACCTCTACCCTCTAGAAGGACCAGGACATCAGATGGCCTGGGAACACCACCACATTTAAGTTCCCCAGCAAGCCACGCACCATCCTAATTCGGGACAATATCGCCGTTCCTTCATTGTTGCTGTGTCAAAATCCTGGAACTCCTTCCCTGAAAGCATTGTGGGTGTCCCTACTCGACATGGACTGTAGTGGTACAAGAAGGCAGCACACTGCCACCTTCTCAAGGGTAATTAGGGATTAGATATGAATGCATTTAATAAAATGTCTCATGGTGTTTCACAGGAGCATGAGGAAACTAAATTTGACACCAAGCTCCAAAAGCAGATGTTAGGGCAGATGACCAGGAGCTTGGTTAAAAAAAATGCAAGTTGAAGGACCGTCTTAAGGAGGAAGGAAAAGCAGAGTAGCCAGGAAGTAGGGTGGGGAAGTCAAAATGACAAGAACTAACCTTGGTTTATAAAATTAGTAAATGCAAAACTTTCCTACTTTTATACTCCATCCCCCATACACAAAGGTCAAATTCCTATTTACTTTCCAAGTATGTGTGTTTCTGCATGCTGACATTTTGTGATTCGTGTTCAAAGACTGCCAAGTACTCCTGTTGCACAGCATTTTGCAGTCTCTCTCTCTCTTTAAATAATATTTTGCTTTTCAATTTCTTCCATAGTTGAGAACCTTACATTTTTCCACATTAGACTCCCATCTGCCAATTTTGTGCCAGTTTACTGAACCCAACTATTTGTGTCCTCCTGACAACATGTTTTCTTATTTATATATCTCTGTGTTGTCAGCAAATGAAGGTCCTTCATCCAAGCCATTAATATAGATTGTAAATAGCTGAGGCCCCAGCACTGATCCTGTGGTATTTCACGGGTTACTGTTTACTAGCCTGAAAATGTCCTCTTTATCCAGACGTTTTTGTCCTCTACCTCAGCTAATACATCACTCCAATACCATAGCTCTTATCTTGTGTAGCAGCACCTTTGATATGGCACTTTATTGAATACCTTTGGAAAATCAAAATGCACAGCATCTTCTTTCTTCTCCGGTCTGCTCTCTCCACACCTTGGAGTTTAAGATGTCTGTCAAATCCTTTTAATATCTCACCAAATGTGAGACCATAAGATCATAAGAAAGAGGAATAAGGGTAGGCTGTTCGGCCTCTTGAGACTGCTCTGCCATTCAATAGGATCACGGCTGATCCGACGTTCCATTTTGTTGAGTGTTGATCTGTATGTCAGCGGTGGAGTACTTCACCAGCAAATGAACCAAACAGGAATAAAAACTGATCAACTTGTACTTCTTCTGCTTTCTTATTTAATAAGTCTCCTGTGAACTAGCAATTGTCTTCTGCAAGAGTCCAACTCTTTGGTTTGGTTTAACCCTTTTCTTACCAAATTGCGTCTGACTCTTCTAATTTGTTGTCCATGGCCATATTTTTTCTTGTTGCTGCTTTAAATGTCATTGCCCCTTTAAGCTCATCTGTGCAGCAACCTTTTTTTCACTTGCCTGTCTGTTTCTTTTTCTCTGATTTTTCTTATGTTTTTTTAGGATCCCTGCAATCATAAGTCCTAATCCTGGATCTTTTTTTAAAAAACTCTTAAAATGTTACTGCAGCAATTTCTTCTGCTCTATTCTGTAGGTTATCTGCTTTTTCTAATGTTACGCACTCTGGGGAAACTTGGCATGCTCGTAGTCCAATCGTGGTTGTTCTATTTTAATAAAGTCTTTAAAACTGCAGCAATTCACTCCTCCAATGCTTCAAAACCAATTTCGGGGTGATTCTCCTTTCTTAAACTCAACAGGTCTCTTGTTTTTTGAACATCCCATGCTTTGGGGGTTTCGGCAAGCACACCCAAACTTTAAAAGAAATGTCGTGAGCTGTTAACTGCAGCAATTTTCTCCTGTACAAGAAACCAGGCACCCAACTGAAAATGATTCACTCTGTCTTAAACTCTGCAGGCTTGTTCCTTGTTTTTTATTGTGCTTTGTAGGTTTATTTCCTTACTCTGCAGTTTGTTCTCTGTTCAGCCTGCTTTTTGTTACTTAACTTTTTTAAACTTCAATGCAGCATGGCCACCACTGGTGCAATCTGCTGAGCCTCAGGAGCTACCAGCTAAATAGTAATGTAAATTTTGTATTTTTGACCACAGGATCATGAGGTTTTTTTTGTTTTGCTCAGACATCTTTGTGATGTGACCAGGTTTTTGTACTGTTCCTCACTCAGGATCTTTCTTTGCAGTTTTTCTCACCTGTCTTTGTTAACTGACCAGTTTTATTTTACTCTGTGTCGCTCCGGGGTCTTGCAATGGACTTTCATTCACTCCTGTGAATTCCTCAACTTCCAAGTGTAGCAAAGCTTCTTCAACAGTTTCTTTAATTTTTCTTCTCGGGTGCAGGTCTCTCTAGCTAGTCTTCAAATGCTTTTAGACTTTAGTACCTTGGGATTCTGTTCTAGGTTCTTCATTTAAAATGCCACTTTTCATCTCACCGCTGATCATTATGTTGTGTTGTCGTGTTATTTTGCCTCCACTCATATGAGATCCTTTAGAAACATGTTGCGTTATTGTGTCACCACTGAGCACCATTTATGTTAATCTTTAACTATTTACAAATCCCATTTGGCATGCATGGTGCTGCTTCTCCATGCAGGATGCTTCTGGAGTGTTCTCTGAGTCTATGACCATGCAACTCTATACATCACACTGTGAGCAATGCTATTCTCCATTCCCACATTAACCCTTGCTCTGTTGAGCACATTTTTATTACATGCAGGCACATAATACAATTCCCTCCAATTCCTGATTATGGCTATATCTGGATGTTTCTTGTTTTTTCCTTGGTAAAGACTGATGTAAGATACCTGTTCAATTTATTTTCCATTACTAATCCCCTTGACTTGCATTCTGCATAGGAGCAACACTCACTTTAGCTCTTTTTTTTCCAAATAGCTATAGAAACCCTTACTATCCTCCTTTATATTTCTAGCTATCTTTCTCTCATTCTCCAATTTTTTTAATCCTTTAGTCATTCTTTGTTTTTAAAAAATATTTTGTCCATTACTTCTGACCTGCCACTCATCTTTACCCTTTTTCTTTAAGTTTGATACTATCGTTAACTTTTTTTTCGTCAACCACAGTTGGAGGTCAAATTCCCACTAGAATTTTTCTTTCACGTTGGAGTGTATCTATTCTGTGTATTCTCAAATATCCCCTTAAGTAACTGCCACTGCATCTCTATTTATCTATTCCTTAACCTAAATTGTCAGTTTACCTTCATTTGTTCTGTTTTCATGCCCTTGTAATTTCCCGTATTTAAGTTTAAAATGTTAGTTTGGATGCACTCTTTTTTTTCTCTCTTTCTCAATTTGAACATAAAATTAAATTCTATTATGATCAGCGCTCCCTAGCGGTGCCCTCACTATGAGATTATTAATTAATCCTACATCATTGGTCAACACCAGGTCGAGTACAGCCTGTTCCCCATTTGACTCCACAATGTGCTGTTCTTTGCAAAAGTACTATGAATTCTTCATCTAGTCTACCTTTGCCCATCTGATTATTCTAGTCTATATTGTAGATTAAAATTACCCATGATAATCATTGTATCTTTATGTTAAGCTCCTATTATTTCTTACTCTGTGTTTACTATTAAGAGGCTTGTGTACCATTCCCACAAGTAACTTGCTTTTATCATTCCTCTACCCAAATGACTTCTACATCATGGTTTTCTAAACACAGGTCATCCCTTTTTATGGTGCTAATATCATCTTTAATTAATAGGCTCACTCCTCCACTTTTTCAAGGCTTCCTGTCCTTCCTATATGTCACTTGCCCTTCAATATTCAGGTTGTAATCTATGTCATTCTGCAGCCATGTCTCTATAATGGCTATTTGATCCTATTTATTTAACTCTATTTGCACAATCAATTCATTTGTACTTTTTCAAATGCTACATGCATTCAGATACAAAGCCCCAAGTTTTGTCCTTTGATTATTTTTGTTACCACTAGCCTTATCTATGATTTATTCTTCAATTTGTATTCTCTGTACTCTATATCATAATTTCCCATATTTATATCTTCCTCTCCTAACTTGTCTGTGGTCTTTGATATATCACATCTTCTCAGATTTGATCCTTTGCCTCCAGTTTAAAACCTGTTCTGTTACCCTAGTTATATAGCTCACAAGAACACCGCTCCTAGCACAGGTCAGATGTAGGTTGTTCTACTTTCCCCAATACTTGTGTCTTTGCCCTGTGAACCAAAACCCACTTATCCCACACCAGTCTCTGAGCTAGGGTGGCACAGTGGTTAGCACTACTAACTCACAGCGCCAGGGACCCAGGTTCAATTCCCGGCTTGGGTTGCTGTCTGTGCGGAGTCTGCGTGTTCCCCTCGTGTCTGCATGGGTTTCCTCCGGGTGCTCTGGTTTCCTTCCACAGTCCAAAGATGTGCAGGTTAGGTTGATTGGCCATGTAAGTTTCCCCTTGGCGTCAGGGGGACCAGCAGGGTAAATACATGTTATTACAGGGATAGGGCCTGGGTGGAATTGTGGTCGGTGCAGACTCGATGGGCCAAATGGCCTCCTTCTGCACTATAGGGAAAATATGATCCATGATCTCCTCTTATATTTTAAATACACATTTTAATTATTTTAATTTTTATTGATTATATTTTAAAGTTTCAGTTCTTTTAATTTCTGGATCTACCTTGACTCAGGTGTCCTAAGCTATCTGTCAACACATTGTCCCTAAATCAAACACTAATAGGCCAAGCAACTTGCTAGCTTCCTGTAATATCACTCCGTTTCTTCAGCACTGAAAAGTACATTCCTGTCTCCCTAACTGTCCCTGCTCCACTCTGATTCCACTCCCAGGTAGGTAAGGCTGCACTCTGAGCACTCTGAGCCCTGGGCTATATTTAAGGTGTTACCGACTGTCCCTGCTCCACTCTGATTCAACTTCCCAGGTAGATCATTGACCTTGCAGCCATCTCAAGCAGTGAAACTATGAGTTGTGTATCCTCCTTGGAGTATAAAAATATTGTATGTAATTCTGATGGTCTCTTATAGCAGTTAAGCAAATATTGGATATAATATAATACTCATCTTCTTTGATTGGGCAGTAAACTAGCTGGGGGGGAGCGGGAATATCCCGCACATTATAAAATGTGACACATATTCATCCTACTCAAGTACAGAAGGTGAAGTTTATCTCTCTAGTATACTGGGTCATGATCTTTACAGCAAACAAAAGGTTGTCTATAGCAAAGTACTGTAAAAATAAAATGATTACATATGGCTGTGTGCAAGCTTATGATTTCTATTTCCTTCTGCATAGGTGCTGCTTATATCTTTGTTAATTTTACTACTTGGACTTGGACTTGGTCTTGGCCTAAGACCATGTAACCATGTGGCAGGTATGTGATACGTTTTCAACTTTAAAATTGGTAAACAATTTATTTTTCCATTATTGATAATGTTCTACTTTTAAAAAAAATTATGGTTTCCTTTGGAACTTATGATGAAAGATAGTGGGTGGGATTTTCCAGCCTCCCCGGGCAACAGAGGGATGCCGCTATTGGCTTGAGGCTGGATTTTCCAGTCCTTTCGATGTCTACAGGACTTTGCATAGCTTGTACCCTCTGCAGCTAGGGAACCCTCTGCAGGGGAGGGGGTCACCACCAGGGGGACCGGAATATCCCAAAATTCCAGCCACTGACTTGTGCTGTATTTATAACGTAATTATGTTTTGTAGTTTTTTTTATATAGACCCAAAGATTAAGATTTTCTTTACATGTATGGAACCATAATCCAACTATTGATTCTGCCAACCTCTGTTCGATCATGATCTTTACCAAATTAATGTGAACATCTCCCAAAAGTAATTTGGCAAAACTGCTTCGGGAACAATCGGTGATCCAACTGCAAATTCCACTTTGTTTAAGAAGTTTTTTAAAAAACTCTGCTCAAATTCATTTGCATATCACAAACTAAATGGGCAGGGTATGGGAACATAGAAGCAGTTACCAGTTAGATTGGTGTTCCATAGCCAGTTTCTTGGCCAAAGAATTAAAAGATACATATTTAGAAGATTTTGAAACATGCGTATTAGTGCCCTTGTGCCTAATTCACACTGAACAGTTTAATTTTAAGAGCATCCTGCAAACAGGAAACTCGACAGTTGTGATTATTCAATCTGGGGATGCGGACAGTTTTTGTGGGCAGCTGTAGCTAATTGTGTGGTTTATTTTTAAGCTATTACAGAAACTTTATTTGCGATGGAATGGAACTTGTACTTTAAATTACGAACCATACAAACAAGGAGCTGTAGTAGGCCATCCTCCATGTTTGGCTGATTTGGGATGAATTGGGCTATAAAACTAGTGGAGACCCTGTCCTGGGTGTCTGTTAAACATTGCTGAATGCTGAAAATGGTTCAGTGCTCAAAGCAACCCAAGCAGTACCTTCTGCCAAGGATCATGTGATCACTTAGGGTTGAACTTGGAGGTTAAAAGGTGTAACTGTGTGAGTGTACCAAGCTCTCTCTTTTTTTGAGAGAGAATTACGTCAATGAAGCTTTTTTTTAGGAATTTCCTTCAAGTATTCAAAATGGAGGGGGAATCAGGAACAGAGGAAATCCTGTTAATTCTGAACTTCCTCCGGTTGCAGATAGGGTGACAAATGCAAGCAGGTCACCAACGAAAAGGAAGGAAAATCGATAGGGAAGTTCTCTCTGCTTCTTTTGTACACCAACTGGTGATAAATTACAAAACAGCATGGGCAGAAACCTGGGAGTGTAGGACTTAACTGCCCTTTCCATGAAGAAATACTGAAGATCGAAGACTCAACAGAGCTCTGCAAATTACTGATAGTAGACCTTGTAAGGATCAGGTCATGTGGCCCAACTGGTCTATTCTGGTGTTTATGCCCCATATGATGCTCTTCCTGACCTACTTTATCTAACCCTATTGCCATACCCTTCTGTTTCTTATTTGCTTTCTTTTAAATGCACCTGTGCTGTTTTCCTCAATCACTACTTGTGACACGAGTTGCGCATTCTAAGTGCACTCTGGGTAAAGAAGTTTCTTCTGATTTCCCTATTAAAATTCATTCATGCCTTTCTTATATTTCTCACCTCTAGTTTTGGGCTCCACTACAAGTAAAACATTTTCTTTACATTTACCATTTTATTGACCTCTATCAGGTTACCCTCAGCCTTCTCTCTCCTGGGGAAATAAGATCCAACTGTTCAACTTTTCCTGCCAAATGTTTCTTCTCAGTTTTTGTTGTGCTCTTGTTTATGCCAGTGAGAGGGAGAAAAATAACCATCGGAGAATATTTTTGATTGCCATTTTTTTTAAAAAAGCTGCTTTTTCATTATGCCAGGGCAAATTTATGATTCACCAGAGAGAATTTTGAAGTCCGGCTATTTACAATTTTAATTTGGCCTACGAACTGCTCATGCGTTTTTTTGATACTGGGAAACCAGATCCTGAGCTGGAAATGCAGCCATGCTTTTTAAACCTCTAATAGTCAAATTCAAAGTTTCATTCCTAATCAGAAGATGTCCAAAGTGAATGGAAGGCTTATGGCTGTGCACTGTTTCAGTGTAGACTTTGAAACCTCTTCGGATTTTTGATTCTTGGATGCTGTCTTGGCCACATGTTCTACAAGTTTTCTATCAAAACAAAGGGATTAGGATTATACTTGAGGAAGTCAAACTTGTTTTGTATGTAAAATACTGCAAATGTTGGTAATTTAAAATGCTCAGGTCTGGCAGCTTCTGTGGTGAGAAAAGCAGAGTTAATGAGAGAAGACATTGAAGGAATCTTACTAGATTCAAAATGTTATCTCTGTTTCTCTTTCCACAGACGCTGCCAGATGTGCTGAGGATTTCCAGCAATTGTTTTTAATTTCCATTTGTACGTGTTGTTTGTGAATTTAACAAGGCTACCATGCTGTAGTCACATTTTGTATGGCCACTTTAGATTTCCATTGTGCAAATTGCCTGCTTCAAACACTTCTCCACAGTGCCCCTCATAGGCTCTACATACTACAGCCTCATTATGAAGTGTGTTTTCTTTATATGTTTATTGAAAATTTCCTCAAACAAATACAGATCCACACAGTGCTTACATGTACATTCCAACGTGACTGGGCACAGGGCTCCCCGTGGCCTGGGGACAAGCCCCTGGTACCCCTGGCACCCACCCTGCCCAAGTCCCATCTAATTGCACCGGTAATGACGGTGATAATATAAAAACAAAAAGGCAGAGGAACGCCGCTGGAGAACCAACTGAGCGCTCAAACAGCCCAGGCTATAAACTAACCGGCAGAGAAAAGAAAGAGAAAGAGAGTCAGCGAAGGAGAGAGAAGAAAGAGGGTGAGAGGGAAAAGAGAAGTTCTAGTGTTGGTCCCCACAACTCAGCAGGTTGGGCGGCCGTACTTGGGTAAAGGGCCAGGGCGCGTTCACCAACTGGGGTGGGGAGGGGCGCTGTCCTCTCTGGGAGCACCCGGGGTCCTGGGGCCATCAGGTATCGACTCACGCAGCTCCAACTGCAGATTCCCAACATGTGCTATAAATGGTTGCCAGGTCTTATAGAACCTAGCAGCGGACTCATGTATCTACCGTCTCCCTCACCCACTGAGTGCGTCGGGGGTGCACCTGATTTCCACCTAAACAGTATTAGTCGTCTTGCCAGGAGTGTAGTGAAAGCTACAAAATCCGCTTGGAATCTCGGCAGCGGTGGATTTAAAGGCATGACCCCAAACAGGGCAACCTGGGGGGGGGAGCGATCTAGCTTTGCCGCAATCGTCTCAAGTCCAGTAATTATACAGTGATGGGCAAGCCCAGAACATATGTAAGAGGGAGGCAGGAACTTGCCGGCACCATTCACAAATGGGGCTTGTGCCTGGGCACATTCTAGAGAGTCTAACCTTAGTTAGATATGCTCTGTGAAGGAGTTTACATTGTATCACACCCAGCTTGGCACATACTGAGGAGGAGTGTACTCGATGCAGTACCATGTCCCAATCCTCCTCTGAGAACTCCTCCCACAGATCTCATTCCCACAAAGATTTAACCACTGATAGAGAGTTTTGTTGGGACAGAATTTGAGAATGAAGAACAGAAATGATACCATGCATAGTAATAGAAGGCACTAAGAAGATGTCAATGGAGGCACGAGGCGGGAGCATTGGAAATTGGGGGTCGGCCCTACGCACAAGTTGCAAATACCTGAAAATTCAGAGTCTGCATTTGTGGTATTAGACTTTTGGCGGAGAATTGGTGCAGCTGGTGAGCTAGTAGCTTGCTTGCCTTGTCCCCATGCTCATAGTGTGTATACTTAGATTTGAACAGCATCTCTTTTGCTTGACATGAGGACAAGGTCTCAAACTCCGCCTGTAGCAGTAAACATTCCTTATGTACCTCTGGGGACGAGCCCTCAGCATACGTGGCATCAACTTGGGCGATACGCCCCAGCAATTCCAAAAACCTCCTATCTCTCTGCTTCGCCTCGTGCGCTGAATAAGATATGATCTGGCCCCTTAAATAAGCCTTCAATGTCTCCCATAAAGTAGCTGCCGAGACTCCCGGAGCATCATTAAACTCTAAGAAATCATCGATCTGGGTTAACAGAAATCTAACAAATTGATCATCAGAGAGCAGATAAGTATTAAATTGCCGAGGCGTGCGGGAGCCCACCCTTTTTCCCCCACTACCAAGAACATTGTCAAGGGAGCATGGTCCGAGATTACAATGGTTTTGTGGGAGCATGAGCGCACAGCTGGGAGCAACTTATTATCCACCAAAAAGTAATCTACACGTGAATACGTTCGGTGGACAGGAGAAAAAAAGGAATATTCCCTACTAGTTGGGTTAAGAAACCTCCATGAGTCCGACACTACATATCCCGTGAGAAATGATTTAATAATTTCTGCCGACTTGGAAGATTCAGCGGTCCTGGGGGAGGAGCAGCCCAGGGCAGGATTCTCCACCCAGTATCAACTGATGTGAATTCAAATCTGGAAGTAGCGCGAAAGACGACTGGAAAAAGTTTTCAGAGTCCCAGTTTGGGGCATACACATTGGCTAACAGACCCATCCATCCTCTATGGAGCCTAAGATAGTCCACTGGCCTGAGGTGGGTCTCTTAGAGGAATGCAATTTGGGTACCCAGTTGTCAAAGATGCCGAAATATTTGATTTGATTTATTATTGTCGCATGTATTAACATACAGTGAAAAGTATTGTTTCTTGCGCGCTTTACAGACAAAGGAGAAGGGAACGAGAGAGTGCAGAATGTAGTGTTACAGTCATAGCTAGGGTGTAGAGAAAGATCAACTTAATGCAAGGTAAGTCCATTCAAAAGTCTGACAGCAGCAGGGAAGAAGCTGTTCTTGAGTTGGTTGGTACATGACCTCAGACTTTTGTATCTTTTTCCCAAAGGAGGAAGGTGGAAGAGAGAATGTCTGGGGTGCGTGGGGTCCTTAATTATGCTGGCTGCTTTGCCGAGGCAGTAGGAAGTGTAGACAGAGTCAATGGATGGGAGGCTGGTTTGCGTGATGGATTGGGCTACATTGTAGTTCCTTGCGGTCTTGGGCAGAGCAGGAGCCATACCAAGCTGTGATACAACCAGAAAGAATGCTTTCTATGGTGTATCTTTAAAAGTTGGTGAGAGTTGTAGCTGACATGCCAAATTTCCTTAGTCTTCTGAGAAAGTAGAGGCATTGGTGGGTTTTCTTAACTATAGTGTTGACATTGGGGGACCAGGGCAGGTTGTTGGTGATCTGGACATCTTAAAAATGTGAAGCTCTCGACCCTTTCTACTTCGTCTCCATTCATGTAGACAGGGGCATGTTCTCCTTTACGCTTCCTGAACTCGATGACAATCTCCTTCATTTTGTTGACATTGAGGGAGAGATTATTGTTGCTGCACCAGTTCACCAGATTCTCTATCTCATTCCTGTACCCTGTCTCGTCATTGTTTGAGATCCGACCCACTACGGTGGTGTCGTCAGCAAACTTGAAAATTGAATTGGAGGGGAATTTGGCCGCACAGTCATAGGTGTACAAGGAGTATAGTAGGTGGCTGAGAACACAGCCTTGCAGGGCATCGATGTTGAGGATGATCGTGGAGGAGGTGTTGTTGCCTATCCTTACTGATTGTGGTCTGTGAGTCAGGAAGTTCAGGATCCAGTCGCAGAGTGAGGTGCCAAGGCCCAGGCCATGGAGTTTGGAGATGAGTTTCATGGGAATAATAGTGTTGAAGGCTGAGCTGTAGTCAATAAATAGGAACCTGACACGGGTGTCCTTGTTATCTAGGTGTTCCAGGGTTGAGTGCAGGGCCAGGGAGATGGCATCTGCTGTGGACCTGTTGCGGCGGTAGGCAAACTGTAGTGGATCCAGGTAGTTGGGGAGGCTGGAATTGATTCGTGCCATGACTAACCTTTCGAAGCACTTCATAATGATGGATTCAGATCCACTGGCCAATAGTCATGAAGGCACGCTGCTTGGTTTTTCTTAAGTACCGGGATAATGGTCGTCTTCTTGAAGCAGATAGGGACCTCAGATTGTTGTAAAGAGAGGTTGAAGATATCTGTGAATACCTCTGCCAGCTGACCCGCGCAGGATCTGAGTGCATGTCCGGGTACCCCATCTGGGCCAGTTGCTTTCCGTGGGTCGACCTTCAAGAAAGCTGCTCTGACATCTGCAATGGTGACCCCAGATACAGGTTCATCCAGGGCTTCCAGGGTGGAGGGCATGCTCTCACTGATCTCTTGCTCGAAACGGGCGTGGAATGCATTGAGCTCATCAGGGAGGGGTGCTTTGGAGCCGGCAATTTTACATGCCTTCATCTTGTAGCCTGTTATGTCTTGCAGACCTTGCCATAGTCGGCAGGTGTCAGTGTGGCTAGCCTATCTTACCATGCTTAACCGGATGATTTAATCCCCTGACATTCCAGCTAGTGAACTTGATCGCTCCAAGGTTGGAGTGTAAGGGCCTCCTAGCCAGCATTCCACATTCCTAACAGTAACCTGGTATCCCTCCTCACTGCGGAGTCTCCCCCCAGTCACTGACATCGGCAGGGCCCCACCCTCCACCCCCCCACCGGCCATGGGGAACCAAACACGAGAAAGAGAGGGAGGGCTTGAAAGAGGCCAAACCGCACCCACAGAGAAAAAAAGACATAGCGAAGACGCAAAAACACCCACACAGACCAAACCCGCAAAAACAGCATCCCCCCCCCCCCCCCCCCCCCTACCCCCGCACGCACCCTCCCAAACAGGGCGCCTGTGCCTCCAACACCTCCTTATCACAGCGCCTTCACAGCACTCCGCATGGGACACAATCTCCACCTCCATTCCCATTGCGGTCACAGGTGTTATAACCTGAAAAGGTCTGTAGAAATACTTAACCTAACAGTCGCAAAACCCGTTAACATTTCCTGGTCGACAATTTGATCTGGGTATAGCATGCAGGTTCATAGAAAACAAATATCAGTTTACAGCCGACTTGCGGTCACCCGATTCAAAAGTCTGCTTCATAAATTTCATCGCCGCCACCGGAGCTGTGAACTTGTCCTCGGTTCCATTGTTGAGAGTAATCCTCAAGCAGGCTGGAAAGCGAAGCCCAAACCTGACCCCAGGACAGTCATGCAGAAGTCATTTGACATCAGCGAAGGCCGCCCTTCCCCTTGCCACCGCTGGGGTAAAATCTGGAAATATCAACAGCTTATTTTCCTGGTACCTCAGAGTGGTGCCTGTGCTGCTTGCTGCAGGATTCTGTCTCGTGCTGAGGTGTGATGTATTCGTGCAATAATGGGCCGAGGAGCTCCTCCCGGTCTGGGCTTTGCCCGTAACACTCTGTGTGCGCGATCCAGAAGCGGCTCACCCTCAAGTTCCAGCACATTCTTCACTTTCTTCACAAAGTCTGTGATATTTGGGCCCTCCATTCCCTCCAGAAAGCCTATCAGACAGATGTTATTTTGTCTTTGGCGTCCTTCCACCTCATCACATTTTTCCCTTCGGGACTTAACCTCCGATATCAAATGAGGAACATGGCTCTTCAGCTCGGAGATGGGGGGGGGACGATTCTCCCATCGCGACCCACAACTTTAGTGGCGGGTTGAGGTGGGAGATGCGCGTCTCTGGCCTTGTTCCGGGATTTGCGCATGCGCTGGGAATGCATGCGCATCTCCCAAAGCCGGAGAACAGTCGGAGACCAGACCACGCTGGAAACCGGCAGGAAGACAGGTAAGTTATTTGAATCTTTTTTTAATGTGTTTTAAATGTCATTATCGGGAACTTACCGGTCCCGATTGAATCTCCTACCCCGCCAGGAGTACTTCATTCCGGCTGAGTTTAGAGTAGCTCCCCACGTTCGGGGAACTAGCGGGAGATCCTGCTGGAATGAAAGGGTGGGGCAAGCGGGGCCCCCAGAGGGTTGGGCGGCAGGGGGTGGGGAGGGGGGGGGGGTTGGGTTGGGGTGGGGATGGGGTGGTGCCCCCTGGGCATGGACACCCTGGCAGTGTCAGCCTGTGCCCCCTGGGATATTGTTACTTAAATGGGAATCTGATAAAAAACAAAGATTGTACCCAGTTAGAGTGAAGAGTATTTGCATTGATGAGTTGCCCTTTGATGACACCATGCAAAAACACATCAGTTTCCACACTTACACCAATAACATCCAACTCAACATTATTAACACATCGCTAGATCCCTCCACTGTCTCAAAATCATCAGACAATCTGTCTGACATCAGTACGAGATGATCAGAAATGTCCTTCATCTGAATATTGCCAAGACCAAAGCCATTGGGCAGAATTTAAATTCACTGCCACATCATTCAACGCCTTCTTCCCCCGCGTCCCTCCCCCTCCCAGCCACCAAGAAGGGAAGGGGTCATTTGATTGTGCGGCATGGTGTGGGGTGGATGTTGAAGTGTAACTTTTTTCCTGCTAATTACTTGTAAAAGACAGACTCTACAAATTCGTTCTCGTCAAAATAACAAGCATTTAATAACGAAGCTCTGCACGCAGAAGATGGCTAAGATTTGATGTCAGAGAGCAGTTGGTACAGCTGCTAATTCCTCCACCAAGTCCGCGCCTAGCCCCAGAAACAGTCCACAATTTATACAAAATCAGTATCAGGTTTTGTGACAAAGGCTTACGCGAGAAAATGAGCAATAAAACAATTAGTAGCAACGTCGATACAAGTGGCATCTCAGCGTGACTTCCGAGGCCCCTTGGTCTTATCAATAATAACATTATCTTGTCCATTGAAGGAACAAAATGGTTCGGTGACTCCCTCACCTCCGACCTTATCTTGTTTATGTACGTAGTTCTAAAGTATTTCTCAAAACACCCTGAGATCAGGCCAGTTGGCCTTGTTGTATGTACGTAGTTCTAGGGCACTTGTCAAAACACCCTGAGATCAGGCCAGTTGGCCTTATATTGTTTTATTACTTCACTTCCCTAAGATAACCAGAGTCAGCCTCAGTTTAACCTTACTAGTTTGGGCGAGGGTCAAATGGTTTAGCAGCTGCTTTGTTCTGTGGTTTTTTGTTAGTACCACCTCGAGCAAGTAGCCACTTTTCCCATCATGCCATTATTAGTTTGTACCATATCACATGGGGACCTCACTGCAATCCTGCCACCATCCTGTCTCTCTCCAATTAGGTCTTGAGGCCAATTGAGACCCTAAGGGGTGGGGGGGGTGGGGGGGGTGGGGGGGGGGGGGGGAGTGGAGTGGAACCTGAACTCACTGGGTAGCTGGCTGTTGAGCTTTAGGGGCGCCATTATGCAGGCACCCCAATCTCCAGTGAACTGGGAGATCTCGGGACCCGTCCTCCCCCCACAGACATCACTACCCCCCCACCAATGCCACCCCTTCTGCAGAATTCCCCCTCTCCCTTTCCGATCACCATTCCACCTACAGAATTCACCCACTCCGACTCCAATCATAGAACATAGAACAGTACAGCACAGAACAGGCCCTTCGGCCCACGAAGTTGTGCCGAGCTTTATCTGAAACCAAGATCAAGCTATCCCACTCCCTATCATCCTGGTGTGCTCCATGTGCCTATCCAATAACCGCTTAAATGTTCCTAAAGTGTCTGACTCCACTATCACTGCAGGCAGTCCATTCCACACCCCAACCACTCTCTGCGTAAAGAACCTACCTCTGATATCCTTCCTGTATCTCCCACCACGAACCCTATAGTTATGCCCCCTTGTAATAGCTCCATCCACCCGAGGAAATAGTCTTTGAACGTTCACTCTATCTATCCCCTTCATCATTTTATAAATCTCTATTAAGTCTCCCCTCAGCCTCCTCCGCTCCAGAGAGAACAGCCCTAGCTCCCTCAACCTTTCCTCATAAGACCTACCCTCCAAACCAGGCAGCATCCTGGTAAATCTCCTCTGCACTCTTTCCAGCGCTTCCACATCCTTCCTATAGTGAGGTGACCAGAACTGCACACAATACTCCAAATGTGGTCTCACCAAGGTCCTGTACAGTTGCAGCATAACCCCACGGCTCTTAAACTCCAACCCCCTGTTAATAAAAGCTAACACACTGTAGGCCTTCTTCACAGCTCTATCCACTTGAGTGGCAACCTTTAGAGATCTGTGGATATGAACCCCAAGATCTCTCTGTTCCTCCACAGTCTTCAGAACCCTACCTTTGACCCTGTAATCCACATTTAAATTAGTCCTACCAAAATGAATCACCTCACATTTATCAGGGTTAAACTCCATTTGCCATTTTTCAGCCCAGCTTTGCATCCTATCTATGTCTCTTTGCAGCCTACAACAGCCCTCCACCTTCTGCAGAGTCCTCTTTCATGCCGCCACCGATCACCCCCCTCCCCCCGCCCCACCAACCCCAGCAGAGTTTCCCTTCCCTCCCACCCTTGCAGAGCCTCCCCTACCTGTCACGGCGCTGCCCCATTCTGGCTGTGCCCCCTTGGCACTGGTCCTGGCACAGCTATGGTGCCCAGTGCCAGGGTGCCTTGTGGACTGTGTCAGGGTACACATAGGTTGTGCTAGGTAGGTAGTGCCAGGCTGGCACAGCCTCATGGGCACTGCCCTGCCCCTGACCATCCAGGGGCTTCAATAGCCTCTGATTGCCACCAGCAAGGCCATTATGTATGGTCCCCATTGGGAGGGACCTTGCGTCATTCTCACTGGGGAGAATTTTGGCTGGCGAGGTGGTGAAGGTAAGTGAGTCCGGGACACGTTAATGACATGCAAAGCAAGTCAATATTTAAATCTGAAGCTGATTTCGCCGTCAAAACAGGGCCGCTATGATCAGGGGAGGCAGAAAACCGAGCAGGAACTTGATTTTCCACCTCCTGTCCGATCGTTCATCTCGCTGAAAGTGGGGTGGGACGAGGTTGTAAGATCGTGCTGTCAGTAGTTTATTCACACTGCTGCTAGTATTTAACCAATGGCAAGTAGGAGACTTGTCATCCAGGGAGGCCATCAGCAAGCCCTGTCATTTTGCCGGCAGCCTACCAATGTCTCCCTCATTCACAGGCGCTCTGCGTCTGGTCTATCGACCCAGCATCAGGAAAGGGTGGCCCTACAGTAAGCCAACCCATGCCATTGCTGTCACTTCCCTATGAGCCCTATCCCAGCCACACTCGTCACTACGTGGGGATCTGTGGCTAATCCCTCCTGCAGACCTGATGGTGATACTGGCAGTGGCCCCGTACCCGCTGAAGCTGCTGGTAATGAAAAACTGCTGGCCTCTAATTGGCTGGCAGTTCTTGAAGGTGGGATTTCTACCGTACTGCATCCTCAATTGAGTGGGAGGCCTGCCGGTGTCCAGCTAACCTGGATATTGGATCAAGCTCCTCGGAGCAAAGCAGCGCAGATTTCCCACTGGTCCTCCAACTGGCAGCAAAGACCTCTGTCGCATTCATTAAATTCTTCCCATAGTCTTCAGTCCTTTCCACAAACTCCATTCCCTATTTACCAAATCAAGTCTTCTTTCTGGCTGGCATTATATTTGACCCTGAGGTGAGCTTCTGACCACATATCTGTAGCATCATTGCCTCAGCTCATCTGCTATTGAAACCCTCATCCTTTCTTTTCCATGCAGACTATTCTGATGCACTCCAGGTCCGTCCTCCAAGTTCTACCTTTTATAAATTTGAGATTGTCTTAAACTTGCATCAACTCATGGTCTTACATCACTCCACAGCTTCCAGTTAAGCAATTTAAAAACTCTTGTTTACAAATCCCTCCAGAGCCTCACTTGTCCCTATCTCTGTAATCTCCCTGAGCACTAAAATGTTTATCCCTGCGCTCTCTGATTCTGGCCTCTTGAGCATGCCTGATTTTAATTGCACCATCATTAGTGGCCTTACTTTTAGTTGCCTGGACCCCAAATTCTAGAAAATCTCCCCAATACCTCTCTGCCTCTCTTTCCTCATTTTGGGCTCTCCTTAAAATCTAACTCTTTGACCCCAAGCTTTGGGCTGTCTATCTCAATGTCTCTCTACGTGGATCTGCATCAAGTTTTGTTTTAGGATGTTCTTGTAATGTACCTCAGGGCAAAAGTATGTTCAGGATGCTATACAATTGCAAGTTTACTGCAGCTCTCAAAACTATTCCTCAAGCACTTCACCTAAATTAAATTTATTTAGGAAAATGTGACTGCCATTTTGTGAACAGCATCTATATAGAACATAGAACAGTACAGCACAGAACAGGCCCTTCGGCCCACGATGTTGTGCCGAGCTTTATCTGAATATAACGAGAGAAATTACAACTTTATTCTTCTTTATTGTCCGTTGAGTGGAAAATGCTGAGCTGGGCAGCAAAAGCAATCTTCTGCTCTTTCATAGGATGTTTCATATCAACTAGAACTGACAAAAGTGGACTTTAAAAATTAGGAAGATGTCACCTTCAAATGCCACCCAGATGACATACTCAACCTTGAAAAGGGCATGAAGCCATCAACATATTTTTGGTGAAAGCTAACTGATTCAAGATAGATTTCAGAAGCTTTATCCAACCTAAAATAGCTGCTCAGAAATGCCTTGCTTGCCTTACAGCCACTGGTGTGACATTTTAGATTAATGAAAAGGTTAGGGAGCTTGTCAAAATGTGTCACAATTCTTTGGAAAGTTAAGCCAAACAAGATGCCAGATGATGTATATCCACAGCAGTATTAGCTTAGATCCTATTCTCCACCGTGCAGAAGGAGACCATTCAACCCATCGAGTCTGCACTGACTCCCTGAAAGAGCATCTTGCCGAGGCAGGTCCATCTACCCCCGGGCCTCTACTTACCTTTGTGGCCCTGACGGTTCCCCTCAACTGCTTCATGTTTTTAAATACCATTTGTAAACCTCGCTGATGTGACGTCACATCGATGAGGGGCGATTCTTTATTTGGAGGGAACATATGATGGGGAAGCCTTTTAAGAATATACATCACCGGTGAGGGGCAGGGAAAATCAGAGAACGTGATCTCACTGCTGAGATTCTCGTTCCTGCGGATTCGCAGCATTTTCCATGCCGCTCCATTCTACGAATGTCGGCAGAAAATCCACTGTCCAATTTAAGCACAATTGTCCAGATATTTGCGATCCATTGCAAAATTGACTTGCCTGGGGGCACTTGTCATTATCAGAATCCGATACCTAGTTTGAAGTTAAGCGATCTGTCTGTTTTTTTTATTCTTTCTCATAGTGAGTGGTTATGACTGAGGGGCTTGCTAGGGCATTTCAGAGGACAACTAAGAGTCGACTACTTTGCTGTGGGCCTGGGTGCTCCATTTGGGTCAGACTGGGTGAGGGTAGCAAGCTTCCTATCTCATTGCACATCAGTAAACTAGTTGGAAATGAAAAGGAATGGAGAAGAAAAATAATAATTGTTTTAAAAATGTACTTAAGGCTAAGACACATTAGTTTGTTATATTTGAAGCCTATAGTCCTAAACCTGGTAAGTTATACCACAGCAGTTGTGATTGACTAGGCTGCTTTGTGGTGGTGTTAAAATTAAAGTTTATTTATTAGTCACAAGTAAGGCTTACATTAACACTGCAATGAAGTTACGGTGAAATTCCCTTAGTTGCCAAACTCCGGTGCCTGTTCGGGTCAATGCACCTAACCAGCACGTCTTTCAGACTGTGGGAGAAAACCGGAGCACCCGGAGGAAATCCACACAGACACTGGGAGAAGGTGCAAACTCCACACAGACAATGACCCAAGCCAGGAATTGAATCTGGCTCCCTGGAGCTGTGAGGCAGCAGTGCTAACCACTGTGCCACCATGCCGCCCATACTATGCAAAATACTGAAACCTTTTTCCTACTATTCAGAGCAAGGACCTTGCAATGTCATACCTACTGAGAAAGCTGTGTTGGTATAGTGCCAAATACTACCATATCATATACACATTTTGTATGCTATGTAAACAACAGATGAGTATTATTTTGGAATAAATTAGTTTGGACTTTGACGAGATTATTTTGTCTTTTATTTTGTACCCTGATCATGCTACACTCTGTGCTTTTAGTGTCTCATTAAATTATTTACTGTTCTGCCACAAGTTAATCATACATACGAAAATATGAATTAGGAGCAGGAGTAGGAATTCCCTCCCAAAACTTCTTTGCCTCAATTCCATCCTTCAGAGATCCTCCTTAAAACACAACTCTCTAAGTCTTTAACCACCTGTTCTTTGACCCAGTGTGAATTTGTTTTCTTATTATGCCCCTGTGATGCACCCTGGGCATTGTTCTATGTTAAAGGTGCTATATAAATGCAAGTTGTTTTTGGTGTTAAGTCCTGTAGAGAGTTCCGAACACCAAAGGGAAAACCGTGGGCTGAAACTCAAATCTGAAATTAGGAACATTATAATAGAAAACCTTTAACTGGGTAAAAAGGCAACTATTCTGAAACTTCCAGCCACATCCTTGTTTGAATACCACAGAAAATCCTCAGTAAAATGCAGTCTTTCAGTTATATATAAAAATAAGTCTTGTGGTTGCAAGAAAAATGAGTAGAATTGTAAGTTCACTTGTGTACGCTCAAATCCAATTTTGGAAAGCATTTTATGTGGAAAAGAAATATTCTGTTTTTGAGGATTTAATTGACTTTTAGAAAACAATCTGGCCTGATTTTTTTGCCTTGTGGTAGCTGTTCATTTTACAGTGAATTTGCAGTAAGTTGAAACCCATAATGTTGATGGTACAAATGTTTACTTGAATGCTACCACAGATAAAAAAATATGTTTAGCTCATAGCTGTTTCTCAGCCAGTTGTAAATCAGAGGCGATTTGGTCTGTCTTAAGTTGTCAACTAGTCAAATAAAAGGAAAGTAAGTGGGAATACAATTCATGGAGACTAGACTGCATATGGGAAAACTAGAAAAAGTGCATGACAGTACAGATTACAGTGACCATCAAGCAATTTCATGGCCCTCCAGCTCAGAATAGGCAATTTGCCAAGTGTTCACATGCGACTTTACGATCTTCATGCCTGCAATTTAAAGAAAAGGATGGACTGATGTGAACCTGCACTGCACAACACTTAGTCATTTCTCTCCTGCTGGGGAGTCAGGGGTGAGGGGGCAGAAGGGCAGAGAACAATCTGTAAATTGCAGAAGAGGCAAAGATTGAGTTATGGCATTAATTGGCATCCTGGAGTTCTGTTTGATTACTTCGGATGACCTGGGAACATGTGTCAATGTGGCATAGTTGGTCGCACTCTCACATCTTGAGTCTTAAGGTTCAGGGTTAATGTCTCAGTCTCATCACAAAAATCAAAGGGTGAGACTCCTGTGCAACTCTGAGAGAAGTGACAAGTGGTCAGCTGAGACATTAAAACCAAGGCCCCCTTTGCCTGGTCAGGTGAAGAAGAGTAAGGGAGTTCTCCCAGATGAACTGACAAATATTTATCTCTCAATCATCATCACAATGAAAGTTTGCTGTGCGTAAATTAATTAACATTTTTCTAACAACAGTGACTACATTTCAAAATTATTAATTTGGTTATGAAAAGCATTACATATATGTAAATTATTATGGAGAACCTTCCAACATGCGATTAGGGGCGGCATTATTACAGTGGTTAGCGCTGCTGCCTCACAGTGCCAAGGACCTGGGTTCGATTCCCGGCTTGGGTCATTGTCTGTGTGGAGTTTGCACGTTCTCCCTGTGTCTGCGTGGGTTTCCTCCAGGTGCTCTGGTTTCCTCCACAAAGATGTGCTGGTTAGTTGCACTGGCCATGCTAAATACTCCCTCAGTGTACCCGAACAGGCACCGGAGTGTGGCAACTAGGAGATTTTCACAGTAACTTCATTGCAGTGTTAATGTAAGCTTACTTGTGACAATAATAAATAAACTTTAAAGATGTTTGAGTGTAGTATCTTGTGTTGTCATGATTTTAGAATTGGTGAAAAAGGCTCATATGCTATTAAAGATTATAGGTATGGCGGGGGAGGGGGGCGGGCGGAAGGTGCAGCCTAACTGATAGATGTTGAAGGGACCAATGACCACAGGTGCCAACAAGGCAAGTTTGTAAAATTGGAGTGAAGAGGAGAAGGTCACTCTTCCTGTTCCCCTTAGGGATTTTCCTGAGGCAATTGCTGCTTTTGAGGTTTCTTTTATTGCGAGCTATATGGAGCCATCCAATAAAGTGGCTTTACCTCGCCTGCTTGTTGATAATGAGATCTGGATCTAATGGGGTTGATTGTCCCACTATTATTCATTAGCGCAGCGGGCCGGGAGATTTCAGTGAGGCTGGATTAGCATGATCCACGTTGGGTGTCCGGGCCCGAGCACTTCTCCCAGCGCCAGATGTCTGTCGCCGTCAGCTCCACACCGGAAATAAGCACAGAGCTGCATTAGATATGTGGTGGGGCGGATTTTAATGTAATTTGAATGTGATTAGCGGGCCCAGGACTGAAGTCTCCAAGTCCGCTAGCATCTCCCCCTCCCGCCAGAGTGTTTCATTCCAGCGGGGTTTAGAGTAGTTCCTCACTTTTGGGAAGCTAGCGGCCTGACCCCACTGGAGTGAAAGGTGGACAACTGGGGGTCCCCCAGAGAGTCGGGCACAGGGCTGGGGTGGGGTAGGATGCCCCGTGGGAATTGACATCCTGACAGTGCCAGGAATGGTCAAGGGACCAGTGATCGGGTGGGGTGGGGGGCTGATGCAGAGAGCCGGTGTTGCAGGGTCATGGAACTGGCCAGCAATTGGGATGCTGTCAGTGCGAGGCCACTGCGCATGTGCTGATCTCGGCAGTGACAGATCTCTGCATGCTCAGTGGCCCACTCAGCGCACTGATTTCAGCCTCTCCAGTGGAGATAGGCCTCATCCCCTAGCTTTTAATGATATTCACGCTGATGGCCTCTGCAGTGCACAGAGTGTGGGAGATTCTTCTCTGAGCTCCCACTGAAAAAACCAACGTAAATTACTCCAGTTTTCCCGCAAGTTCGACACTTAGAATTTTTTTGGGAGAATTCCAGCCAATGTGTTTATATCTTATTCAGATGTGGAGGATACTCCTTGCCTGTCTGTTTTTGAATGTAGATGAATTTTCCTCCTCCAGTGTGTATGAGGGATGAACTGGACAGTTATGGATTCGGAAAGATACAAATGAAACCTCTCTGCTGTAACATTTGAACACAACAATTCTTACTCCACCAATGCAAATGATTATTTCCCATAGTCATCATCCTGAGGCCTCTGGACAGGCATCAAATATTTTGCATCCACTGCACCTTGTGTTGTATAAATGCATTTCAGATGTGAGAGCCTTACTGTTCAGAGTGATGTTTATCCACCTACTCCCTACTTATTTTTCTTGGCCTCATCTTCTTCTCTGCCAAAGCCCACATGTATTTACTTCCGGCAGCAGTCATTGAATGGTTATATAGCCCACTTCAATAAGCAGAAATATCAACCGGATGTAGTGGGTGACATTTTATTTCCTCCTACTTTGGAAATAGAGAAGGAAATTACAGCGTCTTCTACTATCCTCTTCCCCTCTGACCATGACTCTGCTTGGCCTTGAGTAGCTCGGAAAGATTCAATGTGCCAATGGGGGGGGGGGGGGGAGTTTCTTCCATCAATCTGACTGGATTCAAATCCATTCACCTGGGATAAAATACCATCATTGTTTTCAAATACCCCAAAGGCCTAACCCCTCCCTATCTGGAGATAGTTATCGACTTCAGGAAATGTATTAGAGAACATGCCCCCTACATCAACAGGGACGAAGTGGAAATGGTCGAGAGCTTTAAGTTTCTAGGTATCCAGATCACCAACAACCTGTCCTGGTCCCCCCATGCTGACACTATAGTTAAGAAAGCCCACCAATGCCTCTATTTTCTCAGAAGGCTAAGGAAATTTGGCATGTCCGCTATGACTCTCACCAACTTTTACAGATGCACCATAGAAAGCATTCTTTCTGGTTTTATCACAGTTTGGCATGGCTCCTGCTCTCTCCAAGACCACAAAAAAACTACAAAGGGTTGTGAACGAAACCCAGTCCATCACATAAACCAGCCTTCCATCCATTGACACTGTCTACACAGTCCAGAAATGTGCGGGTTAGGTTGATTGGCCATTCTAAATTGACCCTAGTGTCTGGGGATTATCAGGGTAAATCTATGGGGTTATGGGAATAGGGCCTTGGTGGGATTATGGTCAGTGCAACTCGATGGACCGAATGGCCTCCTTCTGCAATGTAGGGAATCTAATCATTCTCGCTGCCTCGGAAAAGCAGTCAGTATAGTCAAGGACCCCACACACCCTGGGCATACTCTCTTCCACCTTGTTCCATCGGGAAAAGATAGAATAGTCTGAGGACACATACCAACTCACTCAAGAACAGCTTCTTCCCTGCTGGACCTACCTTGCATTAAGTTGATCTTTCTCTACACCCTAGCTATGACTGTAACGCTACATTCTGCGCTCTCTCCTTTCCTTCTCTATGAACAGTATGCTTTGTCTGTATAGCACGCAAGAAACAATACTTTTCACTGTATACTAACACATGTGATAATAAATAAATCAAATAATTTCTTCCAACCCCAAAACCTTCCAAGATATCTGCGTTCCTCTAATTCTGGCCTCTTCAGAATTGCCCTGATATTAGTGGCCGTGTCATCAGTTGTCTAAACCCTTGACTCTGGAATTCCCTCCCTACATCTCTCGGCCTTTCTACCTTGTATTTCCCCCTTTAAGACATTTAAGAAATCTATCTCTTTGAATAAGCTTTTCGTTGTCTGACGTAATATCTCCTTATGTGGCTCGGTGTCATCCTGTTTTATAGTGTTCCTGGTGAAGTGCCTGTGGACGTTTCATTATGTTAAATGTGCTACATAAATATAGGCTTTGTTGTTGTGTCACAATTTTCTGCATCAAGAGAACTCTCTCCTACGAATTATGGTGACGAAAATCGGATTCAGTTATGGAACAGTTTCATATGTTCCAAATTTTTTGATGATTTGTTTTAGATGCCCCCTGGACATGTACTAAGTTGCGTTGTGGTGAGAAGCATGTGACAGAAAGTGGCTGTTCATGCTCTGATGATTGCACTCAGAATAAAGATTGCTGTACCAATTACAACATTATCTGCAAAGGTAATGTTCTTGCATATATCATGACTTTTTAGGAAGAAAGTAAACTAAAGGAAATGAACTGAACTCACCGTTGCAATTTCAACTCGTTAATGTTAAATGTCTATACTCTTGTGTTCAATATTCTCAAATATTAAACTATTGCTTGATCTGTACCTTCCTCAAGAAATTACTAAGTATTTATCAGTCCTTATTGCAATATATCTCAGTTTTGAACTGATTTCTAATTGTGTCCAGTTCTGGGTGCCATACTTGAGGTAGTGCCAACCAGTGGCAGCGAACAGTGCCTGGGGCTATCCCTAGTGAGAGGTTCACTGGGATGAGGCAGGGGGAGGATTTGTCATGGTGGGGGGAATGGACATGGGAGCGATGGGGATATTGGTGGTGGCTGTTTGGGGCGGGCAGGGGAAAGGGTACGATCAATGCTGGTGATGTTCGGGGGGTGCTGGGGTGGTGCGGTGGGTGCCAGCACTGACTTTTTGGGGATGGCATCTGTTGCCAGCAATGGTTGGGGGAGGGGGGAGCCAGCAATGGCTGTTTGGTGGATGGTGGGGGTTGGTGCATGGGGTGGAAGTGATGCCGGCTCTGATCGTGTTGGGGGGGGGCATTGTTTGAAGATGATGGCTTTAATCCCGAGGTGGACAGAGCCCCTGAGACCTCTGTGCTGGGGTGGGGAAAATTTTTTTTTTCCTCTCATCGGGGTGTTCTTTAAAAATGGCACCCTGATCTCAGTGCAGTCAGGCTTTACCGGTGTGTTTAGGCCTTGCCCCTCAACATGGCGATGTGAATTACACCCACCTGTTTTTTGACTGTCAGAAGGTCAGGTGAGAAAACCTGCCTGTTTTCTCGAGGAAGACACGCCGGGTTCAGTCAGACCCTGAAGTGTTTTCAGAATTCCACCTTAACTAGTTCTATGGAATAATTATTTCCGAAAGTCTGCACAAAAATTGTGTGTTGTAAATATGCTGATGCTATTGTCCTCTTTTTAAAAAAACAATGTTGCTCTCTCCTTCCTGTTTCAGCAGTAGTAGGGAGTTAATCGGCAGTAGATTAGAATAGGAGAGATGTCAGATACCACCGTTCTGTGAACAGACAATGAACACATTGTGATGTTTGATGGCAAGATTGAAATATTTTCTAAATTCTTTGTAATCTTTATCTGAAACATCCAGTTATGAATGTTGGTGGATAGTGAACAAGCTAACTGGAAGAGGAGGCTCCACAAACATGTCTATCCTCAATGATGGGGGTGCCCAGCATATCTGTGCAAAAAAAAGCATTTGCAACCACCTTCAGTCAGAAGTGTCAAGTGGATGATGATTTAATTTTTACCTTAGTGATTCTATTTTAATAATAGGCACACATTGTTGATTGTTGCTGAGCTTAATTGTACAGAGATTATATTTGTCTGAAAATGATTTTATTATCAGAAATGTATTTATGGCTATAGAATTCTTCTAAGTTATTTACTTTTTAAAATAATGCTATTGAAGTGGACAATTTTTTTTTTACACAGATAAAATAAGCTGGCTGCAGGATGACTGTGAAGATGTTGACACAGCCCAGTGTCCAGAAGGGTAGGACTGCTTTAGTTCCTTCATTTAAATATTGTAGGTCAGTTCATGAAGCCTGGTTAGGGGCAATCAAATGAACAACATTTTATAAGCTTGGTTATCCCTGTTGTTAATGGCAGTATGTGTACATTTTGACGGCCTGCTTCGTAGGCTTAGGTGCTCAGCTCAATATCTTGGCTGGGCCATTATGGAAGGTGCTGTGAAGAAATTAACTGCTTTCCTATATAGAGAGAGGGATAGGAGGATGAATGGTTCTTGTACTGCTCTTATCTTGACCTTTGGCTGATGAATTGTGGGCAGAATTTTAAGGTTCCTGCTGGCAGGTTTGTAGGCATGAAGGGGCCTGTAAAATTCCATTGGTGCCTTTCCTGCCACCTACCTGGTAGCAACACTGAGCACCAAACGTCAGGTGGTATGCCTGCCCTTGTGCCAATTGAGTTCCTCAGGTAGCCAATTAATAGCCACTTGTGGATCACTTCCTGCCCCAGTTGCAAATTTCCGGCCAGCAGGATGAGGTCGGTGATGGGTAAAAAGGTGCCTTGGGCAGGAAAGGAAAGTGGGAGTGCTTCCTTCATGGACCCCCTTTTCCGATTAGAGGTTCCTGACGCAAGGACTGCTCCTAGCCCGGATATCCCCATATCCATGTACACCTCCTGCTCTATCCACCTCGGGACCTCCTATCCTGGCTATGCTGAGAACACCCCAACTTACTGTCCTCTGGCTCCTGGTTGTCCTTTGGGGCCTGGGTGCAGTGCCAGCAGTGGCTGGGACTAGACTGCTAACCGTCAAACATATTGGCTGGCAGTGCTCAGCGGTGGGACTTCCTCCTCAGATGAGGCAGAGGCTGATCTTAAGCCAATGAATGCTTCCCAGAGCACTAAATATCTGGAGGGTAGCCTGCTGGAGTAGGGACACATTTTAAGATTACATTTTTGGTGGAATGGCAAGCTCCACCACCCATAGAAACCGGCCTATGGATCACTCGGAAAGAATTAAAAGGGAAGATTAAATATTTCAATGCCTGGCCATAGCTATCAGATCACAGCTTCAATAGAAGCTATTCATTTTGCTTCAGTGTTGCTCGGTTATTGAGAGAAAGCATCAGCTAAGGCTCCCATAGCTAATGGATATTGGGAGGACTGTTTAGAAGGGCTATTAGAAGAGTATCTGAGGAGTATTAGAAGGACACATTGCAGTATCATTTGAAGGGCTTTTTGCATTGGGTATTTCATAGAATATTTTGAGTGACAGCTGCACTTTTTTTTCTTTATAAAGCTCCCTGTAGCAGTTGACTGCATTGTTAATATCTCTGGTCATTCTTGAACTACACTCTCTATCAGGCCATTGTGTCTTCAAGCTTTTTCAAGGCATAATCAAATGATTTTGAGCTAAATTTTTGGTTGGTTGTTCTTCTTGCTCATTATCCCCGCTCCCCTCCCCCTGCCTCTGTTATCCCATTTCTTTCAGTTTCTCAGCAGAGACACCTCTCCATCAGAGGCAAGCAACAGTCTTTAGCTCACCCAATCCAATTTTCTCACCCATTTCTACTATTGTCTCTTGGATTTTCTCACTAAGCTCCACATTGCCTCTGAGTCTAATACATTGACATCGAACAGTACAGCACAGGAGCAGGCCTTCCCAGCCCATTATGTTGTGCTGAACATGACGCCAAATTAAACTAATCCCTTCTGCCTGCCCTTGGTCCATGTCCGTTCTGCCCACAACTTTCTCCATGCACCATACATTCATGTTGGATGAGGCAACCTCATTCCATGCCACACTGATGTTTTCAATGGCCTTAACAATGTTATAATTCTTCCAAAATTCCTTTAGGGTAGAAGGATCGTCACCTTCCATTTCCCTGCCCAAAGGTTCTCTGTGGGAATAGGCCTTGATCCATGGGCTGAAAAGTGGAGGTAGTGTTAGGTGGCAGGAAGATCACTTGGACATTGCCACTGAGGTCATCAAGAGCTGTAGGATAGCCAGGAGCATTGTCCAGGAGGAGCAATGCTGCTTTTTTTGGCAAGATCATTTGCGGAACTATAATCTTTAACAGCTGGACAAAAGTACGATGGAAACCAATGCTCAAAAATTGCTTGAGTTACTCATGCTTTCTTGTTTGCCCTCCACACTACTGATGGCCTATTCTTTGAATAACCCTTCATTGCCCTGGTCTTTTGGCAATGGTGCACAAGCATCGGTTTTACTTTACAACCATTGCTGCATTTCCACCAAGAAGCAATGTCAGGCACTCTTCTGTTGCTTTAAAGCCTGACACACACTCTCTTTATTTCCCTTTTTAAATGTATGTCACGAAAGGCAGCCTTTTCTAGAATAAACCAATCTCACCCACGTTAAACACTTGTTGAGGAATCTATCCTTCTGCAGCTGAATCATCGGCACTGGCAACTTCCCCACTTATAACAATGTCATGCACGTAAGCATGGTTTTTATTTTCCACCTTACAAACCACCCATGACGAGCACTAAATGGTTCTATATTTGAACTTTCACCATAGTCAATCTTAAAATCATTGTACAAACTTCTAACCTTTTCTTGAGTTAAGCGTTAAGCTAAGAGGCATGCATTGTTGAGTTTGATGTTCAATCCATATGGTCAGCAGTCTTTCCACGTTGATCATATTTCCAGTCTGATTATTCCTGCTTAATCTAATAATAGCTGAAAGAGTTGTCAGCTTACCCAACTCTTATTTTTATTATTGTTTTTTAATACTGTTCTCACTGTTGATGCTGGCAAGCCAAGAACTGTAGTGATATCCATTGTATGCTCACCTGCTTCAGTGTGCTTTATAATATCTAATTTCACTTGAAGTGTAACTTAATTTTGCTGTCTTTTCTTAACATAAAGTACTTTGTGATCATTGCCTCTCTTTTGGTTTTATATGAATGAATTTTATGGGTAAAATTAACAAATAATACCACAACAATTCAAGAAAACTAAGATGGCGACAGGTGACAGCTGCTGTTTTGCGCAGTTCACAAGGTGGCACGGTGCACACTCAACCAGTCTACGCTGTAGAAGATGGTGAGTTATTAACCCACAGTGTTTTAAAGGGCTGCTGGAGACCACTTACAGGGCAGTGCAACCTGGACATAAATAAAAATCTGGGCTGCTTCCAATCTGTCTGAGGCTCATAATCTTGTCGCGAGATTGCCTGCTCCCCACTTCACTCAAAATCCAACTCTTGCAGGCTCAATACGAGAACTGCATGAAACATCCAGGACTTCAGTGAAATTAACAAGAAACAGCAGCAACATGATCCGAGTGCTGGGTATTGGAGATCAATATTAATATGAAATGACATTGTGCAGGTGGCATTAAGCAAGAAATTCCCACATGAGATAGTGTTGGTTATTTCATACATACGTAAAAACATCAGAGATAAATGCACTTGCATTTGAGAATTCACTTTGTACTTGTTTCTCTGAGAAAATTGGAACAATTTAAACTTGAATTTCTTTCCAACGTTCTGATTTTTCCAGGTATTCTCGGCCTCCTGTCATCTTGATTTCATTAGATGGATTCCGATCCGATTATTTGCAGAACTGGAAGAGTTCTGTGCCTGTTATAGACAAGCTGAGTAAGTAGCATCAAAATGGAGAAGAACAAATATAACCTCTTTACTTGTTTACATAAATGCATTCTGAAAGTTATTGCTTAAACTTGCTCCTGCCTTCCCACAAATTAGCTTCAATCTTTACTCTTGGTGCAAGTCTCTCTCATTGTGCAAATGTTCCATAGCCATTCCACGTATCAGCTATTCTATTGGTCATCCGTTAGTCCACAGAACTTTTTGGCAGTTATGTCTTAAAAACTAATTGTGATGGTGATGATGTTTCATTTTAATTTTTAAGCTGATGGTTATTGTGTATCAGAGCCAACTGGAATAGGGACAAAATGGGCCTTTTTAAAACTGTCTTTACAAAATGTACATAATGTTCCAAAGTTTGCCATGGCTCAAGCTTCCAATTTGGCCATCAAAGTTTGCAATGAAGCCAAATAATGATCAAGAAAATGGGTAACAAATGGAATAAATTATCTTCACTGCACCATGTATATATTTTAAAAATGACCTATTGGAATGGAAGATATTTGGAGCAATTTACTGTGCAACTCGCCGCATGTATTGCAGTGATGGAAAGCAGCCCCCCTCCTCCTCCCACCCCTCCACCGTCTGGCAGTAGGATCTTCTGGTCCCACGTTGTTAACAGGGTTTTCCTCTTAATGCACCCCTCGCTGCCAGGAAACTGGCACGGGGTGCACCGTTGGCGGGACCGGAAGATCCCTCTGGCGTGAATGGCTATTTATGCTGTGGCGTCTTCTAGTCCTTGCCTCTGCCACCACAAAACATGCAGTGGCCTGCGTGGAAAATCCTGCCCATAAATGTTTATAAACCTCAGAATCTTTCTCCTGACTTGCAATGTTACTTCTCTCGAGAGCAAATTTATAAATAGAGGCATAGAGTACAAAAACAATGTAGGTATGGTTTGGCCTCAACTGGAATTTTATGTTCAGTTCTGGACAGGAGGATGTGAAGGCATTGAGGAGGGTGCAGTAAAGATTTCTGAGTATGGTTCTGGAGATGAGAAACTTCAGTTATGGGGATAGCTTGGTGAAGGTGGGGTTCTTCTCCTCAGAGAAGAGAGATTAAGAGGAGATTTTACAGAGATGTTCAAAATCATGAGGATTCTGGGCATTCATGGAGTATTTCTTCCACCTCCACTTTATCCTGGAACAGTGTCTGTGGTGGCTACACTTCACAGAGGGGATGGTCACTGAACTGTGTCAGCTCCTACAGCTGCAGAGCAGGGTGAGGATGGCACTGCCAATGGCCATCAAGGCCGTGGTGGCCCTTTATTTCCACTCTGGAGCGGCAACATTGTTGACACACTCAGTTTATCATTCAATTGTTACCTCACGGAGATCATCAAAGCCCTGGAAAGGGACTTCATTTCTTCTATCTAACCAAAGAGAAGCAGGAAGAGTGGGCACATGGTTGGTCAGGATGGCTCCCCAATGGTGTAGGTGTCCACTACATGTGGCTTGGCAGTTGCAAATCACAATGGGGAGACATATTGGAGCGGCAAAGCGTTCCACTGCCTGAACCTGCAGTTGGTGGGTGACCTTGCTCAAATCATCATATTGATGAATATGTGTTCTCCTAGCAACAGTCACGCTGCCTTCATGCTGCATCACTCAGCTGTTCCATTAGACCAGAAGACATAGGAGCAGAATTAGGCCAATCAGCCCATTGAGTTTGCTCTGCCATTCAATCATGGCTGATAAGGTTCACAACCCCATTTTCCCACCTTTTCCCCATAACCTTTGACCCTCTTACCAATCTGGAACCTATAAAGTCAGCATTTTGAACCAGAGTGTTGCCGCTCAACAAGATTATTTTTGTGAGATGTTGGCTTGGTAGGTTAGAGCAATAGTGGACCTCTGCTTAAATATTGCCACTATGTTACTCAAACCAGATAAAGGAATTACTAAGATAAGTTATCTTTTCTTGGAGGTAAATAATCAAAATTGCTGTGCCTTGCAAATTACTTTCCCAGCTTCAAGCACTTCCAAAGGTTTGTGTTCTGTCCACCCAAACCCAAGATATTGTTGTTGCAACAACCAGTTGTTGGTGCCTAATCTACATTGACCTCTGCAGAATCTCATAATTTTACACATCCCTTTATTGAATTACGTCGACTATTTCAGACTCTATTGACATGGTTTCTCTCTCTGGATATGTTGGAACTTGTTCACATTGATCATTATTTTTGCTACTGCTCTGTTTGTCGTCATGTGTCCATTTGGACATCTGAAATGTAGGCTGCGATTCTCCCGAAAGCACTGAATTGGTGGGAAAACTGTTCTAAACCCCGACTGTTTTGTCAATTCAGCTTCTCACCCGAATCTCCGCACTCTGTGCACTGCAGAGGTCCCAATCGTGAATCTCATTAAAAACCCAGGGGGGTAGGGCCTATTCGCACCAGAGTCTGACAGTTCTGGAACTCTGTGCATGCACAGTGGTCCCGATCTGTCAGACTCCCCGTTTGCTGGCCAGCCTGGGACCCCCATAGTGCTACCCCTCCAACCTCCCCCACAGCCCGATCGCGGCCCCCACAACAATTCCCGGGCCAGTCCTGATCCCCGTCCCATCCCGGAGCACCCCGCTGCACAGTCACCCCCCCCCCCCCCCCATCAGTGGCGATTTCCCCTTCCCCCATCTTCCTCATCCCGGCAGACCTCCCCTGGAGGCAGACCTCCCCGTAGAGGCAGGCCCCCCCACTCCTGGCAATCCACGCCCCCCTCCAGCCTGCCCCAATCGCTGCTCTTCCTCCATCCCAGACCGATCATGTCTGCAGAATGGCAGCGGGACCCCCAACCCCACCCCCTTGGCACTGTCCAATGCCCGATGGGCAGTGCTGGGGGCATAGGTTGACACTGCCAGGGTGCCTATCCCAGGGGCACCACCCCCACCGCCTGACCCCCTTGGGGGGCCCCGATTGCCCCCCCCCTTTCATTCCGGCGGGATCTCCCACTAGCTACCCGAACGTGGGGAGCTAGTCTAAACCCTGCCGGAATGAAGTACCTCTGGTGGGGTGGGAGATTCAATCGGGACCGGAAAGTTCCCGATAATTAGATTGAAAACATATTTAAAACAGATTCAAATTACTTACCTGTCTTCCCGTCGGTTTCCAGCATGGTCTGACCGGCGACTGTTTGCCGGCTCTGGGAGATGTGCATGCGTTCCCGGCGCATGCACAAATCCTGGAACAAGGCCGGCGACACGCATCTCCCACCGTGACCCGCCAGAAAAGTTGCAGGTCGCGATGGGAGAATCGCGGCCGTAATTTCAATTTGTAAAAAATTATATACAATAGCAATCCCAAAAGTGGGGTTTGCGTTATACCACTGGCAGCAGGATATCTCTGCCTACACTCAAACACAGTGTTATCCAGCAAGTTACTAATTGCTGATCCAATCTACTACAGTATTTGATAAGGTACCACATCGATCGTTATTGCGGAAAATGAAGCTCATGCTGTAGCGGGGTAACAAATTAGTCTGGATAGAAGATTGGCTGGCTGGCAGAAGACCAGGAAATGCCTAACTGGGTATTTGTCTGATTGACAGGATGTGCCAAGTTGTATCCCGCAGGGGTCTGTGCTAAGGCCTCAGCTTTTTACAATTTACGTCAATAACTTAGATGAGGGGACCAAAGGCATGGTAGCAACATTTTCTGATTTAAACAAAGGTAGTAAAGTATGTAGTGATGAGGTTTAATGAGTGGGAAAAAATCTGGCAGATGGGGTATAATGTGGGAAAATGTGAAATTGTTCATTTTGGCAGGAAGAATGAAAAAGCAGAGTATTACATAACGAAGGACGACTGCAGAATTCCGAGGTGCAAAGGGATCTAATTGTTTGTTTGCAGAAGTCATAATAAGTTAGTGTGCAGGTACAGCATGCAATCAAGAAGACTAATGGAATGCTATCCTTTATTCTGAGAGGAATTGAATATAAAAGTAAGGGTGCTGTGCTTCAGTTACGTAAGGTATCAGTGATACCATATCCTGAATACTGTGTGTTGTTTTGGTCTCCTTATCTAAGGAAGGATGTAAATACATTAGAGGAGGGTCAGAGTAAGTTTACTAGCTCGATACCCAGAATGCATGGGTTATCATATGAGGAAAGGTTGGAACAAAGAACAAAGAACAATACAGCACAGGAACAGGCCCTTCGGCCCTCCAAGCCCGTGTCACTCCCTGGTCCAAACTAGACCATTCTTTTGTATCCCTCCATTCCCACTCCGTTCATATGTCTGTCTAGATAAGTCTTAAACATTCCCAGTGTGTCCGCCTCCACCACCTTGCCTGGCAGCGCATTCCAGGCCCCCACCACCCTCTGTGTAAAATATGTCCTTCTGATATCTGTGTTAAACCTCCCCCCCCCCCCCTTCACCTTGAACCTATGGCCCCTCGTGAACGTCACCACCGACCTGGGGAAAAGCTTCCCACCGTTCACCCTATCTATGCCTTTCATAATTTTATGCACCTCTATTAAGTCTCCCCTCATCCTCCGTCTTTCCAGGGAGAACAACCTCAGTTTACCCAATCTCTCCTCATAACAAAGCCCCTCCATACCAGGCAACATCCTGGTAAACCTCCTCTGTACTCTCTCCAAAGCCTCCATGTCCTTCTGGTAGTGTGGCGACCAGAACTGGACGCAGTATTCCAAATGCGGCCGAACCAACGTTCTATACATCTGCAACATCAGACCCCAACTTTTATACTCTATGCCCCGTCCTATAAAGGCAAGCATGCCATATGCCTTCTTCACCACCTTCTCCACCTGTGACGTCACCTTCAAGGATCTGTGGACTTACACACACAGGTCCCTCTGCGTATCTACACCCTTTATGGTTCTGCCATTTATCGTATAGCTCCTTCCTACATTATTTCTACCAAAATGTATCATTTCGCATTTATCAGGATTGAACTCCATCTGCCATTTCTTTGCCCAAATTTCCAGCCTATCTATATCCTTCTGTAGCTTCTGACAATGCTCCTCACTATCTGCAAGTCCTGCCAATTTTGTGTCATCCGCAAACTTACTGATCACCCCAGTTACATCTTCTTCCAGATCATTTATATAAATCACAAATAGCAAAGGTCCCAATACAGAGCCCTGCAGAACACCACTAGTCACAGGCCTCCAGCCAGAAAAATACCTTTCCACTACCACCCTCTGTCTTCTGTGACCAAGCCAGTTCTCCACCCATCTAGCCACCTCCCCCTTTATCCCATGAGATCCAACCTTTTTCACCAGCCTACCATGAGGGACTTTGTCAAACGCTTTACTAAAGTCCATATAGACGACATCCACAGCCCTTCCCTCGTCAACCATTCTGGTCACTTCTTCAAAAAACTCCACCTGGACTGGCTGGGTTTGTTTTCACGGACGTTTAGAAGAGTGAGGGTAAGATCCTGAATCGTCTTGACATGTCTTGGACTTGGAAATGATGTTTCCTCTTGAGAGTGAGTTCAAACCTAGGGGGCATAGTTTTAAAATTAAGGGTAGCCCTTATAGGATTGAGATGAGGAGAAATTATTTCTCTCAGAAGTTGTGTGATTTTGGAATTCTCTGCCACAGAAGTTGGTGGAAGCAGCGTCACTGAATATTTTTAAGCCAGAGGTAGATCGATTAATGTTAGGCAATGGAATCAAAGGTTATCGGGGTCAATGGCAATGTAGAACTTGAATATAAAACACAAACACAGCCATGATCATATTGAATGACAGAGCAGGCTCAAGGGGCAAAATGGTCTACTTCTGCTCCTATGTTATATGTTTGTATATACCTCAGTATCTATTCTTTGGGAGTGAAATGGAGCTTTATGTTGACAAATCAACTAACTTGCAGTGAAATATGAATGACGGAATGAAAAATGTTTATCCTGTTCATTATGATTCTTGGCAGGAACTTGTGGCGTGCATGCTCCATATATGATACCAGTGTATCCAACCAAAACCTTCCCTAACCACTACACAATTATCACAGTAAGTAAGCTTGGGCTGTTTCATGATATTAGATGTATGTTCTGTTACACGTATTGCTTCGTGACGTTAGATCTAAGTTTATGAAGCTCATTTTGAAATTGACATATCTTGGTACATTATGATATCTTAAATACATGAAGTTTCGTTTAGTTTAAATAGTTGTCATTGGCATCATCTGTCTAAGTAATCAAAGTATAAAATGTAATTGCATTTATCGTGTTTCACTTGCATTTTTACACAAAAGTCACCATTTTAATTTTCAAGAACAATTCATACTGATAGCTCGCCCATCGTACTTAACTCGAGCACAAACGTAAGAAAGGTTTGCATTTTACCTGTCAGGTGTTGTGGTCAACCCAACAAGTTGCCACCTGTTTTGGGCACAAGTTGAAACTCCCCCTCGATCAGATTTAATAGTACAGAAGGAAATCCGTTAGCCCATTGCACTGTGTGAGTTTAGTCTCACTTCCCTGTCTATATTTAGTTGCTTTAAGTGCTGCTTGTACTACTTTTTCCATACGCCTACTCCACGTCCTTGCAATCTTCCTGCATAGTTGCAATGAGTCAAATATGTGAAAAAAATCCATGTAGGTATGGAACACACTTTTTGTTGCCAATCTTCTTGAGGTCCTGCTGAATGAGTTGATGTTTAGAATCGGATGAGATTTAGGAGGGGAAGACTATTTGGTAGTCGGGGGTTGGGGAGAAATGCTACCTTGACGCTTTGGATGATTACTCAGTACTGGAAATTGTTTAACCTGTTGAAGAGGACTGGTGAGGAAAGATAATGTACTTTCTGTAACCTATAATGAATTATCCTTGCATGCTCAAAGGGTTTTCCACAGGCGACTATTTAATGTAAAATTTCAAACTGAAAGATAAAATAGGAACATGGGAATTTGGAGCAGAAGTAGGCAATTCAGCCCTTCGCGTCTGCTCCGCCATTCAATCAGATCAGGTCTTATGAGGAAAGGTTGAGGGAACTTGGGCTTTTCTCTTTGGAGCGGAGGAGGTTGAGAGGAGACTTGATAGAGGTTTATAAGATGATGAGGGGGATAGATAGAGTGAACGTACAAAGACTATTTCCTTGGGTGAATGGAGCGGTAACTATAGGGTTCATGGTGGGAGATATAGGAAGGATGTCCGAGGTAGGTTCTTTACTCAGAGAGTGGTTGGGGTGTGGAATGGACTGCCTGCAGGGACAGTGGAGTCAGAAACTTTAGGAACATTTAAGAAGCTATTGGATAGGCACATGGAGTACTTCGGGATGATAGGGAGGAAATAGCTTGATCTGGGTTTCAGACAAAGCTCGGCACAACATCGTGGGCCGAAGGGCCTGTTCTGTGCTGTACTGTTCTATGTTCTATATCATTGCTGATCTCTACCTGGTCTCAAATTCACCTTCCTACCTGTTCCCCATATCCCTTTAACCCATTTTTAAAAATTAGAAATATATCTATCTCCTTCTTGAAACCATAGACTCCACTATGCTATGAGGCAGTCAGTTCCACAAATTCACCACCCTTTATGAGAATTAGTTCTTCCTCATCTCAGTTTTAAATCTACCACCTCTCAATCTATACCTGTGACCTCTTGTTCTAGAATGCCCAACAAAGGGAAAACATTTGGTCTATGTTTACTTTATCAATCCCTTTTAGTATTTTATATCTCTCAATCAGATCCCCTCTCATCTTTCTAAACTCCAGCGAGTATAAGCCCAAACTGTTTAACCTCTCCTCACACGTCAACCCTTTCATCCCCAGAATCAATCTGGTGAATCACCTCTGAACTGCCTCCAATGCCACCACATTCTGCCTCAAAAAAGGAGACCAAAACTGGACACAGTACTCCAGATGTGGTCTCACCAACACCTATACAATTGCAACAAACTTCTCTACTTTTATACTCCAGTCCTTTTGCAATAAATGCTAGCATTCCATTTGCCTTTTTTATTACATGCTGTACCTGCATACCAACTTTTTGTGATTCATAAACAAAGACACCCAGATCCCTCATTCGGAGGCATTTTGGATCTGCTTTCCATAATTTGCTTTGCCTTTCTATTTTTTTGACCAAAACAGATAACTTCACACTGATCTGCATTAAGCTCCATCTGCCAAATTTTGGTCCACAGCCTATCTATATATCCATCTGTAAAATCTTTATCTCCTCTTTACTGCCTGCTTTCCCACCTATTTTAGTATCATCCGCAAATTTTGCTATGTTACACTCTGTCCCTGCTTGCAGATCATTTATATAGATTGTAAACCGTTGAGGACTGGCCCCTGCGGTAGTCCGCCAGTTAAAGTTCGCCAGCCAGAGAAGGATCCATTTATCCTGATCCTGCTTTCTGTCAGTCAGTCAATCTTAAATCCAATCTAGTACTCTACTCCCAATCTTCTGCGATCTCATCTTCTGGGTCAGTCTTTTATGTGGCACCTTGTCAAATGCCTTCTGGAAGTCTAGATATACCACATCCGCAGGTACCCCATTATCCACCTTGCTGGTTATGTCCTCAAAGAACTCAAGCAAGTTTGTCAAACATGATTTACCCTTCATAAAACCATGCTGACAATGGTGGATTGAGCTTTGTCTTTCCAAATGTTCTGTCACTTCTCCTTCATGATTGATTCCAGCAACTCCCCCACCACAGAGGTCAAGCTAACTGGCCTATAGTTTCCTACTTTTTGTCTCTCTCCCTTTTTGAATAGGGCCATCACACAGTTATCATAGTGTTCCTTTGAATGTGGTGAGTTTTTGAGCTGAATGGATTGCGTGTTCCAACGAATGAGGTGGCAAGGATTGTATCTGCTATTCGATTAACATGGCATCATTGTAGAGATGCCCAGTGCCCACATGTCAGACTTTGTTTAGGGAGTCTACTCTGTTCCGATTCCACATCCACTTGGACTCCACTTCGGGAGCTATCTATGTTCCACTTCCATGCTTGATTTTTTTTTTCATTTTTCTTTTTTTAGCAAACCAGACTAGCATCTGAATTCACAGCCCTGCTACCTGCACATACTAACCCTAGTACTTATTCTCCCGGTAAACCTTACCACTGACCTTTCTATGCTATCTGTGCCAAGTACCAAAGAATTGGTCGTACCAAACAGGTACCATGATCACCTCCTTGGTGGACAAACAGCATCATGTGAAATCTGTAAATGTTGTTTTTTGAAAAGGCAACAAATAATTGAGGCAAAATAGAAGTTTCAATAAAATACCCAAGTAAACATTTTTGTTCTACATGAATTCTGCAATATGCTCAGCTTATTTATAGTAGTGTGTGTGAAGACTTTTGCTGCTCACTGCTTATCCCATGGATTAAAATTTCAAGTACTGCCAAAAATTAGTTTGTATGAGCCACAAATATATCGAGCAACATTTTGTTTTTGTTGAAAGTTTTTATTACTTCAGTGAAGTTCAGTTTGTTACAATGTAACCACTGATGACATGCTCTGGTTGTCAACTAACCAGCTGATCCAGTATAAATAGAAAGCAGATGGGGATTGGGAAGAGCATTTGTGATCCAGGGCGTGGCCCAAGTGGTGGTGTAATGAAGTTTTTTATTAAAACTTCATTTGATTTCCTTTGTGAAGTGGCTTTTAAACAATACTTTTCACTGTATACTAATACATGTGACAATAATAAATCAAATCAAATCAAAATTTTAATTGCTTGCTATTGGAGTATCCTTACTGTTGGATGAACATTGGTAGCAGAGGATGGTTACCTAAAATTAATTTGAAAAAGAGGAATCACAGTTTACAGTATTGGTATAGGACAGAAGTGGCTTTCTCAGTGTTAATATGAAAGTCAAGTGTAGTATGAATCTGGGAGACTTGCCTTTGCTTCACATAGAGTGGGTTTGTTCCAGTCAATGATGAACTTGTCTGCTCTCCTCCATGATAATAAATGTTTTGTTCCTTCACATGCCACATTCACATCTTAGCTGCCGAATTACTGAAAATCTGTTCTCTTAAGTTGCTCTGAAATCTGCTCAGAAACCTAGGGGATTTTCACAGCAAATGTAAATCTACTTGAGACTAATAAATAAACTTTTTAACTTTAACTTTATTCAGCATTTTCTTTTTTCCCTAAAGAAAAATGTGGTTGTTCACTAGCAAACGTCAAACAGTTGTGTGTAAAAGTAATAATGTTTCTGAGTCGGAGGAAAGCAGGCCTGGAGACAGTCCATGTGAGAAACAAGCAGCACTCTGAGCAAAAGACCCATCGATCATTCATTATCTTTTAAAACTTGTTTTCTTTTACTTTTCTGATCTCTTTCAAACATTCACTGCACTTCACTGGTAACTCATATATATATATTATATATATATATATATATAATATATATAAGCACTTGGAAAAGTCATAGAATCTCTACAGTGCAGAGAAGATTTGTGATAATAGAAATATAGAAATAGAAACCTTTATCTCTTTGTTTAACTCTTTCCCTTTTATCATGTAATTGTCATTTATACAAGATGTATTTATCCTCCATTACTGATTTGTCGGTTTGTGCCACATTGTTCTAGGATTCAACCATGAGTAATTTCTGTAAGAAAGTTTGTGGGGGAGAATCTGTTTGTGGCACTCTGTGGTCTGTGTCGATTCCCTCGGGGCAAGTGGTGCCTCAAGCTGCTAGACATGCATGGCATTCCTCAATGATCTTGATGAAGAATGCTGCATAGTTAGTAGTCCTTGGTGCTCTCTGCCCCTGTGGAATAGATGTATCTCTATGTAGCACTGCCTCTATGCTTTTTATGAACAGAAAATGTCATCATAACTGGTATTTACAGGACAAAGTGAAAGAGCAATATGGAGGAATGGGATGTGTGTGAAAGGAAACTGGGAAGCAGATGGAAAGAGAATATCATTTAAAAGATTGAAAAAAGCATTTTCCATTTGCACTCGATGGTTGCATAGAGAATGTCGACATCTATACAAATAAATGTCGCTCCTGTGTGTTGATTGATATGGAAAGAGCTGCCAGCAGATACTAACCATAGTATCATAATATAGGTGTGATTGCCAGCTTGTTTTGAATCTTTTATTGAAGAAAAATTTAAGATAGAATATGAAATTGATCTGTTTAAAAATTGAAGATACTTTTAAAAGCTAAAATAAGAGAAAATCAGTATTGTAGCTCGATTTCGTGTTTGGGTATTACACAGAACTCCATCGACATTTTTTGTGCACCTGCTGGATGAAATCCTAACTTCAGAAATAATGGAGGGGTGAGACTATTTCCAGGTCCTTACCCAGCCGACGGGATCCTTTTAGACGTTACTGGAAGTGGTGCCTAATTAAGGATAGAGGGTAGTTTTTCCTGAGACTGCAGGCACAATCAGAGGGTCTGCAGTCTTGGAAGGATGTCACTAGTGAAGTGGGCAAAGCCACTGTAGAAGGGGAACTGGGAGGGCACCTCCATCTTGCTAAACCCTCTGAAGAGGTCTTAATTACAAAAAGATAATAACTGTGGCAACAGCTGTCAGGCCACCCAGGTGGAGGTGAAACTCCTGCAGAGCTTGGTCTGTGGCCTGCTGATCCCTATCACTCTGGTGTGGGCAGATTGAGTATTAGAGGCTTTGCGGTCCCACCAGCTGATCATCAGCAAGCTTCCTCCAAGTATCTGCTAGATCAGAGGTGGGAGGTTCTGTCCCCAATCTGCCCACAAATGAGTGCTTAATTATGCAAACTATCTACCCACCACTGCTAGGTGAGTAGCTGTCACCAATGGCAACTTGTCTCTGGCAATGTTGGCCGGAGGTGTGAATGTGTCAATCCACTGACCAGCTGTCCTCATTCCTTACTTTTCTTCAGACTGCCCCCTGTGGGATGGGGAAGAATCTGTCCACTGAGAACAAAGTGAACAGTGGCAAAGTGGTTAGCACTGCAGCCTCACAGCGCCAGAGACCTGGGTTCAATTCCAGCCTTGAGTGATTGTGTGGAATTTACACGTTCTCCCTGTGTCTGCATGGGTTCCCTCCAGTGTACTCCCACAGTCCAAAGATATGTCGGTTAGATGGATTAGCCATGGTAAGCATGTGGGGTTACAGGGATAGGGTGGGGGAAGAGGGCCTTGGTAAGATGCTCTGTCAGAAAGTCGGTGCAGACTTGACAGGCTGAATGGCCTGTTCTGCACTGTTTCTATCTACTTCACTTCACACACATCTTATTCCTCAGTGCTAGAAACTATGATGTAGTTGCCATTACAGAGACTTGGCTAAGGGAAGGACAGGATTGGCAGCTCAACATTCCAGGATATAGATGTTTCAGGCGTGATAGAGGGGGATGTAAAAGGGGTGGGGGAGTTGCACTACTGGTTAAGGAGAATATCACAGCTGTACTCCGGGAAGACACCTCGGAGGGCTCATACAGCGAGGCAATATGCGTAGAGCTCAGGAATAGGAAAGGTATAGTCACAATGTTGGGGGTTTACTATAGGCCACCCATCTGCCAGCGGGAGATTGAGGAACAGATGTGTAGGCAGATTTGGCAAGGTGTAAAAGTAACAGGGTTGTTGTGGTGGGAGATTTTAATTTCCCCTATATTGACTTAGTGCTAGGGGCGTGAATGGAGCAGAGTTTGTAAGGAGCATCCAGGAGGGCTTCCTGAAACAGTATGTAGATAGTCCAACTAGGGAAGGGGCCATACTGGACCTGGTATTGGAGAATGAGCCCGGCCAGGTGGTCGAAGTTTCAGTAGGGGAGCAGTTCGGGAACAGTGACCACAATTCAGTAAGCTTTAAGGTACTGATGGATAAAGATAAGTGTAGTCCTCAAGTTAAGGTGCTAAATTGGGGGAAGGCTAATTACAACAATATTAGGCAGGAACTGAAGAATGTAGATTGGGGGCAGATGTTTGAGGGCAAATCAATATCTGGCATGTGGGAGGCTTTCAATTGTAAGTTGATAGGGATTCAGGACTGGCACATTCCTGTAAAGATGAAGGATAAGTATGGAAAGTTTTGGGAACCTTGGATAACGAGAAATGTTGACTACGCTCACAAAGAGAAAAAGGAAGCATTTGTCAAAGCTAGGAGGCTGGGAACACATGAAGCAAGTGTGGAATACAAGGAAAGTAGAAAGAAACTTAAGCAAGGAGTAAGAAGAGCTAAAAGGGGTCATTAAAAAGCATTGGCCAGCAGGATTAAGGAAAGTCCCAAGGCTTTTTACACATATATAAAGAGGGTAGCCAGGGAGAGGGTTGGCCCACTCAAGAACAAGGGAGGGAATCTATGTGTGGAGCCAGAGGAAATGGGCGAGGTATTAAATGAGTATTTTGCATCAGTATTCACCAAAGAGAAGGACTTGGTGGATGATGAGTCTGGGAAAGGATGTGTAGATAGTTTGAGTCATGCTGAGATCAAAAAGGAGGTGGTAATGGGGTTCTTGAGAAACATCAAGGTAGACAAGTCTCCAGGGCCTGATGGGATATACCCCAGAATACTGAGAGAGGCAAGAGAGGAAATTGCTGGGGCCTTGAGAGAAATCTTTGTATCCTCACTGGCTACAGGGTAGGTCCCAGAGGATTTGTTTAAGAAGGGTAGCAAGAATAATCCAGGTAATTACAGGCTGGTGTGCCTTAATCAGTGGTAGGGAAATTATTGGAGAGGATTCTTTGAGACAGGATTTATTCCCACTTGGAAATAAGTGGACGTATTAATGAGAGGCAACATGGTTTTGTGAAGGGGAGGTCGTGTCTCACGAACTTGATCGAGTTTTTTGAGGAAGTGACGAAGATGATTGACGAGGGTAGGGCAGTGGATGTTGTCTACATGGACTTCAGTAAGGCCTTTGACAAGGTCCCTCATGGCAGACTGGTGCAGAATGTGAAGTCGCATGGGATCAGAGGTGAGCTGGCAAGGTGGATACAAAACTGGCTCGGTCAAAGAAGACAGAGGGTAGCAGTGGAAGGGTGCATTTCTGAATGGAGGGCTGTGACAAGTGGTGTTCCTCAGGGATCAGTGCTGGGACCTTTGCTGTTTGTAATATATATAAATGATTTGGAGGAAAATGTAACTGGATTGATTGGTAAGTTTGCGGACGCAACAAAGGTTGGTGGATTTGCGGATAGCGATGAGGACCATCAGAGGATACAGCAGGATATAGACCAGTAGGAGACTTGGGCGGAGAGATGGCAGATGGAGTTTAATCCAGACAAATGTGAGGTAATGCATTTTGGAAGGTCTAATACAGATAGGAAATATACAGTAAATGGCAGAACCCTTAAGAGTATTGATAGGCAAAGGGATCTGGGTGTACAGGTACACAGGTCACTGAAAGTGGCAATGCAGGTGGAGAAGGTCGTCAAGAAGGTATACGACATGCTTTCCTTCATCGGCCGTGGTATTGAGTTTAAAAATTGGCAAGTCATTTGCAGCTTTATAGCACCTTAGTGAGGCCGCACTTGGAATATAGGTTCAATTCTGGTCGCCACACTACCAGAAGGATGTGGAGGCTTTGGAGAGGGTACAGAAAAGATTTACTAGGATGTTGCCTGGTATGGAGGGCATTAGCTATGAGGAGAGGTTGGAGAAACTTGGTTTGTTCTCACTGGAGCGACGGAGGTTGAGGGAGACCTGATAGAAGTCTACAAGATTATGAGAGGCATGGACAGAGTGGATAGTCAGAAGCGTTTTCCCAGGGTGGAAGAGTCAATTACTAGGGGGCATAGGTTTAAGGTGCGAGGGGCAACTTTTAAAAGAGATGTACGAGGCAGATGTTTTACACAGAGAGTGGTGGGTGCCTGGAACTCATTGCCAGGGGAGCGGATACGGTAGTGACTTTTAAGGGGCGTCTTGACAAGTACATGAATGAGATGGGAATAGAGGGATATGGTCCCCGGAAGCGTCGGGGGTTTTAGTTAAGTCAGGCAGCATGGTCAGTGCAGGCTTGGAGGGCCGAAGGGCCTGTTCCTGTGCTGTAATTTTCTTTGTTCTTTTTGCTGCTTTCTTAGTTTGTCCTGCAAACACTGGTTATGATGTACAGACTGACCTTTCCTATTTTGCAATGCTAAATTTTCTTTATTCTTTCATGGAATGTGGGTGTCGCTGGCTGGACCAGCATTTATTGCCCATCCCTAATTGCCCTTGAGGGGACATTTCAAGAGTCAACCACATTTGCTGTGGCTCTGGAGTCACGTGTAGGCCAGACCAGGTAAAGACGGTAGATTTCCTTCCTAAAGGACATTAGTGAACGAGATGGGTTTTTACGACAATCAGCAAATGGTTTCATGGTCATCAGTAGACTTTTAATTCCAGATTTTTATTGAATTCAAATTTCACCGTCTGCCATGTTGGGATTCGAACCCAGGTCCGCAAAGCATTACCCTGGGTCTCTGGATTACTAATAGCACTATGCCACCACCTCCCCTATAAAGATATTAATATTTTTATTGTGAAAGCCATCTGTATTTTGATGCATTTGTCTTTTTTTTTACAAACTGGCCAGATCCATGGCCAAAATTTCCGGGCTGTTCCCACCAACAGGGCCTTCTGGTCTGGCTGAGGGCAAACCCCTGTTACGGGTTCCCCAGTGGTGGATGGCAAGAAGAACGGGAAAACCTGTTGACAGTATCGGGGCTGGGCAAACCTGCTGCCGGCAGCTGGTGGGCCGCCTCCACTACCGCAGAACACATCGCAGCAGGGATGAGTGGGAGAAATCCCACCCTATGTGTCCACTTTCTTAAACAAAACAAGCTTCATTTACTACCATATATGCAGTAATTGGCATTACCGTATTGTTCTGCTGCAGTATCGAAAACTGACTTCCATCTGAAATTGCCAGAATGTGAGTGATCTTTAACAATCATGTGAACTATAATGTAACCTTGCCAGCAATGCATCCATTTTACAAAATTTTAAACACGTTGTCCTGAAAATTGAGTAATCCCATGTTGCACTAGAGGCAGCTACATGGGATATTGGTCTGCTGAATTCGTTTGGTAACTGCAGGCAATTGTGGAAACTCACTGGTCTAAGAAGTCATCAAACTGGTTGAGGTTGTAAGGGGAGGAAAATGGGGGAAGTGGGAATGACTGAGGGGGGAAAATGAGCTGTGGTAGAAATCTACCAATTTCCCCCTCCCAGCTATGGGAAGAAAGATAGCATTTTAATCAGGCTGTGGTCAGTTGCAAATGAATTTTGGAAAGAAACCACAAACAAGCAAAAAAATTGATGTCCACTCAAGACTGGGCTGTGAATGTCTATGCAACTGTTTTCCCAATATGACAAGTGGAACACTTTTGGTGTCGAAAGAATGCTTGCATGGCATTTGCCATATTAGATCCTTGGGTTCCTGTGGAGGGAGCAAGCTGTGAACCAACTTTTTGTCCGATTTATTATATTAATTGTAACCATCCACAGGGGCTCTTTCGAAGGGGAATTCAGTTAGGGTATTTTCCCCACTCTTTTTCCAATTCCCCTGCAATTCTTTTCAACCTTCAATTCAAATTCTTAACCGTTGGATGTGTTTTCAAAAAGAAAATCACCCCTGATTCTTTTGCCAGCCATTTTAAACTTATATCCTCTGGTCGTCAATCCATCAGCTGCTGGGAACAATTCCTCCTCATTAACTCTAACTTTGATTTGAGACAATACAAACACAGAATAGTCTTGTGTCATTCATTTCAATTCCAGGGTCTGTATCCGGAATCTCATGGTGTGGTCGGAAATCGCATGTACGATGTGGACATGAATGCCACTTTCAACCTTAAAGTAAAGGAAAAGTTTAATCCCCTCTGGTACAAAGGACAGCCTGTGAGTATTGGAATTAATAACATTTTGAGTTTTAGAACACTGGGTTATGGTATCTTTGCGGAATTTTATTCCCCCCCCGCGCGGCACGTTTGGTGGTGAGGGGGGCATTTAATTAGGTAGGAGGGTAGAAAGTGGGAATCCCAAAAGTGTGGTGAGAAGTGTTGGAACTCGCTACCACAGGGAATGGTTGAAGCTAAAAGTAGAGATGCACTTACTCAGAAACTAGATGAGCACACGGAGGAGAAGGCAATGGCGGGTTACAATGGTGGATTTAGATGGGGTGTGATGGGAGGAAACTCAAGTGGGGCATAGATGCTGCTATGGACTATTTGGACTGAATGGCTTGTTTTTATGCTGTATGTCCTATATCATCTGATCAAAAGAAGAATTGAACATTCAGTTGACACTTAGCATTGAATTGAATGTTTGAGACGAGGTTCACGCCCACTGGCTGGGACCCAACATCAAACATTTTCTGGAAGCTCAACAGAATTTTGTAAGAATCATTCACCTGGGCCGGGTTGTGCCTCCTGTTGAATTTTGGCCAGTGCAGAGCAGATATTCTTCCCCAAGAGCTGCTGGCCAGTTAGTGACCAGTAGTGCTCCAGTACTGGCAGGGCCAGTGGAAAATTCCGCCCTGCGAGCCACGCCTGTCCCAATTCCCGGGTGGGCATGGCGGTAAAATTCTGGCCAAAGACTTGCAAAAAACGGTATTCCATTAAAGACATTCTTTATTTTGCCAACGGATTGGGAGAGAGATTCCAACTTCTCTCTGGCCTTACATCCCATGGTTACAACGGATATACATTACTGAAGATTCGATCCTCCCGCCCAACCTGTCATCCAAGCTGGATGGTTCAATTACATTTAATACACTTCATTTACTCTGGCCAATTGCATTCTACCTTCCAGCAGAATTAGGAATTCATTGGTCAACTGAACCCAGAAGTTCTTCCCCCCCCATTGCCTAGAAACTTTACCTACGCAAATCCGGTAGGTTCAAGGGTCACCCCTATCACTTGCAATCCTGAGAACTAGAAGGGAGTCATCTTCTCCTGATCTGTCTTCTGTCGCTTTATCAGTGGAGGTTGAATCGCAGTTATTTATTACAGCGAGAAGCTGAATCCTTTTATGCATTTCAATAACCTTGGTTGCCTGTAGCTGCTTGGCCTACCCTTGATAAAAGGGGCATTTCATGATGCTTTATGCTTCATTGTTCTGAAAGAATGTGGTCTGTCTAATTAAACTTATCGAATTAAATGTCTAATTAAACTTATTTCCCATTATGCTAAAGAGTAAATTGTCTGTTGGCCAAAGCTCACAAGAAAATACAAAAGTACAGATTAACTCTATTATACTTGTTCAAAAATGGTTATGTATGTGCTGCTACAGACAATATCTTCATATGATATATAAATGAGGCACATGCCTTTGGTATATATATATATATATATATGGCACACTGTGGTCCCAATTTTAAACTAATCTACTTGTTTTAATAGTCTCAAAAGCAGGGATTTCTGTATCCCCTGCTACAGTCCCCCCATTCTGGTCCTTGGCTGGCCCAAGATTAGGCCAATGAATAGATGTGTCCCAATGGATGCCGAGGAATAACTTGGCCTCCGGTTCCCTTTCTTTATTGCACTGATTGCCATCACTGATGCTGTACCTTCTGTCAACTTAGCAGCCATATTTAATCCAGTTTATGATTACCACCAATGCCAAGACCACAATGAAAAATAATACAATCCCTTGCAGGATTGATGTTCCCAAGGAGCCTAGCCAGCCTGAGAGCCAACCACCTCGGGTGAATGGTTCGGGGTTTTTGAGTTTCTCCACATCTTTTTTTGATGTGATCAACCAGATTAGTGATGTTTTCTGGTATTTATTGGTACGTGCAACACTCTGATCCAATTATTGCACATGTCCCACCCCTAGCTGCCAAGACATAATCCAATGTCAATTTGTGTTGAAGCACCACAGTGCGCATGGCTGCCATCTCATCATTGATCTCAGTAAGGGCAGTGGCTGTATCATTGGCAACTTGTTCCAAGATGGAGCGTAGAATCAGAATTTCTTGCAATGTTTTACCTACTCAATAATGGGGAAACAATATGCCAAAGAACCATTCTGTCTCTGTAATAGCCTGTCAATGTTTTGGCAAGTGACGGAGTTTACGGGTGTGATATATGTATGGGATTACATAATGTGGAGATGCCGGCGTTGGACTGGGGTAAACACAGTAAGAAGTCCAACAGGTTTATTTGGTAGCAAAAGCCACTCTCTACCACCAAAATAGACCCCATCAGTCTCGCAGCAGACACAGAGGAATTCATCAGGCGAATGAGGCTGGGGGAGTTCTTCCACAAACCCCAAGAGGCCAACAGTGAACACAATGAGACAGCCAATGAACCAGAACAGCTGACAGAGAGATCCGCAGTACAGCAACCGAAGAGGAAAGAGTCGAATTGGACTCCTCAGGAAGGCTGCTGCCCTCGACATGTATGCGCAAGCCATCAGGAGGTGCGTCAACACCAGATTCATCAGCCACACTCACAAGACAGCCCTGAGCATCACCCAAGCACAACGTGCTCTCAAGACCAACTGCAACATTGTCACCAGCAGACAAAGGAGGGGCCATCGTCATACTGAACAGAACGGATTACTGCAAAGAAGTGTACTAACAACTGAACAACGAGGAACACTACCCGCAGATCCGACCAAAGAATACGCTCATCAACTCAACAGACTGATCAAGACCTTTGATCCGGACCTTCAGAGCACCCTCCATGCTCTCATTCCACGTACTCCCCGCGTTGGAGATCTGTACTGCCTCCCGAAGATACACAAGGCAAACACACCAGGCCGTCCCATCGTATCGGGCAATGGGACCCTGTGCGAGAACCTCTCCGGCTACGTCGAGGGTATCCTGAAACCCATTCTACAAAGAACCCCCAGCGACACTACGGACTTCCTCCAGAAACTCAGCACACGTGGAGCAGTTGAACCAGGAGCACTTCTCGTCACAATGGATGTCTCGGCACTCTACACCAGCATCCCCCATGACGATGGTATTGCTGCAACTGCCTCAGTGCTCAGCGCCGACAACTGCCAGTTTCCAAATGCAATTTTACAACTCATCCACTTCATCCTGGACCACAATGTCTTCACCTTCAACAACCAATTCTTCATCCAGACACATGGAACAGCCATGGGGACCAAATTTGCACCTCAATATGCCAACATCTTCATGCACAGGTTTGAACAAGACCTCTTCACCGCACAGGACCTTTAACCGACGCTATACACTAGATACATCGATGACATTTTCTTCCTTTGGACTCATGGTGAACAATGACTGAAACAACTATATGATGACATCAACAAGTTCCATCCCACCATCAGACTCACCATGGACTACTCTCCGGAATCGGGTGCATTCTTGGACACACGCATCTCCATCAAGGACGGTCACCTCAGCACTTCACTGTACCGCAAGCCCATGGATAACCTCACGATGTTCCACTTCTCCAGCTTCCACCCTAAACACGTTAAAGAAACCATCCCCTACGGACAAGCCCTCCATATACACTGGATCTGCTCAGATGAGGAGGATCGCGACAGACACCTCCAGACGCTGAAAGATGTCCTCATAAGAACAGGATATGCGCTCGACTCATCGACAGTTCCGACGCGCCACAGCGAAAAACCGCACCAACCTCCTCAGAAGACAAACACGGGACATGGCGGACAGAGTACCCTTCATCGTCCAGTACTTCCCTGGAGCGGAGAAGCTACGACATCTTCTCCGGAGCCTTCAACATCTCATTGATGAAGACGAACATCTTGCCAAGGCCATCCCCACACTCCCACTTCTTGCCTTCAAACAACCACACAACCTCAAACAGATCATTGTCTGCAGCAAACTACCCAGCCTTCAGGAGAACAGTGACCACGCTGCCACACAACCCTGCCACAGCAACCTCTGCAAGACATGCCGGATCATCGACACGGATGCCATCATCTCACGTGAGAACACCATCCACCAGGTACACGGTACATACTCTTGCAACTTGGCCAATGTTGTCTACCTGATGTGCTGCAGGAAAGGATGTCCCGAGGCATGGTACACTGGGGAGACCATGCAGACGCTACGACAACGGATGGATGAACACCGCTCGGCAATCACCAGGCAAGACTGTTCTCTTCCTGTTGGGGAACACTTCAGCGGTCACGGGCATTCGGCCTCTGATCTTCGGGTAAGAGTTCTCCAAGGCGGCCTTCACGACACACGACAGCGCAGAGTCGCTGAGCAGAGACTGATAGCCAAGTTCCGCACACTTGAGGAAGGCCTCAACCGGGATATTGGGTTCATGTCACACTATCTGTAACCCCCACGACTTGCCTGGGCTTACTGGGTGGATTCAGGCACTGCCAGGTGGTTCGATCTACCATGTAGTCACATTCGCTCATGCCTAAGGTTTTCCCTTGGCCTTCCATATTTCTAGCCCAAGGTATTTCTTTTGGTTTTGGTATTGGCTGTTTTAAGACTAAACTAGGAGCTGGTTTTCCTAGGTTATAAATAGGTGGGTATGTATCTATATAGCTCAAATGCCCTGCACAAAACTCACTGCTATGAAATCCTTTCCTTACCTCTCTACTAATGAATCCTGGTATTGGGTGTCCAGGATACTTGGAATGCTGGGCTGTTTGATTCACCATTACCAATTCTGACCATGTCAGAGGCAATTGTTTTAGAGGTACCTGCTCCCCTGCCACCCCACCCCCCTCCCTCTGCATGGATGGGGATGTGTGAACATACCCAACATTTTGACTGCTTGGACTTTCTAGCATTTGTGTGTGCCATTTATAAGTAAGTATTCACACGTACCTCCCGAGGAGGACGCTGAAGGACCTCAGTTGATGGTCCTACCTGAGTCAGGGTTTGTACATTCAACACTATAAAGATATAAACACACGTATTTATCAGTACAGGTTTTACAGCTCTCCCCCTTTTTCTTAAAAAAGAAACAAATCCCAACCGTTGGTCATTGTCAAGTAAATAAAACTTATTTTACAGTCCTACGCAACAACCATGTTACACTCTGTTCCATGCTGTTGACTTGGCCTTTGTGATGGATGTTGTCTAATCAATCTTGATTGTAGCTGTAGAACTCCAAAAATCTTCGCTATAGCATACAATATTCTGTAAATATAAACCAAAAATGGCCTCCCTGCCTTAAGGTTAGTAACTTATTCGTTGAATTATTTCTACTTCCACTCTTTTAATACCCGCGTGTTATTCTTTTGCCATAATCTGGCCTAATCGAGCATTTTATCTGCAAATCCAAAGTAATTGAATTATCATTGCTGTAATCATAAAGTTCCAGGATTATTCATTGGGATATGGTTTTAGCTGGGCCCAGTGCCACCATCGAGGACTACACTTCTCATTAATCAAGGCTCATATTTGTCCTGAGACTACCACATCAAAAGGCCCTTCCCAAAGAATTCCTACCCCTTTTATATTTGTCATGGGTTTCACCATTACCTTGTCTCCTGGTGTAGGCAATTTAGGAGTATTTTCTCCTGCCAGTTTCGTCCAATCTCTGATCTCTGTACTGCTGCTGTGTGATTACTGCTTTTTGAGAGAATGCAGATGGTCTATTAAATCCTTCGTACATTGAAATACTGCTCCTTGGCTAACCTCAGATTGTCCTCCCCCTGTCATTGCATCCTTTGGGAGGCGCATTGCTCAAAAGGGGTTAGTCCTGTTCCTCGGGCAGGAGTAGCCCTTTGTTGCAACAATATTGCAGGCAAAGTCCACACCCACTTGTTTCCCTCTTCTAAAATAGCCTTAGCTAAACTGCTCTTCAATGTTTAGTTCATTTGTTCCACCATCTCTGAGCTCTGAGGATGATATGGTGTATGAAATCTTTGCTTTATTCCTAACATTCAACAGACTTCCTTTAAGACTCTCCCTGTGAAGTGTGTTCCCTGATCGGAATCTAACTGAAGAGGCATTCCCCATTTAGGTATTATTACATTTGCCAATATCAGAGCCACAGTTTTGGCTGTGGTATCTTTGCATGGAAATACTCCAACCCGTCTGGTAAACTGATCAACAATTACCAAACAATACGTATTTCTTTGGACCCGTGGCAAAGGTCCTGTGAAATCCATTTGTAAATTTTCCCATGGTCCTTTGGATCTTGGCTGACTTCCCATTTTAATCATGCAGGGATGACCTGGTTCCACTAGGGTGCACTGCAGGCAACTCTGGCAAAACTTCGCCACATCTCCTCATCTGCTTCCACCACCAACATTATTTTAACAAATTAAACATTTTTTCTCTGCCTTTATGTGCTAATCCATGGTATACTTTCAGCAGTGATTGCTGTATTACCTCAGAGGCTATTATTTTCCCCTCCCTTCTCCATATTCTATCATGATCTTTCTGTCCTCCATCTTTCTTCCACATTTCCTTTTCCTCTTCAGCTGCTTGCTCCTGCACTTGTTTCACATCAATAGCTGAGCAATCTTTGACTGACACAGTTGCTACTCTTGTAGTCCGTATCCATACCCAATCTTGTTTCCTAGGGCCTTCGCAGCTTTATCGGTTAAGCTGTTTCCCTTCTGTGCTTGATTCTCAATCTTTCTATGAGCTTCAACTTTTATTACTGTTGCCTGAGGGGCTGCGGGCTGCTTGGAGTAGACCTCTAATCAAATCCTCATGCTGTATTTGCCCCTGCCAGAATTTACAAAACCTCACCTACTCCAGGCTGCCATGTAATCATGCACAATTCCAAAGGCATACCTGCTAACGGTATAAACATTCGCTTCACTCCATTCTGAAGCTTTAGTTAAAGCTAATAACTTTGCTACTCGTGCTGAATTATTTCCAGGGATTCATTCTCCTGCAATCACTGTTGTCTCATCATTTACCACCGCCCACGCAGTGGAGCTGGCTGGAGGTACCAGTGAGAGGGTTGCTGGCAAGGGTGGTGGAGGAGAAGGAGGGGGGTAGGCACTCAACAGCATGGGTAGGGATCCCCTTCCTGATGCTGTGTTCCTCAGTTGAGCCCAGAGTGCCTGTATATTAGGGAGTCACCCCTAGTAGGCTGCAGACAAACACAACAGGCTTTGATGTGCGGTTGTCTTGCATGGTGACCACTGGCCATTGTCGAACTAAGCGGCTACTTAAGACCCTCAATTGGCCTTGGGGCCAGCATGCCAGCCTCCACCCTTCCAATCCAGGACTTTATCCGGGCATAATCTTTAAAGAAGCGGGGTTTCCAACCCGCCCCCACCCCGACCTCCCCGATCCTGATCACCTCCCTCTGAGGCAGGGTATGGGGAGTGGGGGAAGGGAAGAGGAAGGCATAACATTCTACTCCTAACATCAGAAATAATTTGCTTTTGCAGGATGAAGGCAATTGCTGAATTTTAATCCAAACTCTTCAAATATTATGAAGTGCTGTATATTATTGTTGAAGTTTTTACTCTGCCCTGTATAAAATGTTTCATTTTTTTACTCATCAATTGCTGAGCCCAAGCTACAGTTGTTGAATTACATTTTGTGACTTATTAATCTAAAAATATTCATACCACATTCTTTTAGTTCTTACCTTCATAACTTCGGCATCTGCTCCAGATGAGTGGGGAGGTAGACATAGTCTCGGTTTTTTGGCATCAGCTCATGCGTGCATAATTTTGTGCAGAAGTGACCGAAAAGAGTGGTCTCCTGTCTGCAACGTTTCCTGTGGGGTTTTTTTGTGTGGATAAGATCCATCCAAGTTAAATGCAGAAACCTTGCCAATAGTGGGGCTTTAGGACATTATTTCTCATTTAAATTCAGGATTATTGTCTCGTGGCTTCTGAATTGAAAATGATTTGCTAAGTGTTGCTAGCTCACAGTGTAATGGCCTGGTTAACTGCTGGGGAACACATCATAATGCATTCACTTCATTTCAATTGCATTGCAATAAAGCTGCACCCGCAATGAGAAATTCAGTTCTTTGGTAACCATCATAATAGTCCTATTGTTGTCATGCTTAAAGCATTTTAATTTGCTACAGATTTAAAAATCATCTTAGAGGAAAAGTAAATACTTTTCCTCTAACAGGAGGAAATTCTAGCAGTTGACAAAACTGGGAATTAGCCAAACATTTCAATGAAGGAGGAGGTGGTGTCGTGGTAACGTCACTGGACAAGCAATCCAGAGGCCCAGGCTAATACTATAGGGACATTGACTCAAACCAACCATGTATTTTAGATTCAGTTAATAAAAAAATGAAAAAAAAGTCTTGGTAATTGTCAATTGGTTCACTAATTCCCTTTACGGAAGAAAATTTGCTATCCTTTTCTGATCTGGCCTACATGTGACTCCAGATGCATAGCAATGTAGGCCCTCTGAACTGGCCTAGAAAGCCACTCAGTTGGATCAAACTGTTATGAGGTCAAGGAAGAATGAAATCGGACAGACCACCCAGCATCGACCAAGGCACCAACTACGGCAAAGTCCACCTCGCAAAGTTCTCCTAGTGCTAAAATTGGGAGAGCTGTCTCACAGACTAATCAATCAACCGCTTGACATAGTCATACTCATCCAAGGAAGTATCCGATCCAAGGAAGAAGCATACAGATTGGCCAAGAAAAATAATAGGCCTGAGGATTGGGAGCAGTTTAGAATTCAGCAAAGAAGGACCAAGGGATTGATTAAGAAGGGGAAAATACAGTACGAAAGTAAACTTGCAGGGAACATAAAGACTGACATTAAGAGTTTCTATAGATACATGAAGAGAAAGAGGTTGGTGAAGACAAATGTAAGTCCCCTACAGACAGAAACGGGAGAATGTATAATAGGGGACAAAGAAATGGCCAAGCAACTGAATACATACTTTGGTTCTGTCTTCACAAAAGAGGACACAAAAACAAATACCGGAAATGTTGGAGAATGCAAGAGAGAAGAACTGAGGGAGATCAATATTAGTAGAGAAATGGTGCTGGGAAAATTGAAGGGATTAAAAGCGGATAAATCCCCAGGGCCTGATAATCTACATCCTAGAGTACTTAAGGAAGTGGCTCTAGAAATAGTGGATGCATTGGTGGTCATCTTACAGGATTCTACAGACTCTGGAACAGTCCCTGCAGATTGGAGGGTAGCGAATGTCACTCCAATATTCAAAAAGGGAGATAGAGAGACAACAGGGAATTATAGACCAGTAAGCTTAACATCGGTAGTGGGGAAAATTCTCAAATCCATTATCAAGGACTTTATAACAGAGCATTTAGAAAGCAGTGGCAGGATCAGACAGAGTCAACATGGATTTATGAAGGGGAAATCCTGCTTGACAAATCTGTTGAAATTCTTTGAAGATGTAACTAGTAGAGTTGACAAGGAGGAACCAGTCGATGTTGTATATTTGGACTTTCAGAAAGCGTTTGACAAAGTCCCGCACGAGAGATTATTGTGCAAGATTAAAGCACATGGGTTTGGGGGAAGTGTATTGAGATGGATAGAAAACTGTTTGGCAGAGAGGAAACAAAGAGTAGGAATTAATGGTTGCTTTTCAAATTGGCAGGCAGTAACTAGTGGGGTGCCACAGGGATCAGTGCTGGCACCCCAGCTATTCACAATATATATTAATGATTTGGATGAGGGAACAAAATGTAACATCTCAAAGTTTGTAGATGATACCAAGTTGTGTGGGAGGGTGAACTGTGACGAGGATGCAGAGGTCCTTCAGCATGATCTAGACAGGTTGGGTGAGTGGGCTAATCAGTGGCAGATGCAGTATAATTTGGATAAATGTGAGGTTATTCACTTTGGAAGCAAAAACAAGAAGGCAGAGCACTATCTGAATGGCTGTAAATTGGGAGAAGGGAGTGTGCGGCGGGACCTGGGTGTCCTTGTGCAGCAGTCACTGAAGGTAAGCGTGCAGGTGCAGCAGGCGGTAAAGAAGGGAAATGGCATGTTGGCCTTCATTGCGAGAGGTTTTGAGTACAGGAGCAGGGATGTGTTGTTGCAATTGCACAGGGCCTTGGTGAGGCCATACCTAGAGTATTGTGTGCAGTTTTGGTCTCCTTTTCTGAGGAAAGATGTTCTTGCTCTCGAGGGAGTGCAGTGAAGGTTTACCAGGCTGATTCTGGGGATGGCGGGACTGATGTATAAGGAGAGATTGACTAAGTTAGGATTGTTTTCGCTGCAGTTCAGACGAATGGGGGGGAATTTCATAGAGACTTATAAAATTCTAACAGGACTAGATAGGGTAGATGCAGGGAGGATATTCCCGATGGTGGGGGAGTCCAGAACCAGGGGTCACAGTCTGAAGATTCAGAGTAGACCATTTAGGATGGAGGTGAGGAGACATTTCTTCACCCAAAGAGTGGTGAGCCTGTGGAATTCATTACCACAGGAAGTAGTTGATGCCAAAACATTGAATGTATTCAAGAGGTGGCTGGACATAACACTTGGGACGAATGGGATCAAAGATTATGGGGAAAAAGCAGGATTAGACTATTGATTTGGATGATCAGCTATGATCATAATGAATGGCGGAGCAGGCTTGAAGGGCCAAATGGCCTCCTCCTGCTCCTATCTTCTACATTTCTATGTTGCATGGAATCATACCTTACAATCTGCCAGACACCACTATCACCATCTCAGAGGTGGTAACACAGTGATATACACTTGGGAGGAGTTGCCCTGGGACTCCAGAATCCATAAAGTCTCATGCCATCAGGTTAAACATGGGCAATGAAACCTGCTGCTGGGTACCACCTACTGCTGCCTCCACCACCCCCCCATCCCCCAACTTGAACTGATGAATCACTACTTCTCCATGTTGAACACCAAGAAACACTGAGGGTAGCAAGATCACAGAATGTATTCAGTCAGGCTTTAGTATCCATCACCAAGAGTGGCTCAGTAGCACCACTACTAGCTGAGCTTGTTGACTCCTAAAGGACATAGCTGCTAGACTAGGCTCCACCAATCATCAGCCAGAAGTGCCGATTTGATGATCCATCTCGACCTCCTCTTGTGGATTCCAGCATCAGTCTTCAATCAAATTGATTTGATTCGCTCCATGTGATAGTAGAGAACGGCAATAGGCACTGGATACTATAACAGCTATGGGCCCTGACAACATTCCATCTATAGGACTGAAGACTTGTGCTCCTAAACAAGTTATTCCAGTATAGGTGAGATTGACCACCCTGGACCAAACTGGAGTCAATGGGAATTAAGAGGAAAAGTTAAAGTTTATTTGTCAGTCACAAGTCGGCTTACACTCACACTGCAATGAAGTTACTGTGAAATCCCCTAGTCGTCACACTCCGGGGCCTCTTTGGATACACTGAGGGAGAATTTAGCATGGCCAATTCACCAAACCTGCATATCTTTGGACAATGGGAGGAAACTGGAGCACCCAGAGGAAACCCACACAGATGTAGGGAGAATGTGCAAACTCCACACAGACAGTGACCCAAACCGGAAATCGATCCCAGGTCCCTGACACTGTGAGGCAGTATTGCTAACCGCTGTGTCGCCGTACCGCCCCTAATGTCCAAATGCAATAAGATCTGGGCAGTACCCAGGATTGGACTGATAGTGGCAAATATCATTCATGCAACAAGAAGTGCTTGGCAATGATCATCACCAACAACAAATCTTCATCTCCCCATGACATTCAGTGGCATTACCATTGATAAATCCCCCACTATCAACATCCTGGGGGTTAATATTAACCAGAAACTGAATGACTAGTCATATAAATACTGTGGCTACAAGAGCTGGCCAGAGGCTAGGAATCCTGCGGCGAGTAACTCACTTCCTGACTTCCCAAAGCCTGTCCACCATCTACACGGCACAAGTCAGGAGTGTGACGGAATAATCTCCCCTTGCCTGGATGAGTGAACACTCAAGTAGCTTGATATCTTCCAGGACAAAGCAGCTGCTTGATTGACACCCCATCCACAAACACTCTGTCCCTCCATCACTGACACACGGTAGCAGCACTGTGTACCACCTAAAAGATGCTTTACAGGAACTCGCCAAGGCTCCTTAGGCAGCACATTCCAAACCCATGACTATTATCATCTAGAAAGACGAGGGCAGCAGACATATGGGAACATCATGGAAGTTCCTCTCCACACCATTCACAATCCTGACTTGGAAATATATCAGTATTCCTTTACTATTGCTGGATCAAAATCCTGGAACTCCATCCCTAACAGAATTGTTTTTGTACCTATATAGTTGTGATAGTAGGGGATTTTAATTTTCCACATATAGATTGGGACTCGCATACTGTTAAAGGTTTAGACGGGGTAGAGTTTGTAAAATGTGTTCAGGAGAATTTTCTACATCAGTATATAGAGGTGCCAACTAGAGAGGATGCGATATTGGATCTCCTATTGGGAAATGAGTTAGGGCAGGTGATGGATGTGAGTGTGAGGGAACACTTTGGATCCAGTGATCATAATGCCATTAGTTTCAACCTGATCATGGATAAGGATAGATCTGGTCCTCGGGTTGAAGTTCTGAACTGGAAAAAGGCCAAATTTGATGAAATGAGAAGGGATCTGGGAAGTGTGGATTGGCACAGGCTGTTCTCTGGTTAGGATGTAAATGGAAAGTGGGAGGCCTTCAAAGGAGAAATTTTGAGAGTGCAGAGTTTGTATGTTCCTGTCAGGATTAAAGGCAAAATAAATAGGAATAAGGAACCTTGGTTCTCGAGGGAGATTGTAACACTGATTAAGAGGAAGAGAGAGTTGTATGAAATGTACAGGCAGCAAGGAACAGATCAGATGCTCGAGGAGTATAGAAAGTGCAAGAAGCTACTTAAGAGGGAAATCAGGAGGGCTAAAAGAAGACATGAGGTTGCTTTGGCAGACAGAGTGAAGGAAAATCCAAAGAGCTTCTATAGGTATGTTAGGAGCAAAAGGATAGTGAGGGATAAAATTGGTCCTCTTGAAGACCAGAGTGGTAGACTGTGTATGGAACCAAAAGAGATGGGGGAGATACTAAATGGTTTTTTTGCATCCGTATTTACTGAGGAAACGGGCAGGGAGTCTACGGAAATAGGGCAAACAGGTAGGGAGGTCATGGAACCTTTACAGATTAAAGGGGAGGAGGTGCTCGCTGTCTTGAGCCAAATCAGAGTGGATAAATCCCCAGGACCAGACAGGGTATTCCCACGGACCTTGAGGGAAGCTAGTGTTGAACTTGCAGGGGCCCTGGCAGACATATTTAAAATGTCAGTATTCACGGGGGAGGTGCCGGATGATTGGAGGGTGGCTCATGTTGTTCCATTGTTTAAAAAAGGTTCCAAAAGAAATCCGTGAAATTATCGGCCAGTAAGTTTGACGTCGGTGGTGGGCAAGTTATTGGAAGGTGTGATAAGGGATAGGATCTACAAATATTTGGATAGACAGGGACTTATTAGGGAGAGTCAACATGGCTTTGTGCATGGTAGGTCATGCTTGACCAATCTATTAGAGTTTTTCGAGGAGGTTACCAGGAAAGTGGATGAAGGGAAGGCGGTGGATGTTGTCTACCTGGATTTCAACAAGGCCTTTGACAAGGTCCCTCATGGGAGGTTAGTTAGGAAGGTTCAGTCGCTAGGTATACATGGGAAGGTAGTAAATTGGATTAGACACTGGCTCAATGGAAGAAGCCAGAGAGTGGTTGTGGAGGATTGCTTCTCTGAGTGGAGGCCTGTGACTAGTGGTGTGCCGCAGGGATCGGTGTTGGGTCCATTGTTGTTTGTCATCTATATCAATGATCTGGATGATAATGTGGTAAATTGGATCAGCAAGTTTGCTGATGATACAAAGATTGGAGGTGTAGTGGACAGTGAGGAAGGTTTTCAAAGCTTGCAGAGGGATTTGGACCAACTAGAAAAATGGGCTGAAAAATGGCAAATGGAATTTAACGCAGACAAGTGTGAGATATTGCACATTGGAAGGACAAACCAAAGTAGAACGTATAGGGTAAATGGTAGGACTCTGAAGAGTGCAGTTGAACAGAGGGATCTGGGAATACAGGTACAGAATTCCCTAAAAGTGACGTCACAGGTGGATAGGGTCGTAAAGAGTGCCTTTGGTACATTGGCCTTTATAAATCGGAGTATCGAGTATAAAAGTTGGAGTGTTATGGCAAGGTTATATAAGGCATTGGTGAGGCCGAATTTGGAGTATTGTGTACAGTTTTGGCCACCTAGTTACAGGAAGGATGTAAATAAGGTTGAAAGAGTGCAGAGAAGGTTCACAAGGATGTTGCTGGGACTTGAGAAGCTGAGTTACAGAGAGAGATTGAATAGGTTGGGACTATATTCCCTGGAGCGTAGAAGATTGAGGGGAGATTTGATAGAGGTGTATAAGATTTTGATGGGTATAGATAGAGTGAATGCAAGCAGACTTTTTCCGCTGAGGCTAAGGGAGAAAAAAACCAGAGGGCATGGGTTAAGGGTGAAAGGAGAAAAGTTTAAAGGGAATATTAGGGGGAGCTTCTTCACGCAGAGAGTGGTGGGAGTGTGGAATGAGCTGCCGGATAAGGTGGTAAATGCGGGGTCACTTTTAACATTTAAGAAAAACTTGGACGGGTTCATGGATGAGAGGGGTGTGGAGGGATATGGTCCAAGTGCAGGTCAGTGGGACTAGGCAAAAAATGGTTCGGCACAGACAAGAAGGGCCAAAAGGCCTGTTTCTGAGCTGTAATTTTCTATGGTTCTATGGCTCTATGGATCACAGAGACTGCAATTGTTTAAGAAGCGAATAATTAATCATCTCAATCCATGAAAATACTAACAAAAAATTTGCCTTCTATTTGCAAGACAACGTGTTTTCCTAATTAAAATAAAACTAGGGTATGTTGGAAGTGCACAACATGTTGTCAAATAAATAAAGAGAAAATCCAACTTTAATATGTTTCCAGCATAGTTATTGTTACATTTTCATCATTTACTGTTTTCCAATTTAGTTCTCCAAGTTTGTTGTGCACAGATGCCTCTGAACCCCATCACTTCTGTTGGATTTTGTTTATAAAGTTTGTCATTTTGTTTGCTATTCCCATGAGAGCTTGGGATATTTTTACTAAGTTAAAGATGCTGGATTAATGCAACTTTTAATAGCTTTGAAACTGTTCATGGAATCATAAAAATAATGCAATACAGAAGGCAACAATGTGTTCCAACTATCCAATTAATCCCTGTCTTCTCCTTACCCCAAAAATATTTTTCTTTCAAAAATGTATTTAATTCTCTTATGGATGTTACCATTACATTTGCTTCCAACACCTTACCAGGCAGTGCATTGCAGATCAGATCATATCATGTATGGAAAATAAATACTTTCTCATTTTGTCAAAGTTTCTGCAACTGAAAGCCATTTCTCCTAATTTATTTTGTCAAGATTGTCCATGATTCTGAACACCACTATCAAATCTCCTGTTAATCTTTCCAATTCTAAGCAGAACAACTTCAGTTTCTCTCATCCCTCCATGTAACTAAAGTCCCTCACCCCACGTACAATCTCTTCTCCCTCCTCTTCAAGACTTTGACATTCCTTCAAAAGTATGATGCCCGAAATTGAACACAATACTCTAGCTGAGGCTTAACCGACATTTATGAAGTTTTACTATAACTTCCTTTTGTATTCTGTTCCTATAGTAATAAAGCCAAGGGTTCCATTTCCTCCTTAGCAGGCTGCCACTTTCAAGGATTTATGTAAAAACACATCCTGGAGACTCTGTAACTTTATGCTCTTTAAAAGTTGCACTTTTTAGTTCATATTTCGGTCCCCTCAGTCTTCCTGTGAAAATCGACCATCAGCTCACGTTTTTCTCTGTGTTTAATTTCATCTTCCGTGTGCCTGCCAATGTCACCAATCGGTGTCTATCCTCCTGAATTATCCCACCCTTCCCCTCATTGTCTGTTGCACTTTGCAGTTTTGTATTATCTGCAAACTTTTGAAATCATGCTCCGTATATTCAAGTCCCAGTCATTGATATATATCAAAAAAATAAATAAATATTAAGAGCAGTGGTCCTCATACTGATGCCTTGAGAGCATCACTACATGGTTCCTTCTTGTCTGAGAAACCACCATTCACCACTTGTTCCCTGAGGGACCTTTAATTGTCAATGAAATAAGAACAGACCTGAGTGGGAGGCTTATGCGTGGTGAGAAAATCGAGACTGTAAATTACAATAGCTCTTATAATTGATTGCTTCTTCTTATTTCCCTTATTAATACAGTCAGTGCTTAATTATGCATTAAGATTATGGCTTCATGGTGCTGTGCTTTTTCCTGTGACTATTGTTTGTTTGCTGGGATTAGTAGCATCATGGATAAACCCAGCCTTTCCTCACCTCATCTGCACAGATGTGAGTTCCAGTAGAATAGAAAGACTAAGTGGGAACCTTGTCTGACTTCCACCCCACCCCCAACCATTTGCTGTAGTATATTAATATGTTACAACTCCCCCTACTAGGGTAGAATTCCCCGTTGTCCCAGGATATGCCATTTATTTTCCACAATGTACTCTGCTGATTGACTGAGCTATTCCTGAACACAATGCACACATGGAGCTATCGTTCAAACTTCCTCAAAGTCAACTTTAGGAGTTCCAAAAGGTAAATATTATTCTGTCCTTAATTTCTCAGAATTAGATCCCATCCTTGTTGCCATCTTTCTGTTGTGTACCGCACTGTGAAAAGACTCATGATGTGGACACAATGTAAGCAATTGTTCTTCGACTAACTTCATTTGCACCTCCCCAACAGAGCAGCAGATGTAATATTCTCTATCCACAATCAATCATGCTGAGGCTAAATGAAATGCATTTTGTTGCCTGGGGTAGTAGGGAACTTGCTTGCCTGCGCTCGCTGTATTACATTACTGAGCAACCACAGGAACCATTCAAACATTGGCGTTTGATTGTCAAAATGGTGTGGGCTGGCATTGAGATTTTCTCCCTAGCTACCGGTACGTTTCGTAATCCCTTCTGTTAGCATCTTTGACCTGACATACCACCGAATGTCCTGTTAACACCGTCATTTGGTTATAGTATCCACAAGCATTGGCAAATAACAGGTTTTCTTTCCAATGTATGCAGGAATTGTTTGGTGAATTCCATCAAAGAGTGTTCAAAGGTTCGATTAGTTAATCACTTTATTTGTTCTTCTTATAGTTGTGGCTGACTGCAATGTATCAGGGTCTGAAGACGGGTACCTTTTTCTGGCCCGGATCTGAAGTCAAGATAAATGGAACATACCCAAACTTTTATAAAACGTATGACAGGTACATAGAACAACATCTAGCATATTCCCTTGTTTTTGAAAATATATTGAATGGTATTTTGGTAAGTCAGTGGAATCATTTGTATTACCTCCGGGAAGTATTTTAGGCATGGCAAGGTGGTGGTGGGAGAGCACACAAGTCCAAACATCTGGAAAGAGCACCCTTGTGTGCCTATTCTTGTTGTGTCACTAGTACTGGACAATATCTTCAAATGATCGAATGGCATCAATGAAGAACATTTTAGCCACTGGAGATGCTTGGTGGCAACTCAGCCCCAAATGTTTTGAGATCAGAAGAAACACCCTGTCCGGTCAGATGCCCCAGGCCTCTGGAAGAACCACAGATCACCTCTGGTCTAGTACAAAGCAAACAATAGGTTTGGAAATGAAGGTAATAGCTAAAGTTTCAAGGTAGGAAATCAATGTTCATACGCAAAATGTTGTAGTGTTACTGGGACAAAATGGCCATCAAGCTTACAAGGTTCTTTCTTGAAACAGAGCTCAAGAACGATGGAGAACCAAGCGAAAAGAGCACTGACTTTAAAGGATGTTTCAGTCTGCTGTGTGAGTCAGCAGGTTTGTAATGGTCAATGAAAGGCAGATCACCATGGAAATGAAAAATTGGGAGTTCTAAATTCAATTAACTTATTGCCCAGGTGGTGAAGATGAAAATGACCTCTCATCCATCTGGGAATCTTGTGAATTACAAAATAGCTCACAGTTATGTGGCTGTACTGTAAAACTGAATATTGTCTTATTTGGTTTAGTACTAAAACTGATACCTGTAAATAATTGCAAATTTCAAACTCATGTATTTTTTTCTCTTAAGATCCATTGGATTTGAAGAAAGAGTTCTCACTATTCTTGAGTGGTTTGATTTGCCAAAGGAAGAAAGGTAATTATTCATATTTATAAATTACATTAGCAGAATGTACTAGCTACACCATTTTCATTGCTGTTTAGTCCATTAAAACCCGGCAAAGATTTATGGGGATACATTCCTCTAGGCCTTACTGGATTATCTGCAGTAACTTTGGGAGAAGATTCCCAAAAACCTCACAGAAAACATATGAATGATCATCTATCTGTGAATTTGCAGAGAGAGTGTTGGCAGATTTTCTGGAAAAAGACATAGCTGTGCCCAGTCTTGTTCCCACACTTGGATTAGGCTTACATGCAGAGACCCGTTGACACTGATGGCAAGAGCACCTCCACTTGTATCCGAAGCTGACTTGAGCTAGCTCAGCACAGAGCAAGCATGCAAAATTGGAACGTGCCCAGTTTCATATCCTTCACCACATGAGACACGGAATTTTTTGGAAGGTTGGGGGGGGGGGGTGGTTGAGTTAGCAAGCAATGCATCTAATGAACATTGTGGCCACAGGTGGGACTTTTGTCCTCACTTGGAACTAAGTCCATTGGCCTTGGAGAGATGCTGGCCAATCAGATTGGCTGACCGCTATCCAGCCCAGTGGTTCTCAACCTTTTCAGTAACACGGCACACTTCAATGAGACAAACAACTCCACAGTGCACCCACTTTTTTCAGCTGAATTGATTGCTCATCAACATCACATTTGATCACTTAAATAACACCCACATCTCTAGAATCACAGCAAAAGCATCATATATATTGCTTTTTTAAAAATTTTAAAAAGCAAAGGGGGATACTGTACAATATGTTGACCCGTGTGTTTGCAATGGGAATGTGAGAGAGTTACCAATTCTGGACCAACTGAAGCTTGATGGATGGAAAAGGAGAAAGCTTTGAGGAGAGCATTTAAGGAAATCAATCCTGGAGATTATGAAAACATGGGTTAGTGTTTCAGCAGAGGAGGGAAATGGCTGAGGGAGACAAGTGAGTTTTGTGGATATGTGGAAAGTTGTTGTTTTCAGTACTGACCAGGTAGACAAAATTTGGGTCGATCAGAGCATACCAAAGCTCTGAATCACCTGGTTCCATCTGAGTGGGCAGGAAGGGATGCTGTTGGAGTTGTAGCAATTACACACACACACTGGCATGAACCCAAGAGGGTGGATTCATTGTGTTAGTATTGAACTGAAGGAAATTTCCATTCATGCTGAATTTATGTCAGACATTATTCAGACAGTAGTCAAAGAGAAGGATAATAGCCAGTAGACTTTGGCAGAACAAACCAATATTGAGTCAATATAAAATGGGTCAAATATTTTGGATAATGCTGTGTGATCCAGTTCATACCATAAAACAGCGAATCAGAAAATATACTGTGTAAATGTAGTTCATGTTACAGGGATTAATTGGCTTTCAACTGTGTGCGAAATATTTTTAGACACTAAAATACAATTATAATGTGAGATATATAATGAAAGCATTTATCTATGAGCTTCTGTGCAGTGTCCCATTGGTGAGTTGGAAAAGTATTGCCCAACATGGAATAGAGCCAGACAGTTCAGTAAAGTGTTAGCCTCACTCTGCACATTGCTTGCTGATCTCAATGGGACTGGTATTTAAGGTTATTACTTTTAGTATTGTACATGTAATTCTGGGACTCAACTCAAAACATTCCACAAGGCAACTTTTATAGATTTCTTTTCATCTAATTCTAAATGGCACTTAACTTTCCAGCTGTCTAGCAAAGCAAATTGATGAGCAGTATTACTTAATGCTCCTTATGGGCGCAATAAGAGAACAAAGGAAAATTCTGGTGTCTGGATGACATTCTCGTGCCAGTAAAGGTAACCAGCTGGTGGACTATCGGATGGCCCCAGTGTATCAGGGATGCTCATTTCTGCACAGCCAATGCTGGGGCCCTAATTCCTCCCTGAATTTCCAACATCAGCCACTCAGGGCCTGACCCATCCTTGAGGCTGTTCAGCTGAACCAGGATTTGAACCCTTTGAACTGCCACACTCCAGCTCTGGGTCCATTACACTCCTGCTTTGGGTCTGCCAACTTCTGGTTCCCCCTTCCCCAGCTCTCTTCAGCACCGCACTCCCAGGTCACAGTCCCGTGTTTTTTGATCTTTCTTGGGCTCCTGCGGCGCGCCCTGTTTAAAGCCCACTCCAGGCCACGCCACGCTTGCAAGCTTCCCAGCAGATGGGGATGACTGCTCGGATGCATCCAGGCACAGCGCTGCAGTTGTCTAGAAGAGGCACTGCACAGCGTACCTGGGATTAATTCTCAGGATATAGAGGTGAGGTAAGTGGGATGGGACTCCTGGGGGTGGTCGCCGGAGGAGCTGTTAGGTTATCAGGGGATAGGCTGGCAGTGAGGGAGGGAGGACAGGAGGTGTCTGGTCCTTGAGAAAAGGGCACCTGTAGTTAGAAATCCCCACCTGAGATTGAGGATATTACATTTTTGTTCTGCACACTGGGCCATCTGGTACCTGCCACCTGAAAAGCTAAGGCTGGGTGGGAAAGGCCCTTAAGTGGTCAATTGCAGCCTTTGGTGCAAGGGTGGACTTCCCTCTTGAGACCCTGTCTGCCCCATCATAAAATCATGTCTTGGTTGGGGCAGGTGGGATCCAGGAGGGAATCCTGTCCATGCCATTTCACACTCCTGTCCCTGGTGGGTTTTGAGGCAGGGGGCGGCTGGGTAGGGAATGGGGGGGGGGGGATTTCAGGCCAATGCATTTGCACATTGAACGTAAAGAAGGCTTCAAATTATAATTAAGCACCACCACCTCCTTTTAAAATTCTGCGTAGAGAATACTTTAAACTGAAGATCTGAGCTCATTAATGAATGGAGGCTGGTTTAATGACTGTGCGTAGCTGTGTGTGTGTTCATTCAGCTGCTTTGCACTGTAAATTTAACCTCATTCCCCACGACATCTGTTTGAACAGAAATAAACTTCCACATTCTTGCCTTGAGAGTACCGTTTAGTAATTTACAGCTTAATATTTAAAATGAGATTTGGGTTTTCAGTTGGAAATGGCTCACCATATTAAAAAAAAAATTATGCAGTGAAAATAATCTTTTTGTTTAAATAGGTAGCTGAAGAGGGAGGGAAAGTATTGATGTACCTCCTCCCCCACCTCCATTAACGGCCATTTTGTTGAATAATGAAAAAAAAGACAGTGGAAGCATTTTAATCTTTAATTATTTATCCAATTTCCTACTTAAGTGTAGCTGCTAATTTTCTAATGGTATCAATTCACACACTTTGTATCATCAATAAATTTAGCAAACCACCTTTTACATAGCACCTTGATATATGATTTAGAATGCTTTCTGTGGTGAATTGTTTTGCAGTTGTGACTAGTGTTATGTAGGCACATCAACCCTCAGTGCATAGCAAGATCCGAAAGGCAAGAATTGCTAACTACATCTTTACTGAGCATAGAAATTTGCAATACTGAAAAACAGAAAACAGATCATGGAGATGACTGTGTGAGCATCTCAGCAGTGAGAAACATGCTGCAAAATTTACGTAGTGATGTCTTGGATCTATATTCCTCTCATTCCTGGAGGTAATCCCATACATCTTTGAAAGGTCACTTCGCAAAGAGGAACCTCCCCAATATGCCTCATCTGGCCATCAGCTCTGAGGTGGCACCTTGCCACCAAGTGATTTCCAACCTGTAACGGTTTAGGCTTCAGTAGCTCTGCCAATTTTACATCATTATGTTGGAATCCTGAGGGCCCAGTAAAATACAAAGTGGCTGACTGTGTTACTCAATTGTCAACATAACTGAAAATCACGTTAAGAACTAACATTTATACACTAGTGCTCTTCTGGACATTGTAAATTAACGGTTGCCCCATTATAAATGAAAATCAGAATCTGATTTGTCCTTTTTATTGTCTTTGCAATCTACACTCCTGCGTTTACAAATATTTAGTATCCACGCCCCTAGATCAAAGATGAAACTATCAAATTGTTGCATTCATTCTGAAGGCTTTAGCCATCAGAATGGTTAGCTGTATCTACAATATTTTAACCTTTTAAAAAATTATTTTAATTGTGATGTGAACTGTTGAAAGCACAGATGGTGCCCTATTGGATGTTTATATTCAGTGGCTGTTGATTTTCACTTTGTGAATAGTCAGCAATGGAGAGATCTGGAAACAATTAAGCGCAATACTCCATTAACCGGTACTTGCGATTTTATATGTTTTCCAGTGTCAACATATTATAGTATTGCCTGTGTAAAGAATTAGTGCGTATGTGTTCTTCAAAATAGATTTGTTGCTGTTGTTTTAGGCCTGATTTCTACACCCTGTATTTGGAGGAACCAGATCATTCAGGGCATTTCTATGGGCCTAATAGCAATGAAGTAAGTTCATTTTGGTTCTTTTCTATAGAATCATGAAATCCTTAGTGCAGAAGGAGGACATTTGGCCCATCAAGTCTGCACCGACTCTCCAAAGGAGCATCTTGCATAGGCCCAGCTCCCCACCCTACTCCTGTAACCCTGCTCATTTACCATGGTTAATCCACTTAACCTACAAATCTTTGGACACTTAAGGGGCAATTTAGCATGGTCAATCCTCTTAACTGGTACATCTTTGGACTGTGGGAGGAAACCTACGCAGACACGGGGAGACTGTGCAAACTCACAGTCACCCAAGTCTGGAATTGAACCCGGATTACTGGCACTGTGAGGCAGCAATGCTAACCACCATGTTGCTGTTTAAAGAGATTGTAGGTTAATTTAATAATGTTATAAAATATAATATTCTGTCCAAATAATTCTAGTGTATCAAAATGGGATTGTGGGTATTAACACTGTCAATGTACTTGTTATGGGAAAATTATGCACAGTTCCTTCATGTAAGCTGAATGACCTGACTTCAGCAGTGAATGCTACAGTGTCCCTGGGCTAGGAAAAGGAAGTGAAAACCAGTCCAGGTTGGCAATTACTGCTACCCATTGATCCCTGTATAGAAAGTGCATTTGTGTAGATGTGAGGTAATAGCAGGATTGAACTTGCTAATGTGCAGCTTCAAAACACATATATGTGCACATGCTCATGCATATACACAGGTTATACACACACACACACACATATAAATGCACATACACACAAAAATGCACACAGATAAACATGCATGCACACATACATACAAAAAAAACCCGTATGCAGAAGGTAAGGAGTTTATAGGTCCCTTAACAGTAACTACACTGTAGGATGGCGTATATGGGAATATATAATGTGGACTTGTAAGAAAGGTACTGCAATAATCATGGGTGATTTTAATCTATGTATAGATTGGATGGATCAGATTGGCAAAGATAGCATGGGAGATGAGTTAATAGTGTGTTGTCAGGATAATTTCTTAGAACAGCTAGAATCTAGACCTAGTAATGTGCAATAAGACAGAAGTAATTAATTAGTGAAGGTGCCTCTAAGTAGTAGCAATCATAATTTGATTGAATTTTGCATTCAGTTTGAGGGTGAGAAGAATGAATCTAAGACTAGTGTTTCAAATGTAAATAATGGCAATTACAGGAATATGAAGACTGAGCTAGCTAAAGCGAACTGGGAAATTAGGTTAAAGGGTAGACAGTAGAGGTGCAGTAGCAGACGTTCAAGGAAATACTTCTTGATGGAATGTATCTTTGCTGAGTGTCCTGAAAGAAAAATTCTATGAGACAAGTGCATCATCTGTGGTGAATGAAGGATGTAAATGATTGTATCATACAGAAAGAACAAGCAGACAATTCTGTTAAGATTAGTGATAGGTTAAAAGATCAGACAGAATTTAAAAATCAGCAAATAATAACTAAAATCTAATGAGAGAAGAAATTTAGAATCTGGGAGAAAGCCAGCTAGAAAATGAAAAACAGATAGCAAGAGTTTCTACAAGTATTTAAGAAGTAAGAGTAATTAAAGGCATCTCTAGAGAGTGAGAATGGGGAATTTATAATGGGAAATAAGAAAACAATGGAACCCCCACCGCCCCTCCCCCAGCAACTCCACCCCATGCTACTGATTTGTCCAGCCTGCTGTCATGGACAGAGTTCATGTATTTGTTGTTGTCCATGATCAAAGTGCTTTAATATGCGAGGGTAGTGTGTTTTCTTACCTTCAAAATGAGTCATCTGCATTTAAATGATTCTAGCTTCTGTGATTTAAATTTCCAGGTTCCTGTTAGGAGTGACTTTTTGATATTTTGATCCGGAAATGAACCCATCTCCCATTTCCGCCTCCCCCTGCAACAATCTAACCCTAAGATATCTGTTATAAGCCATTTTCTAAGTTCTGCAATACCAGGCATGGCTACAAATCTCAATAAAAATATAACATATGCAAGTATCTTGGCAACATTAACTCATTCATGATTTCTTCTTATTATGCTGCTAAGTGACCATTGTCTGCTAAGCTAAAATAAAGATCATCCTAGAACTGCAGCAGCAATGACACGAGTATGATGATAATAGAATGAGATGGTGAAAACTGTTTGGGCCTTACTATGTATCATGCATTTCAGACTCTGTTTTTTCTCTTAATATATAGGTCGGGAAAGCGCTGGAGAGAGTGGACACAATAATAGGAATGCTGATGGATGGACTCAAGCAAAGAAACCTGCAGCGATGTGTCAACTTGATTCTGTTGTCTGACCATGGTATGATACCAAAGTAGTAAACACAACTCCTCTAGACTTTCACATTGCTTCTCAGAATGACTACATTTTCATCAGAAGATTTCAATAGTTTTCCTCAGATCCTACATGAAGAGTATTTATAGTAAAGTTGAGCAGTCCAAATGAAGACGTGGTTGCAAAGCTTTTTTATTATCTCTTTTTAACAAGCTTTAGCCAGGTTGTAACAACCCCTGGATATTATAAAGGTTTGACTATCCTCATTAATGTACCTTCTATTGAAGTGTGCATGGTGATGGGTTCTCAAGTTTGGATACAGAAGATTAAATTAACATTTACTTTAAACCTTCACGGAGAAAGCTACAGACTTTAGTGAGATATTTCTGTCCATATTATGGGGAGAACTACCGTAGCTATATCTTAATTGTGAGAGAAATTTCTGTCCCAATTACGGGGAAAACTATCATTGCTATTTCTTTACTGTGACACCAGACAGCTGTCGAATTTTGGCCACTTCTCTGAAAATGCGATTGTTTGGTGGTGATAGACTTTTTAACAACCCACAATGGCTTTAATGAGCTTCTTAATAGAAGTGAATGAGTTCCCAAGACCCACTTCCTCCACTGCCCTCGGGCAAATGGTGAAGGATGGAGATGGAGCGGATCTTCATGCCGGATAATATTGCAGTCACGTTTTGTTTACCGCTCACCTCTGTTCCTGCGGCCAAGAAATTCTGGAGCTTTGGATTAGCCTGACATCAAGCAAAAATATGATTAGATTTGTCGGTGATGACTCTTACAATCAAATATTCTGCCATATTCAGTGTCATACTTGAAGCATAAAGGATAGTACTATTGTGCAGGTACTAGAAATCTGCTCTTGTCTATCTAACTACCGTGGTTTGAACCACTATATTCTGAAGAAAAATATGTAAAAGCAAAAGAAAAGTGAGGAACCAAAAACCTCATTGAAGTTCATCCCTGTACTATCCTGCACCATTCTTTTGCCTCTACTATCCTGCCTTTAAGAATTCTTCCTGAAATGTTTCTTTTCATTTTATTTTTAACCAATCCCAATTCATGTCTTCTGATCCATTGGTCTTGGTTTATTTTAAAGCAATATTTTGTAACAGTCCACTTGATTGGTTATCCATCCACTAGCTTCACCATTCACTCCCTGCAGCACTGATGCATTGTGGCAGCACTGATGCATTGTGGCAGCACTGATGCATTGTGGCAGCACTGATGCATTGTGGCAGCACTGATGCATTGTGGCAGCACTGATGCATTGTGGCAGCAGTGTGCATCATCTACAAGATCATAGAGCTCATAGAAGATGCACTGCAGTAACTCAATGAGGCTCAGTTGACAGCACCTTCCAAACCCTCCACCATCTGGAAGGACAAAGGCAGCAGATGCACGGGCACACCACCATCTATGAGCTTCCTAACAGCATAGTGGATATACCTACACCAGATGGGCTGCAGTGATTCACTAAGGCAGCTCACCGCTGTTAGGAATGGGTTAACAGTCATCTTCTGCTTAAGTTCTAAATTGGATTTAATAGATTCCATAGAATCCCTACAATGCAGAAGGAGGCCATTTGGCCCATTGAGACAACAATCCTACCTAGGCCCTATCAGTATAACCCCACATATTTACCCTGCTAATCTTTCTAACCTACGCATCCTGGGACACTAAGGGGCAATTTAGCGTGGCCGATGCACCTAACCCGCATATTTTCAGACTGTGGGAGGAAACCAGAGCACCCGAAGGAAACCCACGCAGACACGGGGAGAACATGCAAACTCCACACAGACAGAGATCCAAGCCAGGAATACAACCCGGGTCCCTGGAGCTGTGAGGCAGCAGTGCTAACCACTGCGCCACCGTGCTGTCCTCATTTAATAGTAGTCACTGGGATATATAAAGAGGTTACAAAGAGGTGGCACTGGTTGTTGGGGAGAATTGTATGTGGAGTTGATTCAAAGAAATAAAGGTAATTTTTGAAGAAGCAGAACTTGTGTTTCCTTTACTGAACTGCAACCGAGAGGCTCAAACAACCGTCACCTTCACAAGGCTATTGGGGATGGGCAACAAATGCTGGACTTGCCAACAATACTCGCATCCTAAGAACAAACAAAGACATTGAATAATTATGGTTTATCCATTTGACCAAATGCTGGCTAATATTTCATGTGCTTAAAGTTTTCCTTTCACTGCTGAAACTTCTCTGATATTTTAATGGAGTTTTCCATGGGATGTTTTATTGTTTGCCTCTGTACTCTTTCCAAAGCATTCATATCATTACTACTTTGTAGTATGGTGTAATCTACAAAACCTTTCTTGTCAGTTCAAAACATGGCCTATTTTAATTGCTCGCACAAAGAGAATGCTAGCCTAGTTTATAGGCTTTTAGAGAAATGTTATATTCACTGAAAATCTGCTGACTTTCCTTAATTTTTGATAACTTGCAGGAATGGAAGAAGTTGACTGTAAAAAGGTTGCATATATGACTGAATATTTAGACAATGTCGAGAACATCTACATGCGTTATGGATCAGCTGCTCGGATAAGAGCTAAAGATGTCCCCAAGGACTATTTCACATGTAGGTAATCAAGATGTTTAAGTATTTCATGTACTATTAGAGCATTTAGTAAACAGGGTTTACACTTTTCTTTTGTGAAACCAAGTAGGCTGTTTGAGAGGAGGTGAAATATAAGTGTGAACTTTGTGCTTTTGCCTTCCCACAATCTATCTTTCCAAAAACACTATTGCAGCAGCATTATATCTGCAAAAAAAAAATGGATACAGCTAAAAACAGATGCTGAGAATATCTGAAGTGCATCCAATTACTTTTCTGACCATCACCATCATGATTGGAACAATCCTGAAGTATTGGTGGTGTTGAAGACGATCATCTAGGGCTGTGTATGGAGATTCTTAAGCTTAAGGAGGTCAAACCTTGTATATTCAATTAATGAGGACAGCTTGCATAAATATAGAAACATAGAAGAAACATAGAAAAACTACAGCACAAAACAGGCCCTTCGGCCCCACAAGTTGTGCCGAACATATCCCTACCTTCTAGGCCTACCTATAACCCTCCATCCTATTAAGTCCTATGTACTCATCCAGAAGTCTCTTAAAAGACCCTATTGAGTTTGCCTCCACCACCACTGACGGCAGCCGATTCCACTCACCCACCACCCTCTGTGTGAAAAACTTCCCCCTAACATTTCCTCTGTACCTACCCCCCAGCACCTTAAACCCGTGTCCTCTCGTAGCAGCCATTTCCACCCTGGGAAAAAGCCTCTGAGAGTCTACCCAATCTATGCCTCTCAACATCTTATACACCTCTATTAGGTCTCCTCTCATCCTATGTCTCTCCAAGGAGAAAAGACCGAGCTCCCTCAGCCTATCCTCATAAGGCATGCCACTCAATCCAGGCAACATCCTTGTAAATCTCTGCACCCTTTCAATCTTTTCCACATCCTTCCTGTAATGAGGCGACCAGAATTGAGCACAGTACTCCAAGTGGGGTCTGACGAGGGTCTTATATAGCTGCATCATTATCCCCGGACTCCTAAACTCAATCCCTCGATTGATAACGGCCAGCACACCATACGCCTTCTTAACCACCTCCTCCACCTGCGGGGCCGATTTTAGAGTCTTATGGACCCGGACCCCAAGGTCCTTCTGATCCTCTACAGTACTAAGAGTCTTTCCCTTTATATTGTACTCCTTCATCCCATTTGACCTGCCAAAATGGACCACTACGCATTTATCTGGGTTGAGGTCCATCTGCCACTTCTCCGCCCAGTCTTGCATCCTATCTATGTCCCTCTGTAACTTCTGACATCCCTCCAGACTATCCACAACCCCACCAACCTTCGTGCCGTCGGCAAACTTACCAACCCATCCCTCCACTTCCTCATCCAGGTCATTTATGAAAATGACAAACAGCAAAGGTCCCAGAACAGATCCCTGGGGCACACCACTGGTGACTGACCTCCATTTAGAAAAAGACCCATCTATACCCACTCTCTGCCTCCTTTGGGCAAGCCAGTTCTGGATCCACAGGGTAGCAGCCCCTTGGATCCCATGCCCTCTCACTTTTTCTGAAGCCTTGCATGGGGGACCTTATCGAACGCCTTGCTGAAATCCATATAAACCACATCTACCACTTTCCCTTCGTCAATGCGTTTAGTCACATTTTCGAAGAACTTCACCAGGCTCGTAAGGCACGATCTGCCTTTGACAAAGCCATGCTGAGTATTCTTGAGCATACCAAACCTCTATAAATGCTCATAAATCCTGTCCCTCAGGATCTTCTCCATCAGCTTACCAACCACTGAGGTTAGACTCACAGGTCGGTAATTTCCTGGGCTATCCCTATTGCCCTTCTTGAAAATAGGAACCACATCCGCAATCCTCCAATCCTCCGGCACCTCCCCTGTCTCCATCGACGATGCAGAGATCATCGCCAGAGGGTCTGCAATCTCTTCCCTCGCCTCCCACAGTAACCTGGGGTACATCCCATCTGGACCTGGCGACCTATCTATCTTGATGCCGTTCAAAGATTCCAGCACAACCTCTTTGTTAAATTCCACATACTCAATCATTTCAGTCCACCGCAAGCCCGTAGTACATCCACCCAGGTCCTTCTCCTCTGTGAAAACCGGGGCAAAATACTCATTAAGCACCTCTGCCATTTTTACTGGTTCCGTACAGATTTTCCCACCTTCACCTTTTATGGGCCCTATTCCTTCACGTCTCATCCTTTTACTCTTCACATATTTATAGAACGCCTTAGGGTTTTCCTTAATCCTACCTGCCAAGGCCTTCTCGTGACCCCTTCTGGCTCTCCTAATTTCCTCCTTTAGTCCCTTCCTACAAGCCGTATACTCATCTAGATCCCTATCTTTGCCAAGCTCTCTGAACCTTTTGTACGCTTTCCTTTTCTTCTCGACTAGGTCCCGCACAGCTTTCATGCACCACGGTTCCTTTAACCGACCAACTCCTCCCTGTCTGCTCAGAATATGCCTTGTGCTCCCTTGAATCATAGAATAGAAACCCTACAGTGCAGAAGGAGGCCATTCGGCCCATCGAGTCTGCACCAACCACAATCCCACCTAGGCCCTACCCCCACATATTTACCCGCTAATCCCTCTAACCTACGCATCTCAGGATTCTCAGGGGCAATTTTTAACCTGGCCAATCAACCTGACCCGCACATCTTTGGAGTATAGACTATTGAGGGGAGATCCGAATCAGCTGCTTGTACTGTCATTAGGAACTGATAGGTTAGATACATTGGGCAGGATTTTCTGACTGTTCCCGCCGACAGGATTTTCGGGTTATGGTGACGGCAACTCTCTGCGGCATGTTTTGCAGTGGCGGAGGGTGCGAACAACGGGATACCCTGTTGACAGTGGTGGGACCAGAAGATCCCACCGCCGGAAAATAGCAGGCCCCCTCTGCTGCCACAGGGAGAATCCCAACCAAAGAAGCTATTTCCTTTGGTAGGAGAATCGAGAACAAGGGGTTACTTTTTAAAATTAGAGCTAGGCAATTCAGGAGCAAGATCAGAAACCATTTGTTACAGGTTAACAGAAATCTGAATTCCTTCCTTGGGTGTCTGTGGATGGAAGTTAGCAGATGAAGGTTTCAAGACTGAGGTTATCAAGGAGATGCGCAGTTCAGTTATAGGTCAGCCATGACCTAAACGTGAGGGGCTGAATGGCCTACTCCTGTACTTGTATTCAATTATCACCTGCCAGGTGTCTACTACCTATAACACCATCATCCCTCTGCTGCAGGGACTGTCCATTTTTCATTCCCCTGCTTTGCTTCAAATTCTAATAGATCAGTGGGACAAAGTTAGTGGATATTGTTCATGCAGTAAGATACTCAAATGAGGTCTTTCATGTGAAATGGATACATGCCGGGCCATGAGGTTACGGATTGTGGTTGAGTACAATTCAATGCTGCCGATGGCCCACAGTGCATCATGGATGCCCCGTTCTGAGCTGCTAGATCTGTTCAAAGTCCATCCCATTTTGTATGGTGGGAGTGCCATTTAACATGATGGAGGGTATCCTCAATGTGAAGACCGAGCCTTGTCTCCAGAAAGACTGTGTGGTGGTCACTCCTACCGGTACTGTCATGGGTGGATGCATTTGTGATGGGCAGGTTGGTAAGGGTGTGGTCAAGTATGTTTTTTCCTCTTGTTGGTTCCCTCACCACCTGTGGAAGTGGGGTGGGGGGAAGTATTAAATTTCACCCCCTGGTGTCTATCAGCAAAAACTGTGGGAATAATAAAATGTGAACTTGCCAAGTTGAATTTCCGCTCAGCTCTATTATCATAAGAGATATTTAAATGGTGATAGATGCTTTGTCATGGTGGGGGAAGGAAAGAAAAATGAAGAAATTGGCCCTTGTCTTCTCCGAGCTTTCTATTGACAGCGGTTGGTAGGACTTTGGCTGGAGTCGGAGACTTGAGTTTGTCCTTTTGAATGGGTAGGTGTGAGGTGCTGGAGGACATCAGAAGGGAAATAGTTTTCCTTTAACCAGCCATACCTATGTGACTGATCCTATTGGTTTTTTTTCAGTTGATTCAGAAGGTCTTGTGAACAATCTCACTGTAAGTACTTTTCACAACTTTCTCAAGCATGATGAATTTAATATTTTCCTTGTATAACCACTGTTATAATTGAAAAATAATAGTTAGGTTCTAAATGAGGTCTTGTGGCACAGTTTCTGAGCACGAAGCTCTGGATTCAGATCCCACTCCAGGACTTGATGGCTGCAGAGGATGCGTTTATAATCAATCTCTGTGGCCATGCCATCGAACTGCAAATCCTTCTAACAAATACACAAGAGTGGGAGAGTCCCCTGGTCAGCTATGCTTCATGTGGAGTGGTGCACTTCAAGCTACAGCCTCTGGCTTCAGGCTAATGGCTTGTTCCATAAATGATGTGGAGATGCTGACGTTGGACTGGGGCAGGCACAATAAGAAGTCTCCTTTTTGAAGGGATAGTGCTCCGAAACCTCGTGCTACCAAATAAACCTGTTGGACTTTAACCTGGTGTTGTGAGACTTCTTACTGTGCCTGTTCCAGAAAAACATAGCAACAGAAAACAGACAAAAGCATTTACTTTGTCTGCCTTGCACATTTTGAGAAATGGAAAGTCTTTTCAGTCTAAGTTCTAAAACTGTAATTTTGAAATATAATGCAAGCAGTTAATATGTAAGTTTTTTGTTGCACCAGTGCAGATCACCGCAGCAACACTTCAAGCCCTACCTGAAACATTTCTTGCCAAAGCGTTTCCACTATGCCAGCAGTAGAAGAATTGAAGATGTTCATTTGTATATGGACCCACAATGGCAGGCTAACCTGTAAGTTGAACAAAAGACAAATTCTGCATGCTGGAAATAAGAAAAATATAGAAAACATTGGAAACACTCATTAGATCAGGCAGCATCTATAGGGAGACCACAAGCTAACATGATAGACATTGAACTTTTCCGCAGAACTTGAACAAGGATTCTACATACAATTTCAAACTGTTGTCTCCACAAATTCTTCCTAATTATCTGCCTGTATCCAAATTTTCTGTTAATCTGTAAGTTAGTTCTAGCTATTAACCTTGAATTATTTACAGATGGACAATTGTAATTCTTTACAGATGGAACATTCTCAGAGGCACGAAACAATTACAGAGTAATGGTTTAAGCTTCAAGGATGACCGCTACTAATGCAATCTAATTGCAAGCAGACACCATGGTGACCCTCTCTTTAGTGAGGGTTTCTGTGTAATCATCAGATTACCTCTAATAGGGGTTATTGGATGGGGTTACATTTTACAATCACTTTTGGTACATTTTACTATGTGCCTCAGTTAATCTAATATCTCTTACAGAACTTGGAGAGGAGAGGTCCTCCTGCTTTCCTTTACTTCATCAATAAATTTAAGTCAATAAAGACCGTATATACTTGTGCCAAAGTCAATCTCATGTCAAAGTTGACCCCGTGATTTTTGGCCTAAAGTGAATGTAATTTTTTATGCATCTTTGTGTATTTTTTATGTAAAATATGGCCCTAGTTTGTCAGGGGTCAAATTGCGTTGTGATTTTTAATGAGTTGCTGGTTCATTAACCTAAAGGCACGTATGGGAACCTTTAAGTTTTGCCTCTGCCAATTCTAGCAGCAATCTTCCAGACGATCAACAAAACTAATGTGCACCATGTGATCTATCATGATGCCTTTGAAAGAAAAACAAATACGCGTCTCAATTTAAACTGGAGAAAGAAGCGGCTTAACGAGCATTGACAAAATGGTCATATTATCACCCGTGGAGACATCTGTCTCTACACTCAGAGAAGTAAAGAAAGATGATAGTCAGAATTCTCTGGCGTTTCACGCCCCACTACTGCTGCCAGTGAGAATGGAAAACTTGGCACTCAGCCAAATCTTCATTCACGGCCGTGTGATTGGAGAATCCCAGCCGTGGGCGAGGTTGGAGAATCCGGCCCGATATTTCAGAATTCAGTGCCAGGTGGTGCACAAAATTCGTGAAATGGCACAATATAATATTCCGTCCGAAAACAAAAATTTCAGTGTCTTCTACCTGAACTAGATAATAGTAATTAAATTCCACCATTTTATCATCCAACATAGAGAGACGAATGTGGGCTGATTGGCCTACATTGGAAACACGGATGAAACATTGATGAGCTTTGACATGCTAGCAAATAAGACCATTACCAAGACTGGTGAAAGAAAAGTCCTTGTAAAGACAACTGGCCCATGAGACTATGGTGTTCGCAGTGGTTCTATCTCATATGGTGGGTGGCACAAAGATAAAGCCAGTGGTGATATTCAAGTGCAAAGCTCTCCCCAAGATAAATTGCAGAAAGGCATTGTTCATGACAGAGGCTGGATGAATAAAGGTGGTTACTGGAAATGTATGGAATTTGAGACCAGGAGGACTACGTTAAAAAAGAAGTTTACTCGTCCAGGGACATGCTCAATCCCACCTTGTCGACGATTTAGCCTGTGATGTAAAATCAATCAAAACAGACGTGGCAGTTATTTCCAGCGGTCTTAGTAGGTGTCATCCAGCCTTGGATGAGTGCATAAATAAACCTATCAAGGACAATATGCAACAAATCTGGAATGATTGGATGTTGGAAGGTGAAAGAACATTCGCTGAAGGTGGAAATGTGTGAGCACCTTCACCAGCAATACTGTGTCAGTGGGTCATAAACACGTGGAATGAACTTAATCTCATTAGTGTTAAAAAAAATCATGCCACTCATGGATTCAACAGCTTCCGACTCCACTCAGTGTTTCCTCTTCAATAATGCAGACTCTGGATAATAACAGCATCACGGAACATTAAGATAACAAGAACTGGGGAAAGCAGTAGGTGATTGAGCTTGCTCTGCTCTTTATAAGATCATGGCGAATTTGGTTGTGGCCTCAGCTCCACTTTCTTGCCCTTATCCCAGAAGCCTTGACTCTCGTGGATCACAAAACACTGGGCCCTATTTTACTATTTTAAGAACATAAGAACTAAGAGCAAGAGTAGGCCATCTAGCCCCTCAAGCCTGCCCCGCCATTCAATAAGATCATGGCTGATCTGACAGTGGGTTCAGTTCCACTTACCCGCCCGCTCCCCATAACCCTTAATTCCCTTCATGGTTAAAAATCTATCTATCTGTGACTTAAACACATTTAACGAGGTAGTCTCTACTGCTTCATTGGGTAGAGAATTCCAAAGATTCACTACCCTCTGGGAGAAGAAGTTCCTCCTCAACTCTGTTCTAAATTGACTCCCCCGTATTTTGAGGCTATGCCCCCTAGTTGATTCTAAGTGCTGGGCAGACTTGAATCTGGGATTGTTTCAGATCCGACTTTTAGACCCGTCCTCGGGTGCCCCTATACGCACTCTGCCTGCAAAAATATCAGCGATTCCGAATCGTGCTGTACAAGCCTGTGAGTGTGGCTTAACGTGCCTGAAACACTGCAGCTCCGATTGACACCTCCAACTGCGCATGCGCAGAAAAATAAATGATAGAATAACTCTCCCCTATCACTGCGCTCCCGGATAATGCCTCCTGCTGGCCCCCACAGATATTGCCCCACCACCCAGAACGATTCCGAGCCCCTCCCCCCGCAATGATTTCAGGCAGAGTGGCAGCGGAACCCCTTCCCCCTCCCCCACTGATCTCAGGCAGAGAGATCCACACTCCCCCCTCCACCTACAGATATCAGACAGGGTGATCCCCCTCACCCCCACCCCAGACCCTCCCGCACAAGGCCTCCATCTCCTCTGCACTCTGATGGCTGTGTGATACCTCCCTCTCTCTCCCCTATCCCCAATCATTGCGGCACTGATCCACCACCCGCCCCCCTCCCCATCGGCACACCTGCTAGTGCTCACTCGCCTTCCCCTCAATGCTAACAAGCAAACTGCATGGAACTTGCTGGAATGCTCTGCTAAACTGCCTGCCCTGATCTGCCCTAATGAGGGGCAGCTCCATTAAAAACTCAAGAATAGACAGGCAGGCAGTACAGGACAATGTGCGCACGACCAGCCCCCTGATTTTCTGGGGGCGACCTGGGGAGGCTGCTGGATGCAGCAGAGGTGAGGCGGGACACCCTCTTCCCCCCAGGAGGACACAGACCCAGGGGTGCTGATGGAAATGCAGCCTGGGAGGAAGTCGCCGCCTCGGCCAGTGCCAGGGCAGTGGCCCCCCCGAACCGGGAAGCAGTGCCGGAAAAAAGTCAATGACCTCATCCGAGCAGCAAGGGTGAGTGCTGAACCCCATCTTGCATCTTCCCCCAAATCTCCCCCGATCCTCCCAACCCCAGCTCCTCACCCCCAATCACCTCCTTCCAATCCCCCCAAGAGCCTCACTGCACTTGCCCTCTAAGGGCACCACCTAATACTCCAGCTAGTCCAGCTAGTTTGCACCAGGGCATCATCATCATGGTGCTCAGCGAGTCGTCATCACCCTCCTGACTGCCAAAAAACTCGCTAACGCAGAGTACCCAGGCCCATCACTCAGGTGTGGTAATGTTGCAGGAGATAGAAGGAATTTTGGGGCGGAGGGGAGGGGGGAGGGGAGGGGGGTGGAACCCACAGACACAAACCGCTAGCGAGTGAACCACCTGGTGATCAGGGCCTCTATTGCCGCCCTCACATGCCTCATTTGAGCTACAAGCCCTCAAGTGCCTGGGTGGTGTTCCTCGGTGTGCTCTTCCCCCTCCTGCTGTCATCCTCCCAGCGACGCCCGGCTGGTCAGCCTCCATGTCTTCCTCCTCCAATATGTCACCTCTCTGCAGAGCCAGGTTGTGCAAGGCACAGCTCACGACCACAATGCGGGAAGAGATCGCTGGGATGTATTGTAAGAGCCCGCCAGATCGATCCAGGCACTGAGGAGCGCAGTGCCCCTCTCCACTATCGCACGGGTGGCTACATGGGCCTCATTATAGCGGGTCTCCGCCTCAGACACAGGCCTCTGCTCAGGCGTCGTCAGCCATGTCTGAAGCGGGTAACCCAAATCACCCACGAGCCACCTCCACAGCCTGGGCTCCTCCTCAAATGCCTCTGGGATGTCCGAGCTCCTGACAATGAAACTGTAGTGCACACTCCCTGGGTGTCTTGTGCAGACGTGCATAATGTTCATACTATGGTCACACACTAGTTGAACGTTCAGGCAGTGGAACCCCTTTCTGTTGATGAATGTCCGTGGATTCTGTAGGGGGGGTCTTGAGTGCGATGTGGGTGCAGTCAATGACCCCCCTGTACGTTAGGCATCCCTGCAATGATTGTGAACCCTACAGCCCGGGCTTCCTGATGGGCCTAGTCCAGATTAAATTTGATGCACTGCCCAGCCCGGGCATGCAGGCGTTCTGTGACTGTTTAACACAGGGGTGCACAGCTGACTGGGAGATGCCACAGACATCTTCGCTAGAGGTCTGGAAGGAGCCAGTCGCATACAAGTCCAGAGCAGCCATCAATTTGACAGCCGAGAGTGAGTGCCCCCCCCACCCCCCCTGCCCCTAGGTGCCAGGTCGTGCAACATGTGGCACAGGTGTTGCACTGTCTCCTTTCAGAGGCGGAGATGTCGGTGGCACATGGTGTCCGACATCTGTTCAAATGACACTCGTGCACGGAACTGCCGGGATCTCTGCTCCCTCCTTCTCTTGCGTCCCCCCTCTGGGTGAATGGCGGCCACCTCCTGCCTCTGGTGGTCGTCTCCCTCTACTCCTGCAAGTGGTAAGGCCCGGGCCTCCTGTGTCTGCAATTCTTCCTCCAGCTCCTCCTCCTCAGCTCCAGCAGCAGCCAAAAGAACAGCAAGATCGATTGGTTGCATCGCAAAAGCCATCTTGTCACTCTGAGGGGGGGGGGGTGCAGGAGATGGAGAGGAACACATATAGAGGTTAAGGAACGCTGCTTGCCCCAGCACATCAACAATCACAGCCCCCCCCCCCCAATTCCCCCAGCCACATGCTTCCCAAAATCACAGCCCCACCCCTGCCACATGCACCCCACAATCACAGCCCCCTCCAATTCCCTCAGCCACATGCTCCCCACAATCACAGCTCCTTGCAAAGTTGAGAGGCTGCAGCAGTGCTATTTGCAAGGGCTTTGTGCATCTCCTTCAGCTGGGAGTGAGCTGAGTGCACTAGGACCCAGCAGCACCACAAGACCCCAGATCAGTGCTAAAACCCGGGTTTGTGCTGCAAGTCGGACATCGGAGACCCTGCTGATCAATAGCCACCCCACCCACACACACTCGCAGAGCCGCCACCGACCGAGAGAGAAAAAGGCCGCAACAAAAGGACACCATGAGTAGCACAGAGCCGTTGGACGCTATGTACTTACCTCCTCACTAACCCTCACTGATGGAGCGCCCGAATCGGACTTTTATGGATCATGTCTGTTTCGCACCGATACTGGATGGGCGAACATGGTGGTAAAGGGAGAAGTGCCGGTAAAGTTGGGCGTGCAGCCCATTAAGTCAATTTAAATGCATTTAAATGGCCGTCGCGCCGGTTTCGGGCGCAGTTCTGATCACGGCCCTTTTAGGGCCCTGGTAAAGGGGGAACCAATGTGGAGGTGGGCGCAGATTGCGCTACTCCCCTCACACCCGACTTTACCAAGTTTTCGTGCCAGCAACGGGTGCAACTTGATGGTAAAATCGGGCCCACTGTCTTACTTAGTCTTGAATGTATCAATGACCCAGCCACCAATATTCACTGCGGAAGAGAATTCCAAAGACTAATGATCTTCTGACAGAAAGAATTCCTCCTCATCTCCGTCTTAAATTGAAGACCCCTTATTTCCCCTCAGTGTACTTTCCCCATGAGGGGAACCATCCTCTCAGCATCTACTCTGTAAATTCTCTCCTATAAGGTCAATAAGGTCACGTCTCCTTCTTCTAAACTCCAATGCATACAGGCTCCGCCTGCTCAGTCATTCCTCCATTAGCTCCAAGTGCTTCCACCTTGCTATCTAGTGAAAGCTGTGTGTCCGTATGGCTGATCTCTTCTTTTGATAGGAAAAGTGATGAAGCTGCAACTTCACTGTACACTACCCAAGTCACTGCATGGTTACACCATGTTGTTGTCTTTTAAAGATTTGTTTGCTTGTTTTACATGATTGCATTTTGGTTTTGTTAACTATTGCACAAAATGAGTGCAGAATTTGATGCCTGTGGCGTTTTGAGAGCTAACATGTCAATCATTTGTACTCCTTTCTCAGGAAGCCACCAATGCAGTATTGCAGTGGGGGATTTCATGGTTCTGATAATCAGTTCAAGAACATGCAGGTAAGGCACAGATGTCAAGATTTGGATCTTCCTGTGTCTTGCATTACGCTCACTACCTAGAAAACAATTTAAATATTGATGTATTTTTGGAATATAGCTAATTACTATGAGAAGTAATTGCACTCCCATTTTCTTTCAATGGCAGGCCATCTTTCTTGGCATTGGACCTGGATTTCAAACCAAGACCCAGGTTCAACCCTTTTCAAATATTGAAGTCTACAATCTAATATGCGGTAAGAACATTAGAATTTATACAATTGCATTTGCTCAGTTATGAAGGGATTTTTAGATTCACTACAATGCAGAAGGAGGCTATTCGGCCCATCAAGCCCGCACTGACAACAACCCCAGGCCCTATCTCTGCGACCCCTTGACACTATGGGGCAATTGAGCATGGCCAATCAGCCTAACCCACACATCTTTGGACTGTGGGAGGAAACCGGAGCAGACACTGGGAGAACATTCAGACTCCACACAGACAGAGGCTGGTATTGAACCCGGGTCCCTGGCACTGAGACAGCAATGCTAACCACAGTGCCACCTTGCCGCCCTATGAATTATCAGTTGCAAACCCGACAGCAATGATTATTAGGTCATTGAAATGGAAGTTATTGCAAAATGGAATAAATGTGCAGGAAAAAAGATTGCTGGTAATTTCATGAAATGAGGTGACATTATTGTACTTCACTCAAAAATGTCATGGAAACCAGTGTCTGAAATGCCACCTGTGATTGAAGTTCTATTCAATCGAGAAAATGGGTATTTTATTGGCCAAATCTAAAATGAACACCATTGTCTGATGTAGTAAAGGGCATTTCACCACAGAATTACTTGTAATTGTGCTGATTATGCTGACGGATAACCTATGAAGCCTATTGTTATTGGATTGTGTTGTGCATGTTTATAATAAGAAGGAACTTCTTTTCTTTGCTCTTGGGATTTGGCCAGAATTTGCTTCCTATCCCTAACCACCCTTGTGGATCGGGAAAAGCTTGTTGCTGCTCTGTTGGAGCAGCTTCCGATGAGGGTGCAATGGCGAAAGCTGCCAGGTACAATCTGACAAGCATTCCTGTGGCTTGATGGGTGGGCGTTTGTCCCTCTTGCTCCTGTACCCAATGGTCCTGTGACCTATGATCGCTCCTGTGACCTATGGTAGCAAGGGCCTTACCACGGGAAAACAGCCCCAACTCTCCTGCCTGACTGTCCCCAATGAGCCCACCCACCACTCAATTCCAAGGCTCCATGGTATTCCTACCTCCTGCTACAGTACTGGCTGTGGTCCCAGTTCTCAATGGTGCTGCCAGATTCTGGCTCCTAGTCCTGAGGAAGAGCATCCATCATTCAGGAACCAGGAACCCTTGCACTGATCTGATAGGTGTCCAGATGGCTTTTCATCGCATCCGCTCACCCAGGAATTGCTGTGGAGGTTGCCACCAGCTCTCCAACCAGTGGGCAGATCCACTGATGTGACGATTAAATCCAGCTCCGTGTGGTGTGGGTACACCCACAGTAATGTTCAGAAGGGAATTCCAGAATTTTCATCCAGCAACAGTGAGGAATCGGTGAATATAGCTGCAGATTAGGATGTTGACTGCTAATTGACTTGCGATGGGAATACCTATCTGAAACACAGAATAGATGTACACACACATTCCATGACAACCTATGCCTGATGTTGAGAGAGCATTCATTCCAATGAAATGCCTTTCTCCTGAGCCCCAGATGTAATATTTAGATTTCTTTAAATCTTAGGTTCTTGCAAAACAATACATTGATTTTGCTTTCTTTCAGTGTTAACACTAATTTAATGCTAATGGAGGAGCAAATATCCAGTGCAAGATACTCGCCGCGATTCTCCGGGACCGCTAGCCGTGGCGGGAATCGCGGTGGCCCAGTGACTTGGGTGGTGACTAAGACAGGAATCGCGCTAGGTGTCAGATCCGTCGCAATTCTCTCAGCCCACCTCACTGACCCAGACCCGAGTGGGCAAGAACCTAATTGATATTCTGAAATAGATATTTAAATGTCATTCCTAGGTTTGAGGCTCAACGCTGCCCCCCCCCCCCCCCCCACCCCTAAACGGGAAGTCTAGCGAGCGGGATTTAGTACAGGTCTTGACAAATGTGGATCAGGCTCCTTAGACTCTGAGTGGTGGGTGGGGGGGGGGGGGGGGGGGGGGGAAGGTGGGTGTAAGGAGGTAAGTGCTCCTCTGTCACTGCTAGGTTGCAGAGGGAGGGTCCCTGAAGACACCTGGGGGTTGGATGAGCTTGGGCTGGGATAAAGGGGTTGACCTCAGGACTTTCCCACAGGATGGGGTCTCGTGGTTGGACTGCCACTTTCACCCTGGGAAAAGCATGGTGATCTCCAGTAGCTTTAATGATATAAATCACAAATAGCACCCAATACAGAACCCTCCAGAACCCTGACTGAAACAGCCTTTGAACTATTAAAACCATTGACCATTTGAATCCCACCTCTGAGCCAAATCTGCATCCAACTTGCCAATACTTTTCTGACCAGTCTGCAATATAAGAGCTTGTCAAAAGTCTTGCTAAAATCCATATACACTGCCTCAAACATACTATCTTCATTGACCTTCCTTTTTAGTCTCTCAAACAATTAAATCAGGTTAATCAGACATGACCTTATCAATTGAATGCTGACTTTCCCTGATTAATCTGCGTCTGTCTCAATTAAGATTTATTCTGCACCTCAGAACTTTTTCCAATATTTTGCCCTTCACCAGGGTTAGGGTATCTGGCCTTCAATTACTCGGGCTATCCTTCCGCCATTTTTTAAAAATGGTACAACGTTAGCAGTCTTTGGGCACTCTGATTATAACCAGATCTGATTTGAAAGTGGTAAGAGCCATTGCTATTTCTTCCCTTGTTTCTCTTAGTAGCCTGGGATACATTTCCTCCGTAACTACATGGCCTGCATTGTTCCTTTCCTTTGTGCAGTCAGGGACAGAATAGATTAAGTACCATTTCCAAGTCTTCCCCTCCAAGTTACCTTTTTGGTCTCTATTTGGCTCTACTCTTAGTTATCCTCTTACTCTTTATTAATTCATGAGACATCTTTTGGTTGTCATTGATTTTACTTGCTGACATTTTCTCAAGCCCTTGCCTTGCTTTCCTGATTCCCTTTGAAATTTCACCCTGGCACTTTTACATGTTCCTATATGCTTTCTGCAGTATTGAGCTCTCAGTATCTGAACCTCCGATTAATCTGCATGCTTTTTGACATCCGGATGGTCTAGATTTGGGAATTCTAACCTTTTTATTTGTGGGAGCATATTTTTTTGAACCCTCTCTACCTCCTACTTGAATGCCTCTCATTCCTTTGCTTTGTCTTCAAGTATATTGCTTCCAAATCACATCTCTGCTTCATAAAATTGGCTTTCCCCAAATAAAAACCTTTATTCTTGGTCCAAGAGCATGATAATATCCAAGATTGGCCCAGCAAATGCCAGATAATGAATAATTTGAGCAAGAAAAAGGTCAACTGCTGCCTATAACTTACTATCTAGTACTCAATCATCAAGATCTTGTGGGTCATCCTTTACCAGGGCAGGATAGAGGCTGGGTGCTCTGTGCCAAGTGGCTAACCTCCTAACCTCTCCAAGCCATCTACAATATTCAAGTTAGGAGTGAGGTGGCATAATCACTACTTTAACATTTATTCAGTGGCAACAACATTCGAACTTTTACATCCTTTAAGGGAGGTTAATTTGTTTGTTTGGCTCTGTTCCAATGGATTTAATATCTATCTCCACCATCACCACCCATAATTATGTAACTATGCAATATTGTGAGTGCATAATTACAACTAGCTGAATGGTTTTGGCTCGTTGACAGTTATGAATTGGATTTTGTGGTGGCGAGATCTGTGTGCTGCTAAGCTATGGTAATGAGACAGCCTACAGCTGAAGCTTGATAACATCTAGACTTGGGCTGACAAAGTCCGGATAAAAATCTTCTTAAGCAAGAGAAAGGCCTGAGGCTTCAAAAAAAGAGAGAGGAAATTCCATCTACCACTACGTTCCCTGTAATATTAAACATTGACATTTCTATTAGCATTCTCCAGTGTAGAAAAATGTGAAATTAAAAAACTGCTGGGAAGGTAACTGGTTGAAAAACCCACACACAGTTGCAGATGTGTTGGGGTTTTAGTTCCGTCGGGCAGCATGGTCGGTGCAGGCTTGGAGGGCTGAAGGGCCTGTTCCTGTGCTGTTATTTTCTTTGTTCTTTGTGTTCCATTAGACTTTTGATTTGCTCTTCAATTATGTACATGATAACCTTTTTGTCTGTATGCAAATTTATATTCCTTATTATCAATGAGCCCTGCTGTCTTAAATACTCTGCTTTAACTGGCATTATTGTCTGTTCTATTATCATCATTTGGTGCAATCTACTATTAATACACAAAAAAATTCAGCTATTAAAATGTCTCTGATTTTGTGATTGCCCGTAATGATGTACATTTGCGAGCCATGTGTCTTTTATCACGTATTGAAAATCAAGAAAATTGCAAGTTTTATTTAAAAAAGTGAAATAACAGATTTTGGAAGTGCATAACAGGTGCCACAGAATCTTAAAAGTGAATATGACAGATTAATATATCGATGAAAGGTGCTCCATTAGAATGAGTTTCTTTGGGTGGAATTTTGCCAGGACGGGGCCAAAAGATATGGTGAGCTGTTCAAAGATCCATTGACTTAGGCAGGGCTGGAAGGGGAGGCGATGGCCTGGTGATATTATCGCTGGACTATTAATCCAAGAACCTCAGCTAATGTTCTGGGGACGCAGGTTCAAATCCCACCATGGCAGATGGTGGAATTTGAATTCAATAGAAAAGATCTGGAATTAAGAATCTACTGGTGACCATGAAACCATTGTCGATTGTCGGAAAAACCCACCTGGTTCACTAATGGCCTTTTAGGGAAGGAAATCTGCCATCCTTTCTTGATCTGATCTACCTGTGACTTCAGAGCCACGGTGATGTGGTTGATTCTCAACTGCCCTTGGGTAACTAGGGATGGGCAATTAATGTTGGCCAGCCAGCGATGCCCATGTCTCACGAATGAATAAAAAAGATCCTGCCAGTGGGAGGGCCTGTAAAATTCCATCTCTTGTCTTGTTTTAATTTGAGTTTTAATTAATCCTTGCTTTAGATTTGTTGCAGATCACTCCTGCACCCAACAATGGAACTCACGGAAGTCTAAATCACCTTTTAAAGAAACCTGTCTACACCCCTACCCATCTCAAGGAAGTATCTTCAACATCATCTTGCTCTTCAACAAAATTTAGACCAACTATTTTTCCTCCAACAGAATGTTCATGCAGTTCTCTGGTAATTAAGATAATATTTAATAACAATTATTTTAGAATTGGCTAATTAGTTTCAAAGACTCTTATGTTGGTTTCTTACACAAATATTTTGACACTTTAGGAATCGTTGCCATCAGATGCATGCACGGAATTGAATCTGTCCTTAATTGAAGGTAGGAAACTACCACCAAAAATCTAACTGTATGATACTTAACAGATGTTGTTTATTTAGACTTGGAGAACTGGGATAGATTTTCATCTTCACTGCCTGGGTTGCACTGGGCAGATCAGCTCGCTTGTGCTTTGGAGTGAAGTTGCAGGACATGTGAGGTGGACTTTTATTTTGCTTTCTCAATATTTCCCCTATTTAACAGAAATTTCCTTTGCAAATATGTTGTGCTGCAATTTCAGCCTCCCCACAGAGGGGGCACTGCAGGGCTACACTGGCAGGAGGGTGTAATAACAGCATGATAGATTTGCATGGCAGATTCCATTATAAATGTGAGCAAATGAATTCATTATGAAATATAAAAATAAAGACAGAATATATGACTTCAAAATGGGGACTTATGCACACCCAGGTTTAAATATTGTCTATCCCTCTAACCCTACTTTGTCTGAGGGTAGCGGTTGATCTTGATTCCAACAGGAAATCAGCTAGAATATTCAAAAATAGAAGCAAAGCCAAATACTTAATCCTGGAGCCTGAAATTTGCAAGTAAATTATTAACTTGCAATTGGTTTGAGGAATTTACAAGCCTGACTTGATGTAGTTTTCTAGAGAGAATAATTGAGTAGTGCCTTTAAAGGCAGAAACCACACACATCACAACTGTTTTCCAGACCCCAGACAGCCCTTCAGTACTGTTTTGTGTGGCAGTGGTGATTGTGTGGTGGACCTCGGGTTGCACCTGTTTGTGCATGGGGTTGGTGATGCTAAAACGATGGACTCGATTTTCAATGTAGGATTGAGAACCGGACATGCAGAAGGAATTTAGGTCCTGACCCCACATCTGAGCTGTGTCACTTATTGACAACATGATTTTCGAATTGGCCAGGAGGCAAGATCAATGCCCGCTTAGAGCTGGCAGGTGCCTCCAGGCGTGGGAGCTGCCTGCTGGTGCCAGTGGCAAACACAGTAAGAAGTCTCACAACACCAGGTTAAAGTCCAACAGGTTTATTTGGTAGCAAACACCATAAGCTTTCGGAGCGCTGCTCCTTCGTCAGATGGATTGGAAATGTGCTCTCAAACAGTGCACAGAGACTCAAAATCAAGTTACAGAATACTGATTAGAATATGAATCCCTACAACCAGCCAGGTCTTAAAGATACAGACAATGTGGGTGGAGGGAGCATTACACACAGGTTAAAGAGATGTGTATTGTCTCCAGACAGGACAGCCTGCAAGTCCAGGAGGCAAGCTGTGGGCCAGTGGCAAAGACAGACGACAGTTATAATGGAGGCTGAAGAGGGCAGGCAGCACCTGAGAGACATGGCAGTGTTTACACGATACAAGGCTAGATTAGAGTCGAGCACTGGAACTAGTGCTAAGGTATCCAAGAAAACTCAATTGTAAATCGAAGAGGGAGAGTGTCTGATGGCCTTGTGTCCCACGCTGTTCGGGTTCACTGAAATGAGAATTCCAGTGAGAATAGAAAATCCTGACTTGGAATTATATCGTTGTTCCTTCACTGTCACTGGGGCAAAATCCTGGCACTCTCTCCCTAACTGTACTGGGGGTGTATCTACACCATATGCAAAGAACAAAGAAAATTACAGCACAGAAATAGGCCCTTCGGCCCTCCAAGCCTGCACTGACTGCAATGATTCAAGAAAATAGTTCACCCCCACCTCCTAAAGGGCAATTAGGGATGGGCAATGAATGCTGGCCAGCGTTGTCCACATCCCTCACATGAATAAAAAACAAATTCTAATCCTGAGGTCCTGTAAAATCAGCTCGTGAAATGAGAGGCAGTGCAGCTTTATAAATAAAACTGTTACCTATCTCACACGTCCTGGTGAATGGGGAAATCATTAGAAATGCATTTTCTAATTTGTGGTGTCATGAAGAGAGCTGCAGAAACCAAGCATCAAATCAAACCTCTTACACTAGCGAGGCTCTTCATCAGTATTTCACAAGTCATGTAACCTTATTTGACTGAATGCAATAACATAGAGCTGACAAACTATTGTTGTTTCTTGTCTCACTTGAGGGAGTTTTTACAAGCAATGAGTAGAATTACAAACGTGCACTGGGCTTCGTTACCTCTGTAAATCATCCCTTGGATAAATAATTTGTCTGGACCCTTTATTAAAAAGCAGATAAGTTCCAGAATGCTTCATTATTAATGCTTCCAGTGGGAATTGAAAAATGCTAGTTAGCTGATATGGTCTGAAATATTTTGAGAGAGTCTGTGATTACTTTTTGGTTAGATTTGTTATCTTACTGATGTTATGCAGGCTATTTTTTTTCTCATTTGCATTTGGGCATAAATAATTTCCAGTGCGAGTTACAGAGAGGAAAGTTGGGTAAGCATGCGATAGATATGTGAACCTTTTTTGCCTGTCTTTTATCCCCAGCAGCAATGAGAAATATTTCCCCTGTGAGGTGTAAGGCTCGATTTTCAGCCTAAAGGCAGGTAATGTGAGTTGGAAAATTTGCCAGCTCAGTACGCCCGCCACGGGAGAAAGGGCCCACAGTGGAGGGGTTTTGTGGGGGGGGATGGATACTAACTGGAGTTGAGTCCATTGCCCTGGAAACAGTTCCGAGACAGCCGCAGAGGCTGCCAAGTGTGGAGGCAGGCTGGTTAAAAGTCCCGCCTCAGTGATCTGAGACTTTGTCCCAATTATTTTATATAATATTAGACACTCTAGCCCTTACAACCCCTTAGTGCCTCTCTCCACCCACCCACAGTGGCACCTCCATGCCAACCTCTCCATTCTAATCTGTGGTGCTTCCGTGCCCTTTTACCCAGAATACAATCTGTACAGCACCAATTTACGTTATAGTAACAAATCAAAACAGAAATGGGGGGAAAGACTCAGCAGGTGTGGTGGCATCTGTGGAGAGAGAAACAAGAATTAGGGCCCGATTTTCCCCAAAAAATTCTAAGTGCTGAATTCACAGGAACACTGGTGTAAATCACGATTGTTTTTTCAGTGGGAGTTCAGACACAAATCTCCCACACTCTGTGCACTGTAGAGGCCACAATTATGAATATCATTAAAAGCTCGGGGGGGCGGGGCCTACTCACGCCAGAGTCTGTCAGTTCCAGACCTCTGCGCATGCGCACTGGTCCCGGTCTGTCAGACTCCCATTTGCTGGCCAGCTCGATCACTGGCCAGCCTGGGACTCTCGCAATGCTGCCCTCCCCCAACCCTCCCATGGCCCGACTGTTCCACGACCATTCCAGGGCCAGCCCCGATCTCTTCCCCCCCCCCTCCTCCCCTCCCCCTCCGCCCGTCCTGGAGCGCCCCAGTCTCCAGCACACTCCACCCCTCCACCCTCCCCCCCCAAGCAGTGACGATCCTCCACCCCGGCAGCCCTCCCCCCAGCCCGCCCTGATCACTGGCCTCCCTCCAGCCCCGACCAAATCCCAATGCAGAGTGGCAGCAGGACCCCCTCACCCCCAACGATTCCCCTAGGCCCCACCCCCTTGGCACTGCCCATGCCCAGTGGACATTGCCAAGGTGCCCCCTGGGCATGGGCACTTTGCCCCTTGGGTAGTGCCGGGGGCACAGGCTGGCACTGCCATGGTGCCCATGCCCAGGGGGCACCGTGCCTCCATCACCCACCCCAATTGCCCCCCTTCACTCCAGCGGGGTCTCCTGCTAGTTCCCCGAACGTGGGGAGTTACTCTAAACCACGCTAGAGTGAAATACTCCTGGTGCGAATCCTGCAAAATGGGCAACATGCGCATCTTCCAACCCGACGCACCAAAAAACGTGCACGTTGCGATGGGAGAATCGGGCTCGCTATAGCGTTTAAAGTCCGTGGACTCTTCTTGAAGTGCTGAAGAGGGCAGAACTGTGATTGATCATGTAGGTGGAGAGGAGGCTGGAGAAGGTTGGGCAAAATAGAAGGTGAAGGATAGGTGGGAACTCAGGAGAGCCACTCCACTATCGAGGGCCACCCGTAACTTGTTTTGCTTTCACGGCTCCGACTCTTGTGCTCATGTGGAATGATGCCAACACACAGGTTCAATTCCCAAACCGGCAGAGATGAAGGGCTCGCCTTCTCAATCTTGCCCCTAGGTGTGGTGACCCTCAGGTTAAATAACCACCAGTCAGCTCTCTCTCAAATGGGGAGAGTAGTCTATGGTCCTCCAGATATTTCATATTTTCACTGCTATTAACACATTCTGCTTCCTCACCTTTTATCCCACTATTAGCACCTTCTTTAGTCTTTAACGCTACAATTAACCCTCTCATTGTGTCCATGGCATCTTTGTCAAATCTCTCCTGAGCCCCCACCAATCCCTTAATTTCTATTTTGCTCCACCCTCTCCACCTTCCCACCCCCCCCCCCACTATATCATCCACCATATATTTGCCTCTCTTCAGTTCTAAAAAGAGCAATTCAGACTCACAACTTTAACTCTGTTTCTGTCTCCACAGATGCTGTTTGACCTGCTGAGTCTTTCCAGCCTTTGCTGTTTTTATTTCAGATTTTCAATATCTGCTGCATTGTGCTTGAGCATTATTATAATAGCGGTGTATACTGGGTGAATGGGCATGAGAGTGCCGTAGGTGGCAAGGAGGGTATGAAGAGTCATTTGGAGTAGATGGAGAGCATGGGGGGAGGGGAGGATAGGTCTCTATCACGAAAATCCCTCCTTTATCTTTATTTTTACAAAAATGGAAATCACTATACCTAAAGGTATGCTTGGGACATTTTGGTTAATTGAGAACATCAATTAGAGGGACAATTCTGCAATTTGATACTGTTAAGTGTGAATATTAGTGATAACTGTTACAGTTTACCGCATGTTCTGTTTTTCAAAAAAGTTCTTTAAATGCCCTCAAGGATATTCTTCCAGGAGATAGTTCTTGCATATTGCATGCAGTTTGAATAACAATTATAAGCTACGGCATGATGGCACAGTGGTTAGCACTAGTGCCTTACAGCACCAGAGACCTGGGTTCGATTCCTGATTTGGGTCACTGTCTGCTCTCCCATTATCAGCGTGGGTTTCCTCCGGGTGGTCCGGTTTCCTCCCACAGTCCAAAGATGTGTAGGTTAGGTGGATTAGCCATGGTAAATGATGAGGTTATGGCAGTAGGGCAGAGGGGAGGGCCTAGGCGGGATGCTGTTCCAGAGAGTCGGTACAGACTCGATGGGCTGAATAGCTTCTTTCTGCACTGAAGGGATTCTATGGTTAGTGTTCATGGCCCATTTTCCAATATTTTATGCCCAGATTGTTGCACTTGTATTTATCTAAATGGCATGTCATATCTTGCTAGACAATAGTTAAAAATGACTAATTTATAGGTCAATGATTGCAGGACATGTGACTGCATTGCAATTGGTTGGTAGAAAGTATGAAACAAATGTTGTTGACCTTGTATGTTATATTTTACAGTTGCAAGTGTTGATGCTCTTCACTTGCCGTATGGACGACCGAGAGTTGTGCAGGAGAACAGTAAGTGGTGTCTCCTGTATCAACATTGGTATGTAAGTGGCTACAGCCATGACATTCTGATGCCATTGTGGAGTGCATACACTGTTAACAAAACTGTAAGTTTCCAATTCCTATCACTTTTGTGTTATTTAAATATGTCATAATTGTTCGTGAGAGATTAACTATCTCTTTGTCTTTGACCATTCTCCAATTAAGCCACTTGTCTATAAAATGTCCAAAGATGTGCAGGTTAGGTGGATTGGCCATGCTAAATTGCCCATTAGTGTCCAAAAAAGTATAGGTTAGCTGGATTAGCCATGGTAAATGTGTAATGTTACGGGGATAGGGTGGAGGTTAAAGGCCGGGGGGGATGCTCTTTCAGAGAGTCGGTGCAGATTTGATGGGCTAAATGGTCTCTCTCTGCACTGTAGCAATTCTATGGTTCTGTAAGGATTATAATCTAGTTGTCTGCATGGGATATTTTATAAAAGTAAACAAAAAGGATCATTGCCTCAGATTGAAACAATTCAGTCATATATAAGTTTCATAACTGTTTTTTGACAACAATTAAATTTCTTCTTTTAAAAATTATATGGCTGCATGTGGACATTTCTCAACTAAATTCCATTATTTTAAAAGATTGGCTGAATTGCCTCCTCCTGTGCGGTGTCATTCTATGGTTTCATGACACCACTGCTGTCCTAAAGGAACAGGAAATGAAAATAACAAACTTAATCATGTTGTTTCCTGTTATGCCTGACAACAGCCTTGCAAACATGTTGCTGATAAAAACACCAAATGCTGCAAAAAGTTAGATTTGTGGAGAGACTAGCAGAGTCCCCAAAAAAATTCTAAGTGTCGAATTTAAGTGAAAACTGGAGTAATTCACACTGGTTCTTTCAACGGGAGTTCAGAGAAGAATCTCCCACACTCTGTGCACTGCAGATGCCATCAGCGTGAATGTCATTAAAAACTAGGGGGCAGGGCCTATCCCAGCTGGAGAGGCTGAAATCATTGCCTTGAGCAGGCTACTGCGCATGTGTCAATCTATCACTGCCAAGATCGGCACGTGCGCAGTGGCCCCGCACTGACAGCTTTCTGATTGCTGGCCAGCCTCGCACTCATGCATCGCCGATCCTCTGCCCTCTCCCCACGCCCCGATCTCCAGCCACCCCACCCCCGCCCCCTCTCCATAGTGCTAACCACCTCAGCCCAACCCGATATCTTGCCTCCCTCCCCATCTCCACCGATCCCGACTGCAGAGTGGCAGCGGAATCTCCCACCCCTACTGATCATCCTCTAGCCCCTGCTCCCATCAGGCCCTGCCTCCTTGGCACAGCCCCATGCCTGATGGGCACTGCCAGAGTGCCAGTGCCCTGGGGGGAATGCGCCTGATCCTTTGGAGGGCTCCGATTCCCACCCCCGTTCATTCCAGCGGGGTTGGGCAGCAAGTTCCCTGAATGTGGGGAGCTACTGTAAACCGCACTGAGTGAAATACTGCTGGCAGCAGGGGGGGTGGGGATACTAGGAGGACTGAAGTCTCCGGGCTCGCGAATTGCATTTAAATCAGATGCAAAACAATATTAAAATTACTTTTAATCGAAAGGAGACGTGGAGCAGACGCCGCCGGAAATCCGGTGCTTGGAGATGCTATTGCAGCAGGAACGTGAGTGCGAATCACGCGCATCGTCCGCCATGAGATTCTCCCTGCCGGCTGTGCTAAAAAATTAGCGCAGCGGGATGGGAGAATCGTGGCCAATGGATGGGATTTTCCACAAAACCCGCCGTGTCTTTCATGGTGACAGAGACGGCCTGCCAGTGGCCAGCTGTGGGATCTTTTGATCCTGCCAATGGGGTTTCCCAGTGAATGTACCTTTGCTGCCGGGAAACCTGCGGCAGGCATATGCTGTCGGCAGGACTGGAGGATCCCACTGGAGTGAACGGGCGGAAAGTTCTGGGCAATGTTTCAGCTTGATGGTCTTTCATCAGATGTTCCGATGGTTATTGAGGTTAGGGCCTGATTGTGAAGGCTTCACAGACAGGCTCCTGGAGTCGGGCGGTAGGAGTAAAGGCAGTTACCTCCTGAAACCACTAAGTGCTTGCTTTGATGAACCTCCCAGTGCCCAAGAAACAGACTGCAGTTAATGTTGAAAAATAATGATAAAAATCTTGGCAGCCTCATCATCATGTGTAAAGTCCCAACTTGCCCTCCTGGTCTGGTGACCATGTGGCCTCAGTCACAACCAGAAATGGAGGCAAGTTTTGGATGGGAAATATATTCTGAGACTTTTCCAAGTGTGTTACAATGTGAGAATGATGAAGTGTACTACTTGGACAGTTGCAAACTCTATTTTAAAATTATTTTTGTAGGCGTATGGGCTATCACAGAGCACATACTTGCAATCATAGAGCTGTTTATTGCTACTGCTAGTTATTTAGTCAAATATAAATTAGTGCATTTTTAATTTACTGTCACTCACTGTTATGGATCACTGAACAATTAGCTGTGTTTCCCAAGTCTCCAGTATGGTTGAGAAATCAAAAATATGGTCATACCAGACATCAGCCAGAACTCGAAAGGTGCTCAATGAGCTTGTACACATCAGCAGATAGTATGTTTGTGTTTCTTTTTAAAATAGAATGTCAAATGCACAGTTTTGTGGTACCGAAGGGCCTGTACTGCGCTGTAATGTTCTATGTTCTATTATAAAATGCATTTGTACTTTGTCACTAATAGAAAAATATAGAGCTAGGTGAAAAGACTTTGTCTCCCCCTATGACATGTCTGTTATGTTGACCTGTTGCATACTACTCAGTTTATGATTGATGAAGATCCTTATTGTCGAAACTTCATTGGATATCACTCTTATTCTTTTGTTTTGCTAATAGGAAAATCTAGTTCCCCCTCTGCCAAACATTTTAAACTGTACGCTCGTTGATGTTCGAATTCCTTTTAACATAAACCAAGGTTCAAACAACAACAAAGATCTGAACTTAACTTACAGATTCCTTTATCCACCCAGTAAGTATTGCACTGGCTTGTGTCTAAACTGCATGTGACGCTTTAATTACCTCAGATTTTCATTAAACCTGCCTAAAGATTCATTGCAGCTGTGACACTTGTGCAAGGTGTTGTTTCACTTCTGTAACAAGATGGGTTGTAAGTAATAAGAAGACCTACTTTTGCCACTCCCTAGCTGAAGTTTGTGGATGGATTACTGCTGTTTCCACTTATTGATGTTTTAATTTTGACCCTCTGAATTTAACACTTGGCTCTCTTCAACAGCAGTAATGTAGCTGTTCCTGAGGAGGTTTTGCTGCACTGTAATAATACAATATTTTATCGCAGTTTCAAGTTACAGTTCCCAGATTGTATGAAGGCCTGGATTTTCCTTGGTAAAAGTGCCCATTTTCAAGCGTTTAGACAGGGACAAGAAGCAACATAAATTGATGTGAGGGAGGTAATCCAAAAACTCCCGCCAAAACTTCCCACTGAACCTGCTCCACTTTATACATGGGGATGATGGCTGTGACTTGTATTTACTGCACTATGTTACCTGTAAAAAGAAATTTACTGGTCTTACATGCGTATGAATTAAGAGTAGAAGTGGGCCACTTGACCCCTCAAGCCTGCAAGCCATTTAATAAGATCATGGCTGATATGTTTGTGTTTTGAATTCCGCATTGCTATCTACCCTGATAACCTTTGATTCCCTTGCCTAATACGAATCCATCTACCTCCGCTTTTAAAATATTCCATGACCACGCCTCTACTGTCTTCTAAGGCAGACAGTTCCAAAGTAACACAACCCCTGAGAGAAAAAAAGATCTCTTCATCTTTGTCCTAAAAGGGTGACTCCTAATTTTAAAACAGTGCCCATAGTTCTGGACTCACAGACAGGAGGAATCATTCTTTCTACGCCCACCTTGTCCAGACCGTTTAGGATCTTCAATAAAGTCACTCCTCCTTGAAACTCCAGTGGAAACAAACCCAGTCAATCCAACCATTCCTCGTAAAACAAGCCACTCTTTCCAGGCATTAATCGAGTCAACCTCATCTGAACTGCCCACAACACATTTACATTCTTCCTTAAATAAGGAGATCAAATCTACACAGAGCATTCAGAATGTGGTCTCAGCAATGTACTGTATAATTGAAGCATAACATCCTTACTTTTATGTTAAATTCCTCTCGTAATAAAGTATAGCATTTCATTATCCTTCTTATTAACTTGCTATACCTGCATACTAACATTTTATGACTTGTGTACAAGTACACCTAAATCCCTCTGCACCTTAGGATTCTGCAGTCATTCTCCATTTAATAATACTCTGCTCTTTTGTTCTTCCTGCCAAAGTGAACAACTTCATAACCGTCTGCAACCTCCTTATGTCCACTTCACAACATACTTTTCTACCTATTTTTGTCATCTGCAAGTTTAGCTAGTGTACCTTTGCTCTGCTCATCTGTAAAAAGCTGAGGTCTCAGCGCAGACCCGTGCCAGACTACACTCATCACACCCTGTCAATCAGACTCATTTATGGATACTCTTATGCATACTCTGTTTGCTGTCAGCCAACCAATCTTCTATCTATGCTAATGTCGTACTCGCTTCATTCACCATGAGCTCCTACTTTGTGCAATAACCTTTGATGTGGCACCTTTTCAAATACCATCTGGAAATCCAAGTACAGTACGTCTACGGGCTCCCTGTTGTCCACAGCGCATGTGAATCCTTCAAAGAACTCTAATTAATCGGTTAAACAAGATTTCCTTTTCACAAAAGCATGCCGCTTCTTCCCGATTTACCAAGAGTTTTTCTAAGTGCCCAGCTATAATCTCCTTAATGATCGATTCTAGAACCTTCCCCACAACAGACACCAATCTAACTGGTCAATAGTTTCCTGTTTTCTGCTCCTTCCCTTAAATAGAGGGCTATATTTGCTACTTTCCAGTGTGATGGAATCTTTTCAAAATCTTAAGAATTTTGGAAAATTAATAACAATGCACCTACTACCTTATTAGTAATCTCTTTTGAGACCCGAGGATGAAGTCCATCAGGATCTGGAGACTTTCAGCCCGCAGCTCCATCAGTTTGCTCAGTACCATTTCCCCAGTGATTGTAAATTCACCAAATTCCTCTGTCCCTTCCCCTTCCTGATTTACAGCTATTACTGGAATGTTTTTTGTATCTTCTATAGTGAAGACGGAGAAAAGTATTTATTCATTTCTTCCACCATTTCCTTATTATCTACTATTAATTCCCCATTCTCACTTTTTAGAGGACTGACATTCACTTTACTTACACTCTTCCTTTTTAAATACCTGTAGAAACTCTTGCTATCTGTTTTTGCATTTCTAGCTAGCTTCTTTCCGTATTGTAATTTCTTTCTTTTGATTAATCTTTAATCATTCTCTGACATTATTTATATTCCAACCAACCATCTAACCTGCCACTCAACTTGGTGCGTTGTATGCTTTTTCTTTAAGTTTGATACTTTCCTCAACTTCTCTAGTTAACCACAAATGCTAAGTCCTCCCAGAGAATCCCTACAGTGCAGAGGAGGCTATTTGGCACATCAAGTCTGCACCAACTCTTAGCCAGGCTTACCCCGTAACCCACATATTTATCCCGCTCTTCTACATATCCTGGGACTAAGGAGCAATTTAACTTAACCAGTCAACCAAATCTGCACATCTTTGGATTGTGGGGGGAAATTTGAGTACCTGCAGAAACCCACGCAGACACTTGGAGAACATGCAAACTCCACACAGACTGAAATTAAACCCGGGTCCCTGGCACAGTGTGGCAGCAGTGCTAACCACTGTGCCACTGTGCCCTCCCCTTGGAATATACTTAATCTGAGTATTCTGAAATATTCCCTTAAATGTCTGCCACTGTTTCGCTACTTATCTGTCCCAGAGCCTAGAATCCCAATTCACTCCAGCTAGCTCAGTTTTCATGCCCACATAGTTACCCTTGAAATATTCATCTTAGACCTACTCTTCTCCCTTTCAAACGGGATGTAAAATTCATTTTGTGGTTGCTGCTCTGAGGAGTGCCTTTACTCTGAGGTCATTGATTAATCCTGTCACATTACACAATACCAAGTTTAATATAACCTGCTCTCTAGTGGGTTCCAGAATGTGCTGCTCTACGAAGCTATCTCAAAAGCTATTCTAAACATTCTTCACCCAGGCTACTATTGCTTTTCCAGTTTGTGTTAATTAAAAACTTCATAATTATGCTGCCCCTTTATCATGAGTGCCCAGTATTTCTTCTTGTACACTTTGTCCTGCATTATGGTTACAGTCAGAGGCCTGTAGATTACTCCTACTAGTGACTTCTTTCCCCAACTGTTTTTCATCTCCACTCAAACCGATTCTACATCCTGATTTTCTGAACTAGGTCTCTAACGATTGCACTAATGCCATCCTTGATTAACACTGCTACTTCTCCACCCTTTCCTAGTTTCCTATTCTTCTTAAATGTCATATACTGCTCAATATTCAGGACTCAATCTTTGTCCTCCTGCCGCCACATCTCCTTAATGACTATTGGATCAAATTTATTTACTTCAGTTCATTTACTTTGTCATGAATGCTACACACATTCAGATACAGAGGCCAGAATTCTCCAGCCGCTCATGCCAGCGGGATTTCCTGGCCCCACCAGCAGCGCACCCCTGCCTGTGGGTTTCGTGGCGGCGTGGGGTGACATCAATGGGAAATCCCAGACAGCGGCAGGAACAGAGAAGCCCGCCACCACCAAACGGCACATCGCCTTCCACCGCCAGGAAATATGCTGCTTGGAGGCTGGAGAATCTCGCCCTGAGCATTTAGTTGTGTAATTTTGTAACATCCAATTTTGGCAGTCGCTGTATCGGGTTATTTTCTCTCTGACTTTCATTTCCCATATTACTAATTTTTTCTCTCATGCTTTGACTCTACCTCTTAATTTGCTACATCTACCCAAGTTCGATCCCTCCTCTCCATTTAGTTTAAAGCCCTCTCTATTTCCCTAGTTATATGGTTCAGTAGAACACTGTTCAGCACGGTTCAGTGTCGACCATCCCAATGGTACAGCCCCCACTTTTCCCCGCGCCAATGCCAACGGCCCACAAACCTGCTGCTTGTCCAGTCCCTTTCTGCCTTCTAGTGAAATTGGTCCATAGGAACTGCTCATTCAACAAGAAGATTGAAATTCTTTGTAATTGTCTGCTTTTAGTAGTGAAAGCAACTTTAATAAAATAAGTTTTAAGTTTATCTATTAGTGTCACAAGTAGGCTTACATTAACACTGCAATGAAGTTACTGTGAAAATCCTATGGTCGCCACACTCTGGTGCCTGTTTGTGTACACTGAGGGAGAATTTAGCATGGCCAATGCATCTAACCGGCACGTCTTTGGAGTGTGGGAGGAGACCAGAGCACCCAGAGGAAATCCACGCAGATACTGGGAGAACGTGCAGACTCCGCGCAGACAGTGACCCAAGCCGGGAATCGAACCCGGGTACCTGGCGCTGTGAGGCAGCAGTGCTAACCACTGTGCCACCCTGTGCGTCACTCTTAGTCTGTATTATGTAGTTTCATATCTACATTCAGTTTTGATACTGAATAAAGCAAACACAACCAGTAATGTGCTTTTAATTGCAATAAGCTGCATGTTATTTTTTATAAACATGCTCACTTTTTATCTAGACTTGCAGTCAGGACAATATCAATTTGAAGGTCTATTTACCAGCAACCTTGTACCCATGTACAAAGCCTTTCAAAGTGAGTATGAAATACTTCCAATTATTTGATGCAGACACTGTCACAATGGCATATATATTTGCACATTGTGTAGTAATTATGGTTTTGTAACTGTTTGATGATTTCATTGTGCCCCAGTTTGAATTTAAGCTGAATGTAGCAAATTACCTACATTGAATTGTTACTTAATATTGCCACTGATTGTGCTCAGAAGTAACTTTAATTCTAACTAAAGGAGTTAATGATCAATTCATAGAACAGAGCAAAGAGATTATCATTTTGGGTGTTTTTATACCAATTCTGATGATTTATAGAACACTGACTCTCTTGCTGTCATCATGTCTCATTCATGCAGCTAAAAACGGAGGGAGCTCTGGATGAGTATAAAGAAAGTAGGAAAGAACTCAAATGGGGAATTAGAAGAGCAAAAAGGGGTCACGAAATGTTCTTGGCAGACAGGATTAAGGAGAATTCCAAGGCATTTTATTCATACGTTAGGAACAAAAGGGTTGTCAGGGAAAAAATCGGACCTCTCAGGGACAAAAGTGGGGAATTATGCTTGGAGCCCAAAGAAGTAGGGGAGATCCTAAATGAATACTTTGCGTCGGTATTCACAAAGGAGAGGGATGTGTTGACTGGGAGTGTCTTGGAGGGGAGTGTTGAACCGTTGGAGAAAATCGCCATTACAAAGGAGGAAGTGTTAGGTTTGTTAGAGAATTTAAAGACTGACAGATCCCCAGGGCCTGATGGAATCTATCCAAGGCTGCTCAGGGAGACGAGAGATGAAATCGCTGGGCCTCTGACGCAAATCTTTGTCTCGTCACTGGACGCAGGTGAGGTCCCAGAGGATTGGAGGATAGCTAATGTGGTCCCGTTATTTAAGAAGGGTAGGAAGGATAACCCGGGTAATTATAGGCCGGTGAGCTTGACGTCCGTGGTGGGGAAGTTGTTGGAGAAGATTCTTAGAGATAGGATGTATGCGCATTTAGAAAGGAATAAACTCATTAACGATAGTCAGCATGGTTTTGTGAGAGGGAGGTCATGCCTCACTAACCTGGTGGAGTTTTTTGAAGAAGTGACCAAAATGGTTGACGAGGGAAGGGCCGTGGATGTCGTCTATATGGACTTTAGTAAAGCGTTTGACAAAGTCCCTCATGGTAGGCTGGTGAAAAAGGTTGGATCTCATGGGATAAAGGGGGAGGTGGCTAGATGGGTGGAGAACTGGCTTGGTCACAGAAGACAGAGGGTGGTAGTGGAAGGGTCTTTTTCTGGCTGGAGGCCTGTGACTAGTGGTGTTCCGCAGGGCTCTGTATTGGGACCTCTGCTGTTTGTGATTTATATAAACGATCTGGAAGAAGGTGTAACTGGGGTGATCAGTAAGTTTGCGGACGACACAAAATTGGCAGGACTTGCAGATAGTGAGGAGCATTGTCAGAAGCTACAGAAGGATATAGATAGGCTGGAAATTTGGGCAAAGAAATGGCAGATGGAGTTCAATCCTGATGAATGCGAAGTGATGCATTTTTGTAGAAATAATGTAGGGAGGAGCTATATGATAAATGGCAGAACCATAAAGGGTGTAGATACGCAGAGGGACCTGGGTGTGCAAGTCCACAGATCCTTGAAAGTGACGTCACAGGTGGAGAAGGTGGTGAAGAAGGCATATGGCATGCTTGCCTTTATAGGATGGGGCATAGAGTATAAAAGTTGGGGTCTGATGTTGCAGATGTATAGAACGTTGGTTCGGCCGCATCTGGAATACTGCGTCCAGTTCTGGTCGCCTCACTACCAGAAGGACGTGGAGGCTTTGGAGAGAGTACAGAGGAGGTTTACCAGGATGTTACCTGGTATGGAGGGGCTTAGTTATGAGGAGAGATTGGGTAAACTGGGGTTGTTCTCCCTGGAAAGACAGAGGATGAGGGGAGACTTAATAGAGGTGTATAAAATTATGAAAGGCATAGATAGGGTGAACGGTGGGAAGCTTTTCCCCAGGTCGGTGGTGATGTTCACGAGGGGTCATAGGTTCAAGGTGAAGGGGGGGAGGTTTAACACAGATATCAGACGGAGATATTTTACACAGAGGGTGGTGGGGGCCTGGAATGCGCTGCCAGGCAAGGTGGTGGAGGCGGACACACTGGGAACGTTTAAGACTTATCTAGACAGCCATATGAACGGAGTGGGAATGGAGGGATACAAAAGAATGGTCTAGTTTGGACCAGGGAGCGGCGCGGGCTTGGAGGGCTGAAGGGCCTGTTCCTGTGCTGTATTGTTCTTTGTTCTTTGTTATGTACTTAAAAGCATTTCAGAACCCACTTGAACCTTTATAATGCATCACAAATGATGAAATGTCTTGCTTGGTGTATTATATTCTAAAATAGTACTGCTCAAAATCTTTAAATTGACAACAAGTGACAACAAGACACGAGCATAAGAAAGTGAACAGCTGGTGTAACTTTATCTGGGATTCTATTTAATATTTTAGATTCATTGTTTGAAACACTCCATAAGTGATTTGCAGCTACCATTTATGTAACTGCAGATGAATTTTTTGTTTAATGAAGTCATCCAGTATCAAGCATTTGGTTATTGTTCCCATTCACAACAATTTATATCTGTTCTATTAGGTTGTTCACCTTTCTCTTACCTGAGACCTACCTGTAAGTTATTAACACATCCTACCAAAGCAAAATACTCACTGTACCTTTAGAGAAAGAAGCTACACATAAACCAAGAAGTGTGGTTAAATGCAAATGTCGGTCACAGTACTTTTTAGTGAGAGATTCAATTTAAGTTTTGGAAGTAAATCAGCTACTATAAATGAACTGCATATTAAACTCAAGACAACTTATGCTGCAGCTATTTGTCTCAATATCTGAAGAGTATAATGCCTTGCAAGCTGATTGGAATTGTATAGCCACTTGAGGGTTATATTGAAGGTAGACATCTGACTTCAAGACATTTCACTTTTTGTGTTGAAAATGTGCATCAGTAATGAATGAATTGGACACCTACATATTTTTTGCCTATTCTTTTGTAATAGCAACCTATTAACATTTGTAATTTTAACCAGTAATTACATGAACTGCAAGTTGCTGCTCCTGATTGTTACAGTGGGAGCAAATACATTACAAAAGGTTTATTGGCTCCTAGAAAAGCAGAATAGCTTAACAGCTATTTTGTGTACTTTGATATCTACACTTATCACAACAAAACTGCAGAATGAAATATAGTGAATTCATTTGTTTGTGTCTTGACAGAAATATGGAATTACTTTCACAATGTTTTGCTTTTGAAGTATGCTATACAGAGAAATGGCATCAATGTGATTAGTGGACCAGTGTTTGATTTTGATTATGATGGACGGTTTGATACTTCTGATATCATCCAAGAGTAAGTAGTTTCCATCATTGTTAGTGGTACTATGTTTAATTTATCCCCTGCACCTTTTATATAAGTGGCTAAAATATATAATGGGCTTTTATTTAATCCATGGTAGACACTAATAAATTTGTTGTTTTCTGTTAGCCTCTAAAGTTTGTATTTCTTTTGAAACATGAATTGATGAAACATGAACATTTTTCAAATATCTAAGTAATTTTGTGTTCAATGAATCATTGTGTCTGATAGCATAGAAAGAGGCCATTTAGCCCATCAAACCTTTGATGGCACCTTGAATGATCAGTTGTGCTTAGTCTCATACCTGTGCTTTTGTCCAGAACCCTACAAGTTCCTCATCCTCAAGTACCTGTCCAACTCCCTTTTAAAATCATTTGTGGGATTAGCTTCCACCACTTTTTTCAGGAAGATCATTCTGTATTCCCAACAACTTTGAATGAAAAGAAATCTCCTTATCTGCCCTCTGAATTTTTAAAATCTGTGACCTCTGGTTATTGATCGACGCATCAGAGGAAATCATTTATCTCTGTCTACTTGATCAAAACCTCTTGTCACCTTGTAAGCCTCAACTAGGTCACCTCTGTTCTGAGGAGAACAATCTTAATGTTTCCACCCCACTCCTCATCATTGAAGTCCCTCATTCCTGGTAATATCCTGGTAAATCTTCTCAGTATCCTTTCTAATGCCTTTACATCTTTCCTGAAATGTGGCGCCCAGAATTGTCCACAATATTCCAGCTCAAACAGTGATTTATACAACTCAAGCATGTTCTGTTTGCTTTAATATTATATGGCTGTTTTTATAAACACAAAAACACTAATGCTATATCACCCATCTTACTGACCTGCTACCTTTTAAGAATTTGTGTATATTGTTGCCAAGGTATATCTGTTCACTTGCACTTTTCCAAATCATGCCATTTATAGTATACTGTCTTCCCATATTAATCCCCCCAAACTGCATCATTTCATGCTTCTCTCCAATTTCCCCAATTCATATCTTCTCTATGTTATCCTGACATGTACAAGCATCCTTCTCACTGTCTACTATGTTTGCAAGTTTTTGTATCATTGCCCAAGCCTATGTCATTTATAAAAATTGAAGAGTAATGGACCCAATTGATCCTTAAGGAGCATCACTGGAAACCATTCCCAGTCTGAAAAGCATCCATCCTCCACCACCTCTACTTCCTATTACTGAGCCAATTCAGTACATACAGCCACCATCCTCTTAATTCCATTAATAGGAGTGTAAAAAGTCAAATATGAGAAACGGGGGCCTTTAGCTCATTAGAACACTGTAGAAATGTGTTTTAATCACCCAACCTGGCATCCAACTGAACGTTGAATAATTTACTGTGTAGATTATCCCAAACATTCATCAATGTTTGAGTAAAGAAGTTCTTCCTAATATGTTTTTGAATTTACCTTTCATTAATTTAAATTTATGGTTGTATTGCCTTGCCTAACTTGCTTACAGAATATGCCTGAATATTACTTCATCTTATCTAGAACATATATCACCTTGTACAGTTTGATGAGATTCTCTTTAACCTTCTCCCTAAACTTCAACGTTTAATTTTCTTTATTGTTTTTTCTCAGAGCTTAGCTCTTTCCCATTTGAGATCATTCTTGCTTCTTTTCTCTACAGTAACTCCACTATATCTATATCTATTTTGAGATCGGACAATCAAAGCTACATGCCATACTCCAAGTGTAGTCAAGCCAGCTCCATTATAAAGTCTCAGTATAACCTCTGTCCTTTTCTAAATCTTCCTGAGTGTGGTCACATGGAAAGAAAATGGAGCGTGATAACAAAAAGCAAATGATTGTTTTCAGAATGGCAGGCTTGGGGTACAGAGTCACCCAGGGATATTTGTTGGGACTTCACATGTTTGCATTTACATAAATATTTTGACATAGAAACCAGAGTAATGATATTGAAGCTTCGCTACGGGGAACAGCAAGCAGTAAGGAAAAATGCATTCAATCACAGGAAGACTTAAGTTAGTGGAGTGGGTATCTTTGTGGCTAATACAGTCCTTTGCAAATAAATGTGAAGCAATACATTTTAGGGAAGAAAGAAACATGTACATCAAGTGTAAACCCAATGGTAAGACTTGTAAGAGTGGGGTGAAGGGAGATGTAAGAGTGCAGATAATAAACTTTAAAAAATGTGAGTATACACAGAGTTTTGGGGCACCACTATTTAAATTTATATCAATATCTTAGCTGAGGAAACAGAGAGTGTAATATATCCAAGTTTGCTAACAATACAAAATTAAATGGGAAAGTAAACTGTAAGGAGGATGCAAAGAGGCATCCTGACTTCCTTCCAGGTATCCCTTTCTCCTCAAGGAAGGGCAATAGGGCGCCCAAAGGGAGGAGGAGTGCCAGCCAAACGCCCCAGGGCCATCCATCTAGGACACTCCAAGGATGTCCTGCTGCTCCAAATTCCCTCTGTCTGTGACCCCATCAACTGCAGTTGGTCAGGCCGAGGAGGGTGTACCTGCCTCAGAGCAGGATCCCTTAGCATGCTGGGGCCACCAGAATACACTCACCAAAGTCATGTCAGACGATGGGGCATAGCAGTCAGCAGGTTGCCTCCTCCTCTTGCTGCGGTGGTCAGGACTGCACCTGGACATAGTGGTAGAGTTATAAAACTTAATAAGTTTTGAATGCACAACTGTAGCATGGGTGTTCATTCGCTCTATGTATTCTTCACTGTTGTAAATATATTTCACATTTATCCCTCTAAGTCCCAGTGGGACGGTACGGTGAAGCAGTGGTTAGCACTGCTGCCTCACAGCACCAGGGACCCGGATTCGATTCCTGACTTGGGTCACAGTCTGTGCGGGGTCTGCACACTCTTCCCGCGTCTGAGTGGGTTTCCTCCGGTGCTCCGGTTTCCTCCCACAGTCCGAAAGAGCATTTGCCATGCTAACTTCTCCCTCAGTGTACCCGAACAGGTGCTGGAGTGTGGCGACTAGGGGATTTTTACAGTAACTTCATTGAAGTGTTAATGTAACCTACTTGTGACACTAAAAAATAAACTTTAAACTTTAGATATTCATATAAAGGGGGTGACATCATCCAGTGCTATCACATCCCTCCTAGAGGATTTCAGAACTGCACTCAATACACTATCTGTGGCTTAACCAACATTTTATATAGTTCCATCTTAACCTCCCTGCTCTTAAACTCTATGACTTGACTGTAAAGGCAAGTGTACCATATACCTTCTTTATTGGAACATCGGGTTCTTTCCCTTTCTTCTCCCTATTTCCTTCTTGAATGTGCCTCATTGTTCTGTCACAGATTTATCTAAAGGTATCTGCTCCCAGTCCACTTTGGCCAAACCATATCTGACTTTATTAAAATCAGCCTTCCCCAGCTTAGAACTTTGATTTCAGGCCCATCCTTGTCCTTTTCCATGACAAACTTGAACTAATGAGCAATTATTGGTTGTGTATTAACGAAACAAACTATTTTTTGTAAAAAAAAAATGCTTATTTACATTGTTTTTAAAGGAATGTTAAGAATGCACAAATCCCTGTCCCAACTCACTACTACATTGTCCTTACCAACTGCAAGGACACCATGAAAAGTCCTCTACATTGTGACACCTCGCTGGATGTATTGGCTTTCATTGTGCCTCATAGACCTGATAACAGTGAGAGCTGTGCAGTAAGTAAACCTGAAGCATGGATAATAGTTTTGGAATCACTAATAGAATTTATGTGACTGGTATCAGCAGCACAAATGTAAATGCGGGTTTTTAAAATAGTATTTTTGGGAAATGTGTTCTGCATAATTTTTAATAAACTTTAGAAATTTCATCAATTTTAAATATGTTTGAAACATTTAAAATAACGACATACATTATTTGGGTCACTGCGCGGGGTCTGCACATTCTTCCCGTATCTGCATGTGTTTCCTCCGGGTGCTCCGGCTACCTCCCACAATCTGAAAGATGTGCTGGTTAGGTGCATTGACTCGAACAGGCGCCGGACCGTGGTGACTAGGGGAATTTCACAGTAACTTTACTGCAGTGTTAATGTAAGCCTTACTTGTGACTAATAAATAACCTTTAACTTTTTACATGGAACTAAATTGCTACACAGAAATAAATGATACAAAGTATCTATTCGGTCTTCCTAGTACAGATATCTGTTTGGCTCTAAAGCTTTAATACGTTTTTCTAAGGCATGATCTGCATAATCTTAGCAGACTTTGATTTCGATATTTTTAAAAATGTGCAAGTTATTGAGTCCTGTGTTCTTTGGCAGGATGGCAAAGACGAATCCGAGTGGGTCGAAGAGCGAATCTGGGCTCACACAGCACGAGTGAGGGATGTGGAGCTGATCACGGGACTTGACTTCTATCAGGACAGAAAGCAGCCAGTTACTGAGATTTTACAGCTGAAAACATTTTTACCAACAATTGAAGATCAAATGTGATTTTAAAAAATTTAATTAAATTGTGACATTTTCACATTCATAACGTTTACGCATACATGTAATTTTGGAATTTGGTGCACTACTGACGTGTTGCAAAAGAAGTTCTGATAATAACCAAGGCAGTCAGGGCACGCAAATCATAATGGAAGTGTAACACAATGAAATGTCACCATTTCCATTGGAATTATTCAACTAAAATGTTGTAAACTTTAGATTATTTTACAACTTTTTTAAGCACAACAGTTTTGTAGCAAGAATTGGTTTGGAAAATGAATAGGGAGAATTGAATCGGGATTTACCATGCATGTCCAGGATCATGTATGTTTTAGCATTTGACTTGAGGATTCATCAAATCATGGAATTAATCTTGCTTAAGCCAGCAATTCTTGCCACATTTAGATGACATCAAGGACCTGATGTGAAATTGAATGTACTGCTTCACTTAACTACGTCTGTAATATTGTAATATCAACTTTGTCATTTGCACTAGCAGTAACTGCCATAAAAATGTAATTGGCAGAATTCAAGTGATATATGATACTACCTTGCCCAAAATGTAATTTTCAAGATTATAGCATTTACTTGTGTAGCTTTCCAGTTAAACCTCTAGCCTTGATTTTTAAATATAGTTTCAAGTAGTAACAGGTTAAGCAGTCTTCAACAGTTCAGTCGGTTGCACTGAATCAGGTTTTGTTAATTTATCTTTTGCTGTGTCTGCCTACTTAGCAATTTTAGGTTTGCCAAACAAGTTCTTGCCAAAAGTTTCCAAGTAAGTTTCCCCAACATCATTACCTCCAAAACTGTTCCAAATTAGGCATCTATAACATTTAACCATTAGGATCATAGAAACCCTACAGTGCAGAAAGAGGCCATTTGGCTCATCGAGTCCCCACCAACCACAATCCCACCCAGGCCTTACCCCCTTATCCACCCACTAATCTACACATCTCAGGACACTAAGCGGCAATTTTAGCATGGCCGATCAACCTAACCCGCACATCTTTGGACTGTGGGAGGAAACCAGAGCACCCGGAGGAAACCCACGCAGACATGAGGAGAATGTGCAAACTCCACACAGACAGTGACCCGAGCCGGGAATCGAATCCAGGTCCCTGGAGCTATGAAGCAGCAGTGCTAACCACTGTGCTACCGTGCCACCCAGTAATTGAATATCACTTCACACCGTTGGAGCAATCATTGAAAAAAGCATTGACTTCAATTATTTGAAAGGAGCTGATTCAACTAGTAAAGTTGTGGATGCCATAAATTGATTAGTATAATTGAAAAACATTGCTGATTGTTTTATTTCATTTTAATGATTTTACAGCCCTAAATCAGCCCTGTTGTTGATTATAAGAGCAGGGAGGATGAATTGTTTTGAGCTAGTCCAATTAATTTTACTTGTACAAACTTACTGGCACCAAGATCAAATAAGATAAAAATCTCATTATCTTTTCTGGAGCCAATTGGACACATTCCTGGAAAACCCAGCAATCATGGTCAGGAATTTCCTCAGATTAGCTTCGGTTTGCTATTAAATGGAGTTCCTGCAGAACTTCCAGCAGGCCCGGGAATCATATGCTCCACATTTGCTTTATTCACCCATACAATGTTACATATTTTGCAGCTATTTTGTTTGCTTTTCATTCTTGATAGTATTGTTTGTACTATTATTAATTCAAATAATATAACAAGATCCATCTTACAAAGTAGCCTATAATTTGAGTATCTAGTTTTATACATCGGTTACTGTTTCTTCGATTACTTATAATTCAAACAACAAAACAGATATGCTTTGTGTCTTTTTATTCTGCCCTCGGTGGTGCCATTACAACCTGCAGTTATACTGCCCTGCATTCTACTCTGTATTTGATGACACATTTTTGAGTGCAATTTAACCTTCCAACACCAGTGTGCTTTATACTCTGAAAATAACCGACTATGTTATTACCCTTTAGGCTGGAAAGCACAAATTATAGACCAGACTGACACATTTATGCATTGGTGTGAAAATACTGCGGCAGAGTTTTCACTGGGGTGGTTACAGTTCATGTCTGCTCCAAATCATTTGCATGATTACAAACAAAACTTTCCATGAAACTGCACAGTCGAGCGACATAATAGAAAGTAATTGTTTATTTCTTCTTGTAAAGTATTCATTAGTGTTTAAGAGTAGTAACCTGTTTTGGTTTTATTGTTTATCAGCTAAAAATAGGTGTTTTATTGAGTATCCAATCCGCTACCTGTGAACAACTGAATTTAAAATTGAAAATTGCATATTTAAACATTACATTGACCCACATTACTTCCATTGGTGTACACTGGTCAGTGTTTTAGTGGTTTAATTTTGATCTGAAATCTCTTTAAAATGTGTTTACTGGTGCAGAGGCATGCAATAGCATTAGGGCAATTTGAAGAACCTTCCCTAATCAGTTGAATCTCAGTGTTGACCCTGGGGCATTGCTAGTTTTGTGGGCAGGCCTGACCCCAGCAAAGTGAATCTGAAAGCAATACAAATAATCATGGAAAACATGAACACCAGTGGTTTCGGGTGCAACTCAGTTACTTTTAAAATTCCCTAATCTTTTGCACTGGTTGAGGCAGTTCAATCCAATTGTGCAAATATTACTGGTACCAACAAGCAGAAACTATTCTAATTTTATATATTTTTTTCAAAAGATTGAAATTAAATGGCTTTGAAAGGAGTCAATCTTCTAATTTAATAATTTCTCATTCCATAAGAGGGAAAGAAATTAGATGGAGTGAAGGGATTGGAGGGACAGTTATCTTGACTAAGTCAAACCTTGTCAGGTTTTCACCAGCTAATTCAACTATAGGCCCAGGGTCTGTTGCATTCAGGCATCTCAATATACTGTCAAATTCCCAGTAAAATGTGTGGCGAAACTGAAATACTGTAGAACAGAATCACTATAGTGCAGAAGGAGTCCATTCGGCCCATCGAGCCTGCACTGTCCACAGTCCAACTCAGCCCCCAATCCGTAGCCCCACGTATTTATGCTGCTAGTCCCCCTGACACTAAGGGCAATTCATAACCAATCAACCTAACCCACACATCTTTGGACCATGGGAGGAAACCAGAGCACCCGGAGGAAACCCACACAGACATGAAGAGAATGTGCAAACTCCACACAGACAGTGACCCAAGCCAGGAATCTAACCACTGTGCCACCATGCCGCCGCACTGTCCCAGCTATTTCTCAGATGATACGTGGACTAAGTTTTGTGATTGCCTGTGAAATTACTTTAAAATTTACATTGTGCTCACTAAATCAATTCTGTCTAATTTACTGCACAATTATTTCAAGAACTTCTGCAAGAGATTTTTCTGTAATTGTTCTTTTATGCATCCACACACGTGACTGATTAGACTGATACCTCTTCAATTGCATGCGGAAGGCACAATTCAAGCAGAATACCTGATGTAAGAATTGTTTTAAATTTCAACCAGTTTGCCATTTTTATAGAGCATATTGGCCTATTTACATTTCATTAGCTGTGAAAATACAGTACGAATACGGCTCCTTCATACCTATGATTATGCTTTTTTCATAAAGGCTATGTTTTGGGTTGGCAAAGACATATAATGAAAGGGCTACATTGTAGAGCAATTTCATCTTGGTCATGTTCTAACTCAGGGACGTACAGAGGTAACTCAAAAGCTCATAATTAATTAACACACCAACATAGCAATGACCCATTTGTACGTTTTTAAAAATCACAAATAAAAAGTGAAACTTACGACTGTGTTTTTGATTTTCCATGCGCATTTAAAGGAGACTTGTAATAAATATATTTTTCATCTCCATATGAATTGGGAATTATTATTTATGGAAAATTCTTTAAACAAATCTTTGTGGAAGAAAAATGCACTCTACCATATTAAGGAGATTCATTATAATGCTTGGCAGGTTTTCACCAGCTAATTCAACCATAGGCCCAGAGTCTGTTGCATTCAGGCATCTCAATATACTGTCAAATCCCCATAAAATGTGTGGCGAAACTGAAATACTGTCCCAGTTGTTTCTCAGATGATATGTGGACTAAACTTTGTGATTGTGTGTCTTGCAGTGCTCCATCTATGCCATTCATTGGGTACTTTACACCATGCACATGAAAGATTTTGTGGCTCCTGATGCTGATCTCCCAGAAGTCTGGATTTTATGAATCTAGTCAGACATGGCAATAGTTTGTCAGGAGAGTTTTGGTGGAAGATTGGAATTTGTGCAGCCTAGGTGGTAGTCGAGCAATTACTTCCTGAGGAAAGGACAGTTAATCCTTGTCTGGAATACAACATGACAACAATTAAATTTATAACTATGTGTTGGGATGGGTGGAGGTACTGGTTGAGGAAAAGCATGCTATTGTTTGCAGTAAACTCTTAGGGATTTGGTACTGAATGATTACTTGAGGTAATAAAGCAGTTTTAGTCTGAGGGAGGCAGTGATAGAACCATTGCTCTCGTTTCCACTCAAATATCCCTCTGGATTTCACTGAGATTGGGAGCAGGATTGAATAGAGTAGGTCAGACTTGAAGGAACATATGGAGAAAGGACTGAAAGGAATTAAAGGCATGAATGAAATTAGGCACAGAGGACATTGCAGAAATGGGTTGGATACTTTCCATGACCATCTACCAGCATGGGGGGGGGGAGGGGGCATTAAATTCCTCCCTATGATTTGAGTGTGCCCCCCACATGTATTTGAGTTTGTACCTGCAACTGTCTAATGAGCTTACCTCAGAAAATCAGATAAAAACCGTACATTTATTTCAATTTGCAGTATATTGCATTAACACTTGTATGCCATTCAGGCCAGGAAGATCCCAATATCAAACCCCTTTTTCTGCTGGGGTTAGTTGATCATAACCAAGGCAGCAGGAGGGAGACCTGATAAAACTCTACATTCTCATGGTATTATTCGGTAACCTTCATCAACTTTTGAAATTGATAGGCAGGAAAACGTCAGCTTCATTAAGCCTGCTCCATTGTGACTGAACATCCCTTCTGGTATCATCTTACCCTGCTCTGGTGATTGTCCCTTTAAAGCAACATGGACGTATAAGGGCTGCCCAGTTTGGGGGACCAACTGGGACTCAGAGTTGGTAATCAGCCCAGGGGATGGAGTCCTCTTTTAGGCAGAGGGACATGTATGGACCTGAGTACAGCCATGGGGCTGCTGAACAATTCTTATTAATGAATCCTTTTTAGTTTTCGCAAATGAACCTGCCCATTCCTGAAGAAGCCATGTAATTTTCTGGGAGGAACAAAAGAAAATGGTGCTGGGTGTATGAACATTTGGTTAATGAGACCATCAACCTCAAACGTGAAAGAGAAAATGCAGCCAGAATGTTTCTTATTTTTGATGTACTACACGACATGATGCTAATGCGGAGCCAAAGTGAAATTTACCAAGGGCAGATGGCTGATAGATTTGACACCCTGTCGCTGAGGGAACAGAACAACATTGAGAGCTGATAGAGGTTTAAACTCACCAATTTTGTTGAATTTTCAATAATGGGATATTGTTTTTAATCAATCAGGATCAACTGCAACCAATATTGAGAGTATATTCAGTTGTTTATAATGTTAACTGCACAAGAAAAAACATGCAACAGTGACAAGTAGCGAATACTGGTCCTGGTCAGGCAGGACAGGTGGCATACTTGGACAGTTCGCTTTCTTCTTTTTTCTCTCCTCTTCTCATTACCTCATGTCTTTGTGATTGCTCAGTCTACCCAAGATGTTAAATTGGGGTCAACATTGAATTCACCCTTAGGACTTCCTCTCCATTTTCTATTGCAACTGAAGCCCTTCCAAACATTATCCTTTTTCAGGGGTTGAATTGGATGTTATGTTGACCTGTAATAATCCTGTAAAATTCTCAATACAAAGTGTTCAATGGTGTCCACCTTCTACAGCCTACTATAGCTGTTGTACATACCTTCTGTCCTTGATCAGCCAGACCTCTCATTCATCCACCTTCATCTCATTCTCATGCTGTTCCGTCTGATCAATTCCATAACTCCCTTCAGTAACATCCTCGGCTGTCAAGTACCTTCAGTGGCCTCAGTGCTCACATTTGCCTATATAGATTTTTATAGTCTATTCATAAGTGGTTTATTATTCCAGCTAGCCTTATTGTTCTAACTCCTTATCAGACATAATTGAACCATTGTGTAAATCACTAAAATAATTTCTCTCTTACTTCCACGCTAATTAACTTTTGCATTTAAGGTGCATTTTGGTTAAGCAAGGTTAACTGAAAATCTAAGCACAGCTTTAGAGTTAAGTATCTATTGATTTCCCACAATTGCAGAGACCTCTTTCTAAGCTAGTTACTATTGCCTGAGAATAATAATTCCACTAGCTTTGCTTCTAGAGAAACCTAAGCAACTTCCAGTAAAACAAAACCTACAGTTCAAACTCTATATACAAACTGTTTCAAGCTGGTTATATCTATCAGAGGGGAAGATTTCTCAGTGATGTCAGTATCCAAGGCAGATTTCCCTGGACATACTCTCTTCCACCTTCTTCCGATAGGGAAAAAAATGTAAAAGTCTGCGATCACATACCAACCGACTCAAGAACAGCTTCTTCCCTGCCACCATCAGACTTTTGAATGGACCTACCATATATTAAGTTGATCTTTCTCTACACCCTAGCTATGTCTGCAACAGTATATTGTGCACCCTCTCTTTTTCTCCCCGATGTACTCAATAAACAGTATGTTTTGTATAGCATTCAAGAAACAATACTTTTCACTGTATCCCAATACATATGACAATAATAAATCAAATTAAAATCGAATCAGACAAGATACTTGGTGTGTGATATTGTAATATTTTCCTGAAAAACCCACATTCTGCTTCTCGAATCTGGGTGTCCTCTTGCACCAGTTGCTGAAGGTAAACATGCAGGTGCAGCAGTCAGTGAAGAAGGCAAATGGTATGTTAGCCTTCATAGTTATAGGATTTGAATATAGGAGCAGGGATGTCTTTCTCCATTTATACGGTGCCTTGGTGAGGCCACACTTGGAATATCATGTGCAGTGTTGGTCTCCTTTTCTAAGGAAGGATGTTCTTCTATGGAGAGAGTGCAGAGTAGGTCAACCAAGCTGATTTGTGGGATGGCAGGACCGATGTATGAGGAGAGGTTAAGTCTGTTAGATTATATTTGCTGGAGTTCAGAAGAATGAGGGGGGAATCTCATAGAAACCTATAAAGTTCTAACAGGACTAGACAAGGTACATGCAGGAAGGATGTTCCCGATAGTGGGGGAATCCAGAACCAGGAATCATAGTCTTCAGGATAAGGGGCAAACCTTTTAGGACTGAGAAGTGGAGAAATTTCTTCATCCAGAGAGTAATGGCCTATGGAATTTGTTACCATGGAAAGCAGGTGAGGTTAAAACATTGTATGTTTTCAAGGAGTTAGATACTGCTCTTGGGGTGAAAGGGATCAAAGGATATTGGGGGAAAGGCGGGATCAGGCTATTCAGTTGGATGATCAGCTATGATCATACTGAATGGCGTGGATCAGGCTCGAAGGGCCGAATGGCCTACTGCTCCTATTTTCTATGTTTTCATGTAAGTGATGTTGCTCTTTTATTGCCTTTAATAATTGTGTGTGAACTTTACTCAAGTGGAAGATGTGTGTAAAGCTCCATCTAGTGGTAAAGTAAATTAACTAAATATTTGAACATTGACTTACTAATATTTTCCACTGTAGAGGTCTGTTTTTGGAATGAAATAAATTCCATTATTAATGTACTTTATTTTTCCACCTTCTTGTCTTTCTCCTTGCCCTGTAAAGATGTTGACTCCTTGCTGGGCTATAGTTCCAGAGGCACCAACATCCTTGGCATAATGACCATTCCTAAGTGACCATGGCGCACTGTGAAGAAGGGAGGGATTTCACAGTCCTAACCCACATCCACAGATAAACTTCAGAGCAGCCAACTCTCTCTCCCTAACCCAGTGTTATAATGGTCAATTTCAATGCCCCCACTGCAATTCAGATCAACTAACTTTCTCAAATTAACCGTTTGTGGAACATTTTGATTATAGTAAACACTGGGTTAGAGAGAGAGAGAGTTGGCTGCTCTGAAGTTTATCTGTGGATGTGGGTGTGAAATCCCCCCCTTGGCCACAGTGCACCATGGTCACTGGGGAATGGTATTACAAAAGCTACATATATAATGTCCTATTATGGCCAAAATATTTTAAATTTGACCAAAAAGAGCGGGATCAAGAAACTGAAGAGGAAGAATTAAAGTCCGTAACCCAAAACAACATCTAAGAAACCGATTTCAGAAATCTTTTCCATTTGTTTGAGAGATGTGGGCATCAGCGGCTCGGCCAGCATTTATTGCCCACCCATAATTGACATTGAGAAGGTGGTGGTGAGTTGCCTTCTTGAATCTCTGCAGCCCATCTAAACACCCACAGTGCTGTTAGGAAGTTCCATGTTTTTCACCCAGTGACAATGAGTGGAACTTGCAGATGATGGTGTTCCCATGCTTCTGCTGTCCTTGTCCTCCTAGATGGTAGAATTGGTTTGGGGTGTGTTGTGAAAGAGATTTTAAGAAGGGGCGGTGAATAGTAATATGGAAGGATTTAGTGTGAGTGTTTCACAAGTGTGGAGAAGAAATGATTGAAGGCCCTGTAATCAGAGAAGGATGCCAAATAGGCCATAGCCAGAAGAGCATGGAACATCCTGAGGTATAGGGGTGAGAAGGTGGTGAAAGTTGGACAGCACAGGCGTGCATTTTGTGTCCATTGGGCACATTGTGGTCGGGATTGTGGTTGGCGCAGACTCGATGGGCCGAATGGCCTCCTTCTGCACTGTAGGATTCTATACACCTTCTAATTAGCTGAGATTCAATTTCATTCAGTCCAGTACAAGACAGACTACCTCAGCCAATTGCAAAATGCACTTCCGACCGCGATTAGCCCCGGAATATGAATTCACACTGGCTGGCCAATTAACAGGCAGCCAACATAAAATGGGTGCTGAGAAAGGCTCAGAGCTGCAGGGGAGGCTGGAAAGAGGGCAGGTTCTGAGGAAAGGGGTGGGGGGGGGGGGGCGGGGGATGCGTGCTGACACACCTGGATCATGATTGTAGTTAATACCTAAAGCTGCTTGACCAATCGACCTGCCAACCATAAAGGTAGATGGGCTGTAGTGGGGATTTCTTTACAATGGTGGCCCAACTTTTTGAAAAACTTAAAACTACTTAAAAAACTCGTAAAGGCAAGTTCTCTGCTCAAAAAGACATAACCAAAATTTATTTAAAAACACAAAAATCATACAAGACAAGCAAAACATTGATCTATGGCTGTGGGAAGCCTTCGGATGTTGAAATAGCTCTGGTTCAGCGCTACAAGACCCCTCCAAAGATCTGGGGCACTCAGCCAAATTACAGAACAATTATACCTTCTATTATCAAAGATACACGTGGGTTTCCTCCGGGTGCTCCGGTTTCCTCCCACGGTCCAAAGATGTGTGGGTTAGGTGGATCAGCCATGTTAAATTGCAGCTTAGTGTCAGGGGGACTAGTTAGGGTTAAATGAATGGGGTTATGGGGATAGGGCCTGGGTGGGATTGTGGTCAGTGCAGACTCGATGGGCTGAATTGCATCCTTCTGCGCTGTAGGATTCTATGATTCTATGCACTTTCTAATTAGCTGAGATTCAATTTCATTCAGTGTTAACATATCAGTCCAGTACAAGACAGATTACCTCAGCCAATTGCAATATGTTACTTGACATAATGATACTCTATTTGTCCATTCAATACCAGACATCTTCCCTCTGGCTAGACCCACTTCCTGGTCACTATGTTGTTAGGGACGCTTCTACTGCTATATCTTTCCCATAGGCGCATTGCCAAGACAGTGAGAAAAGTGTCTCTCTGGGCCTGTTAGAAAGATACTTTATGTCTGGACAATGGATGCCTCTATTTAATACATTATGTTTCAATAACTGTCCCAGGATTTGAAACTAATGCTCATTCTGCTGACTAAAGAACTTCTAACTGCTTAACTTTTATCATTATTTCTGCAGCATTTGCATTTTTGACTGAGGTGAACAATACATTTATATATTAAAATACATTCAAGAAGTACATTCAATATTCCAATATATACTTTAAAAGTCATATTTCATCCATTTTAATACTGTTATTGTATTCACATAGGGGATTTTCACAGTAACTTGATTGCAGTGTTAATGTAAGCTTCCTTGTGACAAATAAATAAATATGAACAAACTGTTAACATTATCTCATTAGGTAGAATCATTTCACCCCTTCTCATTACACTGTCACTGTAAACTAAAGATCTGCCAGTGGATCTGACTAGCTGACCTAAAACCCCCTTCCACACGGGCTATGCAAAATTGCTTTCAATTGGCCCATAATTGGGCTAAATGGCCTGCTCAATTGTCGGCAGAAACACGTCTGACTCTTGCATGCACCCTCCAACCAAGATATTGTGTAAATACATGTCAATGTCAGTGTATGTATTCAATGCCTTCTCACGCAATTTCATGTGCTTCTGGGTCAGGCACGCGCCTGTGCAATGTACAATTCTGACCACAGAGTTAATAGCTGCAAGGACTTAGGCTGGCATCTTCCCACCATTCATAGTGGTGGGATTTTCCCATCCTGTCACAGTGAATGGAGACTTGGTTGGAGTCGATCGAATTCCAGTGGAGATCTATAAATCTGATGGATCACAGCTGCTCAGAAAGCTCACCCAGTCCATGGGGAGCCAGGAGTCCTTCCACAAGTCTTTAAAGTTGTCTTCATTGTTCACATCTACCAACACAAAGGCAATTGCCGGTCCTGTGACAATCACAGAGGAATATCTCTCCTGTCTATTGAAGATCCTTGCCAGAATACTTCTAAACCACATATTACAACTTGAGCACCACCTATTTCCAGAGAGCCTGTGTCGTTTCAGAAAAGGTAGGGGAACCATTGACATGGTGTTTGCTGCTCACCAACTTCAGGAGGATTTGATTTGATTCATTACTGTCACATGTATTAGCATACAGTGAAAATAATTATTTCTTGCACGCTATGCAGACAAAACATACCATTCATAGAGAAGGAAACGAGAGAGTGCAGAATGTAGTGTTACAGTCATAGCTAGGGTGTAGAGAAAGATCAACTTCATGCAAGGTAGGTCCATTCAAAAGTCTGACAGCAGCAGGGAAGAAGCTGTTCCTGTGTCGGTTGGTACATGACCTCAGACTTTTGTCTCTATTTCCCGACGGAAGAAGGTGGAAGAGAGAATGTCTGAGGTGCGTGGGGTCCTTAATTATGCTGGCTGCTTTGCGAAGCAGCGGGAAGTGTAGACAGAGTCAATGGATGGGAGGCTGGTTTGCGTTGGATTGGGCTACATACACGACCTTTTGTAGTTTCTTGTGGTCTTGGGCAGAGCAGAAGCCATACCAAGCTGTGATACAACCAGAAAGAATACTTTCTATGGTGCATCTGTAAAAGTTGGTCAAAGTCGTAGGAGTGCCAAGAACAAAATACTGACCTTTGTTAACCTAAGCATAGCCTTTGATACTATCACTCATGAAAGACTCTGGAAGATTGAGCAAGTGTGAGTGCGCAGATGGTTTGACAGTTCCACGATGGCATCCAGGCCCGTATCCTTGATGATGATGAGACTTTAGGTCCCTTCCCTGTCACTAATTTAATAAAACAGGGCTGTGTACTGGCGCCAATCTCCCCAGCATCATGACCTCAGCCATGCTCACTGATGCTTTCCAGGATGAGAATCCATGCACAGACATCAACCACCAAATAAACGGCAGGCTTTTCAACTTGCGATGCCTGCAGGCCAAGACCAAAGTCCTCATTGATAGCCTGCGTGACTTCTTATTTGTTGATGACTGTGAACTAAACACTGGAAGTGAGGTAGACATGCAGCACGTTATGGACCTGCTCGCCACATCCTTTGATAATGTCGGTCTCACCATCAGTACAAAGAAGACAGAAGTCATGTTCCAGCCTGCTCGCGGAAAGAGACAACAGTGAGAGCAAACCATAGAACCTCCACAGTGCAGGAGGAGGGCATTCAGCCCATCGCGTCTGTATTGACTCCCCGAAAAGAGCATCTTACCCAGGCCCCTAACCCCACACATTTACCATGGCTAATCCACCTAACCTACACATCTTTAGACTGTGGGAGGAAACTGCAGCACTGGGAGGGAACTCACGCAGACACGAGGAGAATGGAATTTGCACAGTTATCCAGGGCTGGAACTGAACCCGGGTCCCTGGCATTATGAGGCAGCAGTGCTAACCATTGTGCCACCGTACCGACCCCAGAAACAAGCAGAAGCTGACCACTGTGGACAAGTTCACTTACATATGCAGCTGAACACTGGGTTCACGTTGATGACGTGACTATTGCCAGAATTGCCAAAGCCAGTCTGTCCTATGGAAAAGTTTGCTATTCGGTATGGGAATGTAGAGGGGTGAGCTTAAAAACTAAGCTCAAGGTCTACTGAGCAGTCATCCTCTCCACTCTTCTCTACATGAGTGAGACCTGGACTGTCTACTAGTGACATGCAAAGAAAATGAATCATTTTCACCTTTGCTGCCTCTGCAAGCTCCTGAATATCAAGTGGGAAGACAAAGTCCCAGACACAGAGGTGCTCAGGAGAACCAGCATGGTCAGTATCTTCACAATGTTACAACAAAACTGCTCCGATGGGCTGGACACGTCATCAGAACACCTGACAGTCAACTCCCTAAACGAATCATCTATGGTGAACTACAGAACGGAGCACGCTCCTGTGGTGGCCAGAAGAAACGTTTCAAAGAGACCCTGAAAACCTCCCTCAAGGGCTTTGAAATTGACATTGCATCATGGGAGAACCTTGCCCAGGATCACTCAGGCTGGAGGGGTGCAATTCCCAAAGGCACATCAGCAAACGAGAAGCAATGGATAGTGTCAGCCCAAAACAAGTGCAAGGCATATAAAAACCATGAGAACAGCACCCCCAACTACCTACCAGTCTCATTGTCCTGTCCTCATTGCAAAAGAACCTTTTGTGCCATGATGTAGGGGGGCTAATTAGGCCAATAAAAACATGTAACCATAGGTTTAGGAACACAAACAGAATACTGACTTAAGAGTGAATGATCTTGGACTATGGGAACGCAAACCAGGGCTGTTGCTATAGAAGATAGCTCTATATGAAGAACAAATATTTCTCATTTAAAACATGTATTTTGAATTTCTAAAATGGATGCAATCTGCTTTTAGTGACATTTTGTGAAGCTTCAGTCAATGACAAAATACAGCAAGTCCTGGTGGGAGAGGTATTAAGAAACAATAGTTCCACTGAAGAGCAGTTATGCTATCAGCAGTGGTCGGAAACAAGATGGCTGCCAATGCCAATTTATGAATAGAGCTATATAGCTCCGAATTGATAACGCAAGTGGAAGGCAGACATGAGGGATTTCTCAGGGTCTGACGAGAGTCACGTGGGTTCAATTCGGTGGGAATCATCCTCCCGTTTCATGTCCAGCGTCTCATGATATGAGACAACAGGAAGAGGGTAATGTCCGTAATGAATAACAAATGAAATACTATTAGGTCACAATGTGTATTGTCATTAGCTGGAGTTGATGACAGGATAATTATTGACTGATTTGTATGAATGTTTATTGGATTATGTCTACCGAAAAGGTGGGCAATATGATTTGGTAAATGTGTAATTGACTTCGCGGGGGCCATTGTTCTTCAGAGTGACATTCGGCTGCCTGCATTCTATACCTTGAGAGTTGTGCTTCCTTAAATCATTCTCCCATTCGATCATTTGGTTAAATAAAGTCACATCTTAAAAATCAGTACACTGCATTCTCTGAGTCTCTGTATTAGCTTAAATAGCAATGCATAGTCTCGAGAGGAAAACCCCCATCTACATGCCATAATAGGACTTATCAGTGACCTTTGCATCCACACAGCCCAACACCAGGATAACAAATGAAGATAGTCTTCTTCAATACTGAAGGACAAATGGTGACTGATTGCAAAGAAGCTGGTTTGAAAAACTTTCTTGAGGTGTTTTTTTAAAAAAGGGATTTGTTTATTATTGAGTTAAAAATCCACCCAGACAAAGATAGCAAAATATTTTCAAAATAAACCCGCACTTTTCAAACTTTTGTGACCAACTTTCCCTCAGACACGAGCATAGAAAATTTATAGGTTATTCCAGAAGTAGTTTTCTCCTTAGCCAAATTAAAAGTTTGATACTGAAAAGATAAAAAGAGTGTTCACATCTTATGGGTTCTCTGCTTGATTGTGATTTTTCCAGATTCCTTTAAATTCTGGGTGTTGTGTTGTGTTGTGTTTTGGTAGCATTTGCTACCAAATAAACCTGTTGGACTTTAACCTGGTGTTGTTAGACTCCTTACTGTTGTGTTGAAACCCATGTAACTGCAATTGCCAGAGACAATTTTGTTTTAAATCTGTAATCTATATTTTCTAGAAATTTATGCATTTTTCTTCTGAGGTTCATTTCACTGTCTCTGGGTTTTAAGAGATAGTGCTTTGTAGCCTTCATAGTGAGATGCATTTGAATACAGGGATAGGGATGTTTTGCTGCAATTGTATAGGGCATTGGTGAGGCCACACCTGAAGTATTGTGTGCAGTTTTGGTGTCCTTATCTGAAGAAGGATGTCCTTGCTATAGAGGGAGCACAGCGAAGGTTTACCAGGCAGATTCCTGGAAGGCAGGTCTGTCATATGAGGAGAGACTAAATCAGTTAGGATTATATTCACTGGAGATTAGAAGAGTGAGAGGGGATCTCATAGAAACTTATAAAATTCTAACAGGGTTAGACAGGGTAGATTCAGAAAGAATGTTCCCAATGGTGGGGGAGTCCAGAACTAGGGGTTATAGTTTGAGGATAAGGGGTAAACCTTTTAGAACTGAGGTGAGGAGAAATTTCTTCACCCAGAGAGTGATGAATCTGTGGAATTCACGACCACAGAAAGTAGTTGAAGACAAAACATTGGGGGGAATTTTACCATTTTGAGTCTAAGTGCCGGATCTGGGCATCAAATAGATCCGCGCCTGGAATCCTCTTTGCAGCGCGCCCATACGCATTTTGCCGGCTCCGGCCCGATCTGCGCTGTGGGCGGGGCTTAGCGCTGGCGGACTGATCGGAGCTCTGAACTGCGCATGCGCAGTTCGAAAAAAATCTGACAGTGCGCCCGGGCGCGTAAAAAAAGCAGAAAGCAGAGAGAGCAGCTCTCTGACATTCATCCTCGGGTTGGGAGGGGGTGGGGGGGGAGGGGGTGTGACGTATCATCCCATGGGGAGGGGGGATGGGAGGGTGTGTGACGTCTCATCCTCTGGTCGGGGGGTTTCCGCTGCTTGTCTGCGGCCGATCCCTCCTGGCACCATCACTGGTACACTACCAGCCACAGCCTTCTCTCCCGCTCTCTCGTATCTGCAGGGAAGAGTAATCTGTGGCTGGTAGTGAACCAGTGATGGTGCCAGGAGGGATCGGCCGCAGACACGCAGCGGAACCCCCCCCCGACCAGAGGATGAGAAGTCACACCCCCTCCCCTCCCACCCCGCCAGAGGATGATCGGTCACACCCCCTCCCACCCCCCCTTCCCCCCCCCCGAGGGGATGATTGGTCACACCCCTCTCCACCCCCCCCCCCCGAGGGGATGATCGGTCACACCCCCTCTCCACCCCCCCTCCCCCCCCCCGAGGGGATGATCGGTCACACCCCCTCCCCTCCCACCCCCCCCAGAGGATGATTGGTCACACCCCCTCTCCACACCGCCCCCCCCCCTCACCCCCCCGAGGGGATGATCGGTCACACCCCCTCCCCTCCCACCGCCCTCCCACCCCGACCAGAGGATGATCTGGGTCAGAGAGCCGTTGCAGTCTCTGACTCCACTCTTCGGAGGCTGCAGCGGCGACTTCAGACTTTTATTTTGCAGGTCGGTTACAGCGCGGACGCGGATCGGGCCGGAAGACGGTAAAGTGGGATTTGGCGGTCGAGTTGAGCACGCGGTTCATTAAGTCGATTTAAATGCATTTAAATCATCGGGCCGCCCGATCTGGGTGCGCGCCGGACCCGCGCCCGAATCGGGTGTTGGTAAAGCCGCGATCTGCTCGGAATCGGGTGCGGATCGTGGTATAGGCCCGAGGCCCACCTTTGGCGCGAAGTTTTGGTAAAATCAGACCCATTGTCTGATTTTAAGAAGAAATTGGGTATAGCTCTTGGGGCTAAAGGGATATGGGGCAAAAGGGGGATCAGAACCTACACTGGTGCTGGATTTGGACTAATATCATTCGTACCAGATAATCACCTCTTTAAACAACAGCAAGGCTAAAACTAAAGCAAAAAATGCAGTTTCTGGAAAAGCTAGTAGCAGAATTTCTCATGGTACTTCATAGAATGTTATCAAACCAAATCTGCCAACACACCACATAAACAAACATTAGGACAGGTTACTAAAAGATTGGGTCAATGAGTAAGGTTTTAAGGAGCATCATAGAGGAGGAGGGAGATGTGGAAAAGTTTAAGGAGGGATTTCCACAGTTTAATGTTTCGGCAGTTGGTGACACAGCCACAATTGGAGGAATGAAGAAAAATGGGGTGATGTGCAAAAGGCTGGAATTGGAACAGTACAAAGATGTCAGAGGTTGGCATCGCTGCTGGAGGATATGGAGGGATTTGGAAACAAGGATGCAAATTTTAAATTAAAGTTTGTCCGTTCCAAATGCTAGTGTAGGTCAGTGAGCACAAAGGTAATGGGTGAATAGTGCAAGTCGGCATACAGGGCAGCACAGTTTTAGATTAATCCAAGTTTATGTTGGGTGCAAGGTGGGAGGCTGACCAGGACAGAATTCAAATAATTTGGTCTAATGGTAACAAAAGCATGGACGAGGGTTTCCACAGCAAATATGCTTCGATAGACAATATTGCAAAGGTGTTCCTTGTATAGAAAAAGATACGGGGTTGAAAACTCAGGATCAAATTGGAGGCTAAATTTTTTAACAGTCTGGTTCAATCTCACACTGTCGCTAGGGAGAGGGCCTGAGCTGATATGTGGAGAACAGGAGGAAACCCAACTACCTCCACTTGACCATCAAGTGTGTATTTATTACCAAATCAAAGAACAAAGAAAATTACAGCACAGGAACAGGCCCTTCAGCCCTTCAAGCCTGCACCGACCATGCTGCCCAACTTAACTAAAACTCCCTACCCTTTTGGGACTATATCCCCCTATTCCCATCCTATTCATGTATTTGTCAAGATGCCCCTTAAAAGTCACTATCGTATCTGCTTCCACTAACTCCCCTGGCAGCGGGTTCCAGGAACCTACCACCATCTGTGTAAAAAATCTGCCTCGTACATCTCCTTTAAACCTTGCCCCTCGCACCTTAAACCTATGCCCCCAGTAATTGACTCTTCCACCCTGGGAAAAAGCTTCTGACTATCCATTCTGTCCATGCCTCTCATAATCTTGTAGACTTCTATCAGGTCACCTCTGAACCTCCGTTGTTCCAGTGAGAACAAACCAAGTTTCTCCAACCTCTCCTATAGCTAATGCCCTCCATACCAGGCAACATCCTGGTAAATCTTTTCTGTACCCTCTCCAAAGCCTCCACATCCTTGTGGTAGTGTGGCGATCAGAATTGAACACTATATCCCAAGTGCGGCCTAACTAAGGTTCTATAAATCTGCAACATAACTTGCCAATTTTTAAGCTCAATGCCCCGGCCGATGAAGGCAAGCATGCCGTATGCCTTCTTAACTACCTTCTCCACCTGCATTGCCACTTTCAGTGACCTGTGTACCTGTACACCCAGGTTCCGTTGCCTATCAATACTCTTAAGGGTTAAGTCACTTAACATCAACATCATGGAAATTAATTACTAATCAGAAAATGAACTGGACCAGCCACTTCAACAGTGGCTACAATCGCAGGAAAAGTGGTAGATAGTTTGAGATGAGTGGATCTCCTCCTGACTCCCTTAAAACCACTTCTTTATAGACCTAAGTAAAGACTGTGTGCTGGAGTACGCACCACTGACGCTCACTGGCACAACTGTAACAAAAGTCAAGAAACTCAACACCATTTCAAGCATTACAGTTTACCTGATCTGGGACAGGTTATATACCAGGATGGGTTGACCAATATGATTCTGTGGGTACAAATATAATAGAATATTCCTTGACTCTGTATGACAGCTCTGCCAACTTGACACTAGCTATTGATGTTAGTGAGGAGGACTTAGTGAGTTAGTGAGGATACAAGGAGGCTCAAATGGAGCATAAACATCAGCAAAGACTGGTTGGGGGGGGTGGGGGGATGGGCTATTGGAGTGCCATACGTTCTATTTATTCCTATTGCCATGCCCAGTGAAGGCACGTCCTTTAAACATAACCTCATTCAGTATATCATTTTCTGGAGCTGTTTTTTAAATTTAAAAATGGACATTAACAAGATGACTAAAATGGCTGTCAAGAGGCGGGTGAACTTTGCAATTTCTGCATAGACTCAGAAGTATCTCAATCCTCCAAAAAATGTTTCATTGAATAACCATGGGTAGGGATTGACCTTTGAATGGGTATACCTAGACAGAACCCATCTATGGAATTTAGGTCTGCTATTGTTTGAACAAAATTCAAAGTCAATAAACTTCTGGACTTCATGGCTCCAAGTTTGAAACTTAAGGAAGAAAGCTGCAGAAGCTAGATTATCATAAGTGGCTGTGAACAGACCTTCCATCCTTTCTCCAGTTCACAGCAATGGCTTCTAGCTTTAAACTATTCTGGGTGAACAAAAGAGGTTTTGGTCATATGACTGAAACTGGCTGCAGGTAATGGATTAATCTGTCAATCCAATAACCAGAGAGAAACTAGTCAGTCTATACAGAACATCAGTTACAGGACGTCAGCAGCAAAATAAGGCTGTATCCCCATACCTTTATAAACCTAGAGTGCCACATCTTCAAAATCTCCCTAGCTGTTTATTTTCAAGGAGTTAGTACAGAAACATGACCTCTTATTGAGGAAGCCACAAATAACCAGTTTTCTGATCTGCTGTAAAAGCCTCCTCTTTGAAAGAACCCAACAACAACTTTGAGATACGACCCCATCTATTGAAATCACCTAGACGATTGCTTCCAAGTGAAACACCTTCTTCAATGGACCCGCAACAACTGTTCTCCTCTCGTGAGCCAAAAAATGTCAACCATGAGCTATTCTTTTGTTTCAGATTTGTAAAAATACACCCTCCTATCTCACTGTATTGTTTGTCTTGAACATGCGTGTGTTTGAGTGCTGAGTGAGTGACGCAGCGTTTAGAACATTGGGGTGAATGCATGAATAAATAATCTTCCTTATTTAAACTCATGAAAGCTTGCCTCTGCTATTTAAAAATTGACCACATACTCAGGGCCTAAGAAACATACCCACCTTACTCCCCAAAAACACATTGATATTGGACTGGAGAACAGTATTTTCCATGACTGGAAGATGAGAATAATGTGACCGGAGGAGATTTGAGGGTATAGATGATAAGGGAGATGAGATAGTGATCAAAGATCATGGGGAGGGGCAATTCACCCAAAAACATGTCGAATTTACGTAAAAACAGGAGTAAATCCGGTTGGTTTTTTCAGTGGGAGTTTCAAAATGAATCTCTCACACTGTGCACTGCAGAGTGCACTAGTGAGAATCAGTCCAAAAAGCTGAGGGTGGGGCCCATTCCCACTGGAAAGGCCGGCAGCATAGCACTGAGCGGGCCACTGCACATGCGCCGATCTGTCATAGCGGAGATCAACGGATGTGCAGTGGCCCCTGTTGTTGGCCTCCCGATCACTGGTCAGCTTGATCACTGGCCAACCCCAGGACCTCCGCATTGCTGGCTCTGCGACTCACCCATGGCCTGATCGCTGGCCCCTGAACATGCCCGGGCCAACCTCCACCACCAGCCCCCCCCCTCCCCCCCCCGCCAGCCTGCCTTGATGACCCCCTTGCGCAGCCCCGATCTCCTGATTGCCCCCCCGATCTCCCCCCCCTCCGATCCCACCCCCACCCCTGCAGTCCCGACTCCCCTATCAGGCTGACACCCACCACCCTGATGACCAGCCCCGATCGCTGGCCTCTCTTCCTCTGTCACTCAGCCCAAGTGCAAAGTGGCAGCAGGACCCTTCCCACCTCCACTGATCACCCCCTCAGAGGCCCCACCCCCTGGCACTGCCCAATGCCTGATACGCAGTGCCAGGTTGCCCCCTGAGCATTGGCACTTTGCCCCTTGGGCAGTGCCAGGGGACCCAGGCTGGCATTGCCAAGGTGACAATGCCCAGGGGGTACCCCCCAGTGCCCGACCCTCTAGGGAGCCTTAATGGCCTACCCTTCAGTCCAGCAGGGTCGGGCCGCCAGCCGTCCACAAGTGGGGAACTACACTAAACCCTGCTGGAGTGAAATACTCCTGGCCGGTGGAGGGGGGAAGAGGCTAGCGGGCCTGCAGATTTCAGTCCTGGGCCTGCTAATGATATTGAGATTAGATTTAAATAGCCACTTGCATGCATTTTGCAGCTCTGTGCAAGTTGATAGCACGGAGCTGATGGCGCCGGAAATCCAGCACTGGGAGACTCGTGGAGGCCATGGCACCCAGCAGGGACTACGCGAAACGACCTCCGCTCAAATCTCCCGGCCTGCTGTGTTACAAAAGCAGCGCAGCGGAATGGGAGAATCGCTCCCCCCCACCCCCCATATGTGAAAACATAAAATAAAACTTTATTAGAGTAAACTTTCACCCTGGTAAAATCCCTATCAGTTGAACTCATATTTCTTTGATTTTCTGTTCTTCATAAGATGTGTAATACCATTTTTACTACACATATATAATTTAAATTATGACAACAAACTAGTTCAAGAGAAAATGTCTTCTTTCCCTGCAATTCCATTTTTTGTCACTTGGGGCCACTGTTGGTCAGGCAAAGATTAAGCTGAACGTTAAGAAATGCCAATCGTGTTAAAATTCTCTTGGAGAAGTCATAGAAACCCTACAGTGCAGAAGGAGGCCATTCGGCCCATCGAGTCTGCACCGACAACAATCCCACCCCAGGCCGTATTCCCACAACCCCACACATTTACCCTGCTAATCCCTCTAACCTACACAGCCCAGGACATCATGGGCAATTTAGCATGGTCAATCAATTTAATCTGCACATCTTTGGACTGAGGGAGGAAACCAGAGCACCCAGAAGAAACCCATGCAAGCATGGGGAGAATGTGCAAACTCCTCACAGGCAGTACCCAGCCAGGAATCAAACTTGGGCACCTGGAGCTGTGAGGCAGCAGTGCTAACCACTGTGCCACCATGCCACCCATAAGCAAGTAATAAAAACAATACTTGATGTGGTACAAAATATTGTAAGTTCCAAGAAGGGACTGACTAGATTATTAAGCTAAGAGAATTCAAAATGAAAACAATACATAAATCTCTGTAAAAACTGATCATCACAATTGAGTTCATTATAAATTGTAGGAATATATTAACTACATTTGACATATTACCAAAATGGCCAGGGTGCGGTTGTATTTTGATGTGCTAAGTTTCAGCCACATTGATAAATTTGTGCAATGTTGTGTTCTGGGGGCGGGTTTTTGGGCGGATTTTCTTTTCCTCTGTAACCCATCTGAAGAGGTTTGTCCATGGGCATTCCAGGGTTATTCTGGGAATTCAACTCAGAGGAACCAATGTCTGACCTAACCTGCAATTAACATATAATCTTGCCCACTCGTGCGTTGTCAGTATTATTTTCATAAAACTGGTTAACTTTCCTTCCAGTAGAACAACTCTTTTCCCGAAGCCAGACCAATAGTTGATATTACATTGCTGGTCTCTGAAGAATGCTGTTCTGCAAAATTTGTGTACATAGTGGAGTAATTGTTTTGTAGTAAAAACAGAACACTTTGGAAATACTCAGCAGGTCTGGCAGCATCTATGGAGAGTCATTGAGTCATAGAGGCCATAGAGGTTTACAGCATGGAAACAGGACCTTCGGCCCAACTTGTCCATTCCAACCTTTTTTTAAAACCCCGAAGCTAGTCCTAATTGCCCACATTTGGCCCATATCCCTCTACACTCACCTTACCCATGTAACTGTCTAAACGCTTTTTAAAAGACAAAATTGTACCTGCCTCTACTACTACCTCCGGCAGCTTGTTCCAGAAACTCACCCCCCTCTGTGTGAAAAAATTGCCCCTCTCGACCCGTTTGTATCTCTCTCCTCTCACCTTAAACCTATGCTGTCTAGTTTTAGACTCCCCTATCTCTCCCCTAGAGAGGAACAGAGTTAATGGGTACGATCTTACCAGCCGTTTGCGCCCCAGCTGCCACTGCAAGCGAGGAAGAAAAATTTGGCATTCAGCCAAATCTCCTTTCATTGGAGTGGGACTAGAAAACCTGCCGGTCTGAAAGGTTGGGAGATTCCACCCAATGTCTCAGGTCCAAAACTGGAAAAGGATTCATAAGAACTAGGAAAGGTTAGAGAAGTAACAAGTTTCAATCAAGTAGAACAGGCCATGGTTGAACAAAAAATAAATGAGAAGGTATCTGAGAGGATGGAAAGAAGCAGAGATTAAGGGTCAAATTTTCTGGGCCCTTCGGGGTGTGCTGGGATACTGAGCAGTTTCCCAGCAAGTTTAAAAAAAATTATTCTTTCATGGGATGGGGCCGTCACTGGCTGGGCCAACATTTATTGCCCATCCCTGATTGTCCATGAACTGACTGGCTTTCTCGGCCATTTCAGAGGGCAGTCTAACAGCCAACCACATTGCTATGGATCTGGAGTCACATATAGTTCAGACCAGGTAGGTTAGGACATCAGGTTGCTTCCTTAAAGGATATAAGTGATCCAGATGGGTTTCAATGACAATGAACAATAGTTTCATTGTCATCATTGGACTATTAATACTGGATTTTGTTCTATATTGAATTCGAACGTCACCATCTGCTGTGGTGGGATTCAAATCCAGGTCCCCAGAGCATTCCCTGAGTCTCTGGATTATCAGTCCAGTGATAATACCGCTACTCCATCAGCTCCCCCATGTACTGAGGGTAAGGAGTGGGTGTGGTGGAAGGGGGGACTCGCTTATGCATACTACATGGTCCATGGAGGGGTCCCCTGCCTCTGTCCTCACAGCAATTGTAGCATCATTGCCAGTATTCATCAATCCCACCCCAACCCCCATGCCCAATCACCAGGGACTGCTCGCTTGCCCCTGGTATCCCTCAACCCAACTCATTTGTCTTTAGAGCACCTTGGCATTGAGACAGCCTCTTCTCAGCATGGTCGCTGCTAAGGCTGATGAGCTGCCAGCTCTGTGGATGGTGGATCTGGTGACGACGACCTTTTAATTGGCCATCAATATGCTGCCACACGTCCCGTTGCTGGACAAAGCAGCACTGCCTCTTGCTTTCCGCCCTGGCATCAGGGCTTCAATTATACCGGCAAAATTCAGCATAAATGACAAAGGAGTTCATGGTGCAAGGCCAAAAGGAGTGGTAATGGAATAAGTAAAGAAACAAAAAAGATATAGGCTGGAATTCCCTGGCTCTTCATGCCGGTGGGATCTTCCGGTCTCACTGACGGTGCATCCCCGCCCTGGGTTTCCTGGTGGCATGGGGTAGCGTCAATGGGAAACTCCATTGACAGCGGTGGAACCTGAAGATCCTGCCGCTGGCAAACAGCGTGCCACCTCCCGTATGAAAAACACACCGCAGGGAGGCCAGGGAGTCCCATCCCATCAAAAAAACAGAAAATACGGGAAACATTCAGCAGGAATGGTCACATCTGTAAAGCGATACATCAGGTGAAAAATTAACTCTGTTAATCACCTGTTAATAAGAACATAAGAACATAAGAAATAGGAGCAGGAGTAGGCCATCTAGCCCCTCGAGCCTGCCCCGCCATTCAATAAGATCATGGCTGATCTGACGTGGATCAGTACCACTTACCCGCCTGATCCCCATAACCCTTAATTCCCTTACCGATCAGGAATCCATCCATCCGCGCTTTAAACATATTAAGCGAGGCAGCCTCCACCACCTCAGTGGGCAGAGAGTTCCAGAGATTCACCACCCTCTGGGAGAAGAAGTTCCTCCTCAACTCTGTCTTAAACCGACCCCCCTTTATTTTGAGGCTGTGTCCTCTAGTTTTAACTTCCTTACTAAATGGAAAGAATCTCTCCGCCTCCACCCTATCCAGCCCCCGCATTATCTTATAAGTCTCCATAAGATCCCCCCTCATCCTTCTAAACTCCAACGAGTACAAACCCAATCTCCTCAGCCTCTCCTCATAATCCAAACCCCTCATCTCCGGTATCAACCTGGTGAACCTTCTCTGCACTCCCTCCAATGGGACTGAAGGTGGACAAGTCCCCGGGTCCGGATGGAATGCATCCCAGGGTATTGAAAGAAATGTCAGAGGTAATAGTGGATGCGTTAGTGATTATTTATCAAAACTCGTTGCATTCTGGGGTAGTGCCGGTTGATTGGAAAACGGCTAATGTTACGCCGCTGTTTAAAAAAGGAAGGAGACAAAAGGCGGGTAACTATAGGCCGGTCAGCTTAACGTCTGTAGTAGGGAAAATGCTGGAATCCATTATTAAAGAGGAGATAGCAGGGCATCTGGATAGAAATGGTTCGATCAATCAGACGCAGCATGGATTCATGAGGGGAAAGTCGTGCTTGACGAACATGTTGGATTTTTATGAAGATGTGACTAGGGCGGTTGATGGAGGAGAACCGGTGGATGCGGTGTTTTTGGATTTCCAAAAGGCGTTTGATAAGGTGCCCCATAAAAGGCTGCTGAAGAAGATTAGGGCACACGGAGTTGGGGGTAGTGTGTTAAAGTGGATTGGGGACTGGCTATCCGACAGGAAGCAAAGAGTCGGAATAAATGGGTGTTTTTCCGGTTGGAGGAAGGTAACTAGTGGCGTGCCGCAGGGATCGGTACTCGGGCCGCAACTGTTTACCATTTATATAGATGATCTGGAGGAGGGGACGGAGTGTAGGGTAACGAAGTTTGCAGACGACACAAAGATAAGTGGAAAAGTGAATCGTGTGGAGGACGGAGAAGATCTGCAGAGAGATTTGGACAGGCTGAGTGAGTGGGCGAGGATATGGCAAATGGAGTATAACGTTGAGAAATGCGAGGTTATACACTTTGGAGGAAATAATAACAAATGGGATTACTATCTCAATGGAAACAAATTAAAACATGCTACCGTGCAAAGGGACCTGGGGGTCCTTGTGCATGAGACGCAAAAGCCCAGTCTGCAGGTACAACAGGTGATCAAGAAGGCAAATGGGATGTTGGCCTATATTGCGAGGGGGATAGAATATAAAAGCAGGGATGTCTTGATGCACCTGTACAGGGCATTGGTGAGGCCGCAGCTGGAATACTGTGTGCAGTATTGGTCCCCTTATATGAGGAAGGATATATTGGCATTGGAGGGAGTGCAGAGAAGGTTCACCAGGTTGATACCAGAGATGAGGGGTTTGGATTATGAGGAGAGGCTGAGGAAATTGGGTTTGTACTCGTTGGAGTTTAGAAGGATGAGGGGGGATCTTATGGAGACTTATAAGATAATGCGGGGGCTGGATAGGGTGGAGGCGGAGAGATTCTTTCCACTTAGTAAGGAAGTTAAAACTAGAGGACACAGCCTCAAAATAAAGGGGGGTCGGTTTAAGACAGAGTTGAGGAGGAACTTCTTCTCCCAGAGGGTGGTGAATCTCTGGAATTCTCTGCCCACTGAGGTGGTGGAGGCTACCTCGCTGAATATGTTTAAAGCGCGGATGGATGGATTCCTGATCGGTAAGGGAATTAAGGGTTATGGGGATCAGGCGGGTAAGTGGTACTGATCCACGTCAGATCAGCCATGATCTTATTGAATGGCGGGGCAGGCTCGAGGGGCTAGATGGCCTACTCCTGCTCCTATTTCTTATGTTCTTATGTTCAATGCCAATATATCCTTCCTCATATAAGGGGACCAATACTGCACACAGTATTCCAGTTGCGGCCTCACCAATGCCCTGTACAGGTGCATCAAGACATCCCTGCTTTTATATTCTATCCCCCTCGCGATATAGGCCAACATCCCATTTGCCTTCTTGATCACCTGTTGTACCTGCAGACTGGGCTTTTGCGTCTCATGCACAAGGACCCCCAGGTCCCTTTGCACGGTAGCATGTTTTAATTTGTTTCCATTGAGATAGTAATCCCATTTGTTATTATTTCCTCCAAAGTGTATAACCTCGCATTTCTCAACGTTATACTCCATTTGCCATATCCTCGCCCACTCACTCAGCCTGTCCAAATCTCTCTGCAGATCTTCTCCGTCCTCCACACGATTCACTTTTCCACTTATCTTTGTGTCGTCTGCAAACTTCGTTACCCTACACTCCGTCCCCTCCTCCAGATCATCTATATATTATAGATTAATGGTGGAAAGTTGATGAAATTTCCCGTTTGGGACAAGAGCAGGAAATGTCATCAATACATTCATCAATGCACTGGAAAAAGTGGTGAGAGAGGAGGCAAAAGCTGAAGTGGAATCAAGAATGCTTCACATATCCCACAAAAAGGCAGGCAAATCTAGGATCCAAGTGGATACCATAGCAACATCTTTTATTTGGAGGCAGTGAGTATTGCTAAAGGAAAAGTTGCTCATAGCACAGTGGTTAGCACAGCTGCCTCACAGTGCCAAGGACCTGGGTTTGGTTCCCGGCTTGGGTCACTGTCTGTGCGCCGTTTGGACATTCTCCCCGTGTCTGCGCGGGTTTCCTCCGGGTGCTCCGGCTTCCTCTCACAGTCTGAAAGATGTGCTGGTTAGGTGCATTGACCCGAACAGATGCTAGAGTGTGGTGACGAGGGGAATTTCACAGTAACTTCATTGCAGTGTTAATGTAAGCCTTACTTGTGACTAATAAACTAACTTTTATAATAAACACATTGAAATACATCCTAAAATATAATCATACATACTAAGTAGGTAAGAAGAAGACCAATTAGTTCACCAAGCTTGTCCAGTTTGACCTGGTCCAATCTATATGTGCTAACAACCGAACTCTGTGATCACACAAACTCCCAGATAAGGCAAAAAAAACCCTTTGACCAGACGCAACCAGGCAAACCCCTGAAGACCATGTTGATTAACATCACTAGTCGCACTTGTATTCTCTAGTTCAAGTTGTACTGCACAATAAATAAAGTAGAAACCATTCCAATCCTGTTTCTGCTGCTTTAGAGCTTTCATCTTTTTCTCCATGTTCCGTTTATACCACATCACCTCCCTCGCATTTCAAATGGGGAAAGGCAATGCCAGTCACCAGACATATAAACTCCACATCAGATATATTTTTGAATAAAAAGTGTTGAGTAATTGTGACCAAGCCAATGTTGAAATAACTTCCCTTGATGAAGTTACAACCATGAAGGCACAGGACTGTGTATTTGTACAACACATGGACTACAGCGTTCAAGAAACATAAAAACATAGGAAGTAGAAGGCGGGAGTAGGCCATTCGGCCCTTCGAGCCTGCTTCACTATTCATTTTGATCATGGCTGATAATCAAATTTGATATCCCGATCCCCCTTCCCCCCCATATCCCTTAATTCCTTTAGCCCCATGAGCTATATCTAATTTCTTCTTAGAATCAGAAACGTTTTGGCCTCAACTACATTCTGCGGTAGTGAATTCCACACATTCACCACCCTTTGGGTGAAGAAATTTCTCCTCACCTCAGTTCTAAAAGATTTATCCCTTATGCTCAAACTATGACTCCTAATTCTGGACTCGCTCACCATTAGGAACATTCTTTCTGAATCTACCGTCTAACTCTGTTAGAATTTTATAAGTTTCTATGAGATCCCCCTCACTCTTCTAATCTCCAGTGAATATAATCCTAACCAATTTAGCCTCTCCTCATATAACAGACCTGCCATCCCAGGAATCAGCCTGGTAAACCTTCGCTGCACTGCCTCAATAGCAAGGACATCCTTCCTCAGATAAAGACACCAAAACTGCACACAATATTCTAGGTGTGGCCTCACCAATGCCCTACACAATTGCAGCAAAACATCCCTATCCCTATACTCAAATCCTCTCGCTATGAAGGCCAACATACCAGTTGCCTTCTTTACTGCCTGCTGTACCTGCGTGCTTACTTTCAGCGACTGATGCACGAGGACTCCAAGGTCTCGTTGAGTATCCACCTCTCTCAATTTACACCCATTTAAATAATAATCTGTCTTCTGATTATTGCTACTGAAGTGGATAATCTCACATTTATCCACATTATACTGCATCTGCCATGCACATGCCCACACACTCCATTTCTGCATTCTCCTCACAGCTCACCCTCCCACCCAACTTTGTATCATCTACAAATTTGGAGATAATACATTCAGTTCCCTCTTCCAAATCATTAATATATAATGTGAACAGTTGGGGTCCTAGCACAGAAGGCAGAACACAATCACCTTCTCAGGTAATAAAGGATAGGCAATAAATACTGGGGAGGTCCTGCCTCTGAGCCAGAAGCTCTGTGTTCGAGTCCCACCCCAGACTTGATGGTCAGAGAGGGTGCCTTCATAACGTGGCCAAAACAGGTTGAGTGTTAACCTGCAAAATCTTTCCAACATGCCAATGGCAGGTGGTAAAAAGCATGAGTAACTATTGGTAAGCCATGTTTGATCTGGAGTGACGCCCCTTCAGTTATAAACCTATGGCGACAGACTAGCGACCTGTTCCAGGAATAACTAGCTATGGAAACAGACACGTGTCTGTTTGGTGCACCGTGGTGTAGGAAGAGAATTGAAATTGGAAGAAATACAGGCCAAGCCAGCAATGCTCTCATCTCACAGACAAATTTAAACAAAAATATTTGAGAAGACTCAGCCAAATGTATTGTACAAGAACTATTTGGTAACTCTTAAGATAACAATGTCAAGTTACTTATTGCAACATATCAACAAAATATCTGTGATGTTTTGATATAAAGATCGAATTAACAGTCTGTTTTTCTTTTTCAATATTCATCTAGCTAAAATATATGAGCACAAAACATTATGAAAAGGTAACAGAGAATATAATTTATATCATGGAAAATTACTGGCCTATTTGATCGTGGCTGATCATCGAATTCTAATTTATATAAGTATACAATAAAGAATGAAAATTTCCTGTGTTTCCTACTTGTTAAACCATGAACTTACATTTTATAGAATCATAGAAACCCTACAGTACAGAAAGAGGCCATTCGGCCCATCGAGTCTGCACCGACCACAATCCCACCCAGGCCCTACCCCCATATTCCTACATATTTACCCACTAATCCCTCTAACCTACGCATCTCAGGACACTAGGGGCAATTTTAGCATGGCCAATCAACCTAACCCACACATCTTTGGACTGTGGGAGGAAACCGGAGGAAACCCACGCAGACACGAGGAGAATGTGCAAACTCCACACGGACAGTGACCCAAGCCGGGAATCGAACCCAGGTCCCTGGAGCTGTGAAGCAGCAGTGCTAACCACTGTGCTATCGTGCCGCCCTAATATATTCATTTAGTTTTCATTTAGATTTTGCTATAAACATCAAAGAGAAGGAAGTTTCTACCTGTTCATTAGGTTTATTGCATGTTTGATGAAGGTTACTCATTTATTAAAATATGCTTAATGGCTGAGGATATTTTGTGTGTTTTAATACATTAGTCATCAAAGATTTTACAGTTTTTTGAAATGTTAAAAAAAATGTTTTCAAATATCTTCTGAATTTCCAGCTATGAAAGAATCTGTTTTTCTACTTCCAGGAATGCAATCTAACCAACCTTTGAAACAGCAAACCGCAGAGTTGCTTCTGAACTGGAACTGTTTATTGGAACTTTCGCTCTTGTTCCTTTGATTCATGTTAGCGATGCTCTGCTAAATCCAATACTTAAAAGGTTACACACATTTTGACCTTTGGTTTTCCATACCTTTATAACTTTTCACCATAATTCAGATGAGGTGGATTAGTCAGTGTACAATGCTGATAAACAGGCCAACCACTGATGCAATGAAATGTGCCTTGCTCTTTATAAAGGACTAGTCAAATTTACAGTCTCTGCAACTTGTAACCTAGGGTATAGCATTTTATTTTTGTTTTGCTGCTTTTGGTTTGGCACGACTGTTTGGCATTCGAGGTATTTCTAATGTGCTTTCCACCTTCTGGAAACTTCTCGTATGTTTATCTGTGCTGTCCACATCTTAATGGAAAACAATTAAAAAGATGTGCGACAGAGCGCAGGTAAAATGTACTCTGCTTAACGGAGAGAATAAGCTTTTTAAAAATGTGGTTTTACATAGGAGATGAGCATCACTGGCAACGCCAGCATTTGTTACCCTCCCCTACTGGCCCGAGCAGCTAGAAAATGCTGTTCTGCTGTTCGCAATGGACATGGTACAGACAGACGATACACAGCCAACCGTACATACAAAACCCAAAACACAGGCCGGAATTTTACCAGCATGCCCATCCCAATTCCGGGGCGGGTGAGACTCGGGGAACGGCATTCTCCGTTGGCCTCGGGCGAGATCGTACGAACCTCAGGTGGACGTGCCGGTAAAATTCCGCCCACAGTGTCCAACTCAGATGTGATTCCTTGATTGGACAACATTTGCTAAATAATCCTCAGTGTGCTAAAAATTATGCTGACGGTCAATTTCAGATTCTCAGTTGGGGTCGCAATGTGGCATATTTGCATTACTGGAAGCTACATATATTAATACACAGGATCCTATTCTTTGCAGACAGAAAGAACATGTAAATACATTGCACCTGTTTCAGCTAAACAAGGTAAGTGAGAGCCATTTGCTGACTCATTCTTCAGGGCAATGCCTTGACCAATCAGGGTTAAACTGCCTGGTTCAAATTTCAAGCAATGCTTGACGGTTAACTGTTAGTCACCTGGTACATTCTCCATGGCAACATCTCTATCAATTAGTGTCTACTTGCCAACCAATCAGCACCTTCTTCTCATACAGTATAAATTGATTGGGTCTGGCCCGGGAGTGGGGACATCAGGGCTGGCCCAGGGAGATCTGGGACGCCAGAGATCGGGGGATGGGGGGTGATCAGGAAGGCCAGCGATGGGGTGTTGCAGGGATGGCCATCGACTGGGCTGACTGTGATCAGGAGGCTGGCAATGCGGGACCGCTGTGCATGCGCCAATCTTCGCGCTGACAGATTGGCGCTTGTGCAGTGTCCTGCTCAGCGCTCTGCTGCTGGCCTCTCCAGCGGGAATAGGCCCTGCTCCTGATTTTCAGAGGGAATCCTGCTAGGGCATTCTGTGATGCACAGAGTGTGGGAGATTCAATCTGAAAATCCCACTAAAAAAAATCGGCGGGAGTTACTCCGTTTGGGGACTTTGAAATTTTTTGGGGAAAATCCCGGCTTTCCTTTTTTCAGCAATACTAATGATAGATTCATGATCACTCACCGTTACTGAGGCTCGTATTATTTTCCAGACTTATTGCTTGAATTCAAATTTGACCAGCTGCCATGGTGGGATTTGAACCCATGCCCTCGGATTGTGAGTCTCCAGATAACTAGTCGAGTGATATTGCCACTGCACCACCATCTAAGGAGCATAAATCAAAATAGTCAAATATGTTACTGGCGCATAAATGAAAAAAGGCTGTGACTGAATATAGAGGCACTGGAAAGGTGCAGAGATGATTTACAAGGCCAATATCAGACATCTGGATGTACACATATCAGGAAAGAATTGACAGGCTGTCTATTTGTTGAAAAAAAAGCTGAGGAATGTCCTAATGAATATCTTTAAAATTATGATAACTTTGGATAAAGTGGATAGAGAGATAATGGCCACGATTCTCCCATCCCGACTCGCAACTTTTCTGGCGGTCGCCGGCCTTGTTCCAGGATTTAACCACGCGCCGGGAACGCATGCGCATCTCCCAGAGCCGGAGAACAGTCAGAGACCAGACGACGCTGGAAACCGGTGGGAAGACAGGTAAGTGATTTGAATCTTTTAAAATATGATTTAAATGTATTTTAAATGTAATTATCGGTCCTGATTGAATCTCCCACCCGACCAGGAGTACTTCATTCCAGCGGGGTTTAGAGTAGATCCCCATGTTTGGGGAACGAGCGGGAGACGCCGCTGGAATGAAGGAGGGGCAATCGGGGTCCCCCCAGGGAGTCGGGTGGCAGGGAAGTGGTGCCCTTTAGGCATGGGCACCCTGGCAGTGCCAGCCTGTGTCCCCTGGCACTGTCCAAGGGGCAAAGTGCCCATACCCAGGACATTGGGCAGTGTCAAGGTGGCAGGGCCTATTGTGGGTGGGGCCTAGGGGTGATCGGTGGGGTGAGAGGGTCCCGCTGCCACTCTGCATTGGGATCGGTCTTGGATGGAGGGAGGGCAGCGATTGGAGCGGGTTGCGGCGGGGTGCTCTGCTGAGGGGGGGGCTTGCCTCCCGGGGAGGGGTCTGACCCCGGGGAGGTCAGTGGGGTGGGTTTGCTGGGGGGCAGGGGGGTGGGCTGTGTATTGGGGCACTCTGGGACAGGGGCGGGGGGTGGGGTCAGGGCTGGCTCGGGAATTGCTATGGGGGCTGCAATCGGGCCGTGGGGGGGGGGGGGGGCACTGCGGGGGTCCTGGGCTGGCCAGCGATTGAACTGGCCAGCAAATGGGGAGACTGACAGATCGGAGCCACTGCCCATGCGCAGAGTTCGAGAACTGTCAGACTCCGGCGCGAATAGGCCCCGCCCCCCTGGGTTTTTAATGATATTCACAACTGGGACCTCTTCAGTAAGAAGTCTCACAACACCAGGTTAGAGTCCAACAGGTTTATTTGGTAGCACTAGCCACAACCTTTCGGAGCACTGCCTCTTCATCAGGTGAGTGGGAGTTGTGTTCACAAACAGGGCATATATAGACACAAACTCAATTTATAAGATAATGGTTGGAATGCGAGTCTTTACAGGTAATCAAGTCTTAAAGGTACAGACAATGTGAGTGGAGAGAGGGCTAAGCACAGGTTAAAGAGATGTGTATTGTCTCCAGACAGGACAGTTAGTGAGATTTTGCAAGCCCAGGCAGGTTGTGGGGGTTACAGATAGTGTGACATGGACCCAAGATCCCGGTTGAGGCCGTCCTCGTGTGTACGGAACTTGACTATCAGTTTCTGCTCAGCGACTCTGCGCTGTCGTGTGTCGTGAAGGCTGCCTTGGAGAACGCTTAGCTGAAGATCAGAGGCTGAATGCCCGTGACCGCTGAAGTGCTCCCCAACAGGAAGAGAACACTCCTGCCTGGTGATTGTCGAGCGGTGTTCGTTCATCCGTTGTCGTAGCGTCTGCATAGTCTCCCCAATGTACCATGCCTCGGGACATCCTTTCCTGCAGCGTATCAGGTAGACAACGTTGGCCGAGTTCCAAGAGTAGGTACCGTGTACCTGGTGGATGGTGTTCTCACGTGAGATGATGGCAACCCTGTCGATGATCCGACACGTCTTGCAGAGGTTGTTGTGGCAGGGTTGTGTGGTGTCGTGGTCACTGTTCTCCTGAAGGCTGGGTAGTTTGCTACGGGCAATAGTCTGTTTGAGGTTGTGTGGTTGTTTGAAGGCAAGAAATGGGGGTATGGGAATGGCCTTGGTGAGATGTTCGTCTTCATTGATGACATGTTGAAGGCTCTGGAGAAGATGTCGTAGCTCCTCCGCTCCGGGGAAGCACTGGACGATGAAGGATACGCTGTCCGCCATGTCCCGTGTTTGTCTTCTGAGGAGGTTGGTGCGGTTTTTCGCTGTGGCGCGTCGGAACTGTCGATCGATGAATCGAGCGCCATATCCTGTTCTTATGAGGGCATCTTTCAGCGTCTGGAGGTGTCTGTTGCGATCCTCCTCATCTGAACAGATCCTGTGTATATGGAGGGCTTGTTCATAGGGGATGGCTTCTTTTACGTGTTTAAGGTGGAAGCTGGCGAAGTGGAGCATCATGAGGTTATCTGTGGGCTTGTGGTACAGTGAAGTGCTGAGGTGACCGTCCTTGATGGAGAAGCGTGTGTCCAAGAATGCAACCGATTCCGGAGAGTAGTCCATGGTGAGTCTGATGGTGGGATGGAACTTGTTGATGTCATCATATAGTTGTTTCAGTGATTGTTCACCATGAGTCCAAAGGAAGAAAATGTCATCGATGTATCTAGTGTATAGCATTGGTTGAATGTCCTGTGTGGTGAAGAGGTCTTGTTCGAACCTGTGCATGAAGATGTTGGCATATTGAGGTGCGGATTTGGTCCTCATGGTTGTTCCGTGTGTCCTAATGAAGAACTGGTTGTTGAAGGTGAAGACATTGTGGTCCAGGATGAAGCGGATGAGTTGTAAAATTGCATCTGGAGATTGGCAGTTGTCAGCGTTGAGTACTGAGGCAGTTGCAACAATACCAACATCGTGGGGGATGCTGGCAGTGCTTCGAAAGCTTGTGGCTAGTGCTACCAAATAAACCTGTTGGACTTTAACATGGTGTTGTGAGACTTCTTACTGTGCTCACCCCAGTCCAACGCAGGCATCTCCACTGAGCTGAAATCTCACAAGGAAACATTCTGGATAGTTGCTGTCTTGTAGAATCCTGGACAAATGAATGAAAGGCAAAGGATGAATTTCATTGAGGTTTCTTTTTCAATTTCCATGGAAGATAATTCACTGAACTTGAACTCTCAGTATTCCATTTGTATGATCAGTTCCTATAAAGGCAGATTCTGTTGCTGTGGGTTTGGGGAATGCCCCTCCACCTCTGAACTGGGAGGTTCGACCTCAGAATTATCAATGCTGAACTCCCGATTGTGGCTTCAATACACTCCATCCTGAACTTACCGTGTGGGAACAAATGAGAATTGAGAGCAGCAACTTTGGTACTTATCATAGAATCATAGAACCGTACAATGCAGAAAGAGGCCATTCGGCCCATCGAGTCTGCACCGACCACAATCCCACCCAGGCCCTACCCCCATATCCCTACATATTTTATCCACTAATCCCTCTAACCTACGCATCTCAGGAAACTAAGGGGCAATTTTATCATGGCCAATCAATCTAACCTGCACGTCTTTGGACTGTGGGAGGAAACCGGAACACCCAGAGGAAACCCACGCAGACACGAGGAGAATATGCAAACTCTACACAGACAGTGACCCGAGCCGGGAATCGAACCCCGGTCCCTGGAGCTGTGAAGCAGCAGTGCTAACCACTGTGCTACCGTGCCTCCCCTCAGTGAGGACTCTGAGGACTCTGAGGACTCTGAGGACTCTGAAGCAACTGTAGTGTATACTGTGTTTCTACTGTCCGTTAGCCCTAATGTAAGTACCTCAGTGTTTCTACTTGACCGCTGGCCCTAATGTCAGCACCTCAGTTTCTGCTTTCCTTTGCAACCTCAACTTTTGGAATCCTTTCAATGGGCTAGCTGAGGGAAGCAGAAGGGTTTTTATCATGAGTAATCAAGTCATGATAAAATGGGGCTAAAGGTAGACAAGTCTCCTGACCCTGATGGAATGCATCCCAGGGTACTAAAAGAGATGGCGGGGGAAATAGCAAATGCACTAGTGGTAATTTACCAAAATTTGCTGGACTCTGGGGTGGTTCCCGCAGATTGGAAAACAGCAAATGTGACGCCATTGTTTAAAAAAGGAGGTAGACAAAAGGCGGGTAACTGTAGGCCGGTTAGCTTAACTTCTGTAGTAGGGAAAATGCTTGAATCTATCATCAAGGAAGAAATAGCGAGATATTTGGGTATAAATTGTCCCATTGGTAAGATGCAGCATGGGTTCATGAAGGGCAGGTCATGTTTGACGAATTTGGTCGAATTCTTTGAGAACATTACATGCACAGTGGACAATGAGGAACCTGTGGATGTGGTGTATCTGGATTTCCAGAAGGCATTTGACAAGGTGCCACACCAAAGGCTGCTGCATAAGATAAAGGTGCATGGTGTTACGGGTAATGTATTAGCATGGATAGAGGATTGGTTAACTAACAGAAAGTAAAGAGTGGGGGTAAATGGGTGTTTTTCTGGTTGGCGATCAGTGGCTAGTGGGGTGCCTCAGGGATCAGTGTTGGGACTGCAATTGTTTAAGATTTACATAGATGATTTGGAGTTGGGGACCAAGTGTAGTGTGTCAAAATTCACAGATGACTCTAAAATGAATGGCAGAGCAAAGTGTGCAGAGGACGCTGAAAGTCTGCAAAGGGATATAAATAGTCTAACTGCGTGAGCAAGGGTCTGGCAGATGGAGTACAATGTTGGTAAATGTGAGGTCATCCATTTTGGTAGGAATAACAGCAAAATGGACTATTATTTAAATGGTAAAAATTGCAGCATGCTGTTGTGCAGAGGGACCTGGGTGTCCTTGTGCAGGAATCGCAAGGAGTTGGTTTGCAGATGCAATGGGTAATTAAGAAGGCAAATTGAATTTTGTCCCTCATTACTAGAGGGATGCAGTTTAAAAACAGTGAGGTTATGTTGCAGCTGTATAAGGTGCTGGTGAAGCCACACCTGGAGTACTGTGTACAGTTTTGGTCTCCTTACTTGAGAAGGAATACACTGGCACTGGAGAGGGTGCAGAGGAGATTCACTAGGTTGATTCCGGAGTTGAGAGGATTGGCTTATGAGGAGAGACTGAGTAGACTGGGGCTATACTCATTGGAATTCAGAAGAATGAGGGGAGATCTTATAGAAACATATAAGATTATGAAGGGAATAGATAAGATAGAAGCAGGGAAGTTGTTTCCACTGGCGGATGAAACTAGAACTAGAGGACATAGCCTCAAAATAAGGGGGAAGCAGATTTAGGACTGAGTTGAGGAAGAACTTCTTCACACAAAGGATTGTGAATCTGTGGAATTCCCTGCCCAGTGAAGCAGTTGAGGCTGCCTCATTGAATGTTTTAAGGCAAGGATAGATACATTTTTGAACAGTAAAGGAATTAAGGGTTATGGTGAGTGGGTGGGTAAGTGGAGCTGAGTCCATGAAAAGATCAGCCGTGATTTTATTGAATGGCGGAACAGGTTCAAGGGGCCATATGGCCTACTCCTGCTCCTAGTTCTTATGTGCTTATTAAGTCCTCCTCCTCCCCCCCCCCCCCCCCCCCCCTTGCTGCTGCCACAGTTGCTGACCATGTCTTGTGGACAGCCAAGGAAACATGAGTGTACAGCCAATGTCTGCCACGAAATATAAAAGCTGCCATCAGAACCCTCTCGAGCTAATCTCCTAGCCTCTGTGGATCACAGATGGGAGCCTCTTGAATTCCTTTCTCCACTTAATCTGACTCCAGGATGTGAACTGGATCTCTCGTTCTTCCACAGAGCATTGTGGAGTTGTCACTCAATCCATGATACCCTAGTTTTCTTGCTTGTCTAAAAGACTTTGGTGAAGCATTGCTGTATGTTCAGTATTATATGCAGGGAGGGTGAATATTCCTAAAGGGCTGTGAGAAAAGCTTCTGCTTATTAATGAATGCAGCTTGACATGCAATTTCTATAGGCTACGAAGCCACAGATCCTGCAGCAACAGATCATCTGGTCCTCCCCTCCTTCCTCCTTGCTGCTCATCTGGTGCCACCTCCACTCCTTCATCATCAGTGGTACTTTATCCGGTGCTCCCTCCTATCTCCCTATATCTATCTAATTCCTCAGAAGTGGATGTATGTAATAATTGGGCTGTATTAGTGTCTTGCAGAAAAGGGCAGGTGTGGCTACTTGTTAGTCACTAACTGAGTGTTTTGTGCGAGCAGGAAGAGGATTTTAAGCATCCATTTATCTTATTGGACTGAACCATCAAATAATTACAGCACAGATGAAGGCCATTCAGCCTGTTGTGTCTGTGCTGTCTCTCTGGGGGAGGAACTCACCTAGTATCACTGCTGGCTCTTTCCCCATAGCCCTGCCACTTCTTTCTCATCAGTTGCTGATCCAATTTTTTTCTTGAAAGCCACAGTTGAATCTGCCTCCACAACACTTTCCGGCATTGTATTCCATATCCTAATCCCCCATGATGTAAAAATGATTTTCCTCACATCACCACTGTTTCTTAAATCAGTGTCCTCTGGTTCTCGGTCCTTCCATCAACCGGAGCAGTTTCTCCCTGCCTATCCTGTCTCCATCCCTCATGATTTTGAAAATTTCCACCTAACCTGCCGGGAGCTTTCTTTAAGGAGAATGACCCCTGCATCTCCAATTTATCCATTTAACAGAAGTCCCTCAACCTTGGAACCATATTCATAAATCTTTCCTACACTCGTGCTCAAGCTTTCACATCCTTACTAAAGTACTTTGGGACAATGTACATAAAGTACCAGTATTGGGTACAATACTTCAGTTGAGGCCAGATTAGTGTTTCATAAAATTAATCTGAAAATCCTTGCCTTTTCACGCTTGAGTTGGGTTTTACTCATCCCTGACAGTGGGTTAGAAGGCAGATGACAGGTAAAATCCAGAGTGTGACTTCCCACTGCTTATCCACCCATCCCTGTTTGAAACTTTATGGGAGATGGGAAAGCATCAGGTAGCCTACCTGCTCTTGGGTCTATTGGGACCCTTGAGTGGCCAATTAAATGCCTCTAAGGGCCTCATCCTGTCCCCGCTGGTATTTTATCCAGCTCCCACCATGTGGGAAGCCTGGCAGATTCAGATGCACAGGCTGGTATTGGGCAAGTGGGGAGGGTTCCTCCTTTGCATGTACCCTGCATCTTGCCCCAGGGTAATTTCCCCTTTAACTCCTCCCCTGGCCTCTTGAACCTGACACCCTCCACCCCTCATAATCCTTGTTGAGGCTCCTGATTCTGGACTTGTCTGGGCTCCTTGACGTGGTGGGACACCCTGAAGTCCCAGCAGTGGCTGCTGTTCCCATCTCTCTGCCAGAATCATAAAGTTTCTAGCCAGCAGCTCGCTAAGGGGGAGCTTCCTCCCGAGATGGGACAAATGTCTCGCCTTAAAGAATTAATGCTGCTCCCTGTGTTACATTGCTGTGGGGCAGCTGCTTGGATCAAGGGTGGGTTCCCCTCTGACCTTCTAGCTCGGGGAGGGTGAATCTTGCAAAGAACTCTTTTATGGGAATGTGGAGATAGCCCACCTCACTGATCACTCCAACTGTTGAGCTGATATTCCCAAGTATCAGCTCATCGCAAGCAGGGATATCAAGGCATACAGCATAGCCACTTACATCAAGGAAAGCCTCACCAAAGACACAGAAGACCAAAACTGAGATGACCAACTCAGATGACCCTTACTGCAGATCAGAGTAAGTCAGCTGACAGTCACAAATGTCCACAAGTCACCAATGTGGCCCAGCACTGTTAATACAGCCTGTGGAGTATCCAACCATCTATATTGACAATTCAACAGCCAACACCACAACATCCAACATCAACACCACCAGCTGGTGAGAACAACAGATCCCACCCTTCCCTGAAGGAAAACAGCAAAACGGGGAAATAAGAATTCTAATCTGAACTGGTCTTGTATACTTTAAAATAGAACACCAGTAAAATGGGGAAATAAGAATATTGGTTCAAACTGTTTTTCCCCTTCTGGGAGCCACAACTGGACCCACCCTTCCCCAAAAACAATAACCGGATCCCACCCCTCCCTGAAAACTACAACCGCTTTACTCAACTTCTCAAACGGGCAGCCACCAATTTTGTCCGTCAGAAAAAATTTCAGCCCCAGCTGGACCCTGGATAGTTGAACGGCTCCAGAAGAATACAGGGAAAATGAACATCTAGATTTGACAACAACTCTTCAAGTCCTTTAATGAAGATGCCTCACACGGCATCAAACAGTGGTTTCAATTGACTTCATGTATATTAGCTGAAAGATGTGAGAACTCCTATGCAGCCTGGGTGCAGCCGAGCAACAACCACACCAACCAACCAGGATCAACACAGATGCCTGCACTTCACAGCTCCTGCTGGACTCAAGGGCACCAGTCAGCAGACAGTACAAACAACCCTGATGCAGTCTCTCAAAGCTGCCCAAAAGCAGATAGACTTCTCAAGCCCTTACCTCAAGAGGGTGTGGGCAACAGCCTGGTGGCAACCAAACCAGCAAAGCAGCAGGAGGCGATGGGATTTATGCAGAATTCTTGAAGAACATTGGGTCACAAGGAAGAAAGTAACTAACGAAGCCAACATTCCAAACATCTGCTCCAATCCAAGACCAGAGGCCATGCTGAGTCAGGGAAGGAAACCCATGCAGCTCCTGCCCATTACCCTGTTCTCAACAACATATATGGCCCTGGGACACCCCGTCCTAAACAGACTGAATCCCCCTGGATGTAACAATGCCCCCTCAACAGGCACAGACTGCAACTGCTCTGAGCAGGTCCTGACACTGACTTCATATACTGAGGCTGGCTTCCAGGGAGGCCAGAGTTCAGGAACCAGCTTTGTTGACTTATCCTGTGCATATGACACAATGCCACGCACAGGCATGCTGCTAAAGCTCTCCACAATCATTTACTGTGAAATCTGTGCAACCGGCCATAATCGGCAATTGACAGCACCATGTGCACCTTGGAGATCAAATCAGCTGTCATATGCATAGCCAACAATGGACTCCCTCAGGGACCAGTTCTCATACTGGCTCTCTTCAATATACTGACCTCCCTGGCCCTGGTTTTCCAGGCTAAAGAACTTCAGGACATTGAGAAAACACTCACTGAGGATCAAAGTTTTCTGGAAGCCTACATCAAAAAGTGGAGACTTCAATCAAACTTCGCCAAGACCATCATTTCACCCTTCAACCTGAACAACTCAAATGCCAGGGAAGAGCTTCACGTCTAATTCTGCGATTGACCACTTACCCATGACCCACTGTCTGAATATCTTGGCATCACTCTTCATCGTATATTTACCCAACCGCAACAACTGCAGAACACCAGAGCCAAGGTAAAGATGAGAGTGAATCTTGTACAGAAATTTTCAGGGACACTAGGGGGCAGCAGAACCAATACACTACACACTACTTGCCCTGGTCTACCCAACAACAGAGTACTGCTATGTAACCTGGCTCAAGAGCCATCACATAAACATGTTAGATACCCACCTCCAGAAAATCATGAGGATTATTTCTGAGAGGTTGCGACCACACAGCTCAAGTGACTTCCTGTGCTAGCAGATATTGAACCTTCAGGTGTTCACAAGAGAAACATCTTCCTCAAAGACTACTGACTGACAGCTAATAAAATATTGCCATTGACGTATGACCTAAACAAAAAATCCCATGCACTCTTTTGAAATCAGTAGTTTATCCTGGAACACAGTCTACATCCTATAAGTAGTCTCATCTCTCGAAGGCACGCCTTGTAGTTGACTACAAACATCACCAACTCCAACCTGGTAACTGACCCCAGTGGTGAAATCCTTCCGTGCACAATCTGGACAACTCTAAGCCACCTGAGGACAGGCCAGGGAAGATGTGGCCACTTCCACCACAATTGGAACATGAAGGAACTGCTCAAATAGTGACTGTGGCCATCCAGGTCAGACTATCACCTGTAGACAGAACATCTACCCTGAGTGAGGAATTCCTGGTAGCATCACGAGCATTCACACTGTGTCAGCTGAAGCCATTGAATGAATTGTTAACCTTGATATCAAACCATAACTGCTTCCCGGCCATAAAAATACTTTCATTGATGAGATGATTATTATGATTGAGCATTAATACAATATTGCACATAATATAAATACTATATTGCAAACTAGAAATTATCAATTATATGGTTTGTTTGACCTTAGTATAATTTTCTCCCCTTTTTACTTGTTTACAATGGGAAAGTATTGTAGTATCTTTGTAAAATGCAATATAATCCAAATAACCTCAACATGGCTCAATAAATGCAATATACTTGTTTTTCTCATGATTATCCACATAGCATTTCTTTCTACACTTATGCTATCACAGAACACATACTAGAATTGCCATGCAATTATTCATTGATAGGTGTCCTCAATAACTTCATATTACTCTGCAAAGCCTTGAATTAGAAAAACTACATATGATTTTGTGTCTTGATTTTAGTTAACATTAGGATCACTGCTGTGTACTGAACCTTTTTTCCAATTTAGATGAAATTGTTGGTGGGGATAGAGAAGGGGAAATCCATAGTCCAAATTATTTTGGTATAGGGACAATCCCCTCTTCCAAATCCCAGATTTGTCACTTATATCTCCCTAGCAGCATTATTCACGCTTCTTTGCATGTTTAGCTTAATATCCTACTGATGAATGGAGAGTTAGATCTACTATGAACCTGTATTTAAAAAAATTACTAAATTTCATGATACATGGATTGTTAAGCTAATAAGGACTGTATTATCCACCATTTCTGTGTATAAAGGAATGCATTGTTCACTATATATAACTATCTCATAAAACTGATTAAATTATCTTGGATTTGAAATAAATTATGTTTTGCCAACTCCAGTATTGCACTATGATAATCTGTTGAATGACAGAAGATTGATCTATTTGCATAAATGTATTAATTACAAAAAAAACGCATTATTTTGTATCAAAAATATATTTTATTTTGAACTAGAAAAGTGCAAACATTTAACATTTGGTCACACTTCTCAAATGTCATAACAACAGTTCAAAAATAACCAAACAAAAATCAAAGAACAGTCATTTTGTCATGTCTATAACTACAGTACTCAAGCAATAAACATAAGGCACATACATTAAAATTAACTTAGACAACTGTACACATATGTACATTATTTACAATGATATTACAGCTAACAGTGTACAAGCAATGCAGTTTCAAAATCTAGGCTGAGTGCTCTGACATGTTTCCATTTCTCATTAGATAACTGATCATGGCTCAACATGCCAATATTTTCCATTGAGTTACGCAGTGACCTTTGTATAGGAGATGGAAAATCTTTCCAGTTAAAAAGTCTTAAGTCAATTACATAGTTTATGCCATGTCACCCATCATTTTCCTGTAATACAAGGACTGAAATACATCATTGTCCATGGGGCAGTTATAGTGGCAGGCACAGGTCTTGATGAACATCATCTTCTTCTTCATAAGTTGGCCATCAGGACATTTGAACTCGACGGAGAGAGTAGCTGTTCTGTGAGGGGTGCAGCATCGTCCATCAGTGCACACACCACAGAATTTGGCTTTGTAGGACTTCACACTGGTACAGCCAGAAAATTCAAACTTGGTAGGTCTGTAAACCTTTGGAGTGCGGATACATCTTTTGCCTTTCTGTGGGGTGAATCGGAAGAGAGAAAATTGCATTAGAGGAAATATTCAATGCAACACAAATCAAAATAAATCTTGATGGTATTTTTAAAATCAATTGACCGGGGAAGGACATTTTCTATTACCTTAATGGTATTGGTCATATCCATTTCACAAGGCCTGACCATGCAAAGCCTGGTCTGTTTCTCCAGTCTGCACTCTCTGTTGTCATTAGTCACCCGGCTGGAGATGCCCATTCCACAAGTCTTGGAGCAGGCACTCCATTCAGTGGTCTGTACAAGACAGTTGGCACGGAACATGGAGGGATCAGGACCATAGGTGGCTTCTTCTCTGTAAGCTGTAAGAAGGGGAAAAATAATACATCAACGACTTGGTAACATGACAGGCAGGACCAGTATTCTAGTAAATGCAGAATAAAGATAGTCCATTTCTGTTTTCAAACTATGGTGTTACTTGCTAGTTAAAGTTAAATGTCAGTATATTTTAAAGATTGGCAAAATTAACTCAATAAAAAAAACAGAAATTTAACAAGGACTAGATTATTGAATCATAATACATTACTATGCTGAATTCTATTATTTCATTTTCCTCTTTGGAGCTGAATGTTTAGGTGATCAACTCACCTGCAAGTGCAGGTCCAACCATGGTCTGGTGCCTGGGTTGCTCACAGACCCATTCTTCACAGCACTTGCCAGGCACTTTAACCTTCCTGGGCATGGGGCAGTCTGGACTAGCTAAGCGGATCGCCACACTGCAGACAGGGACACAGCCGATGGAACCATCCAGACAGGTGCACTTGTACTTGCATCCACTTTGAAAGGTCTCACCATTCCGGTACACAACACCATCAAACAAGCAAGGAGCCCCTTCTTTAGCTGCAAGAGACAACATATCTCTGTAAGCAATTCAGTTCAACTGACCAAACATTTCAGATGACATTACTGTGATAAACAGTGCAATATATGATCCTAAACAGTTTCAACAGCAGAGACTAAATTATTGACCAATTCAGGAGGCAATATATAAAATTAGTTTGCTAATCATATTTCCGCACTAATAGAATGGTATTAATCACTATAATAAAACATAAAGTGTATAAACACTCAGCAGGTCAAAGTAGCAGGCCGCTTAACTTGCTGAGTGTTCTCCTGCATTTTCTTTTTTTCATTTCAGATCTCCAGCACCCACAGTATTCTGCTTTTGTCTAAACCTGATGTGACAGGTTGAATGGGGCAGACTGACATGTGTACAGAGCTGACAGTTCTCACCTGCACAGACTCCCACTGTGCTGTATGCGGCCGATCCGAAGTCGCAGTACAGGCCCTTGTGGAGGTCGCAGGGCTGGCGGCGAGTACACACCTCGCCCGCTTGCTTGGCGCAGACACTGCAACAGCCGCAGCCGTCCGTGGTCAGAGAGACTCCGGGAGGGCAGAGGGGCGGCTGCTGGGGGCAGTTACAGGGAACCCGGCACTCATCAGCAGCAGATACCTGCAAAACAAAAACACCAACACAACCTTTATAAGCAGCCCCAGAGAAATGTGCAGCACACCTTCCACAGGTCAACAACTACTAAAAAAGGAAGCACGTTTATTTTATAAATAAATCTAAAACTCCTCAGCAACGTGATCTGCTCTGTATTAAAGTCGATGCCCCCATTATAAAGCACGTTTTAGCATGTTCGCATTGGCTTCTCACACTGCAAAAGGCAGTCAACTAACTTACCAAATGAGCCAGTCCCAGCAGCAATAATGGTGCAAACTTCATATTCTTCACTCCGACAAACATCTTCACTCAACTTTGCAGTTGGACTTTCTCAAGTGCTGTTTTTTCCACTTGCAAGTTGTAGGTCGGATCGAGTCGACTTGTTGAGGATTGCTCCTGATCTCTGTCTCTGGAGCAGGTAGATTGTGTTGAAGGGTTGAAGCGTTGGGCTTTTTATGGTGTGCAGAGCCGGCTGACGCACACAGGCCGCCGGCCAGCCAGAAGCCTCGCCTCTGCATTCCTGGGAAGCCGGCCAGTTCCTGTCTCACACCGGATTGGATGTGACCTCTTGACACAGCGCATACCACCGTCCCAGCAAACAGCCTCCTTTCAAAATAAGAGACTGTGCAAATACTTGGGGGGTGGGGGGGAGTGAAGTGAGGCAAACTTTGAACAATGTTCAGGAGAACTCGCTGCTAAAATAACCAGGAAAGAGATGAGAACAGTGAAAATATTCCCTGTACACAGAACAATGTCATGTCTGTTAAGACACAAAGGATATTGGTGGATCTGAGTATATAAGTGCTGTGAATTCAAACCATTAAACGGTGTTTTTACATGGGATTATTTAATTGCGATTATTTTACATACACGCACACACATAAATACATATATAAATTCCGTAAGTACAATATGTTCGAATTGGCAGGATTGCCATAAGAGTGCCAGAAAAGTTGTTATGTCTACTCAGTTTCCAAGATCTGAATGGAGTTAAGGCGGGACGTGTTGGAATGTTGTACTTTCTGATTATTTTTATTTCCCACTACCCGATCAGATATTAGACAGGTTTCAGACGGCCAGGATTGCAGGAAAGTGGCTAGACGATATATGTGTGCACAGGAAGCGCACCTTTTCCCCCTATAGGTCGTGATCCTAGACATGACTTGTGAGATCCACTTGAGTTCTGGCAGCTGCATTCGGAAATAAGGAAAACAGTTGACGGCTTGCAACCGCAAGAACGCGTCGAGGGAATGTGAAAATCAGCCAGTCTGGGAGGAGGAAGTGTAGCCATCTATGTCAATCTTTGGATCGAGCTCTGTGCTGTAGAACAAATATCTTCACAGCAATCATTTCAGGGTAAACCTACAAAGCCTAAAATACAAAAAAAACATTCAAATTAAGCATAATTTCGGTAAACCCTTTCCAGAATTTAAACATCTGTATATTCCTTTTATTAGATAACATTCTAACCGTTTGACTCTTTGACCGTCATTCTAGACACCTCGAGTAAAACATACAGTGGGCTAACAACTTGGATTTATATAGTGACTTTAGCACCCCAAGGCGCTGCACAGAAGCACCATCTGAATGAGTGGGTACAGTTGGTGCGGTTGTGGGGTGAAGGGACGGTGGTTGCACAAGATACCACAGCCAAAGGAAAACAGGGTTGTTGGGTTACAGGAGATTACGGAATTAGGAGTGAATGAAGCTTTGAAGGGACTTGGTAATAAGAATTTTACATTTGAGGCATTTGTGAATCAGGAAGCAATGAGCATTATGTAAAGGAATGAGGAAGACTTGACGAGGACAAGGACAAACAGCAGAGTTCTGGATGAACAGAAGTCATTGGGAATCACACCATTTAGATATTGGAAATGTTCAGTCTGCCAGTGACAAAGGCTGGGATGAGGGTTTCAACAGGTTTGGGCTGAGACACAACCAGAGCTTGTTGATGTTACAAAGGTGGAAATTGCCACTCTTTTTGATGTAGAGGATTTGAGTTGGAAGCACAGCGCATATCAGATAGGATGTTAAGATTGGTTTGATCTGAATCAAGGGCCAAGGATAGAGAAGGAACCAGTTCCCAGGATACACGTTTCATTGTGGGCTACAGATGATTGGTTCAGCATTCTCAATATCTAACTGGAGCAAGATTGAAGCTCATTCAGGGCAAGGTGACTGACAACATAGAGGCAGTGAAGGGGCTAAGGGAGGTGGTGAAGAGGTAGTGCATCTGTTGTTGGTGTACAGGTGGAACATAACCTCATGTCTCCAGATGATGCCACCAATGGGGCCATGTATATTGGGAAGTTACATCCTTGGGAGCTCCAGCATTCACTAAGTTAAGAGTGTAATCTGAGGAATGAGCAAAAATGGCCCCATTAAGTCCAAGAAGCTAATGCAATGTAGCCACAAGGCCACCATTTCTGTACCGAGCTTTAGTAAGAAAACAAATTGGATGACTGCCAAGGTTGACAGTAGGTCTTTTGGGCCAGTCAAGGAGTTGTGCACATTGTGTAAGTTAATGCCTAGGCATAGGACTGAAAAACTACTGAAAGAATTCACAAGTGTCATCTCTCGGGTAAATCATTGAACAATAATAAAAAAGTTAAAAAGGTATGGGGGAGGCCTGAGGAATGAAAGCTTGCACTAGGATGATGGGCCGAATGGTTTCCTTTAGTGCCATGATATTCAATGATTTATAAAGAAACATCCCCATCTGCCTCCTCAGATAGACGTAAAGGGATATAACTTTTTGGATAGTAATATACATTGGCAATGGTAAATTGGCAGTCTATTTTGCAATCCACCAAATTAAAATTGGGTGATTGCAGAATGAGCTGCCAATTTATTATTGTTTCAATTAATGTTTCAACACAAGGCAATTTTAAATCCTAAATTGCCCCATGGCATTATTCAGAAAGAAAGGGAAGGGACTTCTCTCAGTAATGGGGCGAACATTCACTACTCAACCAATGCCATGAAAAACAAATTATCTGCCCAATTATCTAATTTCCTGTTTGCAGGACCTTGCCGAGTTTAAAGTGGCTGCTTTGTTTGCCTACTGTGACTACACTTCTAAAGTACTTCATTGGTTATGAAGCACTTTGGGACGTTCCGAGGATATGAGAAATCCTCTTAAATCCAAGCTCAAATATTTAGTTTAAAAGGATAATGAGTATATTTTTTAAAAAAAATTAATTTCTTACAACTACAGATCTTACCCACAATTACTTACAATAATGACCTCTTGAACAAAATCTGCTTAATTTAAAGGATGCATAATTTGAAAATAATTAACAGATTTATTTCCAGATGGATTGATTGTAATTTCTGCTCCAATACAATAATTCATCTCATGCACAAGCATTATAATGTGCAGGAGGATAGAACTGAAGTTTAAACTGATTAATGTGCTTCTTTAAGCTGCAGGTTTTGGTTTGAGATTGGCACAATTTGATGCCCCTTTAGAGTACAAGTGTGCTTGTTGTCAGAGGCAGTGCCAAACTCCTGAAGTACGGTTTTAATTTCCTCTCTTGGACTAAGAATGTACCCATGCAAATTTTAAAAATAAATATAAGACTACTACTGTTTTGGTGTCTGTCTACTGGAAGGCTGAAATGTCAGCCAGAAATGCGCTATGTGCTTCGCTAGCCCATATGGACCTGCCCTTGACGTCAAGAAGTTTGCAATCGGCCTGGTAAAGTAGGAGGTGTGATTTCCCAATTGAAAGCAGAGCGCTAGTCCAGATGTGCGGTTTTAGCAGCTGCTTTTAAAATAGCATCAAACTGTTACTGAAAAGCTGACTGCCATATTGAACTTCTACATATTAAGATTGTAAACTTAATTCTAATTATACTCTAGGCTGTGCAAATTTCAAGCACTATCTCATACCTCAGCTAATTCAGTCTGGCTTCTGTTACAATGCATATTTTACCTGGAAGACAAGTCAAAATTACTTTACAGCAATGCAAAACGGGCATCATTATTGGCCAGTTGAGGATATTAAATTATTTGCAATATCTCTACAGTTAAGGGCATGGGGGCACTATTTCAAATAAGGGAAAGATTAAATATTTCTGTAAAACCATTTTGGTGAAAAGTGTTCGCTAAGATTTGTACCACATGATGGGCAATGACCAGCTCCATCACAAAAAGGAGCAACCAGCTCATCCTGTCCTTAAACAGCACCATCAATGCGCCTCTCCCCCACGCCTCCCCCCCTGCCCCCCCTGCCATATGTGTACAGGGCGTTAGCATTGACAGGTAATTAATTGGCCGAGTAAGATGCTCTGTGGCAATCTAGAGCAGGGCAAAGTGTGGGTACTCTGTTTAATAACTGAAATCTTTATTCTTCTAAACCAGTCTATCTTCTGAAAGGTTCAAGTCAGGAGTGTGATGAAATGCTCATCACTCACTTGGGTCAGTAAAGCTGCAACAATACTTATAAAATTATTTGCCGTCGAGGACAGAACAGTCTACCTGTGCCCCTGACACTGGAACTCAATATTCACCCACTCCACCAGCCCTTGCACAGTGGCTGCAACAAGCAGGATTAACTATAGCAATTCATAGAATCATCATAGAATCCCTACTCTACAGAAGGAGGCCATTCAGCCCATTGAGTCTGCATCAGCCACTATCCCACCCAGGCCCTATTCCCGTAACCTCACATATTTACCCTGCTAATCCCCTGACACTAGGGTCAATTTAGCATGGCCAATCAACCGAACTAGCACTCCTTTGGACTGTGGGAGGCAACCGAAGCACCCGGAGGGAACCCACGCGGACACTGGGAGAATGTGCAAACTCCATATAGACAGTGATCCGAGGCCAGAATTGAACCTGGGTCCCTGGCGCTGTGAGGCAGCAGTGCTAACCACTGTGCCACCATGCCGCCCATACAAGCTTGATCATTATGACAATGCCATGACCTCTACCATCTAGAAAGACATGTTCAGCAAGAGCAAGGAAATATCATGAGCTGCCAGATTTGCACCATCTTGTGTTAGGTATTTGTCTTTCTTTCTTCATTATTATCAAGTCAAACTTCTGGAATTCCTTTCCCAAGAATATCATGGGAGCACCATTACAATGGGAAAATAAGAGAACCCCGCTATCGCTTTATCAGTGCAACTAGTGATGGGCAATAAAAGCATTGCTCACATCTCAAATGTCACAAGTAGAAAGACATTTGGGTTGAATAAAAAGGAAAGTCGGTCCACGTCATTGATGCATAACTCAGACTTTTAATAGAATTTGTTAGATGAGTGAAATGACCTTCTCCGATTTCACATTTTCTCAGACTCATTCAGTATGACATAGACACCCCTTGGTTACAGAAGTTTGCGTCTTCAAAAAACATAAAGTGGAGTCTCGGGCTTTGTCCACAGAGCAATTCTCAGGCCACAGCAGGTAATTTGATATTTACCTGCAAATGTATGCAGTGTTTATTAGTTCATACTGCAATTAAATTTGGGTACTGCCAGCAGAGGGCAATCTGTTTAAAATCAGAACATGCTTTGCAATTTTGGTTCACTTCTTCCGAATAGGTGAAAGTATTATTTATTATTACTTTATGCTGCTTGTATAGACAAATGCTTGCTAGCTTTTAGAGTTACGATTCTCACTTATGATTGGAGTACATCAGTTCAGTAGAACTGAGTGTTGTTGTATTTCAGGAGGAAGGTGATGGTGAGGGAGAGTTGGCAAAAATAGCCACTTCTCTAAATCTGCAGTGAACAAACCACACTCCTCAACAAGCACATTTGACAATGGACTCAGCTTAAGTATTTCACGCACACCTGGCTGGTCTCCCACATTATACACTCTGTCCAAAACACGATTGCACATGTCTTAACTTGGAGCAAGTCCCATTCCCTTATCACCAATATTGCTGACCAATATTGATTCATAGTCAAGCAAAGCCTTAAAAGCCTGATTTTAAAATTCTCATTCTGGTCTCATCCAACCCCACAACCTTCTAAGAAAAGTGAAGAAAGTTATCTCCAATTGCAACGGGATCTTGATCAATTGGGCCAGTGGGCTGAGGAATGGCAGATGGAGTTTAATTTAGACAAATGCGAGGTGATGCATTTTGGTAGATTGAACCAGGGCAGGACTTACTCAGTTAATGGTAGGGCGTTGGGGAGAGTTACAGGACAAAGAGATCTCGGGGTACATGTTCATAGCTCCTTGAAAGTGGTGTCACAGGTGGACAGAGTGGTGAAGGCGGCATTCGGCATGCTTGGTTTCATTGGTCAGAACATTGAATACAGGAGTTGGGATGTCTTGTTAAAGTTGTACAAGGCCACACTTGGAATACTGTGTGCAATTCTGGCCACCCTATTATAGAAAGGATATTATTAAACTAGAAAGAGTGCAGAAAAGATTTAATAGGATGCTACCGGGACTTGATGGTTTGAGTTATAAGGAGAGGCTGAATAGACTGGGACTTTTTTCTCTGGAGCGTAGGAGGCTGAGGAGTGTTCTTAAAGAGGATTTCAGTAAAGCGTTTCATAAGGTTCCCCACAGTAAGCTATTGCAGAAAATACGGACGCATGGGATTGAGGGTGATTTAGCGGTTTGGATCAGGAATTGGCTAGCTGTAAGAAGACAGAGGGTGGTGGTTGATGGGAAACGTTCATCCTGGAGTTCAGTTACTAGTGGTGTACCACAAGGATCTGTTTTGGGGCCACTGCTGTTTGTCCTTTTTATAAATGACGTGGACGAGGGCGTGGAAGAATGGGTTAGTAAATTTGCGGATGACACTAAAGTCGGTGGAGTTGTGGACAGTGCGGAAGGTTGTTACAGGTTACAGAGGGACATAGATAAGCTGCAGAGCTGGGCTGAGAGGTGGCAGATGGAGTTTAATGCGGAAAAGTGTGAGGTGATTCACTTTGGAAGGACTAACAGGATTACAGAGTACTGGGCTAATGGTAAGATACTTGGTAGTGTGGATGAACAGAGAGATCTCGGTGTCCATGTGCATAGATCCCTGAAAGTTGGCACCCAGGTTGATAGGGTCGTTAAGAAGGCGTACGGTGTGTTAGTTTTTATTGGTAGAGGGATTGAGTTTCGGAGCCATGAGGTCATGTTGCAGCTGTACAAAACTCTGGTGCGGCCGCACTTGGAGTATTGCGTACAGTTCTGGTGTCCGCATTATAGGAAGGATGTGGAAGCATTGGAAAGGGTGCAGAGGAGATTTACCAGGATGTTGCCTGGTATGGTGGGAAGGTCTTATGAGGAAAGGCTGAGGGACTTGAGGTTGTTTTCGTTAGAGAGAAGAAGGTTAAGAGGTGACTTAATAGAGGCATACGAGATGATCAGAGGATTAGATAGGGTGGACAGTGAGAGCCTTTTTCCTCGGATGGTGATAGCTAGCATGAGGGGACATAGCTTTAAATTGAGGAGTGATAGATACAGGATGGATGTCAGAGGTAGGTTCTTTACTCAGAGAGTAGTAAGGGCATGGAATGCCCTGCCTGCAGCAGTAGTGGACTCGCCAACATTAAGAGCATTTAAATGGTCAGTGGATAAACATATGGATGATATTGGAATAGTGTAGGTTAGATGGGCTTTATATTGGCTTCACAGGTCGGCACAACATCGAGGGCCGAAGGGCCTGTACTGCGCTGTAATGTTCTATGCTCTGTGCTCTCTATGAAGTGACCAGCACAGCACACAGTACTCAGTTGTGACCTAACATTTTATATAGCTTCAGCTCTTGTATTCTATGTCTTGGTTAATAAAGGAAAGTATTCCACATGCCTTATTAACATGCATTCCAAGGCCCCTCACTATACACACCTCAGTATCATACCATTTATTGTGTATTCCTTTACCTTGTTTCACCTCTCCAAATGCATCATCTCACATTTTTCTAGGTTGAATTCCATTTGCCATGAAGTTATAAGAACATAAGAACATAAGAAATAGGAGCAGGAGTAGGCCATCTAGCCCCTCGAGCCTGCCCCGCCATTCAATAAGATCATGGCTGATCTGACGTGGATCAGTACCACTTACCCGCCTGATCCCCATAACCCTTAATTCCCTTACCGATCAGGAATCCATCCATCCGCGCTTTAAACATATTCAGCGAGGTAGCCTCCACCACCTCAGTGGGCAGAGAATTCCAGAGATTCACCACCCTCTGGGAGAAGAAGTTCCTCCTCAACTCTGTCTTAAACCGACCCCCCTTTATTTTGAGGCTGTGTCCTCTAGTTTTAACTTCCTTACTAAGTGGAAAGAATCTCTCCGCCTCCACCCTATCCAGCCCCCGCATTATCTTATAAGTCTCCATAAGATCCCCCCTCATCCTTCTAAACTCCAACGAGTACAAACCCAATCTCCTCAGCCTCTCCTCATAATCCAAACCCCTCATCTCCGGTATCAACCTGGTGAACCTTCTCTGCACTCCCTCCAATGCCAATATATCCTTCCTCATATAAGGGGACCAATACTGCACACAGTATTCCAGCTGCGGCCTCACCAATGCCCTGTACAGGTGCATCAAGACATCCCTGCTTTTATATTCTATCCCCTTCGCAATATAGGCCAACATCCCATTTGCCTTCTTGATCACCTGTTGTATCTGCAGACTGGGCTTTTGCGTCTCATGCACAAGGACCCCCAGGTCCCTTTGCACGGTAGCATGTTTTAATTTGTTTCCATTGAGATAGTAATCCCATTTGTCATTATTTCCTCCAAAGTGTATAACCTCGCATTTATCAACGTTATACTCCATTTGCCATATCCTCGCCCACTCACTCAGCCTGTCCAAATCTCTCTGCAGATCTTCTCCGTCCTCCACACGATTCACTTTTCCACTTATCTTTGTGTCGTCTGCAAACTTCGTTACCCTACACTCCGTCCCCTCCTCCAGATCATCTATATAAATGGTAAATAGTTGCGGCCCGAGTACCGATCCCTGCGGCACGCCACTAGTTACCTTCCTCCAACCGGAAAAACACCCATTTATTCCGACTCTTTGCTTCCTGTCGGATAGCCAGTCCCCAATCCACTTTAACACACTACCCCCAACTCCGTGTGCCCTAATTTTCTTCAGTAGCCTTTTATGGGGCACCTTATCAAACGCCTTTTGGAAATCCAAAAACACCGCATCCACCGGTTCTCCTCCATCAACCGCCCTAGTCACATCTTCATAAAAATCCAACATGTTCGTCAAGCACGACTTTCCCCTCATGAATCCATGCTGCGTCTGATTGATCGAACCATTTCTATCCAGATGCCCTGCTATCTCCTCTTTAATAATGGATTCCAGCATTTTCCCTACTACAGACGTTAAGCTGACCGGAAAAGTGTGAGGTGATTCACTTTGGAAGGACTAACAGGATTACAGAGTACTGGGCTAATGGTAAGATACTTGGTAGTGTGGATGAACAGAGAGATCTCGGTGTCCATGTGCATAGATCCCTGAAAGTTGGCACCCAGGTTGATAGGGTCGTTAAGAAGGCGTACGGTGTGTTAGTTTTTATTGGTAGAGGGATTGAGTTTCGGAGCCATGAGGTCATGTTGCAGCTGTACAAAACTCTGGTGCGGCCGCACTTGGAGTATTGCGTACAGTTCTGGTGTCCGCATTATAGGAAGGATGTGGAAGCATTGGAAAGGGTGCAGAGGAGATTTACCAGGATGTTGCCTGGTATGCTCATCTTATAGGCTGAGCATTTTTCAGAATGGAGATCTGTAGTTAATGGGTGTTCCGTAGAGATCAGTGCTGGGACCTCTGTTGTTTGTAGTATATATAAATTATCTGGAGGAAAATGTGGGGGGTCTGATTAGTAAGTTTGCGGGTGACACGAAGATTGGTGGAGGAGCTGATAGTGCCGCAGATTGTCAGAGGATACAACAGGGTATAGATAGATTGGAAACTTGAGTACAGAAATGGAGTTTAATCTGGACAAATGCGAGGTGATGCATTTTTGAGGATCAAATTTTGATGTGAATTATACTGTAAATAGCAAAACCCTTAGGAACATTAACATGCATAGGGTGTGCAAGTCCACAGTACTCTAAAAGTGGCAACAGGTGACCAAGGTGATTAAGAAAGCATATGGCATGTTTGCCTTTATCAGCCGGGGCATTAAGTGCAAGAGTTGGGAAATCATGTTGCAGCTATATAAAACCTTGGTTAGGCCGCATTTGGAGTATTGTGTGCAGTTCTGGTCACCACACTATCAGAAGGACATGGAAGCTTTGGAGAGAGTGCAAAGAAGGTTCACCAGGGTGTTGCCTGGTCTTGAGGGTGTTGGTATGAGGACAGGTTGAATAAACTGGGATTATTTTCATTGGAAAGATGGAAGCTGAGGGGAGATCTGATAGAGGTCTACAAAATTATGAGAGGCATAGACAGGGTGAGTAGTCAGAGGTTTTTTCCAAGGGTGGAAGTGTCAATTACAAGGGGGCACATCATGGTGGGTGCCTGAAACATGCTACCAGAGGATGTGGTGGAAGCCGTCACATTAACAACACTTAAGAGGCATCTGGATGGGTACATGAATAGGGAGGGAATTGAGGGATACGGACCGAGTAAGGGCAGAAGGTTTTTTCTTTAGCTTGGTTAGGTCATCATGATCGGCACAGGCTTAGAGGGCTAAGGGCCTGGTCGTGTGCTGTACTTTTCTTTGTTGTTTGTATACTTGAACATAACAACAATAACTGCACAATAGAATTCATCTTATGAACAGCAAAAGGCATATAAAATGAGGGTTTGGTGGTGAGACTGACAATTCAAGCAAGTCAGCAGGTCTCACTGAATCAGAAGATATTTTTTGTTGCTGTCTCCCTGTTAAATATTTTCTAGCCTGTAATAAATATAAATTCTTAAGCAGCAATGGCTTGGAATTTCTACAAACATCAATCTGACATAAGATTTACAGAGTGGCAACAAAATACTTTTCATAAAATATTAAATATCAATTATCACATTTAAAACAATAAATTAATCGAATTATTGAATATTAAATGAATATTTTACACCAAATAAACTTATCTTACTCGTGGGTTTACTTTCTACAGTTAACATATAAATAGTAAATTTGTTAAACTGTGATATTCACAATGCCCTTCAGGAGTCAGCCAGCTTAATCAGTAGTGATACTACTGAGCCCCTCTTGATGATGGACATTGAAGTCCCGTCCCCAGAGTATATTCTCTGCCTCTGCTATATCCTCAGTTCTTCTTCCAAGTGGTGTTCCACAGGGAGGCCTTCTGATTCATCAGCTGCAAGGGGGCTAGTGGTAGTTAGAAATCATAGAATCCCTCCAGTGTAGAAGGAGGCCATATGGCCCATCAGGTCTGCACTGACTCCAAAAGAGCATCCCACCCCACCTCCCGCCCTATTCCTGTAACCTCGTGCATTTACCATGGCTAATCAACCTAATTTACACATCTTTGGATACTAAGGGGCAATTTAGCATGGCCAATCTACCTAATCTGCACATCTTTGGACTGTGGAAGGGAACTGGAGCACCCGGAAGAAACCCACACAGACATAGGAAGAATGCGTAAACTTCACACAATCAACCAAGGCTGGAATTGAACCCAGGTCCCTGGTGCTGTGAGGCAGCAATGTTAACCACTGTCCAACGGAAACTTTCCTTCCCCATGTTTGACCAAATGCCATGAGACATCATGGGGTCCAGAGTCATGTTAAGGACTCCCATGATTACTGCCTGTTGATTGTATGCCCACTCCTTTGCCACCACTCCTTCTGGGTTAGTCCTGCTGCTGCAATAGGGTATATCTAGGAATGGTGCTGGGAGGCTCTGGGATGTTGGCTGTGTTAGGGTTAGGTTGATTGGCCATGCTAAATTGCTCCTTAGTGTCAGGGAAAGTAGCAGGGTAAATATATGGGGTTATGAGAATAGGGCCAGGTTGGGATTATTGTCTTATGTTTATGTTTATTTATTCATGTCACAAGTAAGCTTACATTAACACTGCAATGAAGTTACTGTGAAAACCCCCTAGTCGCTACACTCCGGCGCCTGTTCAGGTACACTGAGGGAGAATTTAGCATGTCTGTGCATACTTGATGGGCCCAATGGCCTCCTTCTGCACTCTTGGGATTCAATGATCTATGATCTAATTCAATGATTTCAACTGCTATGGGACAGCTCTCCCAATTTTGGCACAAGGCCCCAGATGCTTGTAGGTTTGACTAGACGAGGTGCACCATTGTCATGTCCAATGCTCTGTCATGGTCCATCCCATTTTATTCTTCTTGTTTGTTGATCCAACTTAGTGGCTTGACAGCCCATTTCAGTTAAGAAATAATTATATTGTGTGTCTGGAGTGATGGATAGCAGAAGGGCATTATTGAGTTTTTACAATATTCCAGTTTAATGCAATTTAAACTCCCAGTTGCTATGTTGTAATTTGAACTCAAGCCTTTGGACTTTGGTCTAGACCTTTGTTAATGAATTCAGTAGCATCTAGCCACTAAGTGACTGTATCTGATTGGCTCACTCTGTGTGCACAGAAAGCAAATCAAATGGCAGGGCAATTCTGCTATTGTAGGATAAATCCACAATTGTTGCCTATTAACTAGATATCCTTTTAAATCTGCAAATTTCTACTTGGTTATTTTTCTTCAAGGGCATTGGAGTAATCTGATTGGGGGTGTGAATTACCCCTTTGTTGCAGTTCTAAATAAAATGTCTTGTAACCAAAAGTTTCTCTGTTGAAATACTTATTGACCGTGTCTGGCACATTATTTCCACTGCCAAGTGTGAAATAATTGTGCTTCAGACATTATTGTCTTGCTAACAGTGGCATTGCTGTGCTGTGGAGACAAAGAGGTTGCCATTCCTTCCTCCTGAGACTGGTTACTATTAGAACAACACTTTCCCCATAACCCTAGTCTTGACACATACAAAATGAAACGTTTCAGCAATCAGATTAAAGTACTGCATCTCTCATACAAACAATCCCTGGATTGAAATTTAAAAAATAAAGCAATCTGTTGTTCAGTGACAAGTAATATGTTAGTGCGACATGATGTATCCATTTTAAACCAAAGTTGTATATGCACATCAAATGGAAGAAAGTATGTTTTTCAAAACACCTCTTGATCTCCTTCAGTTGGTTTTCTCAATTGCTTGACGAAACAGTGGATTCTCTGGGATCATTTCTCAATATTTTGAGATACAGGTGAAGTCCCAGAGGATTGGAAGGCTGTGCATGTTGTACCATGATTTAAAAAGGGTGCGAGGGATAGCCCTGAAAACCATAGACTGGTTAGTCTGACTTCAGTGGTGGGAAAATTATTGCAAATTATTTTGAGATACAGGATAAGCTGTCACTTAGAAAGGCATGGATGACAGGTAGTCAGCATGACTTTGTAAGGGGAAGATTATGTCTTTCTAACTTGTGCAATGAGATAGGATTAATTGATAACCTTGTCGTAAAGACACCCTTAGGTAGCAGTCATCATAATATATTTGAACTTCACCTTGAGTTTGAGGGAGAGAAGAATGCTTCTAAGACTAGTATTTTAAATTTTTGTAAGGGCAACAATGTGGGCATGAAAATGGAGCTAACGAAAGTGAACTGGCAAATATGCTTAAATAATAGCTCAACAGATGTTCAGCGGCAGACATTTAAAGAGAAATTTCAGAATTTACAGAAAAGATACATTCCAATGAGAAAGAAAAATTGCAAGGGAAGGGCCAATCATCTGTAGTTAACTAAAAAGTTAAAGACAGTAGTAAACATAGACATAAAGAAAAAGCATACTTGCACAAAGATGAGTGGCAGATCAGATGATTGGAAAGAATATAAAGAACATCAAAGAATGACAAAAAGATTGATAAGGAAGGAAAAACTAGAGTACGAGAATAAGAAACCCAGTAGCATAAAGGTGGACAACATTAATTTCTCCAGGTATTTAAATAAGAAAAGAGTTAACAAAGAGTGCATTGGTCCTCTAGAAAGTGCATCTGGGGAATTGGCAATGGAAAGTAGGGCCATAGCGGATGAATTGAACAAGTATTTTGCATTGGTTTTTCACTATAGAAGTTACCAGTAACATCCCAGAAATAGCTGTAAATCAGGAACTGGAAGGGATGAAGGAATCCAGGAAAATTACAATCACCAGCGAAGTGATATTGAGCAAATTGAGCATATTAATGACTTAGACTTAAATGTGGGTGACATGACTGGGAAGTTTACAGATGACATAAAAATTGGCCATGTAGTTGACAGTGAAAAGGATAGCTGTTGACTCCAGATTGAGATCTGTTGAGTGGGCAGAGAAGTGGCAAATGGAATTGAATCTGGAAAAGTGTGAGATAATGCATTTAGGGAGAGCAGAGAAATACTCAATAAATGGGAAGATATTGAGAGGTGTTGAGGAAGTGAGAGACCTTGGAGTGCATGTCCACAGGTTCCTGAAGGTAATAGGGCAGGTAGACAAGGTGGTCAAGAAAGCCAATCAAATTCTTTCCTTTATTGGATGAGATATTGAATACAAAAGCAGGGATGTAATATTGGAACTGTATAGAATGGTGGTTAGGCCCCAGCTGGAATCTTGTGTAATGTTCTGGTCACCACATTACAGGAAGGACATAATTTTTCTGGAGAGAGTACTGAGGAGATTTACAAGAATGTTGCCAGAGCTTGAAAATTGGAGCTTTGAGGAGATATTGGTTGGTCTAGGATTGTTTTCCTTAGATCAGAGGAGGCTAAGAGGTGACCCAATTGAGGCAAAATTATGAGGGGCCTAAACAGTGTAGACAGAAATACTTGTTTCCCCTAACTGAGGCGTCAATTATCAGGAGGCATAGATTTAAGAAGGATTAGAGGAGAGATGAGGCAAACCTTTATCACACAGAGGGAGGTGGGCATCTGGAATTCACCACCTAAGTTGGTGATTGAGGCTGAAATGCTCAACTCATTTAAAAGTGAGTGAATTTTTATGTTAGTGAATGGAGATCTAAAGTGCTGCAACCTGCAAGGCTATGGACAGATGTTGGCAAGTGGGATTCAAATGAATGGCAAGTCTTCTTTTCTCTATTTTTGGCCAGCGCAGAGATGCTGGGTTGAATGGCCTCTTTCTGCACCGCAACCACATCCATGAAGTTGTTGGGGAGTCAGGTCCAGCGACAGTGAAGGGAAAGCAGCCAACAGGTAGGACTGGAAAACCCTGCCCAAAGATGTGGTTCCAAGTAAGTGAGTGGCTTGGAGGGGAAGCTGTAGGTGGTGGTATTTCCACGTGCTTGCTGCCCCTGTTCCTCTAGGTAATAGGGATCATAGATTTGGAAGTTCATATTGAAGGTTGCTTATCAAGTTTTTGCAGTGTATCGTGTAGATGGGACACACTTTTAACCAATCTGAGCCAATGGTAGAGTGAATGAATTTTTATGTTAGTGAATGGGGATCTAAGCAAGTACTTTGTCCTGGATGGTGTTGGGATGACTTGCCCTTGTAGATGATGGGCAGGCTTTGAAAAGTGGAAATTTTGTGGTGATCTAACTTTCTTGAGCATTGTTGGAGCTGCACTCATCCAGGCAAGTGGAAAGTATTCCATCACACTCCTGACTTGCCCTTGTAGATGGTGGGCAGCCTTTGAAGAGTCAGCAGGTGAGTTACTCTCTGCAGAATTCCCAGCCTCTGACTTACCTTGTAGCCACGATGTTTATATGGCCAGTCCAGTTAACATACTGGACAATGGTAACCCCCCAGCATGTTGATGCTGAGGGATACAGTGATGGTGATGCCATCATGTCAAGGGGAGGTAGTTAAGATCTCTATTGTTGGAGATGGTCATTGCCTGACACTTGTGTGGCACAAATGTTAATGGTCATTCATCATCCAAACAGGAATGTTGTCCAGGCCTTGCTTCTTGTGGGCACAAGCTGCATAATTAGCAGTGGAGTTGTGTTTGCTACTGAACACCATGTAATCATCAGTGAACATCCCCGCTTTTGACCCTATGATGGAAGAAGGTCATTGATGAAGCAGCTGAAGGTGTTTGGGCCTAGGACACTAACCTGAGGAACTCCTGCAGCAACATACTGGAACTGAGTGGATTGAACTGCAACAACCGCAACAATCTTCTTTTGTGTCCCAATTTGACTCCAACCAATGGAAACTTTTCCCCTTGATTTCCACTGAAGTCAATGTTGCTGGCGTTCCTCAATTCCATACTCGGTCAAATGCTGTCACTTGCACCTCCCCTCTGGAATTCAGCTCATTTGTCCGTGGTCTAAGGTTGTAATGAGGTCTGGGTCTGAGTGGTTCTAGTGAAACCTTAAACTGAACATTGCTGAGCCAGTTATTGCTGAGTTAGTGAGTATACAAAAGGTTAAAAGCAAACTCATTTCATACAAAGCCTTAACGAAGCTCTCCATGAGAAAAGTACACGTGATATACAAACATAAATGCTGTCATTGTGGTGAAAGCTTGCACACATATTATGTACTTGTTCTAGGATGTCAGTGTTCCAGAGGGACAGGGTATAATTACAGAAATAGTGCTTTCTTGTTTCCAATAATTATAACTCTGACCAATTGAGATATGGTAGGATGCATATTGAATAAGAGCAGAACAACATCATTACAGATAAGAGATTCCTGTAGTTCGACGATACATTTATAAAAATGGCAGATTCTTAGTACCTAACAAAGCACAATAACAAGCAAGGATAGTTTACTTCATCAAAACAAAAACAGAAAATGTTGGAAAATCTCAGCAGTTCTGACAGCCTCTGTGGAGAGAGAATAAAGCTCACATTTCCAGTCTGGATGACCCTTCATCAGAGCTTTATGTTTGATTTCTTCAAAAAATTAGTAAAGTGTATCCAGCATTGAATTTCAATGGGAATAGAATTAAGTGAGGGATGCCACCTTGTGCATTTTTTAAATCAAATAAAATGACTGTTGAGGTGATTCATACTATTGCAAGAATTCCTTTTACGTTCTGAAGAATTCACACCTGAATGGTATTTTCCAGTTTGCCCTTATTGCAGCTGCACGAAGAAAGACAATACTTTGGCCAGACACAATGTCAGAATTGTATTGCCATGAGTTGAATTAGGCTCAGAGTAAAGTCACATTCCCCAGCTTCATCTGAGCTCACAGTAAAACCACACCTTGCCATGAAAAGTCCACTTTATCAACCATCATGAAAATCATTAACAGAACCGTACTGTTAAACCTTGTAATTTGAGTTCCTTACTTGTTTAAATAAATGTGAGTCAGCATAATTAATAACTATCACTTTGTTCTGAGTCATAGACAAAAAGAGCCTTGCTGGAAAAATTCACGTTTTATTTCAATCAATTCAGCTGGTAAGATGATTCTGGTTATCAGGAATTTAAGGAAAGGTTAAGGAATTTGTACTCATTTGTTTTGAAAAGTGGAGATTTTGTGGTGATCTAACTGAAGTTTTCATAGTGAAGAATCAAATTGGAAAAAAAATTCGTAAAAATTGTTCACAGTGGCGGAAAGTTCAACTAGCAGATAATATAAGTTAACTAGGCAGTTCGAAGTAAAATGGACTTTTATTTAGCTAAAAACTGTGGAATAAATATTGGGGAATCCATTGGAAGTAAACAGTTTAAATGAGTTTCAGACAATTTGAAGGATTTCTGGAAAGTTTGAGGGATACACGAGAAGACAAATTAGTTTATTTATTGTTGAGAAATGAAGACATTTGTTGGAACTCATGAAAATATTTTGATAACCTATTCCTTAGTCCTTAAGGCATGGTGGGTTTTAAAGTATCTATATTCTAAAGCACCTTGACAGAGAAATTAAAACTAAATCAGGAGCAATTGTGAGAAAAACTAATTGGACCCAGATCATTCTGCAGCCCTTGGCTCAGCTACATTTTGATTATCCACCAAAACTCTGAACTTGCTTTGGGTCCATAGGGTAAGGAGACTCACAACACCAGGTTAAAGTCCAACAGGTTTATTTGGTAGCAAAAGCCACTATCTTATTTTGCTACCAAATAAACCTGTTGGACTTTAACCTGGTGTTGTGAGACTTCTTACTGTGTTTACCCCAGTCCAACGCCGGCATCTCCACATCTTGGGTCAATAGGTCAGAGCTTTATACCTGCAGCAAGTATATGTGCAGCATATTTGCAACATATTAAGTTGGCAAAATCATCTCTGCCCTCAGTTGTTAGGATCATTTCAGAGGGAGTGAAGAGTTTCTAAGCCAGAAGTGTTAGAAAATTTCATTATTGATTTCTGCAGCTGGGAAAAATCTTTCTGTGTTTTTTTTTGCCATTTTGACTGTACAGATTCTAGCTGGCTTCTGGCAGGAGCAGACCAACATCAAGCAGATTTTCCAACCACTCCAACCTCTGAATGCTTCTGAAGAGCAAGTCGGTTATTCCTATGTGCATACCCTTCGATGCTATTGTCATCTAGGAACAGCATATGATGGAGCATAGTAAGCAGAATAGCGCACTATAGAGACACAACCCACCAGATATTGTGCCAGATCTTTAATGTAGGTCTAGATGAGTATCTTACTGATTAGTCATATGAGTGTAATTCGCCAAACAGGCAATACAGCAGCTCTTTTACTATAGCAGGATCTGAAACCACACTCATCTGTCCACACTGCTCTCTCTATATGGCTATGAAAGTGACTGGCCATACTCAAGATCGGTATCATTGTTTCATACCAGGCAATCATAGGAGATCTCTATGGTATCAGCTAAGCTGCAGCATTAAAGTGCATTCACTGACACACTTTCCAGACAAACTTGCAAATTCAACACAGCAAGTTTGTAGTGAGTCATGGTCATACATTTCTAAGTGTTACTAGCTTCTTCTTGGCCTAGTTGTAATTAATGGCATCCACATTGCTTTCTATGCCACCACAGAACATCTCCTTAACAGGCAGGGCTTCCACTTTCCAGTTTTACTGAAACCATGCAGTCAGGATTCTGTATGTTCGAGATACTGAAAGATGACACAATGCATTAATTTATTGAATTTTGGCCTTCCTTTCTGCTCGACAGGTATATATATAGTGAGCCACACAGATTGTGTGTGATTGCAGATGTTAGATGTAAACAGGGTGAATCTTGGTTGTGATTACCATGATGGTTAAATAGCTCACTGGGCGTCAGCATGCAGCCTCACACATGACCACATGAGCCAAGTGCCAGAGGATTACAGGCACCCATTTAATTAATACTCATGACAAGTTAATGCATTCACAAGCAGTGAAGTCATTGAAGGAGATGATGATAAAGCATTGGCAAAACATTATTGTTCTTGCAATTAATGTATTTTCAACAATAGACGTGAGTCAATCCAAAATTCCGATGCTAATTAAAAAAATACATGCCATGTCTTAGAAATCAAGATTGATGTCATTTACATAAACCAAGAATTTTCATTTATCCTCTTAATATTTATATTATTATATAAACTAACAAAACATTTTTGTAACAAATGTTTTTGAGTGGTTTATAAATACCATGATTAAATAAAAGATTTTGAACTTTCCTAAAATAAAGATACCTAAAAGACAAGGAAACATCTGTCTCAATATACAGTGTTGGTCACAAGACGTTCAAAATCAGGAAAAGTATTCTAAACAGTCTCAGGCAGGCAGGCAGAAATTCCATTCCACTGAGAGGGATTATTCACTGTGTTCCACAAACGGAGGGAGATAAGCTATAAAATCCATAAATGTCATGACACCACTGTCATTCCGGTTAAAGTTCTTCATCACCTGTTTGCACGACCAAAACAAAAAGAAATAAGTGACAAGATTATTTTCTTCACTGGTAAAACGCTTATAGCTTTATGAAATGTTTTTGATGAAATTAATTTATTAGGATATTCAATCTACGTTTTGGTAAGCCATGAATCCAATAAACAAAAATGCCTTCTAACTCAATAACTTGTCAACCGTAACCAATTAACAATAAATATTTAAAGGTCTGAACAAGAATTGAGACAATGAAATGAAAGTAGTGAAAAAAATAAATTTATTAAATCCTGGAAACTTTGAAGATAAAAGTATAACATATTCAATGATCAATTCTGCAAAATGATTCCATATCTGAGAACTACAACTACTGTGAACAATATCTTTGGCTTGTAACTGAACAGTTGTTTTAACAATATTATTGCAGTGAATTTTATTGCCTTTATAGAACAATGCATAGGATAATTATATTGTCTATTTCCTTGCACCGTACTATAGGAGTTTGTCATGCTGGCTAATTTTCAAGCCTAGGCACAGAAATACTCAAGTGTACTTGCTGTGGTCAAATTCTGGTTTCTTAAGCATCCCTGATTTTAATTGTTGCCTTCTTTTGTCTAGATCTTAAGCTATGGAATTCCTTTCCTAAGACTTCTCCGTTTCTCTACCTTTCCTTTAAAATGCTCCTTAAATCTACCTGTTGGATCAAGGTTTTGGTTACCTTCCTAACATCTCTTTATGTGCTTTGTATCAAGTTCTGTCTGGTAATAATCCTCCTGTGAAGCACCTTGGAACATGTTACTACTCAAAGGAGCAAACTGAAATATACCCTGTTGTTGTATGATGGCTAATTAATTTATGTATGTGCTTAAGCAAGTTGATAATGCATTCATTTTGCCAGATCTGTCTATAGGACAATAGAATCATAGAAATCTACTGCCCATTATGTTTGTATTGGATCTTTGGGAGGGCACTAATTCTACTGCCCTGTTTTTCCTGCAGAGACTGTTTCATACATTTAAAATAATTGCTCTTAAGTAAATCACTTTGCCTCAATCACTTTCAATGTGAATAAATTTCTCCTAGATATTCATGACAATTTTTAAGTGATGATCATCGCTAAACAGAGAAACAGGACTTCCTTACTCATTATATCCTGTCTCTTTCCTGTTTACCAAGCCTTCTTTTGGTATCAGAAGCAAATTTTGAGTTTGTGTTTCCTAATCCCAAGTCCAAATCTATAAACACCATGCCAACCTGCAGGTAGCTGTCCACAGCACTGCTTGATCCCAGGGAATAAACATAGTCTGGCGGTGACCTTCCTCGTGTATGTCTAAGTATTTCTAAAAAGTCATCTGTGCGACACATTATTGAACAGCAATTTTTAACTTCTCCAGACAACTCCATTAAATTTTGAAATTAGTCTTGCCTTTATCCTTGAAATGTATTTCTAAATACATGTATTTCTAAATAATTCTATCCATTTTTTAAATGTTTTGGATGGGAATGCCTGATTTTAGATTAAATCATGCACAAATTAAGAAACGACTTGTGTTAAAACTGAACTGTTTTAACCCTCTAGAAAGATGCTGAAATTTGGAATTCCTAATCATGGATGTTGATGTTTATGAGCATTTTGAATCTGGTGGAAAATAATGAAATTTGAGTAATCAGTTTAATATTTGACATTTTGCCAGACCACCACCAGGTTTGGAGCTATGAAAAGGTCTTTTAAAAATTCTGGCCAGTAATTCCCTGTGGCCACTTGTAATCTGTCCTGGAATGTTGTAAACACATTCCAGGTTTTTAGATGAAACCTGTGTCAACTCTATTCATGTCAGTGAAAGTTGTCTAAACATCAGTAAATTTCTTTTCTATAGCTTAATCCTGAATTATTATAGAAAACCAGATTTTAAATTTTTGACTGAATATGCACCTTAATTTCACTTGAGAATAGATTACTGAGAAGAGAATCCTACTAATGACAGTCGCAATTGTATATGGTCATCACTATTTGAATATTGCAGGCTTATACCATTGGCTTACCACAGAGAAGTAGTGGAAAAATCTATTGCCAAAAAAAGTAGAACTTGACTCATCATATTTCAATGTGAAGCATCACTCAACAGAATAAATCCAACATTAAACTGCAATCACTGTTTTATTATGGGAATAAAATTACTGCTTTCATATCAGGAAAATTAAATAAATTCCAAGGCATCTCCCTTGCTGACCTTCAGATTAAAAAGCTGAAGCTTAAATGTTCAGAAAAACACTTCTTTGTGTTCGTTGGCCTCTCTCATTCAATTTGTTTATGAAGAAGAAAAAAATATACACAGATTCTCCACATGCCTAATTTAAAACTGAAATGCATCCTTAGGAATAAGAAATGTACTGTTAAAGTAAGAATATCAATATTATGCTTTATACTATAAATAGCATAATAGGTGGTCAAGGGTGAATCACAGATGTGTATGTGGTCTTGTTGGTTTTGTGCCACGAAATATATACAAGCGTCAGCCAAAACCAGCAAGGTATCCAAACATTTCTGTAATTTATCCTTTTAATTTTTAGTTTCAATTCATAATATATAACTCCTATCACATCTGTGACAATACATAGAATTCTACAGTGCAGAAGGAAGCCATTAGGCCTATCGAGTCTGCACCGACCACAATCCCACCCAGGCCCTATCCCCATAAATCTCATGCATTTAACCTAGCAAGTCCCTGACACTAAGGGGCAATTTAGCACAGCCAATCCACCAAACCCACACATCTTTGGACTGTGGGAGGAAACCGGAGCACCCAGAGGAAACCCACGCAGACATGGGGAGAATGTGCAAACTCCACACAGACAGTGACCCAAGCCGGGAATTGAAGCCGAGTCGCTGGCACTTTGAGGCAGCAGTGCTAACCATTGTGCCACTGTGCCGTGTGCATGATGTGAAACTTAGCAATAATGAAGAACACTGTGACATCAAGTTGTAAATATTTTTGAAACAAAATGATTTGCATTGCCAATATAGGTTTCCAGTTCACAGGCACAGTTTACAAAAGAAATGGGTGATCGATTTTCTTGCATAGTTTAAAAAGTAAGTGTCTCACCATGACAAATTATTTAATATTGAAGGATTCAATCTCATATATACACAGTCTTGCAGAAAGAGTTTGAGAGTGTTGGACCATAAAACAAGACCTCCAGCACAATAATCGCAGGATTCTGGTATGCTATGCTACACCACTCCGGGTGTTCCAGTTTCCTCCCACAGTCTGAAAGGGGGGGGTGGGGTGGGGGGGGGGGGTGTGGGTGGGGGGGGGTGGGGGGGTGGGGGGGGTGTGGGTGGGGGGGGTGTGGGTGGGGGGGGGGGGTGGGGGGGTGGGGAGGTTGTGTCCATAGGTTTGTTGGCTGCTGACAAGTTTTCCTTGCAGGTATGGCACTGTGCTTTAGTTATGTGATGCAAGGTTAAAGTCGCATCAAGAACAGAGTGATGGTATTGGACCATAACTTTTAAATAATAGTGAGTCTCTGGCCATTTGTGAACCACGAGCTATACCCCAGTCACTCTATCCCTCGTCAGCTAGATCTCAACTAGTTTAGTACATCCTGAAGTTAATATGACTTACAAAATTGATGGCATTTTGTGAGAGTCCTCCACCCTCAGTTCCAGAGATGGGGTTTGAATGTTGACTGTATCATTAACCCTTTCTTCTGCTTGAAGAAGATGTCACAGTTCGGATGTCCTTTTCTCCTAAAGGCTGATTGCTTCATAGTCTAATTTATTCATCAGTTTTTAATCACTGGTGTATGTTTTTTGCTGACATTCACATTGCCCTTTCAGAAAATCTGTCTGCTTTGATGGCCAACCTGAAATTATAGTAGCATCTACTTCCTCTATTAAATACCTAAAAACATATTGAGATAACTGGGGGGACGATTCTCCCCCAAAAATTCTATGTATTGAATTTGCATAAAAACTGGAGTAAATCCTACTATTTTGTTCAGTGGGAGTTTCAAAATGAATCTCCCACACTCCGTGCACTGCAGAGTGCGCGGGCGTGAATCACACAAAAAATCTGTGGGCGGGGCCTGTTCCTGCTGGGGAGGTTGGCAGCCCCGCGACCACCCCCCCCCCATGCAGCCCTGATCTCCCAACATCCTCCCTGAGCAGCTCCAACCCCCTCAGCAGGCTGATTCCCACTCCCCACGCTATGGCTAGCCCCGATCAGTGGCTTTCCTCCCTCTGTCACTCAGCCCAAGTGCAGAGCGGCAGCGGGATTCTCCACCTCCACCGATTGCCCGCCAGATGCCCCACCCCCGCATCAGGCCCTGCCCCATTCGGCCCCTGCCCCCTTGGCACTGCCCTTTGCTTGGTCGGCAGTGCTAATGTGCGCCAAGGTGGCAATGCCCAGGGGGCACTCTCTTGGCACCCGACCCTCTGGGGGGCCTCGATTGCCCCCCCTTCACTCCAGCAGGGTCGGGCCACCAACTGAACGCAAGTGGGGAGCTACTGTAAACCCCGCTGGAGTGACACACTCCTGGAAGGTGGGTAGACACTTGTGGGCCTGGAGGCTTCGTCCTGGGCCCGCTAATGATATTGAAATTGTAAGGTAATACACATGACCATAATTTATGCAGCTCCGCACCGATTTCCGGTGGGGAGCTGACGGCACCGGAAATCCGGCTGCCGGAGACTCACAGAGGCCGTGGCACCCAACGGGGAGCCTGCTAAACGGCCTCCACTACAGTTTCCCAGCCTGTTGCACTACAAAAGCAGCGCGGTGGAATGGGAGAATCGCCCCCACTGGTGTTTGCTCTGTTGTCCAAGTTGCATTGTCTCTTTACAACAATTGTTTATATTTCAAAGTATTTCAAATAAATTAATTTTGCATGATTTATATTTGAATATATGATATTCCTGCTCCAGACTAGGACTATCATGTTAACTGTTTCATGTATAAGTTTAACCAATAATTGTAAAAATCTGCACTTGATTAGTAAAATGAAAGTATATATTTAGTATCAATCATTCTCCTGCATAAATTGACCAGACAGATTTCAGCTCAAACATTTTGGAGGACAGATTACAATTGCAACTAAGGCAAAGTAAGGATGGAAAAGGTTAAACTAGAGTAAAGGAGAGACCGAGAGAAGGTGAAGGAAAAGGGGATTGGGGATGTTGGAAAACTTTGACAGTGGGTAGGGAAAAAAATGACCTCAGGACAGAACAGAAAATATATTTTTAGTGTGGGAGGCATGCCCAAAAGGAGCTGCAGAGGGTGGGGTTGGGGTGTGAGGTGGGAGGGATGGCAGGAGGAGGGGGAGGGGTGGGTACTGAGTTGTGATTGGCAATGGACTGAGGGTCCAGCTGATGTGTTTGGCTCAATGTGCTGCAGGTGTTGACCTGCACCTGATGGGACGTTGAGGGAAAAGCTGCAAGATTTTTTTTCACATTATTTGTAATGCATAGAGGGACACAATTGTAGCAGGAGCTGGAATATGTAGACTGGATATTTCCACTGCTCTTTGAAAGGACAAATTGAGTGGGGAATGGTGAACACGTACTGGAGGCATGACAGGGATGAGCAAAATGAATGAAAGCTAGCAGGGAATTAGTCATAGGCGTTTGTGACTGAAAACAGGAAGCTGAGTTCTTGTAAGCATTTGAGAGTGCCACGGACATGTGTCACAGGCAATTACAGATATTGTGGGAGGGGTAGGGGAACATTGTGAGGAGCACCCACCCAGAGAAATTGCTGATCCAGTTTTCTTGTATTCCAATGCTGGAGTTTATTAGCAAAATTTCTATTTATATTTGTGACTGGTTATCAGATTGTTATATTATGCTGACGTCTTCAGTTCCATTTAACTTATAATGAAATCTGCTGTAGAAAATGTTAACTCGGGATTCTAACAAAGAGCTGTGGGCCTATAAGTAAACTTGCTTAAAAATCAGTTTATTTGGAATATTTATGGTATGTATATAGTGGGTTACAGTGAAGGCATCTTCCCTCAGGGCTACCTGTCTGCTGCTTAGAGTACCGAGCACATGACTGCCTGATGTTAGTGCTGCTCCATCATCATGTACCTCATAGGTATGCATTCTGTTAACCCATTATACTATAACTATCCCCAAGTATTCTATCTTCTTTCTAACACAATGATGAAACTTTAACTATTTACATGGCACTTGTTTTTGAATTACCTACATTACTGCCTCCTCTCCTCCTGCCTCACTCCTCAAAAACTTTTCCAGCTATAGATTGAGGGCCTGATTTTACCAAAACTTTGCGCCCGTTTTTGAGTGCGAAATCGCAGTAAAGTTGGGCATCGGGCCTATACCGCGATCTGCACCCAATTCCGAGCAGATCGCGGCTTTACCGACACCCGATTCGGGTGCGGGTCTGGCCCGTGCCCGAATCGGGCGGCCCCGATCATCACTGGGACACTACCAGCCACAGCCATCTCTCCCACCCTCTTGCCCCTGCAGGGAAGAGTAATCTGTGGCTGGTAGTGTACCAGTGATGGTGTATCCCTTTACAGGCCCAGCTTGGTCCTTCTCCAGTGTCTCCTCTTGGACTTGTACTGATCTTGTAGCCGGTTTTCATGCGGATCCACTGTGGAATCGGCCGGTTCTGCTTCATCTTCTTAGCGAGGAATCGCTTCATCCTGAAGGTTTTGTGGGATGGCATGGCCACACATCCACTCCGGCAGGAGGGATTCGTTCCTCCGGTGGGGAGGTGGGATCGCCCGCAGAGTGGCGGCGGACACCCCTGCCCCCTCCCTCCCCACCAATCGGCCGCAGACTGGCAGCAGACCCCCTCAATCCTCATTGAGCTGTGTCAGATCCACACAAAGAGAAGGTGGCCATTGGGCTTAAGAATGGTGACTGGACCGGAACGCCAGCGGGTTGTTTGTGTAACCATGCCTGTAGCTTCCCCAGCCCTTGAAAAGATTGTGGAAATTCCTGGTGGAATGTGATCCTGGTTACTGCTGGAAGAAGCTAATTGATTTTCAGTATGATGTTCAACTGTGCACACATCTTCTGGCTAAGTAGGGAAATACTTTGGTTGCGAGTGACATCAAAATGTTTCTAAGATCTCTGGCTTGACATTGCCAAAGGCTCTCTGATTGGACATCCCACTACCCTTAACTGAACAAGGATCTCAGAGGCAGTTTCTTAATTGGCTGCCTCTTGGAAAATTGAATCCACTTTCCACCATTGCCATTTCTGAATCCCTGGCCAAGAGTGAGGCCATCATCAGGATGGCAACCCAGCTGGAAAATTCAGCTGCTTCACGCTCCACAGATGCTGCCTGACCTGCTGAAGATTTTTGCTGTTCTATTCTAAGGGCGGCACGGTAGCACAGTGGTTAGCACTGCTGCTTCACAGCTCCAGGGTCCCGGGTTCGATTCCCGGCTTGGGTCACTATCTGTGTGGAGTTTGCACATTCTCCTCGTGTCTGCGTGGGTTTCCTCCGGGTGCTCCGGTTTCCTCCCACAGTCCAAAGATGTGCGGGTTAGGTTGATTGGCCAGGTTAAAAAAAAATTGCCCCTTAGAGTCCTGGGATGCGTAGGTTAGAGGGATTAGTGGGTAAATATGTGGGGGTAGGGCCTGGGTGGGATTGTGGTCGGTGCAGACTCGATGGGCCGAATGGCCTCCTTCTGCACTGTAGGGATTCTATGATTCTATTTTAGCTTTCCAACATCTGCAGTATTTTGATTTGTGGAAGATTTTAAACAGTGAGCTGCTTAATATAAATGTGGCTTTGAATACACTATAGGTTTTATAAAGTATGACTGAAATATGATTGTTCAAAGTCAAACTATTGCTTTATAATAAAGATATATACAGCACTCTTTCCAAGATTGCCAGGTTGAATTTATTTTGAGACATAGAGAAAAAAATGTTCAAGAAAGCTGCTGTCATTTATTTATACAGGACAGATTAAACTTGCGTGACTTAATGTAAGAGCATTCCAATAGATAGTAATTAGATTGCAGGAATGTGGTTCAGAAAATGAAATATTTTACTTAAGATACAGTACATTCCTTAAAATAAGAAGTAATCACTTCAATTATAAACTGTAAGGTATGTTTATAGACATAATTATGCAGCTGCAAGTCAGCGACAGCATTCCTACCAAATAAGGCAATATTTAACTTGGGTGACACAGTTCACTCTCTATCAGTCCCTTTTCAGATCAAAAGAATGTTAACAAGATTCCAATTACAAAAGCTAAGGGACCAAATTCATATGCATATGCCAGATAGTAAGAATTTCAGTGAAGTTTGGGGATTTTCCAAAAGGTTCAGCGTTCTTGAACATTGTTCCAAGGCGGATTTGGAACAAATGAACACTGTGGAGTAATGAGTCTGTAATCATTTCCATATCACATAAATTGTGTATACTTTATCTATTTATACAGCTTGATTCAATCAAAATCTGATGGGTTAGTGTCATTATTTATACTGGGCAAATGTTTAACAAATTAAACCGTGATTCTCTAAAAAGCACTAAGCGCTTCTCACCAGTGGGAAAACCGGAGTGTTTCCCATTGGCACTGGCAGCGTTTGCCAGGTGGGATTTAACCACCTTTGGGAAAAAGAATCTCCAATGAGGAAGACGCCGGCTAGACCGGCTTCACAGACATCGGGACGCCTAATTTAAAGGATGTCTCGGTCTCAAAGTTAACTGAGGTAGATCAAGGGAGCACCCCCAAACCTTCACCACAAAGAGGAAACCTCCCCCTCCACCGCTAAATGTACAGGTCACCCCCTCCCCATCCCTCACACCATGCAAGCATGAGGGTGATCTGAACCACTCCCCATTCAGAGGCCTCACCACCCCCACCCCACTAGAGAAACACTCCAGTTTGGGGGTCACCAAAGGCCCTGCCCCTTCAGGCCCCACCCCTTGGCAGTGTCACTTTGGCAATGCACCTGCAATCCTGGCATTGACGCCCTGACAGTGACAGTGTCACTGGTGTCAATATCAGGGTGTCAGTGCCAGGATGCCAGGGAGTATTACCAAGGTGGCAGGGCCAGTCTCTTCTATGGCTGAAAGCTACCTTCCATGCAGGTATGCTGTTTCAGCATGAGAGGTGGAAAAAGACCAACTATAAAAAGTCAGCCAAGGCCTTCAGAACAAAGAACAAGCCTGTTTTTAAAAACTGTGGTTAGAATCAACAGGTGCTGACACAAGTAGGCACTTGAGATCAGAGAGAAAGCCTGTTTTTAAAAAAAGTGGTTCGAAAAGAGGATGCACTTCGGATGTAATCACCCATGAAGGGAAAAAAACAAAGTTACTGCCTGCTGTGAAATAACCTGGACCTGTCAATCAGGAGGCTAGGTAAACATACTGGAGCATGAAATTGAATGTAAACAAAGCATTTCAAAGCATTTAGTATTCTCAGCAAGACCAGACTGAACAGATATGGTGAAAAGAGAAAGTTATTAAGGCTTATGAAGTGATTGTATCAACAATGAATTGTTTGATCTGCTCTGAAGCTGTCAGTCAAAATAGTTCAAAGTGGTCAGGTAGCACCTGTGACTCATTCAGACTGCAGTGGGGAACCCCGCCTATGAAACTGACATCTCTTGTCAGTCAGAGTACATCAAAGGGATCTTGTTACACCTGAAGCTTCTGAAATCAACCAAGGGCAATACCTCATTTACACCTATATTTAACTCCTTATAACTCTCCAATACTGCACAATTCAAGGACCACATAGACAAGAAGTACTCAGGTTTGGTACTAAAAACTGATCTCAACAAGGCAACAAATGCAGATAGTGTGATTAACTATCGATCCTTGGCGTATGTGATCTGTATAACGTAAACATGTGCTGCAGGTTGGCAAACATTTTTAAAAATTGTATTTATTCATTCAAGGAATAAGGGCATCATTGGATGGCCAACATTTATTCCCATTCCTAGTTGCCTTGAGAAGGTGGCAATGAGCCACTTCATAGAATAGAGTACTGCTGTGATTTTGAAGGCTTCCAGCTGTTAAGAGGACATTAATATGACCAGGCCACTACAAAGGTTTTACAGAACACAGACAATAATAAAGATATTTACAGAAAGTTGCCTGAAATCACCATGCTAAGAGTGATCACCATGTTTTCCAGCGTAAGAAGGGGAAGTCCAGCCATCACACCGCCATGAGTCCAAGTCAAACCCCTTTCCCCCAACCCAAGCCCACCCAACCCGCATGATTCTCATGATTCTCTTTTCCAAATATGGTGTTGTTCTTAGGTTGATGAGCCTCAATCTAGTTTATCGTTTGAAGGCATTGGGAGTTTGGGGTTGTTGGAGCATCTCCCATTCAAGTTTGGAAATATATTTTGGGTGGTCTCCGGAGATGGGGAGTTGACAACTCTTAGTCTGGAATGTCCATGAGAATGTCCATGTGGCAGTTTTGAATTCATGGACCAGTGATCAGCTGGCCCTTGGGGGCCATCTTTTTCAGCGCATTTTGTCCATTGTAAGAGAAAAGTCAGTGTGTAATCCAAATGATTCCACATTGAGCAAAGTTATAAATTTGACATGCCTTTATTGGGATTGACAGCCATGCTCTTCATTCATATCATTGAAGACCAACATGCATGTTGCACAGGTAGTGCCCGGGAATGCTGCCTGCCCCTAGGGAATCATTGTAAATCTGCATTGCGCTGCAAGAAATGGTGTCACATGAATAAATTTCTCCTTCCTTGCCATCCATCACATGGTGATCTGTACAGAAACCCCGTAAATATATTTATCTCCTTATAACTCTCCAATAATGCACAATTCAAGGACCACATCGACAAGAAGTACTCAGGTTTGGTACTAAAAACTGATCTCAACAAGGCAACCAATGCGGATAGTGTGATTAACTATCGATCCGTGGCATGTGTGACCAGTATAACATAAACATGTGCTGCAGGTTGGCAAACATTTTTAAATATTGTATTTATTCATTCAAGGAATAAGGGCATCATTGGGTGGCCAACATTTATTCCCATCCCCAGTTGCCCTTGAGAAGGTGGCAATGAGCCATTTTCTTGAACTACTGTAATCTGTACAGTAGAAATACTCCCACAGTGATGTTAAGTAGGGAATTCCAGGAATTTGGCACAATGATAATGAAGGAATGGTGATATATTTCCAAATCAGCATGGTGTGTGATGTGAAGGAAAACTTACAGTTTGTTCTTCGAGATGGCAGACCACTTAGGTTTGGCAGATGATGTTGAAAGAGGCTGCAGTGTGCATATTGTAGATGGAAAACACTGCTGTCAAGGTGGAGGAAGTGAAGGTTTTAGCAGATTGCCTTGTTCTGGATAAGGCTGATCATCTTCAGTGTTGTTGGAACTGCACTTGCCAAGCAAGCAAAGAGTTTTCCATCGCACTCCTTGTGCCTTGTTGGATAGACTTTGGGGAGTCAGGAAGTGAGTCACTTGGCACAGCATTAGCCTCTGACTTTGTCTTGTAGCTGTAGCATTTGTATGAGTGGTCTAGTTAAATTTGTGGTCAATATGAATCCCAGGATGTTGATGTTGGGAATCTCCTGCTACTATTTAGTAGGCCACAACTTTCCTTGTGGGGCCTAGAGAACTTCCACTCTGTGTCCTCACAGTAATTTTTTTGACTTAGGAGATGCCTCTTCATCCTTTCCTGCAGCTGCCTATCAACGTTAACCTGGCAAGACACTGTGGGACTTTCCTTGTTCAGGCCCAAATTAAAGTGCCATTGGGATCTTCTCGACATCATTCTTTACTACTGCATGAAGCAGCTGCCTGCATCTCAAGGGTGCTGAATCTGTCAGTAAGATTGTCAGCATTAATACAGAAACACAGCAGGATTGGAACTGCTCCAGTTTAACTGTCTGCCTGCCCCATTCCCATCCAGTGAGGAGAATTAAACACTCATCCCACCTGTTTAAATTAAGTAAGCTAACCCACTAAAGAAGAGCAATGCGCATTCCTTATTTTGTATACCCTAAAAGAGTGTAAATTATACCAAATGAACTAAACAAGTCTGTTCATTACCTCTTCATTTATATTTTGTACTTCTCTGAAACAAAATTTAATGTTCAAACATACCTTCCCCTTATCCATTTAACATCATCACCTGATGAAGGAGCAGCGTTCCGAAAGCTCATGATTCCAAATAAACCTGTTGGACTTTAACCTTGTGTTGTGAGACTTTCTTACTGTGCCCACCCCAGTCCAACGCCGGCATCTCCACCCCACGACTACCAGTTAACTTGATTCAACTTTGGAGAGATTGAAGTGACGCTTAGGCAGAAGACATGGATTTTTGGTTCAGGTCACAAGGAAATTCTATTGTTACAGATCCAAGTAACCCAACCACATAGGGCAGTGAGTCAACTCCTGTGAAAACAAGTTACACAGTATGGGAACAATTGACACCTCTGAACCAGAGAGGGCATCCATGGCAGGTCTATATTTGTAACAGGGAATAGCAAAAGAGAAACAGATCTCACGAATGTGGTGGTATTTCAATATATTGATCTGTTTGCCCCTTTCTTACATATATCAATATAATGGAACAAAACCACTTCTTTCATCTCACAGGAACTAATTCCATCAAGGAAAATAATCAATTTGATCTTTCAAGTATATGAAACTAATAATTAAACTCTGACATCAGTCAAGCTCATTAAAAAAGTGAATCTTTTAAATTAGCATTTTTTGCATTTGCATCCAGCTGCTTTAGGGGGAAAAATGGATGTGATTCAGTTTCAAACAATTTGCTTTAGGCAGGAAGGTGATTCAAAAGCAAAGTTGAAAGAGCGCTCTTTACTATACCGATTGATATTTTATTCTTATTTGGAATATACTATTCACATTTACATTTATTTAGCGGTAAATTTTGTGACTATTTCTCTGTGGCCGCAAGAACAAAGTAAAATGCATATTAATCTTGGTGTTATTATAGAATACAGTAAGAGTTTTAACAACACCAGGTTAAAGTTCAACAGGTTTATTTGGTAGCAAATACCATTAGCTTTCGGAGCACTGCTCCTTCGTCAGATGGAGTGGAAATTTCCACTCCATCTGACGAAGGAGCAGTGCTCCGAAAGCTAATGGTATTTACTACCAAATAAACCTGTTGGACTTTAACCTGGTGTTGTTAAAACTCTTACTGTGTTCACCCCAGTCCAATGCCGGCATCTCCACATCGTTATTATAGAACACAGATGTTTTGCGCAATTGGCCTACTCTTTGGTTTCAGCAGCATATTCCTACCTGTGATTGTTGTTTTGTTCAAACCCTGTAACCAAATAAAGGCTGGTGCTGTAAACACTGCTGGGTCACAAGGTCTGTGAGATTTGTGTGTGTGATTATGGCTTGGCTCATATATCTTCCTGGGTCCTGTGAGAAGTGGCACAATACAGTGCTTAATGCACAAGGTAAACTAGATCAAATTTTAAAGGTTCTTAAATCTTACAGGTTCCCTAAAAGCTGAAGCAAAGTACAATGTATTCAGCTTTTCTTCCCTTTATTGTGTTTCAAACACTGCTTGTGCATAATTTATTGTTTTTGTATGAATTTCACAAGCTTTTGGCCTGGAGATTTACTGGTCTATTGCCCACAAGTCTTTTTTAAAGAATCATTTGTATGATAGCAGTTTTCCTATCCAGTATTTTAGTGAAGGGACACCTTTGCTACTTACCTTGGAAACTATAAAATACAGAATGTTCCCATGAATTACAGCTTTACACCACCGACTACACATATGAGCAGATAGAAGAACTATTTTTGGCAAAACATGAAGTATGTGTGTTGCATTGATAATGAGTCAGAGAGGTAGGCTTATGTATCTACCACAGATTGATTAACTCAAATATTCTAAATATAAAGTTCTACAAGAATCAAGTTCATATTTAAGTGCAGCATTAATTACTGAGAAGTTGCAGGCATATTTTAATAGTAACTTAAAGTTTGTCCATGTTCATTCTTTATTTTGCTTGCTTGCAATATTTTCAGGAACATAGTTTTGGAGTTATGGGGACGTGACATGAAGATGCAGCTTGTGGGGGCAATTCTCTGGGGTCACTAGCTGCAGATGGGGTTCCTGATGGCCTGTTGAAATTGGGCATGAGGGACATAGCGGGATATTCACTGAGCATCATACCCACTGCAAGTCTCCCAGCCCGCTCCACCGGCCCCAATCAGGTTCTTGGCTAAAGTGGGTGAGAACCTGATGAATTCTCATTAATATTCATTTACATCTAATTACCGGGTTTGAGGCCAGATGCTCCGGTCTCCTGGTATGCTACCCCCCCACCAGCAACGCCCCCCCCCCCCACCCCAGAAGGAGGCGGGGGTCCACCGGGTGCCAATCAGTACCTAATCTCTCTATAGAATATCCATGATATTCCACAAATTCAGACCTCTTATCTGTTCTAATCTGCAGACTCCACACTCCTATTCTTCCAAAATCCCACTGCAACTGGAGATTTATATGACCAGCTGTCTCTGTAAATCATGTCTGTGTAAACTCTGGTCCAACACCAATCCCTCCCCCTTAGGATGGGAAATGCCAGGTTTGGGGGTGGGACTTAAATATTTTGTCAATTTCCAGGACTTTTGCCACAACAGAGAGGCTCTCTCATCATAACGCAAATCCAGGCCTCTGTTTCTCTCTCCAGTAACGCTGCCAGACTTGCTGCGTTTTTCCAGCATTATCAGATTTCCAGCATCCACAACATTTTGCTTTTATCTTTTAACTGCCTTGGCCATTAATTTGAATGGTTCCCATTCTCCCTGGCACGAGGAGATGGGAAGGAGATAATCACACATCCAGGGAGGCCACAATGAGTTTCTGCTTACCCTTAGGGAAATGCAAATTGAATTTCAAATGTCTTCACATACCTGGATATATCTGCAACCCACTGAGAGTTTTCTGCAAACTTGATTACATTGCAGTTGAAGAGGTCAGGTGACTTCCGAAAGGCTTTAAAAAAAATTTTTTTAATTCATTGATGGGACATGGGTGTCGCCGGCTGCCCAGCATTTATTCATCTCTAGTTGCCCGAAGGCAATTGAGAGTCAACCACATTGCTGTGGCTCTGGAGTGAATATTAATGGAGTTAGTTGAAGGGGAATTAGAGAGTAGGGCCAGTAAGACTCCGAGAAAGAGCAGGCAAGGTGTGATTGCTAATCAAAGAGGATCTGGTGGACTGAAGTGCATTTCTTTCATTGTGAGAAGTGTAACAGGTAAGGCAGATGAATTTAGAGCTTGAATTAGTACTTGGAACTATGAATTTATTGCTATTATAGAGACTTAGTTAAGGGAAGGACAGGATTGGCAGCTTAATGTTTCAGGATACAGATGTTTCAGGTGGGATAGAGGGGGATGTAAAAGGGGTGGGGGAGTTGCACTAACGGTTAAGGAGAATATCACAGCCGTACTGCGGGAGGACATCTTGGAGGGATCATACAGTGAGGCAATATGGGTAGAGCTCAGGAATAGGAAGGGTGTAGTCACAATGTTGGGGGTTTACTGTAGGCCACCCAACAGCCAGCGGGAGATAGAGGAACAGATATGTAGGCAGATTTTGGGAATGTGTAAAAGTAACAGGGTTGTTGTGGTGGGAGATTTTAACTTCCCCGATATTGACTGGGACTCACTTAGTGCAAAGGACATAATGGGGCAGAGTTTGTAAGGAGCATCCAGGAGGGCTTCTTGAAACAGTATGTAGATAGTCCAACTAGGGAAGGGGCCGTACTGGACCTGGTATTGGGGAATGAGCCCGGTCAGATGGTCAATGTTTCAGTCGGGGGGCAGTTCAGGAACAGTGACCACAATTCAGTAAGCTTTAAGGTACTGATGGATAAAGATAAGTGTGGTCCTCAAGTGAAGGTGCTAAATTGGGGAAGGCTAATTACAACAATATTAGGCAGGAACTGAAGAATGTAGATTGGGGGCAGATGTTTGAGGACAAATCAACATCTGGCATGCGGGAGGCTTTCAAGAGTAAGTTGATAGGAATTCAGGACCAGCACATTCCTGTAAGGATGAAGGATAAGCATGGCAAGTTTCAGGAACCTTGGATAATGACAGATATTGTGAGCCCAGCCAAAGAGAAAAAGGAAGCATTTGTCAAGGCTAGAAGGCTGGGAACACACGAAGCAAGTGTGGAATACAAGGAAAGTAGTAAAAAACTTAAGCAAGGACCAAGGAGAGCTAAAAGGAGTCACGAAAAGTCATTGACCAGCTGGATTAAGGAAAATCCCAAGGTTTTTTATATACATATAAAGAGCAAGAAAGTAGTTATGGAGAATGTTGGCCCAAGGACAGGGGAGGGAATCTATGCGTGCAGTCAGAGGAAATGGGCGAGGTATTAAATGAGTGCTTTGCGACAATATTCACCAAAGAGAAGGACTTGGAGGATGATGAGTCTGGGAAAGGATGTGTAGATAGTTTGAGTCATGTTGAGATCAAAAAGGTGGAGGTATTGGGGGTCTTGAAAATCATTAAGGTAGACAAGTCCCCAGGGCCTGATGGCATATACCCCAAAATACAGAGAGGCAAGGGAGGAAATTGCTGGACCCTTAAGAGAAATCTTTGTATCCTCACTGGCTACAGAGGTCTTTGTTCTTTGAGTCACATGTAGGCCAGACCAGGTAAGGACAGCAGATTTCCTTCCCTAAAGGACATTTGTGAATCAGATGGGTTTTTTCCAACAATCGATTCATGGTCATCAGTAGATTCTTAATTCGAGATAGTTTTTTTTAATTGAATTCAAATTCCACTATCTGCCAAGGCAGGATTCGAACCCAGGTCCCCAGAACATTAGCTGAGTTTCTGGATTAATAGTCTACTGATAATATCACTCGGCCATTGCCTTCCCATGTGTCTTGTGTCCATTTAAAAAGGCAGGTAAGCTTTTTTACCAAATCTACATTATCACATTTGTGCCAAGCCTCCAGCTTTATGGGAAAGAATAGAAATATATTTTTAATTTTTTTGAAGAGTTACATTGAGGAAGCTAAAGAGAAAGATATGCACATTTCTTTTCTACACCCAGACAGATTGCTGGTAGAATAGTCTCCCGTTTACCATTTCCAATTGGATGGTTTTATCTGGGATTCTTGTCCTTCTCTTTTCTCAGCTCTTTCTGACAGTTTGCACTGATTTTAACTTTGGAGCCCCTCTGGGCTCACTATCTCTAGCCATTTCATTATTGATGGTTTCAAAGAATGTGCCAGACAGCTAAATCGTTTGTTGGACATGTTTCCTGTTCACTTTCCAGACTCAAACCTTTTAAATTCTCCCTTTGAGTGAGCATGTTAACAATAGCTTATTTCTGTGCCAATACCACATGCTTTCTTTGGTCCCTTTTTGCTGATACAAGAATGTTGTTAAGATGCTTTTATGTTCTGGTAAGAATGTTTGATATTCCTGTCTGGCTTATTCTTTCACTCGTATAAAATCTCTCAATTTTTCTCCATTCCATTCAGAACAGATCATAGAAATCATAGAAACCCTACAGTGCAGAAGGAGGCCATTCGGCCCATCGAGTCTGCACCGACCACAATCCCACCCAGGCCCTACCCCCACATATTTACCTGCCAATCCCTCTAACCTACACATCCCAGGACTCTAAGGGGCAATTTTTTTTTTTAACCTGGCCAATCAACCTAACCCGCACATCTTTGGACTGTGGGAGGAAACCGGAGCAAACCCACGCAGACACGAGGAGAATGTGCAAACTCCACACAGACAGTGACCCGAGCATCGAACCCGGGACCCTGGAGCTGTGAAGCAGCAGTGCTAACCACTGTGCTACCGTGCTTATCTAATTATTTTCAAGCTGGGTTCAAAAGACCAAAACACCATAAGAAATAGGAATAGGAGTAGGCCATTCAGCCCCTCAAGCCATTCAATAGGATCATGTCTGATCTGACATTCCTTACGTCCACTTTCCCACCCTTACCCCATAATTCCTTTACTGATCAAAAATATACCTATCCTAGCTTTAAATATACACAATAATTCTGCCCCCACTCCCTGTGGCAAGGAGTTCCAAAGACTCTCAACCCTCTGGGCAAAGAAATTCCTCCTCATCTCAGTATTAAATTAGTGCCCCTTTATTCCGAGACCGTTTCCAGAATTCTCCAGCCTTGTATGCCTTGCTGCTGCTGCCAGCAAGAATGGAGAACTCAGCGCTCATCCAAATTTCCATTCACGAGACCGGAGAATCTCAGATGAGAGCGAGGTTGGATAATTCTGGCCTATGCCCTCTGGTCCTAGAATCTCCCATAAGGGGAAACATCCTCTCAGCAATTACCCTGTCAAGCCCCTTTAAGGATCCTATATGTTTCGATGAGATCACCTCTCATGCTTCTAAGTTCCAGTGAGTAGAGTCCCAACTTGTTTAACATTTCCTCACAAGTCAATCCCTCCATACCGGGCTCATCCTCGTGAACCTTCTCTGAATCCTTTTGAGTTTTTAAAAAAGTTTTAAACTTTATTAATTAGTATCACATTAACACTGCAATGAAGTTACTGTGAAAATCCCCTAGTCGTCACACTCCGGCACCTGTTCGGGTACACTGAGGGAGAATTTAGCATGGCCAATGCACCTAACCAGCCCATCTTTGGAGTGTAGGAGGAAACCGGAGCACCGAGAGGAAACTCACACAGATATGGGGAGAACGTGCAGACACAGACAGTGACCCGAGCCAGCAATCAAACCCGGTTCCTGGTGCTGTGAGGCAGCAGAGCTAACCACTATGCCAACGTGCCGCCATTTATCTCACAAATTGGTTTATCAAAATCATGGTTTGATCTCAGTCCAGTGAATGAAATTCACTCATTTTGAGTAAGTGTGGTGTTGGAGGTTCTGGTGAGCAGATTCTGTGTTGAATTCCCCTCTTACCCTCCTGGTGGGCCAGCTGATTCATCCACCTGCCTTCAGCTGACAGGCTTGAAGGTGCTTGTGCCATATTTAAATACTGGTCCAGCACACTCCTATCACTTTCTCCTGCCCACGTGTCTTCCCTATACTGTGCAAGGCGTCAGCAACCCAGAGGGAAAGGCTAGCAGCCTCAAGAACAATTCTGTTCCTTGGTTCACCCATACCCCCCCACCCCCCCACTCCCCAATGAGTCCATCACCTCTGAGGCATACATAACCCACTTGGGTCTGCACCCACCACATCTGGAGTCTGGCAGCAAATGATGTGGTATTGCTTTGAACCCCTTTGTGAGCATTTCATGCAGACTTGTCGGAATCTAACTTCCCTCCTCTCAGTCTTCCCTCTGCCTTTCATTGTTTGTCTTTTTCATCCACTTCCTTGCTTCCCTGCCCTTTGCTACTCTGCCTGCCATCATGAGCCCTTGCCCCAACCCCTCCCCCATACACAGGCCTCCTTCCACATTACCCTCCTTAATTACCTTTGTCAGGTCACCACAATCCATCCCCCACTCTCCTCACCTTGCACATGGGATAGGAGGCAATATACTGGCATGGATTAGGGATTGGCTAACAGGCAGAAAACAGAGCAGGAATAAACAGGTTATTCTCATGCTGGCAGCATGTGGCTAGTGGGGTACTACAAGGATCAGTACTTGGAGTTCAGCTTTTACAATATATATCAATAATTTGGATTTGGTGACCAAACATACTGGAGCGATTCTCCCAGCCCGCTTCTCGAGCAGCGCAGCGGGCTGGGAGACATCAGCAGGGATCGTTTTGCAGGCTTCTCGCTGGGTGCCATGTTCTCCATAAGTCTCCATGGCTAAGATTTCCAGAGTAATCAGCTCTACGCTGAAAATCTGCATGGAGCTGATTACAATATGGAAATTGGGATTTAAATTTCATTAGAGGGCCCGGGAATGAAGTCTCCGGGCCCAATAGCATCTCCACCCCCACCCCCGCCCCCCCCTCCCCCCCCACCCCCACCCAATGCCAGGAGTGGTTCACTCCAGTGGGGTTTACAACTGCTCCCCACTAACAGGGAACAGGTGGCCCAACCCCACTGGAGGGAACAGAAGCCATTGAGGCCCCCCCCCAAGAAGTCAGGGCTAAGGGGGGTGCCCTTTGTGAAGTGCCAACCTGGCAGTGCCAGCCTGGCACCCTGGCACTGTCCAAGGGGCACCTTAGCACTGCCTCCTAGGCAGTGTCACTGGCCTTTTGGGCAGGATTGGCCCGACCTATTGATTTTCAGAGGGAATCTCGCTAGGGCACTCTGTGATGCACAGAGTTTCGAGATTCGCTCTGGAAATCACGCTGTAAAAATCAGTGGGAGTTACTCCCATTTTCCCACAAATTGGGGACTTCGAATTTTTTTGGGATAATCCCGGCCACTATTTCCAAGTTTCCGGATGATACAAAGCAAGGCGGGAATTTATGTTTTGAGGAAGATGTAAAGCAGCTACCGGAGGATTTGAACAGATTTGGGAGCGGCCAAGAACATGGCAGGTGGAATCTAATGTGGAAAAATGTGAGGTAATCTATTTTGAAAGAAGGAACAGATGCGCAGAGTATTTCCTAGATGGTAAAAAATTGGAAAGTGTAGATGTACAAAGGGACCTGGGTGTCCTTGTCCATATGTCTCTGAAGACTAACATGCAGGTGCAGCAAGCTATTAGGAAGGTGAATGGAATGTTAGTCTTTATGACGAGAGGATTTGAGTACAGGAGTAGTGAGGTCTTGCTTCAATTATATAGAAGTTTCGTTAGACCGCACCTGGGTACTGTGTGCAGTTTTGGTCCCCTTACCTCAGAAAGAATATTATGGCCATACAGCGAGAGCAACAAAGATTCACCAGACTTGTTCCAGGGATGGCGGGACTGCCTCATGAAGAGAGATCGGGCAATCTGGGCCTGTGTTCTCCAGAGTTTCGAAGAATGAGAAGTGATCCCGTTGAAGCCTACGAATTACTTAAAGGAATAGATGCATTGTTGCTTGGGGAGTCTAGAACCGGGGGCACAATTTCCAAATAAGGGGATGGCCACTTATGACTGAGATGAGGAGCAATTTTTTTACACAGAAGGTCGTGAATCTTTGGAATTCTCTATCCCAGAAGACTGTGGAAGCTCAGTATGTTTAAAGCAGAGATTGATAGATTTTTGATTAACAATAACATAAAGGGTTATGCGGATGGTATGGGTAAAAGGCACTGACGTGTCCGATCAGCCATAATCGTATTGAATGATGGAGCAGGTTTGATGGGATGAATGGTCTACTCCTGTTCCTATGTTCCACCCTGGGTGAATTTCGGACCTTTATCACAGTAGAAGCAGAAAGTTCTGGTGCAACTCAACAGCTCTGGCAGCATCTGTGGAGAGAGAAATATTGTTAACGTTTTGAGTCCCCATATGACTCTTCGACAGAGCTAAAGAGAGGGAGAAATATGATGGATATTATGCAATTTAAGAGCAGGCAGAGCAACGTGGAAGATCAGCAATAGGTGGGAGCTAGGAGAGCTCAGGCAAAGATGTTCTGGGCACAAAACAAAGGAAGTGTTAATGGTAGTGTTAGGTACCAAAGGAGGTGCTGTTGTGGTAAGATAGCAGAATGTACAATGGCAGAACAAAGGTCTGTGAAAGCAACATTTAAGAACAAGTGACAGATGCCCCTGTGTGGCAGGGAGGGGGAGGGGTGCCTCAGAACAAAAACATTTTGGATTAAAAAAGGGGGTCAAGCTGAAGGAGAGGTTTCACAGTCTGAAGTTGTTGAACTCAATATTAAGTCCAGAAGGCTGTAATGTGCCTTCTCTGAAGGAGAGGGCCTGTTCCTCCAGTTTGCCTTGGGGCTTCAATGCAATGTTGCAGCAGGCCAAGGATGGCATTTGGGCATGAGAGCAAAGTGGTGAGTCAAAATGGCAAGTGACAGGAAGGTTGGTGTCATGCTTGGAGACTGAGTGAAGGTGTTCTGCAAAGTGATCTCCCAGTCTGCATTTAGTCTCCCCAATGTAGAGGAGACCACATCGGAAGCAGCGAAGACAATAGACCAAATTGAAGGAGGTACAAGTGAAACACTGAAAGGAGTGTTTGGGCCCTTGGCGAGGGGGGAGGTAAAGGGGCCAGTGTTGCAGCTTCTGTAATTGCAAAGGAAGGAGCGGTGGGAAGATGATAAGCTGGAGGTTATGGAGAAATGGACCAGGATGTCAAATGATCTCTGCGGAATGCTAATTGGGAGAGGGGGGGGCGGGGAGTGGTGGTGGTGGAAGATGTGTTTGGTGGTGGCATCAGCAAGCTAGAGTTGGCAGAAATGGTGGACAAGAATGACTTTGTCCTGCTTGTATGTAGGAAATCTTCAGTTCGAGCAGTGTCTGTAGACAGCCTGTACCCCAGAGAATGTTAATACCCTTTGCTGACTCTTTGGAACCACTCGGGGCCATTTCCACTTTACAAATGAAATCCTGAAAGGTTTTCTGGGTCTCCCTTTGCATTTGTACAAAGGGTTGCAATTTCAATAACCACAGGTACGGGCTGAGTTGGAATACTGCCTGTGGCTTTCTTCGCACGCTAGCAGTGTTCTTTTATGTGGTGTAGTTTTCCACAACTAAAACAGACAGGGTGTGATTCTGCAGCTCCACCTTCTATTACTCTTCTTTGAGGTTGGTGAGTGGTTTTCCATTTCTCTCTGTTCCCTTTTCCCTCAGGGCCTACTTCCTTCCCTCTGTCTCCCTCATCTTTTCCCTGCTGATGTAAACTATTTGATGTAGGGCCCTGTGATTCAGAGGTCTGTGAGTCGATTCATAATTCTCTGCCTTCATTGCAGCTACTTGTGCTCAGGTAAGCTTTTGCTCCCCAAGGTGCATTTCAGTATTGGGAGGGAGACAATGTTTGAATTCCTCAAAGAACATCAGTTCTCTTATTCCATCGTAATTGCTCTATCTTTAAAGCGCGCACCCATTGGTTGAATGCAATCTGTTTGACACTTTCCAACTCCAAGTACGTTTGCGTTGGCATTTTAAGCGGAATTTCAGAATTGTCAATGATATATCTCTGGCACAAGTTCATACAAGAACTCCGGATTTCATCCTTAGTCTGTTTATAATCAGCAGTCACTTCCTGTGACAGTGTGGAGAATATCTCTCAGGCTTTTCCCATTAGCTGACCTGGATCATTATTGGCTACACTACCTGGGGTAAAGATAGCTGATCTAGCTAGTAGCAAGGAGTTTCCTTGACCTGCATTAGTTGAGATTACAGGACTCATTTATTGTTTCTTTAAAGTTTCCATTTAAGACATAATGGAATGTCTTCACCGACTAGCATCGGAAATAGAATAAATAAATACCTACATACCTACCCTTGAAATTGTGCTGACACTATGGATGGGACTTTCCAGCCAGGCTCGCCCCAAGGCCAAACATTTCTGCCCGAGGTCAACAGACCTTTACATGGTCCACCCCAGCCGTTAGGATTCCCGTGGTAGGCGGGAAGGGACAATTCTGCCCTTTGATTGCCAGAGTTGCTTGCAGGCCCCAGTGCAATCCAGTTCCATAAGGAGGCCATGCCTCCTTTTTTAAGTCACTAGCTGCAGGTAGGTTTAAAGGGCCCAGTGATATTCACAGGCTAGAGAGAAAGTTAGTCTAAGGTCAGGGGGATCGGAGGATAAGGGGCTGGGGAGCTTCAGAGGTTGGGGGGATGTGGTGGGTAAGGAGATCAAAGGTAGGATCAGGCCTGTGAGTTGGGAAGGGGTTGGAGGTCAGTGGGTGGGGGTAATGAAGGTTGGGGGTGTTCAGAGTTTGGGGAGGTTCGAAGTTTGGTGTGTAGCTTGGGAGAGTGGAGGTAATGGAGGTTGTAGGTTGGGGACTCAGAGCTCAGGGGCTGAGTTGCTCGTCAGAGGTCGGGGTGGTTGGGTCAGGTCAGGTCTGCGGTAGCAATTGGAAGTTGGGGTGCAGGGGGTGGAGGTTCAGGGTGGTGGGGAATATTGTGGGGAGGACGGGTAGTCAGGGGTGTGGAGGGAGTCCCCAGCATGTTTGTTGGGGGTGTGGAGGGGGGAGTCCTGTGAGGATCGGTCTGGGTCTTTACAATAGTCACCCACAAATTAGAAAAGGTTTTAATTCTTTCAACTTTTTCTGGATAACTATTGGTGTAACCTGTGTGGAACCTTCAAAGTTTGTGATTTAAAATCACATTTTTAGATGGTTCCCAGCGCAGAGCAATTATCCTGACTTCTGGACAATTGCCACGCAAATCCTTACATCAGAACCTCAGAGAGGGATTTCCAAACACATCTTTGGAGTACCTCCCAAATCCAATGCTGGGGAACTCGGAAGTACGGCCCAATATCTAACGCAGCAGTTTTATTTGGAATTCCTCTCCATTTAAGCTTAAAAGAGAACACAAGTATGATGGAAAGAAAGACTTGCAATTATTCAGTGGTTTATCTCAATTCAGGACATCTCAAAATGGTTTACAGCCAAGTAAATACTTTTAAAGTGCAGTCATTGCTGGAATGGAAGGTAGTAGGCGGAATTGTACCAAAAAATTGCGAAGTGTCAGGATCCAGAGAAACAGGCGGGTTTTCTCTCCACATCTTATGGCACTTTGTCAAAAAATACAGGGGGAGGCGGGGGGGGGGGCATGCTTCACTCTGTCATTTTGTGGGAAAGGGCCGAAGTGCGCCGGGGAAGCCCCACTGCACTAAGATCAGGCGCCAATTTTAAAGGATGCCCGAATCAGAACAGCAATATGCTTCCACACTCCCTCCCCCCTTCAGCCCACCACGGAGGTCTCAGGGGTTCTACCCCGATCGGGAATGGCATTCACTCCGCCAACCTGTGTCCAGGGGCAGTGCCAGAGTGCATTGGCAGGCCACTGCCTGGCCATATCCCTCTTTCCTGGGGGCTATACTGACCTTTACACCACCCGGGGGGGGGGGGGGGGGGGGGGAGCCACGACAGGTTCATCTCTAGGTGAACCTGTTGTAAACCGCATCTACTGACATGACATTGGCGCGGTTTGAAAATATGTGGTGGGGGCGCGGGGGTTCAATATGTGGCGAGGGGCGTGTTAATAATATGAAAATATATTTAAATGAATGTAATGGATCTTGAGCCCCCGTTGGCATTCTCACTGACGGGGGGGAATGGGCTTTACATCGCCCCCACTGTGTGTTATACAGTCTTATCATCTAGATTGTAGCTGTGATTACAAATCCTTTGCAAAAGAATCACTTCAACCAAAATTTTTTAGTATCACCGATGTAGAAAACATAGATAATTTGCACACAGAAGATCTATGAAAGACGGAACCTCTGACAGAACAGCAGTACCTGGATACGACACTGACCTGTCAGTCTGGGTGATGTGCTTAAGTCGTGGCTGGGACTTGAATCCATAACTGTGGCTAGAGAGAGAGGGTGACGAGTAACTTCAAATCATGTTTGGTCACAAAGAGATATTTATAATATTAAAATATCTGAACATTGTTGTAAAAATAAATTTAAGGAAATTATGGTTCTACTTTGACTTTGGTTCAAAGTTTCAGAGAGCTATTTTTGTCCATGTAAGGACATTGTTTTAAAGATTTTCTTCAACAATGAACTAAGATCTTTTTTTTGTAAGTGATCCAAATGGACTCCCGAGACTACACAGATGAGATCAGAGTTTCTTCTGTTGGCACAATTAGTAGTATTACGAGCCACAAAGTAAATTCACTTCTGAGAAGATGAAAAGCTGCCATTTCAGATGTTTCAGATTATCCTATAAGTAATTAGTTAGTAATTCATTGTGCTAGTGCCATAAAAATGCACTAAATATTTCATTTTATTGAAGTGGGAAGATATCCAAACAGCTTCTTTCACTTAATGTCTCATTCAATGGGGGTGGTTTTGAGCCCACACTCTCCAGCTGCGGGAGCGAGGGCGCTGCTCCAAGTCTGGAGAGCGCGATTCTTGCCAGCGAGTGCCAATCTTCCTGACTACTCACTGGTGGAGTGGCGTGAAACACGGCACAGGGCCACAGAAAGCTCATTTTAATACATTAGCATGTTATTAGTGAGCACTCTCTCTGGGACTTCCCCCTAATCCAGATATTTAGCAGGTGACTGCTTGATGTCACTCCGGCGCCATTCTCAGCAGCTCTGCACAAGTGTGAACATGGCACCTTCAACTCCGAGGGGGGTTTTGGAGGTGAGCGCTTAGTCAGCATCCTCCATAAGGTGCACTCCTAAGGGAGCACCGGAGAGGACTTGGGTGACAGAGAGAGGTTCAACTCGGGGCCAGGGGTGGGGGGGGGGGGGTCTCTCATTTCAGGGAGAAAAGTTGCGTGGGGTCACTTGCAAGCCTCCCCATCCCTTCATGTCTGGGCGCCCCTTGCTTTAAAGGGATTGAGAAGGCTGGTTTACAGACAGTGCCTCCCATGTCCTCCTTCCTAGTTTCCTGTCCACATCACAGCTGAGGGAGTGCCCTTCCTTAGTGGGGTCTGGCGAGAGAGTGGGAGGGCTTGAAAACAAGAGGTTCAACACTGGGGGCAATTGTGAGTTACCCGGGTGAGGTTCCATGAGAGGCTAGGCTGCCAGGGCAGAGTGAGGGAATCAGGAATGGGCTGCCTCTCCCCTCATGCGGCCTGAGGGGCCTCATACTTGGGGGAGGATGACTGCAATGTATTTGGAACCCACACTCAGGCAGCAATGTGAGGACAAAGGGGAGAAACTACCTAGCAGTTCAAAACCAATTGTCAGGGATGCTCATGTGTAACATAGGTCTCAATGCATCATGGAAGGCTGCTCAACTCTGCAACACTTGTGACCTGGGAGAAACAGGGTGCCCTCTGGATATGCTAATTGTTGGCTTCATGATTCAGCTGTGGCTCATCTGCCACAAGAGGCAGACACTTGGCTGAACTGCTACCCCGACCTCCCCTTACTCATGGTTATGCCATTAAACGTTATGCAGCTAGGAAGCATTGTTGTTTATTGGAGGCCACCTTTTAACCCTTTACAAGCATATGTCCCGAGCATTGAGCTGACATTCCCAGAAAGGCTGCTACATCACACAGATAACACTAATGCACCACCGCTTGGACATGAGGCAATAGGACTCCTCCAATTGCCCTTGCACTCATTCCTTCTGCTGTCATTCCTTTCTGATACTCAGAACTCTGCCTTTGCAACTCCGGCAGCTGTGGGACAACTGGACTCAGGGGCACATCATTGGCAAGGGGCTAAGCAGGGTTCTGGGCTCTGGTATCCCTCCAAGTGCCGGTTCCCTGGGATGTCCCGGTCTCTCAGTTGCGAGGTGCTCACCAGTGAGTGACCCAAAAGCCTGCCTATTTAATGATCCACCAAGGTGTGAGTATCTGTGTTGGTGCTGGGTGTGGGTGACTGCTGTCAGCCACTTCAATGGTAGTGTTGGAGAAGCCCTGCTCTGAGTTGCTGGAGTCCGATGGTCTGGCCTGTTCTGCTGGCCGGCCCTGTAAAAAAAGGGACATAGCATCAGTGCAATACATGGGTCACAGAAGGAACACTGATTATTCACTTGAGACTTGAGGAATGACAGCATATGTGTTGAGGATTCTCATGCTTCTCTGTTGCCTCCACTTCTTCACCAGCAGCGCAGGCACACTCTTCCCCCTCCCCGGCGAGGTCAAGGGCTCACTACTCAACATGCGTGAGGGTTCTCAGCTCAGAGAAGACTCTAACTGGCTGCACCCACTCACTCCTGGTTGTGGCGGAGTTTGTCCTGCAATGACACAGAGAGGGAGAGTGTAGGTGGGGGTTTTGACTTTTAAGATGATGATGAGGTGTGGCAGGCATGGGGTGGAGCTGGAGCGTGAGGAACAGAGCAGTTAACATGGTGATTATGGGAGGGAGGGGGGAACCTGGTGTTAGCAAAGGCAAAGGTGGCTGAGTGGGAGAAAGGCTTGGGAGTGCGAGGGGTGTGCGAAGAGGTCCAATGGGAGATTGGGGCTGGTTCACTTACCCTGGCTGGATGAAGAAGATCATTCACCTACTTCCAACACTGCTGTCCTGTCATCTTCTGGAGGGCGTTTGCACTGACCAGGTCTGCCACTGGATTCCAGGCGAGGGTGGTGACCCTGCTGGATGGCCATCCCCTGGAAGGGGGTATAGGTTGCCCTGCCTCTGCTCCATTCCATCCAGTATCCTGGCGAGAGCCCCCTCCGAAAACCGCAGTGCTGCCTTCTTCCCTGCAATCCCCTGCAGTCGTTGTGGAACAAGTGCTGGAGAGATGTTTATATGGGGCTCCCCAGTGCTTGCTGCAGTTAAATCATTGCAGGGTGGGTGAATCAGAGGGATCACACTGCTAGAACAGCGTGAAAGATGTGGGCTTAAAAATGATCACTAATGAGGCATAAGATTTGGCCGAAAACACACTGGCACCATCGACAGGAATCACTCCATTTTTCGCACTGGAATCAACAGTGTCATTTTTTGGTAAGATTTTGTCCAAAGTTAACAACACTGCAATTTCATGGGAGGATCTGTGATTTATGATGCAAATGTAGCTGGAAAATATGAAAACATATGTCTGTAATGAAAGACAAGTGAAAGACTTCCAAATAATAATACACTCATCAAAGAGGAAACACTAAATCTTGACATAAAATTATTTCATGGTATTAAATACTTCCAAGTTATAAAGATACATGTTGTTGTATTGTTTGACCCCGTGAATGATTTTTTTCTGTTTATACATCCAAAATCAGACCGTATATTGATGGAAAATCAAGAAAAGTTGGGTTGGGACGGCGAGCAGCATATTCCATTCCTATCAGCATGCCTTCTGTTTCTTTTCCCTCTGCTCCAACAGAATAGGTAGATCAATGGAAATCCCATTTGCAAGGTCTATAGGAAGTGTCCCAATTGCCCCACAGGAGTTATAGTGGCGAAGCAGGAGAACCCTGAGGACATTGCTGATATAAGAGTCACCATCTGAGCATTCAACAACATTCAAAAAGTCTAAAATATGTTAAATAGAGAAAAAGAAACTAATTTGCGGTTGGAGCCACCTGTCGAAGGCTATTTTATAAATGTGAATGTGCACGGACCAGACAAGAGGAATAGTCAATGTTCCTCTTTTTTGAAACATTTATTAAATTGTTGACATTTAAAAGCTACTAGGAATAGTGCAGCAAAAGCATAATTATCATGTCATACAGGTGACTGAGAGTTAGGTCTTCCTTCACAGTCAATTGTGAGGTAAACAATAATCCAACACTGTGGTAAATCAGATCAACTGACAAGGTTCTGTCGCAAGTATCTGAGCATTGGGTGATTGCCCAAAGTGAGGTTTTATGCCTCACTTTTGTGTTACCACAAAGGAGTTTTAATTTTGCAGCAACAAAAGAGTAACAGTTCTATTTCAGGAATCATGCTGAGATCTGACTGTGGAGCAGAATGGAATGGCGGCTGTCTCTTATTAGTTGGGCTTGGCAGCAGTGCAGTGCCAAACCAAATTTAAAATGTGCTTAGGGTGTCGTTAAGGCCTTCTTAGCCACTCTATAAATTTAAACAGAGTCCCCTTAATTGTTCTGGGAAAGCGAACCTTCTGCAGAGCCAACCCATTTACAAGAAGATTTTCCTGACTCCTCCACCTCCACACACTGTTGCTAGATAGGATCAACACACTAAACAGTCAACAGGAACAGTTGTTAGACAGGTTAGTTGAGTTTAAAACTAAAATGAACATCATGTGACTAAAACTATATGCCATATTATGTAGTAGCTTCCTTAGCAATTCAAAAATTATAATGTAATGATAATTTGAAAATTGTTGTCATACTATCATTTTCAGCTTCCAAACCAAACACGTACAGACGGAACATGTCCTTTATTAAGCATTTTAAAATGGTGGTACTTTGTTGAGTTTCTGATGTTGGTTCCATTGTTCAATGAGGGTCTGAATTGAATAACCAATAAATGTACAGCTGACCTCAATTTCCATAGAAACCATTGAAATGTTACAGCACAGAAAGAGACCATTCAGTCCATCATGTCGGTGCAGACTTTAAAAAAAAATAGCCTTCCATTCTAATTCCACTTTCCAACTGAGGCCATAGTCTTGCAGGTTACAGCACTTCAGCTGCAGATCCAAGTACCTTTTTGAACGAGTTGAGTATTTCAGTCTCAGCTAGCAACTTAGGCAGTAAATTCCAAATGGCCACCACAATCTGGGTGAAAAGGCCTTTCCTCATGTCCCGTCTAATCCTTCAACCATCATCTTAAATCCATGCCCCCTGTAATTGATTCCTCGGCTGGAAGAAACATGTCTTCCCTGTCCACTCTATCTAGGCTCCTCATAATTTTGTACACCTCAATAAGGTCAACCCCCTACCTTCTCTATCGAAGGAAAACAACCCTCGCCTATCCAATCTTTCCTCATAGCTGCAATTTTCCAGCCCTGGAACATTCTTGTAAGTCTCCTGGCTATTCTCTCCAGAATGCATTAAACTAGTTCAAACCTAGTTTGGGTTTCGCCAGAGTCACTCAGCTCCTGATCTCATTCAGCCTTGGTTCAAACTTGGACAAAAGAGCTGAATTCAGAGGTGAGACGAGAGTGACAGCCCTTGACATCGAGTGTGGCATCAAGGAGCCCGAGCGAAACTGGAATCAATATGTAACAGGGGGCAAATTCTCCACTGGTTGGAATCATACCTGGTAAATAGGAAGATGCTTGTGGTTGTGGATGGTCAGTCATCTCTGCTCCAGGACATCTCTGCAGGAGTCCCTCAGGGTAGTGTCCTGGGCCCAACAATCTTCAGCTGCTTCATCAATGACCTTCCCTCTGTCATAAGGTCAGAAGTGATTGCACAATGTTCAGCACCATTCATGACTCCTCAGATACTGAAACAGTTCATGTTCAAATGCAACAAGATCTGGACGATATCCAGGCTTGGGCTGACAAGTGGCCAGTAACATTCGTGCCACACAAATGCCAGACAATGACCATCACCAATAAGAGACTGGTCATTTGTGACCACCGCCCCTTGACATTCAATGATGTAACCATCACTGAATCCCCCATCCTTGGGGTTACCATTGACCAGAAACTCAACTGGACTCACCACATACAGTGGCTACAAGAGCAGGTCAGAGGCTAGGAATACTGCGGCGAGTAAATCACCTCCTGACTCCATAAAGCCTATCCACCATCTACAAGGTACAAGTCAGGAGTGTGATGGAATACTCCCCACTTGCTTGGATGGGTGCAGCTCCAACAACACGCAAGAAACTTGATACCATCCAGGACAAAGCAGCTCACTTGATTGGCACTACATCTACAAACATTCAATCCCTCCACCACTGACGCTCAGTAGCAGCAGTGTGTACTATCTAAAAGACGCACTGCAGCAATTCACCAAAGATCCTTAGACAGCACCTTCCAAACCCACGACCACTTCTGTCTAGAAGGACAAGGGCAGCAGATAAATGGGAACACCACCACCTGCAAGTTCCCCTCCAAGCCACACATCATCATGACTTGGAAATATATCATGATATGGAGTTGCCGGCATTGGACTGGGGTAGGCACAGTAAGTAGTCTCACAATGCCAGGTTAAAGTCCAACAGATTTATTTGGTAGCACGATCTTTTGGAGTGCTGCTCCTTCATGCTGCACTCACCTGATGAAGGAGCAGCGCCCTGAAAGCTCATGCTACCAAATAAATCTGTTGGACTTTAACCTGGTGTTGTGAGACTACTTACTGTGGAAATATATTGCCGTTTCTTCACAGTCGCTGGGTCAAAATCCTGGAATTCCCTCCCTAATGGCATCGTGGGTCAACCCACAGCACATGGACTGCAGCAATTCAAGAAGGCAGCTTACCACCACCTTCTCAAGGTCTCATCACCAACTAGGGATGGGCAATAAACGCTGGCCAGCCACCGACGCCCATGTCCCACGAATGAATTTTTTAAAATCCCGCTTTCCTGCACGCAGTTAATAGTCTTGTAACATAAAGCACTTGAGATGCAGATCCAGGTATCTTTTTAAATGAGTTGAGTATTTAGGCCTCAGCTACCTACTTAGGCAGTAAATTCCACATGCCCACCGCAATCTGGATGGAAGAGTTTTTCCTCATGTTCCCTCTAATTCTTCTATGAATTTACTTTAAATCCAGTCCCCTGGTAATTGACCCCTCAGCTAATGGAAACCAATGTTTCCTGCCGACCCGACATAAGGCCCTTAAAATTTTGTTCAACTTGATTAGGTCACTGTTTAGCCTCCTATCTTCTAAGGAAAACAACCCTCGACTATCCAATCTCTCCTCAAAGCTGCAATTTTCAAGCACTGGCTATGGTCTTGTAAAACTCCTCTGTACTCTCTCCAGAGCAATTATGTCCTTCCTGTAATATGGCAACCAGAACTGTGCGCATAATTCCAGCTGTGGCCTAATCAGTGTTTTATACAGTTCCAGCATTGCATCACTGCTTTCATATTCTAAACCTTGTGCAACAAAGGAAAACATTCCATATGCCTTCTTTGCCAACTTACCTATCTGTCCTGCCACTTTCAAGGATCCGTGGACATGCACTCCAAGATCTCTCACTTTATATGCCACTTCCATTTATTGTGCATTCCCTTGTTTTGTTTGCTCTCCCAAAATGCATTACCTTACACCTCCCCAGATTGAGCTCCATTTGCCACTTTTTTGCCCACTCAATCAAGCCATTACTATTGTTCTGGGAACAACAGCTATCATCTTCACTATCAACTATACAGCCAATTTTTGTGTCATCTGCAAATTTCCCAATCATGCCTCCCAAAATTAATTCCAGATCATAGGACGCTCAAAGCAGCGTCGCAGGTAGAGGCTGTGGTTAAGAAGGCGTATGGAATACTGGCTTTCATCAATAGAGGAATTGAGTTTAGAAATCGAGAGTTAATGCTGCAGCTGTATCGGACCCTGGTCAGACCCCACCTGGAGTACTGTGCCCAGTTCTGGTCACCTCATTACAGAAAGGATGTGGAAGCCATAGAAAGGGTGCAGATGAGATTTACAAGGATGTTGCCTGGATTAGGTGGCATGCCTTATGAGGATAGGTTGAGAGAGCTAGATCTTTTCTCCTTGGAGAGGCGAAGGATGAGAGGTGACCTGATAGAGGTGTATAAGATGTTGAGGGGTATTGATAGAGTGGATTCTCAGAGGCTTTTACCTAGGGCTGAAATGGTTGCCACAAGAGGTCACAGGTTTAGGGCGCTGGGGAGTAGGTACAGAGGAGATGTTAGGGGTAAGTTTTTCACTCAGAGGGTGGTGGGTGCGTGGAAGTTTTTCACTCAGAGGGTGGTGGGTGCCGGTAGTGGTGGTGGAGGTGGATTCGATAGGGTCTTTTAAGAGACTTTTGGATAAGTTCATGGAAGTTAGTAAGATAGAGGGTTATAGGTAAGCCTAGTAGGTAGGGACATGTTCGGCGCAACTGGTGGGCCGAAGGGTCTGTTTGTGCTGTAGCTTTTCTCTCTGTTCTATCTTCTGCATCAATGTATCAGTCACCACGTACATCTATGATAGGTTCCATCCTTAATATACTGCTAAAACATCTTTAGGTTTTCCTTGATTATACCTTCCAATATATTTTCATATGCTCTCCTTGCTTTCCTAATTTCATGTTTTACTTCATCCCTGTATTTTCTATACTCCTCTAGACTTTCTAACATTTTTGTTTTGATTGCTTTCTTTTTCTGCTTTATCTTGCCCTATATTTTTCTAGATAAACAGGGGGCTCTGGACTGCCCTTTTCCTTTTTGACACCATGTCTACACTGTGCCCATAGAATCTCATCTTTATATGCTTCACACTCATTTGACACAGTTTTCCCTTCGAAGAGCTGTATCCAGTCCACTTTTGCCAGAGAGTACAAAATTCTTAAACTACATTCAAGAGAACTTTTTTTTAAAGCAGGCATGTAACAAGCCTGAGGAGATGGAGCACAATTCCAGATCTAGAAAGAAGATGGGCAAGTGGATGAAGTAGCAATGGAAAACCATTTTGGGGATAGTGACCATGGACTTAGATTTAGCATAATTATGGAAAAGGCCAAAGATGTTTTATCAGTATATTAAGAACAAGAGGATAACTAAGGAAAGGATAGAACCTATCATAGATGTACATGGTAACTGTGATGCATTGATGCAGAAGGTGTGGGCAGGGTTCTTAATGAGACTTTGGACGGAATTTTACCGCCACGCTCGCCCTGGAATTGGGACAGCCGCGGCTCGCAGAATGGAATTCTCTGTTGGCTTCGGGTGAGATTTTACAAGCTTAATCTGAGCGAAGTCGTAAAATACCGGCCATTGTCTCTTTTGCCAGTTCACCTCTCAGCTTCATAAATTGTCCTTCCCCAAGTTAGAGTGTTTATTCCTGTTTTATCTTCATCCTTTTCCCGAATTATGCTAAATCTAAGTCCATGGTCACTATCTCCAAAATGGTTACCCATTGCTGCCTCATCCACTTGCCCATTTTCTTTCCCAGATCTGGAATTGTGCTCCCTGTCTGAATGCCTTATAAGAAGTCTCACAACACCAGGTTAAAGTGAGTCTGTGCCCTGTTTGAGAACAGAGACCACTCCATCTGACGAAGGAGCATTGCTCTGAAAGATTATGGTATTTGCTACCAAATAAACCTGTTGGACTTTAACCTGGTGTTGTGAGACTTCTTACTGTGCTTACCCCAGTCCAACGCCGGCATCTCCACATCATGAATGCCTTATACCCAGGGAAGTTGAACTGCCAATTTTGCCCCCCTTTAAGCCAAGTTTCCGTTATAGCGATGTTATCGTGTTGCCATGTGTCTATCTGCCCGCAGCTCAGCGGCTTTGTTTGCTGTACTCCATGTAAACACTGCCGAAATCCTGTGCTGTACAACTTTTCATCTTTGCTTTTTTCTGTCTTGCAGAGTCATTCATTAATTTTGTTCCTAACCATATTTTTTGGAGAGTAATTTGTAGATCAGTTTATCTATAAATCAGCGTTGTCAAAAGTGGTTTGGAAACACACTCTTATAATGATATTTGAATGACACCACTCTGTCCTGTGGATGCCTCCCCAAGAGATTCAGTGAGCATTTCACACAGCAGCAGTGGGCTCTATTCTGCTGTCCATTTACCTCAAACAGTTTTATGTACACTACTTTCATGTACAGCGGCTTTCTTCTACATTGATATGCAAACCAACAGATGGTTGTAAGGAACAGACACGCCTTTTGAGGAACAGAAACACTTTAGATGATCAGGGAGTGATGAACATGGTAAATAAATTCTTCATCAATGATGACTGCAAATAATTCCTCAGTCAGTCATTTTGGCTGAGCAATTGATACCACATCATTAAAGGCTCATGAAATATGCGTCATGGAAGAAGTCATGTCGACTTGACACCCACACCAAATAGTTTGTATTCTGGCAAACTACAAGAAAATGACAGAATACATAAAGTTAAAGTTTATTTATTAGTCACAAGTAAGACTTATATTAACACTGCAATGAAGTTACTGTGAAATTCCCCTAGTTGCCACAGTCCGGCGCCTGTTTGGGTCAATGCACCTAACCAGCACGTCTTTCAGAATGTGGGAGGAAACCGGAGCACCCGGAGGAAACCCACGCAGACATGGGGAGAACATGCAAACTCCACACAGACAGTGACCCAGTGACGGGAATTGAACACGGGTCCCTGGCGCTGTGAGGCAGCAGCGCTAACTACTGTACTACCGTGCCGTGCCATAGGGGTGCCTTTGGCTAACAGTTCTAGGTTTATCTAATTAGGAACCCTTAAATATTGAATGATACTGTAGGTGATCCTGATACTTTGAAGAATTGTGACCACAGAACTTATGTTAACCAAGCATCCTTAGTAAGTAAAATGTTTAAAAGCATTATTCAAAAAACTATTCTTCATAGCTGTGAGAGTAGTGTGCCATACCTCACCAATCTTTGAGAAATTTTTGATTATGTAACCAAATTTGAGGATGAGTTTTCAAGGCAATTAATACAATTATTCATAAGTTTTACATGTAAACGTTAGGCTCACATAATTATTTGTTGAATATTGATCTGGGCTTATCTGTAATGCAGCTATTGGGAGGTGTGGCTTACAGAATGGTATCTCCTATGGTCTTCAGTAGGTTAACTGTAAGTCATTACCATTTTACAGATAGGGCAGAGAGGCAAACTGAACTCCTTTGTTTTTCTCGCCATCTATCCACAAGCAGAGATGTTTTAATTTATGACACGCACAGTGGTGTTTTTCCCCAATCCCTGTTTGGGATGTCAATTTAAAGTGACTCAGAGCACACTCTCCTGAGGGTTATATCCAACGTATTGTTAATTCATGTTGTCATGCCGGGGAACGAACAAACGCATGCATGCGCACACACACCCGGGAATAACCTAAAACACAAACAACTAAGATAGGGATATTAATTCATGTGAACATTAAAGTCCAAACTTCCAGAGTCCAGTAAGGGTTCCTTCACATAGGAGTTAAAGGTCAGATGGTTGAGCTAGCTGAAAACAGGGATTGCCAAATTCCTTGAAAATTGATGATGACGTAGCAAGCTGAGGTTTAGACCTTATCCACTCTACAGGCAATGGCAGGAATCTTCCAGAGACCCAGGCATTGAATAGGTTTTGACTTGAGGGAGACTTTGTTGTCAGCCTGGAGTCCTGCTTTGTTGTTGACAGGCTGGATGTTAACAGCAAGCTTACCAGGAAGTCCAGGAATGTAACTTTTCAAAGAACTTAGGTCATGTGGTGTTGCTCATTGATGAGTCTGTTTCATTAATGATCAGTTTCTATGTCTGGTCAAAATCCATTGTTCAACTTAGAAGAAAGATGTGGTTAGAGTCCCCGATCCCTTCCTGACCAAAATTCCCAGACTTGTTCTTCCTTCCCAGGACACCTTGTAGTCCCAGCAGCAACTATTACTAAGTTTTGGTGCTGCTGAGACCATTCTGATCAGCTGGCAGTTTTCAAGGGCAGGATATTCTTTGCCTGAGGGGCAGAAATCCCAGTCTCAGTTGGTTAAGGCTGCCCCAATATATTATTGCTGAGGGACAGCCTTTCTTTAAAGTCTGTGTCAAGACTGACTTTTCTGCTGGGGGTGGGGGGAGAGCGAGCAATAAGCCCCCTGTAAAATTCACCCCAAAGAAACAATAGATGTGCTTGGAGCAGGTTTGCACTATCTGAAAGTGAAAATGAGAGAAAATGCAAAACAAAGGACCTGGGTTTAAAATTATTTCCGCCTGATTGGTGGAAAGATTTTGTTGTAAGAATCTTGTGCAAAATGGGCTTACCCTACTCCCTCGTGGTTATAAACTCACAACAAAAGACTGGTCACAGAACCACAGCATAATTAGTGCTGATGCGTGCTAATGGCATTGCGGCCAACACCTAGAGCCTTGTCTTTAGAATACAAATGCTTCTACTTTCACAGCTCGGAGCTTTCACGCAATTTTGAAACCCAGCAGACCATAAAAATCTGTAACATTCATTCCATTTGACTGAGGTACAAATGTTAGTGTTCCTCGCAAGATGCTACACACACATTTCCATTAACCCTCTGAGTCCTCAAATATACTCATATATTTGAAATTGAGTTCCGCTATTTTGTTTCAATGTGACAAAAAAAATTTGAGCTCCCTCTGCCCTGTAGGTAGTGAGCAGAAATTAAAGTAGTCCGCTTATTGCTCTTTTTCTGCCACTTAGTTATTTTAAAGATGGCAGCTAAGACACTTGCTTAATTTGGGCAGAAGCCTCATGAATTTCTGCACACTGATGCTCTATGTCATGAATAATACCCAAAATCATTTTGACAGAAGGGAGCTTCTGCTGTGCACATTCCATACTATAGAAGCTGCCATACGCCTAGTGGAAGCAGCAAAAGGTAACTTAAGAAAAAACAAATAAAGTAAATCTGGGGGCTACCGATGGCCCAGGCTCCTCCCACTTACTCACTTCCAGTACTCTCCCAAACTACTACCCAACAATTTACCTCTGATCTTCCTGGCATTGCATTGGCTGACATTCAGCAAGTACGCCCCAAGTGCCCATTCTGACTGCATTTCGTTGAGGACCAGCTGCTAAAATGAATGTGGATACACTGATCATCTGCCCGCACATTCTACCAGTTGACCACTCAAGAGTTAAACTTCCCAAAATATTACTCTGGTTAAATGACCGGTGATGTATGATATAAAACAGCATTTAAGAAATTGACAGAAATTTGAAGTTTGCGCTTTGTCAATGAAATTTCAAACGCATAGTTCACTTTAGTATTCTCATCTGATTTTGGTACTGAAATGCAAACAGGAAACTCAAAAGGTTAATTCCTGACACTGATATCTCATGACTACTTTAGATGTTCTGCTGTAAGGTGCTGTGAGAAAACATTGTAGTCTGCTTATGGTCTAATCTTAAACCTTACTCTTAAAATGTTTTAAAATGTTCATCAAACCAAATGCCGTACAAAGAACAGAACTGTGAAGAAAAACAGTTTGTACCAGTAATAGTAAAACAGCTGAATAAATAGTAAGATAGAGACTGTTTTTGTGTGATTTTATAAGAACCAAGACTGTAGCATTGATGAAAAAAGAAAGTAAAATGCCAAGAATAGAACTTAAAAGGTTTTCCTCAAACTTAATAAAAAGGTAAACTTAATGCCTAAATGAAAAAACCTGCTAATTTCGGAAAGAGCTTACATCCTTTGGACTGACTGATGCATTGAATCCAAGTTGAAATGTGTTTTGATGAAACGCTTTGATAAATCAGTTTGTTAACATGTATCAACACTTTATCCTGTCCAAATCAAAGTATCAAAGACTTTCTAAATTTGTTATTTCAGTTGTTACTAAAGAGTGGGGCTGGCCTCTTGCAAATTTTCAGGTTTTACCTATTTCTAAAGAAAATGTTGAAATAATCTCAGGTAAAGGGTGACACCTGAAATATTAACTGAACTTTCTCTTTCAGATGCTAATTTTGATCTATTCCACCACACTAACCAATTCCAACACCTCCCCAGTTCAATGAAGTTCCCCATTCCTGGATTCACTCTTTTTTCTATCCTGGTTGGGGTATCTTCAGCAATGGCTTCTCTTTTTAAGCTGCACAACATTACTCCCAGAGTCCGCAAGGACTGTTCTTGTTCCACCCTCCCCCTCCCCCACTGCCCCCTTTACATCCCCCCTCCCCTACTCCCTCATGCACAATAGTATTCCCAGAGTCCACAAAGATATGTTCCACCTCGTCAATGACTTGTTGTCCTTTGGCAAAATCTTGTTATTTCATGCTGAGCTGAGCTTATGAATTAGTATCCTTTCTATCTCTACAATGTTACCTGCCTCTGCTTCAGCCCATTTGCTGCCTATCCTTTGTCACCTCGATATATGGCTATTACAATCATCTTATAACAAACCTCCCATCTTCCACACTCTATAAACTTCAGCTAATCTAATTCTCAATTGTTATTATCCTACCTTGCACCAAGTCCCAATCACCCATCACTCCTGTCCTTGGTGACCTACATTGGCTTTGTAGTTGTTGACTGGCTTGAATTTTCAATATACATGTTTTTTTATTTTATGTTCTTCCTGTTTAGTTCCACATCATTTCCCAGCTGAGAGGATGGACAGTCAATGTGCTCCATCACTTCAACTAACCCATTGCTGTGTAACCAATTGCCTCAAGGTACACAAAACTAGGCCAGGTTGACTTGAACTGATATTTTCCTTTACTTTCAGATCTAATTTATCTCATGAAACTGATTTGATTTCGATGTTGGAAAGTTTAAGATATCCATTAGTTAGTTTGATTCATTACAAATATACCAGCGTAAAAAGTTTCAATCAAACTAGGTGCTATAATTTAATAGCACCTATTAAAATCTGGAATTTAAACCAGATAAATGCGAAGTGATGCATTTTGGAAGAACTAATGTAGGAGGGAGTTATACAAGAAATGGCAGAGCCATCAAGAGTATAGAAACACAGAGGGACCTAGGTGCGCAAGTCCACAAATCCTTGAAGGTGGCAGCACAGGTGGAGAAGGTGGTGAAGAAGGCATATGGTATGCTTGCCTTTATAGATCGGGGTATGGAGTATAAAAGCTGGAGTCTGATGTTGCAGCTGTATAGAACGCTGGTTAGGCCACATTTGGAGTACTGCGTCCAGTTCTGGTCGCCGCACTACCAGAAGGACGTGGAGGCTTTAGAGAGAGTGCAGAGAAGGTTTACCAGGATGTTGCCTGGTATGGAGGGTCTTAGCTATGAGGAGAGATTGGGTAAACTGGGCTTGTTCTCCCTGGAAAGATGGAGAATGAGGGGAGACCTAATTGAGGTGTACAAAGTTATGAAGGGTATGGATAGGGTGAACAGTGGGAAGCTTTTTCCCAGGTCGGAGGTGACGATCACGAGGGGTCACGGGCTCAAGGTGAGAGGCGCGAGGTATAACTCAGATATCAGAGGGACGTTTTTTTACACAGAGTGGTGGGGGCCTGGAATGCGCTGCCAAGTAGGGTGGTGGAGGCAGACACGCTGGCATCGTTTAAGACTTACCTGGATAGTCACATGAGCAGTCTGGGAATGGAGGGATACAAACGAATGGTCTAGTTGGACCAATGAGCGGCACAGGCTTAGAGGGCCAAAGGACCTGTTTCCTGTGCTGTACTGTTCTTTGTTCTATAAATAAAATCATAGAATCCCTACAGTGCAGAATGAGGCTATTCAGCCCATCGAGTCTGCACCAACTCCCTGACAGAGGAACTGAGCTGTAATCTCCTGTGGAGATAAGAAAAGCTAATTACAATCTCAGCAGAAGCTATTCCCTGTGAGTTATGTCCCAGAGAGGATTACAGAAGAAAATGGGATAAAAACTAAGTACATCTCTTGTCCATGTATGCTAGTCTGGTGTTCCCGTCCCACTGTCCTGATGAAGGGTCACAGCTGAGGAACATTCACGAGGCACCCTTGCTGCTTCCAGGTAAAGTCTTGTTCTCTCACTGATTTCTGGAAACAAGTCAAGTCAGCAAAGCCACTGCCGAAAAGGAAACAGGATAACTTATTTCAGCTAAACTGCAGGACCAAGAATCTTGAAACCAACTGCTCAACTGCCGAAGTCAGCAGTACCAGAATCACTGAACTTAATGGCCACAATGTTTTACCATCTACTCCTCACAGACAAATCAAAGATTGATTTGTATATCCTTTAACATTTTTTTAAACTCACACAGATTACAAATGAGAAGTATGAGCATGCATTTTATTATTTTTCTTGCCATTTTGTAACTAATAAAGTCAGTCTTTAACTCAAGAAAGCCTGGTTAAGTTGGCTCCATTTAAAACATAAATATTGGGAAATGTTATCCACAAGGAAAGAGATCCTTTCCAGGTTAACCTTGTTACGACCACCCGAAAAGGTTGAATAAAGAGGGGGAGGTGGTTCATTCCTCCTCCCCATGGAGCATAAATATTTGAGGGTATCCCGTCCAGAATCAGAACAAATTGCTGACCTTGGCTGGGGACCAGTTGTAACACAATCAATGAATCTTGAGCCATCTTATCATGCATGTTAGAAATATCCCCAATATTTATTACAAATTCGGGCCTGCTGAAGATATCTTCTCAGGTTTAGAGTCATCAGTTATTCCTTTCAGCAGTTTGAATATCTTACTTTTATGAGATTGAACTCACGCTACATTCTATTCACTTAAAAGAAAAACCAGGAATATAACAAAAGCATTTTATTATTATCTGGACTGTATGTTGATATCTTTGCAAATGTATTTCTTCAATCTCTCTGAAAGGCAAATTGTGAAAACTCTTGGTGAGATGATATTTGATAATGAATTGTTCAGCTCCTTTGTTTCCCATCAGCTTTCCAAACAGCTTCCTCCCTGCTGCCATCAGACTTTTGAATGGACCTACCTTGCATTAAGTTGATCTTTTTCTACACCCCAGCTATGACTGTACCGACTTTAGTTAAGTCGGGCAGCATGGTCGGTACAGGCTTGGAGGGCCGAAGGGGCTGTTCCTGTGCTGTAATTTTCTTTGTTCTTTGTTCATTCTGCACACTCTCCTTTCCTTCCCTATGTACAATATCCTTTGTCTGTATAGCGCGCAAGAAACAATACTTTTCACTGTATACTAATACACGTGACAATAATAAATCTAACCAAAAAATATACATACCAATGGTTAACATTTGATTCACTCATTTCCATAATATGGTTCACCTTTGCTTATAACAAATGTAAAAATAATCAACTGCATTTGCTACCTTATTTCGGTGGATCATTTTGTGTGATTGAAAACTAATTTCTAAACATTTCTCCAGTGCATCGAATCCCTCTTATGGCCTTTTACTGCTTGTGCTTTTCCCTGTTTCCCAAAAATCAGCCTCTGGCTTTTCTGATTTTTCTAAACACTTGACCCAGTATATCAGCTTTCAGCTAAACTGACAACTCCTCAAGAACAGAGTCCCCCTATCTTAACCTAGCAATGATCCCTGCTAAATTCAGAAGAATAGAACAGCTGCACATGGAGTTGGTGGTGAGATGGGGTTTAAACATCCCTCTCCTGCACTCCAGGTTAGGCAAGGCAGGGGGAAATACTAAAAATTCAAAATGGGAAAACTGACCACAACTGATCTCTAATGTGGACTCTTTTGGTGATGATAATGGAGGCTGACTGGGGATCCGGTGGCTAATCATATTTAAGAAGTGTGTCCCTAATATAAATATGATAATGAGGCTGTCTGCATCAGCTTTCCACCACATTTTGAGTTTAACACCAGTTTTCTCTGGGCTCAAGAAATCCAGCAGCTAATCATAGAATCCCTACAGTGCAGAAGAGGCCATTTGGCCCATCAGGTCTGCACTGACAGAGTATCTTACCCAGACCGTCTCTCCCACACTATCCCTGTAACTCCACACATTTCTCATGTCTAATCCATCTAAACAAGACATCCTGGGACACTAAGGGGCAATTTAGCATTGCCAATTCACCTAACCTGCACATCTTTGGACTGTGGGAGGAAACCGGAGCACCCAGAAGAAACCCACGCAGACACGGAGAGAACGTGCAAACTCCATTCAAAGAGTCACCAAAGGTTGGAATTGAACCTGGGTTCCTGGAGGTGCAAGGCAGCAGTACTAACCACTGTGCCACCATGTCACCATGATGGGAGCTGAGAACAGTTGGATCCAGCAGGAAGTTTCTAGTGCTCTTATGGACTAGATTAAAGTTAAAGTTTATTTATTTGTCACATATAGGCTTACATTAACACTGCAATGAAGTTACTGTGAAAATCCCTTGGTGGAGTACGAGTGTGATTTCCTCAAGCAAATCTGCTTCCAATCTCGCCATCTCCCTCACCATTGGATCCAGCCTGTGAATGGACCTCCCTGAACTATGCGCAGCACCGTGCACCACTGCTCCTCCATGATCTCTCTTCCCTCCCCTTACCCGCAGAAGTACTGGGGCTATCTTCATTGTCTCCAGTACAAATGTTTGTGCATCTGTGACTGTTTACCATCGAGGCATTTTGGATCCCCCAGGTCTTTGATGTTTGGATCAGAACTTCTCTTCAACAACAGCCAGAGGATTTTGAGTCTCGCCATCAGAACCCCATCTGTGATCATTCAGCTGAATCTGCTTTCCTCACTGTATTCCAGGGCAAGGCCTTGCCAGATCTGAGTGAATGATATTACTAGGCAAAATTTGGGCACTGCCTGTCTGGGCAGGTGCAGCTCACTTTGTGTATACTACACTTGTTCTCTGTCAGGGCAGACAGGGAATGAGAAACCTTGGCCCCCGCATATTTATTTAACAAAATACAGGTTATCCTTTAGATCTCAATGCCAACCACTTCCATGTAAACATTCAGAGGCTCAAGAACGCATAGAGTGGAAGTGGTTACCTTTATCTGGATGTAAATGGGCTTTACTGCCTACTGACGTCTAAAAGAGTGTGAAATTACTTACAAGCAAGTGCCACTTGCTTGCACTCATCACTTAACAACTTGTCTTTTTTGGCAGTATTAAAATAGCAAATTTCCAATTAATAGAAAAAATAAGCAGAACTGTGAATTCACGAGTTTCTCTGAAGCTCTGATGGGAAAAAAAAAACAGCACCCAGTCAAATCATAATACTTCAATAATAATAGTTAAATTAAGATACCTTTAGACGTCCTGCTGCAAAATTACACATGTACTGGATTCTCCAGCCATTGGTTATGAATGGGTGGAAAATCTGGTGCTAAAGTGACTCTGATCTGTTTGCTTGGATCTGAACCATATTTACAAAGCTCTCAGGCCGATTTTATTTCTGTATCAGTGACCTTGATGACCATAAAATTAGATATTTGTAGCTGGAGCTGGAGGGGTCATTCATAGGACAGCAGAATTTATTAATGGGCCATAATTTCCTGGCTCCGATTTGGGGGGTAGCTATCCAAAGCGTGATTGGAATGAATGGTGCTTGAGGGTTATTTCAGCAAGAGGCAGGGTTGTCATTATTGGGACATTGTGAATTAGTTTGCTTTCTGTTTTGTAAAAGCAGCAAAGCAAAGTAAAGCATGACGGTCTGAATGTTGTCTGATGTAACTTTAACAGGTAAAACAATGCAAAGCACCATGTACCAGGTCTCGAATCAAAAATAATGAAAATACTGAAAATCTGAAATAAAAATGAATATTGGAAATAGTTATTAGACTTGCGATGCACATCCTGAACTTTCTATATTTCTATACATGTAATTGTCTAGAAGTGGCCCTGTCATTTCCTGCCTTGTTCCCAGCAATACTTCCACAATCAGCCTCAACCCCAGGAATGCTTCTGCTTTCAAACTTGGCCCAAGAAACACATCCACTCCTGGCTTCAGCTCCAGGAATGTCTCTACTCCCAGTCTCAGCCACAGCAAAGGTTTAAGTCCTGGACTCAACTCAAGGAAATGTGTGCTCAGCCTCAGCTTCAGGAACACCTTTATTCCTGTTCTCCATTTTAGGAATGCTTTTATTCTAAGCCTCAACCCACAAAACACTTGCCTCCTCTAAGGCTGCAAAAGCTGTTGGTCTCAATTGCCTGGTGAGAGGAAATTGGCAGCACGCAACACCACCCCCCCCCCCCCCCCCCCCCCGCCCCCCTCAGTCTCAACTCATACTCTATTCCACTCTTTGCCTGGTCAAGGTCCCTCCTTTCCCAAATACTTCACTCCCCATCCTCATGTGACGTTCCCTGCATGATTGATTTCTTCAGGTTATCTGTGAGCATGGAAGATCCACACATGGAACATAAAAACCAAACATCAAGATTACTTTCTCATTTTCTCAGCAGAGATAGTCAAAGACAGTCCTTCAGTTCATTTGGTCAGAAGACTGGGCATGGTTTGATGCCAACCACCTTCAAATGCTCACAGACACTCAGTTTGGGTTCCGTCAGTGTCATTCACCTGTTGACATCATTACAACCTTGGTTCAAACATGGACAAAAGAGCTGAATTCCAGCGGTGAGGTGAGAGTGACAGCCCTTGACATCAAGGCAGCATTTGACTGAGTGTGGCATCAGGAAGCCCTAGAAAAACTGGAGACAATGGGAATTGGGGGAAAACTTGCTGCTGGTTGGAGTCATACCTGGCACAAAGAAAAATGGATGTGGTTGTTGGAGGTCAGTCTTCTCAGCTCCAGGGCAGCACTGCAGGGGATCCTCAGGGTAGTGTCCGAGGTCCAACCATCTTCAACTGTTTCATCAGTGTCCTCCCTTCTATCTTAAAGTCAGAAGTGAGGATGTTCGCTGATGTTTGCACAATGTTCAGCATCATTCACAACTCCTTAGAAACTGAAGCAGTCCATGTCCAAATGCAGCAAGACCTGGACAATCTTCAGGCTTTGGCTGACAAGAGGCAAGTAGCATTCATGCCACACAAGTGCCAGGCAAAATCCATCTTCAACAAGAGAGGATCTAATCATTGCCCCTTGACATTCAATGGCATTACCATTGCTGAATCCCACCCTATCAACATCCTGGCATTGATCAGAAATTGAACTGGACTAGTCAAATCAATACTGTGGCTACAAGAGCAGGTGAAAGGCTAGGAATCCTGCGGTGAATCACCTCCTGACACTCAAAACCTGTCCACAATCTTCAAAGCACAAGTCAGGAATGTGATGAAATACCCTCCACTTGCCTGGATGAGTGCAGCTCCAACAACACTCAAGAAAATTGACACTATCCAGGACAAAGCAGCTCACTTTATTGACACCCCTTCCATCTGCCACCAATGCACAGTAGCAGCAGTGTGTACCATTTATAGGATGCTCTTCTGGAACTCACCAAGGCATCTTAGAAAGTAGATTTTAAACCTACGACCATTACCGCCTAGAAGAACAAGGGCAGCAGATACACGGGGACACCACCACCTGGAAGTTCCCCTCCAAACCACTCATCATCCTGACTTGGAAATATATTGCTGTTCCTTCACTGCCGCTGGGTCAAAATCCTGGATCTCACTCCCTGACAGCACTGTGGGTTTACCTACACCACCTGGACTGCAGCGGCTCAATATCAGCTTCTCATGGGCAATTAGGAATGGGCAATAAATGTTGGACTAGCCAACATCACTCACATATCTTCAAATGAGTAAAAAAAAATTTTTTAAGTTTATTTATTAGTGTCACAAGCAGGCTTACATTAACACTGCAATGAAGTTACTGTGAAAATTTCCTAGTCACCACACTCCGGTGCCTGATCGGGTACACTGAGGGAGAATTTAGCATGGCCAATGCACCTAACCAGCACATCTTTTGGACTGTGGGAGGAGACCAGAGCACCCAAAGGAAACCCACGCAGACATGGGGAGAACGTGCAGACTCCATACAGACAGTGACCCAAGCCAGGAATCAAACCCAGGTCTCTGTGGCACTGTGAGGCAGCAATGCTAACAACAGTGCCGACATGAAACTCTCCAGTGACTCTTACTTTAAGATTGAGATGGAGAACAAAAGCACTTTGATGGGCCCACTAATGCCCTGGGTCTGCCTGATGCAACTTTTAGCTATATCTTTAGGGTAATTAGGATTAGGCAATAAATGCCAACTTTGCCAGTGATAACCACATCCCATGAATGAATAAAAATAAAAATTGTTTCAGCAGCCCATTGATCTGAAACAATTGATAAACTGCTTAGATACAGCAAGCTGGTTTTATACTGGTTATAGGATCCTCAATTGCAATTTTCAGACACAAATGAGTGGAGCAGCATGGCGCCAATTAGATGATCTTTTCAAAGAATGTATACAATTGCTGTCCTATAATGGCATAAGATGCAGATTTGAATATTTTGTGCCTCTCACACAAAACAGGTAGACACCAAGTTTGTCTATTGACAGGCCATCCTAAAAGTTACACCAGACAGGTCATAGATGTCCAACGGATAGCCAAAGTTGCTCCCTAATGTTCTTCTTTCAGGCAACCATTTATCAAGTGCGAAACAGGTGAGTACTAGTTTGCAATTGCCCTTAAAGCGCTGTGCAATACAACACAAAAATCTACCCATCACCATAACTTCATCAGAAGATAGACAACAAAAGCTGGATTTGTTATGCAATCGATTTGGAAAACCCCAAGTAAATTCCAGGGGAAACATTGCAAAGAAAAGTTGTTAAAGTTGGTTTTCCCAGTGGACAAGTTTCATCTAGTTATTGCAGGGTTAAGAACAATACCGTGATCTTCTGGAAATTCTGATGCTGTTAGTATTTATAGAACAATTTTCCCAGTTAAAATTGTTCTTGTGCTAGTTTTATGGTGCAACAGCTGCTGTGCACTTTCTGTTACATTTCCTCATCCGCACGATACTAACATTTATCATCTGTTTCACACAGCTATTGGAACAAGCTATGTTTAGTACTGAATGTGTGCACAATTTCATTCTACTGTTTCTGACGGTTGCAGCTTTATCCATTCACATTAATAAATACTGACTGATTTTAAAATACTAGCGCATGATGGGGGATTTTATGGATCCCGCCAAACCACCGAAGTGACTGAATTGGATAGGATATGACAATTTGATTTCCCGATAGCAGGTTGAATTGCAGAAGCTAAGTCAGCAATGCATTTGCAATGATTTGAGCGCCTTGCCATCATGTTGTGTTTCATACCAGTAATATATTTGCATTCCATGAATACTCATTAGCGTAAAACCTTTTGTCTTACTTATGTCTCACCGTGAAGATAAAGTCAGCGGGGAGGAGAGTCTTGTATCACCTGGTTCACATTTGTTTAAATATGGTGTGCACCAGTTGGCTTTGTACAGTTGTGTCTGTGGTTTCCCTCATTGAACTCAGCCAAACAAAGGAAGGTAGCAGGAGAACGGCAGCTCACGACCAGAAAGGAGGAGTCAGAGTGACAGTGGGGTAAATGGGGAGGGTTGAAATGCTGGCTTTCGGCTACAAGAAGTGGAGATTGAATTGAAGAAGGTGTGGTCAGGGGCATGGAGGATGAAGTGGGAGGAGCCTTGGTGTGGTGGGGGCTGTGGTGGCCAGTCAGTCAAGGTAAGAAAATGAGGAGCCTAATGAATGGGGTTAGATGTGGTTCCATCTTAGGGTGTTGGCTGGCAGAGTCCTTCCAGGGCTTTGAATTCACCTTCAACATTTCATAGAACATAGAACATAGAAAGCCACAGCACAAACAGGCCCTTCGGCCCACAAGTTGCGCCGATCACATCCCCACCTCTAGGCCTATCTATAGCCCTCAATCCCATTAAATCCCATGTACTCATCCAGAAGTCTCTTAAAAGACCCCAACGAGTTTGCCTCCACCACCACCGACGTCAGCCGATTCCACTCACCCACCACCCTCTGAGTGAAAAACTTACCCTTGACATCTCCTCTGTACCTACCCCCCAGCACCTTAAACCTGTGTCCTCTCGTAGCAACCATTTCAGCCCTTGGAAATAGCCTCTGAGAGTCTACCCTATCCAGACCTCTCAACATCTTGTAAACCTCTATCAGGTCACCTCTCATCCTTCGTCTCTCCAGGGAGAAGAGACCAAGCTCCCTCAACCTATCCTCATAAGGCATGCCCCCCAATCCAGGCAACATCCTTGTAAATCTCCTCTGCACCCTTTCAATGGCTTCAACATCTTTCCTGTAATGAGGTGACCAGAACTGCGCGCAGTACTCCAAGTGGGGTCTAACCAGGGTCCTATAAAGCTGCAGCATTATCTCCCGACTCCTAAACTCAATCCCTCGATTGATGAAGGCCAGTACGCCTTCTTGACCGCATCCTCCACCTGCGAGGCCGATTTAAGAGTCCTATGGACCCGGACCCCAAGGTCCTTCTGATCCTCTACACTGCTAAGAATGGTACCCTTCATATTATACTGCTGCTTCATCCCATTGGATCTGCCAAAATGGATCACCACACACTTATCCGGGTTGAAGTCCATCTGCCACTTCTCCGCCCAGTCTTGCATTCTATCTATGTCTCGCTGCAACTTCTGACATCCCTCCAAACTATCCACAACACCACCTACCTTGGTGTCGTCAGCAAACTTACCAACCCATCCCTCCACTTCCTCATCCAGGTCATTTATGAAAATGACAAACAGCAAGGGTCCCAGAACAGATCCCTGGGGCACTCCACTGGTCACTGACCTCCATGCAGAGAAAGACCCCTCCACAGCCACTCTCTGCCTTCTGCAGGCAAGCCAGTTCTGGATCCACAAGGCAACAGCCCCTTGGATCCCATGCCCTCTCACTTTCTCAAGAAGTCTTGCATGGGGGACCTTATCGAACGCCTTGCTGAAGTCCATATAGACCACATCCACCGCTCTTCCTTCGTCAATGTGTTTGGTCACATTTTCAAAGAACTCAACCAGGCTCGTAAGGCACGACCTGCCCTTGACAAAGCCGTGCTGACTACTTTTGATCATACTAAACTTCTCTAGATGATCATAAATCCTGTCTCTCAGGATCCTCTCCATCAACTTACCAACCACTGAGGTTAGACTCACCGGTCGGTAATTTCCCGGGCTGTCCCTGTTCCCTTTCTTGAATATAGGGACCACATCTGCAATCCTCCAATCCTCCGGAACCTCTCCCGTCTCCATCGACGATGCAAAGATCATCGCCAAAGGCTCCGCAATCTCCTCCCTCGCCTCCCACAGTAACCTGGGGTACATCCCATCCGGTCCCGGCGACTTACCAACCTTGATGCCATTCAATAGTTCCAACACATCCTCTTTCTTTATGTCCACATGCTCGATCCTTTCTGTCCACCGCAAACCAGCAGTACAACCACCCAGATCCCTTTCCACCGTGAATACCGAGGTAAAGTATTCATTAAGCAGCTCCGCCATTTCTAACGGTTCCGCACAAACTTTTCCCCCTTCACCTTTTAAGGGTCCTATGCCTTCACATCTCATCCTTTTACTCTTGACATATTTGTAGAAAGCCTTGGGATTCTCCTTAATCTTACCCGCCAAGGCCTTCTCATGACCCCTTCTCGCTCTCCTAATTTCCTTCTTAAGCTCCTTCCTACATCCCGTATACTCTAAATCCTTAACACCTCCTAGCTCTCTGAACCTTCTGTACGCCTCTCTTTTCTTATTCACCAGGTTCATCACAACCTTCGTGCACCATGGTTCCCGTACCCTACCAACACCCCCCTGTCTCATCGGAACGTTGTCATGCAGAGCTCCAGACAAACATTCCTTGAAAATCCTCCACTTTCCTTCGGTACTTTTCCCCAAGAATGCCTCCTTCCAATTTACCCGTCTAATTTCCTCCCTGATGACACTGTATTTCCCTTTACTCCAGAGAAACACTTTCCTAGCCTGCCTGATCCTATCTCTTTCCAATGCTATCGTGAAGGAGATAGAATTATGATCGCTATCCCCAAGATGCTCACCCACCGAGAGATCCTCCACCTGTCCAGGTTCATTAGCCAGCACCAGATCAAGTACAGCCTCTCCTCTAGTAGGCTTATCCACATACTGTGTCAGGAAACTCTCCTGGACACACCTAACAAACTCCTCTCCATCCAAACCCCTAGCCCTAGGGATATTCCAATCTATGTTTGGGAAATTAAAATCTCCCATCACGACAACTCTGTTGTTCCTACATCTCTCCAGGATCTGTTTCCCCATCTGCTCCTCAACATCTCTGTTACTATTGGGCGGCCTATAGAAAACACCCAGCAACGTTACCGACCCCTTCCTGTTCCTAACCTCCACCCACAGAGACTCCGTAGTCAATCCCTCCACGGCGTCCACCTTCTCTACAGCCGTGACACTATCCCTGATCAACAGTGCCACTCCCCCCCCTCTCTTGCCTCCCTCCCTGTCCTTCCTGAAACATCTAAAACCCGGCACCTGAAGCACCCAGTCCTGTCCCTGAGACATCCAAGTCTCCGTAATGGCCACCACATCACAATTCGAAGCAGCAATCCACGCTCTAAGCTCATCCACTTTATTCACTACACTCCTGGCATTAAAATAGACACATCTCAGACCTTCAGCCTGAGCACTTCCCTTCTCCATCACTCGTCTAACCTCCCTCTTACCCTGTTTACATTCCTTATCTATTTGCGAGCTAACCTCCTCGCTCTCAGTCCCCTCATTTCGATTCCCTCCCCCCAACCTTTCTAGTTTAAAGTCTCTCCAGTAGCCTTAGCCAACCTTCCCGCCAGGATATTGGTCCCCCTGGGATTCAAGTGCCACCCGTCTTTTTTAAACAGGTCACACCTGCCCCTAAAGAGGTCCCAATGATCCAAGTACCCAAATCCTTGTCCCTTGCTCCAGTCCCTCAGCCACGCATTCATTCTCCACCGATTCCTGTTCTCACTCTCCCGCGGCACAGGCAGCAATCCCGAGATTACTACCTTTGCATTCCTCTTTCTCAGCTGTCTACCTAACTCCCTATATTCTCTTTTCATGACCCCTTCCCTCTTCCTACCTATGTCAGCAGTACCTATATGCATCACGACCTTCGGCTCCTCTCCCTCCCCCTTCAGGATTTCTGGGACTCGACCAGAGACATCCCGGACCCCTGCACCAGGGAGACAAACCACCATCCGAGAGTCCCGTCTGTGTCCGCAAAAACGCCTATCTGACCCCCTCACCGTAGAGTCCCCAATTAGCACTACCCTCCTTTCCTTACCCTTTTGCACTACTGGGCCAGGCTCAGCTCCAGAGACATTGCCACCGCTGCTTCCCCCAGGTGGGCTGTCCACCCCAGTAGTACTCAGACAGGAGTACTTATTATTAAGGGGCACATCCACCGGGGTGCTCACCATCAACTGAGCTTTCTCCTTCCTCACTGTTACCCAGTTACCCTCCTCCCGTGGTCCCGGTGTGACCACCTGCTGATAGCTCCTGTCAATGACCTCCTCACTATCCCTAACCCGGCGAAGGTCCTCGAGCTGCAATTCCAGTTCCCTAACATGGTCCCTTGGGAACCGCAGCTCAACACACCCAGCACAGATATGGTCGTCCGGGAGGCTAGGAGCCTCCAGGACCTCCCACATCCTACATTGGGAACAACATACTGGCCTCACACTCATAATTGCCCCTTTAAACACACAGGGAAAAAAAAAGTGAATGAAAATTTTAAACTTACCTTTCCTCCTCCTGTTTTCTCCAAAGCCCTGCTCTCACTGGGTCTTTTTTTTTAGGTTAGAGGAGGAGGGAGGGTGGGATACTCTACAAGTGTAGAGTATCGGGATTCCTCTCTGTTCCAATTTATTGGGGAAAAAAAAAAATCTCTCTCTCCCAGACCTCCCTGCGCGACCACTTCCGGGTTTAGATATTTTAAAAGAAAAAACCCGCGAAAAAGTAAGTTAAAAATAACAGCGCTTACCCGCAGCACTCCTCTCGCGAATCTCTCCCTCTCTGCTGCACTTCCAAGACGCAATGAGGCCGATTCACTGAGGTGAGTAACTTTAAAAAAAAAAAAAATCTCTCTCTCCCAGACCTCCCTGCGCGACCACTTCCGGGTTTAGATATTTTTAAAGAAAAAACCCGCGAAAAAGTAAGTTAAAAATAACAGCGCTTACCCGCAGCACTCCTCTCGCGAATCTCTCCCTCTCTGCTGCACTTCCAAGACGCAATGATCCCTGTCTTCTGAAACTTAGCTCTTGAATTGTGTAAATGTCCTCCTCACTATGGCCACACCATCTGGCTACAAAGAAAGCAAAATACTGCAGGTGCTGAAAATCTGAAATACAAACACAAGATTGCTAGAAATACTTAGCAGGACAGGCACCATCTATGGAGAAAGAGAAACAGATTTAGGCTAATATTTCAGGCCTATTACCCTTTGTCAGAACCATATTGCTTGCCCTAATTGCTTCAGCTCTTATCTTTCACTGAGAAATGTCTGCTTATTCTATCAGCTCTTTTAGCCCTTTCCAAGTACCTCACAGTTTACCATCACTTCTGCCTCTCCATCAATGTTTTTGTCAGTTGCATCCTCTCAGTAACTGCCTGACTGAATTCTTCCCCCTACTAAAACAAAAGCAAAATACTACGGACGTTCTAAACCTAAAATAAAACCCGAAATACTGGAAAATACTCAGCAGGTCTGGCAGCATGTGTAGAGAGAGAATGTTTCGCTGCACATGACTTCTTCAGAGCAAACTAACAGTTTGAACAATGTGAGATGTTCTGAATTTATGTGTCAGATTGCCAACCAATGTGGATAAGTGGGACCTTTTCTTTGCATTGATCAGATGTAGGAAAGTTTCGTTGCACTCTAGTCTTGAATCTGTAAAGGGGGTTATCAGAGTATTTTAGTAGCCTGACTGTTATTTGCTTCAATGGAAAGTTGGATGTCACTACTAAGACTTCCCAGTTCTAAGATCATATTGCTTGATTTAAAATAACCTACATGGAGAAGTTAAAATTAGATCAAAAACACTCAGATGCTGCCCTTCTATAATAATGTTCCACAAACACAGTGCGAATGGTCAAACAGATGACACAGCTGTGAAGCCTTTTAACATATCATCAGATAACAAGAGTGAAAGTCATTGTTTGTATACATTTACTTTGTAAAGTTTTAATTATGTTGAATTCGTTGTAAACTGTTTTTGGGAAGATCCTCCCATTCTCCAGTGACTCTTGCCTTGATAATCATGTGTACTACTGAAATGTTGTGAGCATAAATCTAGCATGCCACAGCAGGAAAAATATATCAACTATATTTCCAGTTAGGAAACTAAAGTACACCTGAAACATTGGAAAATAAGGCATGGTTCATGCTCAAGTATCCAAAATGCATTGCCAGTAAAAGAGGTTTCTTGTTGAGAATTATTGCTATGGTCTGTGTGGTAATGTGAAGTGCTGCATAATAGTGAATTATAATAGAATAATTTTACAGGGAAAGGGGAAGAGTGGATATTGTCTTTATATTGTAATCCTTGGGGATTTTCCAATAACTGTCTTCTGTTTCTTGGATTCCTTTCCCACAATCATAGGTGTAAATGAACTAGGAATTTTAGAATTGAATGCTTTGCAGAAAAGGAAGATCTTGCAATGGGTAGTGATAGATGGACTAGACTCAAATTGTAACCAGATAAATGAAATACATGCGCTCATTTTCACTTACCAATCCCCTCAGGTTGACAACATTAAGCACTCCTTCTTGCCTTACAGTCCTATCTGTTACTAGTACAGTATGCTGTTTGGGTGAAATCCCCTGTGATTATTTTGTGTAACCACAATCCCAATCTTACAAAACTACCATTGTTGCCTCACAGCGTGAGGGTCCTGGGTTCGATTCCCGGCTTGGGTCACTGTCTGTGTGGAGTTTGCACGTTCTCCCTGTGCCTGTGTGGGTTTCCACCCACAGTCCAAAACACATGCTGGTTAGGTGCATTGGCCAAGCTAACTTCACTCTCAGTGTACCCGAACAGGCGCCAGAGTGTGGTGACTGGGGGATTTTCACAGTAACTTCATTGCAGTGTTGATGTAAGCCTACTTTTGACAGTAATAAATAAAATAAAGCAATTCCTACACACATCATGTTCCATACTTTCGAGCTTGCTATGGAGGTTAGGGTTAGATAAGGTATGTCCATACATCTGATTATACGTTGCATAAGTACTTTATTATCACTTTTATAAATTCAGATACATGACATGTAATGACAGTAGTTAGACTGTGTGTATATAACCATTATTTCAACCCCTCCCTCATTGCTCATGTTAACACTTTACACTACACTTTACTTGCTAATTCTCAACCTTGCCTCTCATCTGAAGTGTGGTGACCTCAGGTTAAAATCATCACCAGTCAGCTCTCTCCCTCAAAGGGGAGAGCAGCCTCTGGTCATCTGGGACTATGGTAACTTTTATATATGGTCCCATTGAGTACAGTGAGAAGTTTAGCTGCAAAGTACATGTGAGGTATGTCAAAACAGAGAGCCCATGAAGATGAATAGAGGACAATGAATGTGCTGGACTGGTATTTAAAAATGGCACCGGGACTTCAAACCCACCAGCTGAGGGTGGGCAGATGGATTACCTGCTGGCCCACCACTCGCTCGTGCATGATTAATTTGTTTCCTAGCGTTGAATCTGGTGTGTGATCCTACTATTCTGGTCAGCAGGACAGGTCTCTTCAAAACCTCCATCGCACTTAGTTTCAAAATGGGCAAATTCTACCCATCATTCTGCCCACATCTTGAACTGTCCAGCAACAAAAAACATTGAAAGTGCTGAAATGATCTTTAATACACTCAAGAAATACAGAAAGGGCTTTGTATTTGCATTATAAATACGTGGTCACGGTGACTATTCTAAGCATGCATTGGGCTTTAAAAAGAAGTGGAAAGTCGAGTACGAGACTACTAAAATGCTTTTTCTTTTTGTACATCTACTGAATACCAGGAATGCAAAGTGCAATCAATTAACATTTGGATAATACTTCATTTGCATGACAAAAGTGTGATTTGGACTGAGAATGGCTAAAAAATAGGCACACAGAGAGATTGTTACAATCTGAGTGTCGATTTTAGTGTGCCAGTTTGTAACAAATGTCCAAATAAATTGGAATGACAATGATAAAACTAACCTAGTGACTGCTGCAGTTGTTTGTGAGTGAAATGGGTCAAACCGACCCGTGGAGTAATTTTCATTGGCCTCTTTTCCTTCAATCTTCCACTTAAATTCTTCAGCACCATTAATCAGGCCACAGTTACAGACAAGTACCTCTTTTATTTCTTGTTCCTCCAGGCTCTCATCATTTACATTTTTCGCACCACAATAATTTTTCTTCTGCTCCTTTTTTGCCTTCACTTTTTTCTTCTCAGCAGCTTTGACGTTGAACAACATGGCAGTTAAACGGAGAGGATAACAGTCATGTTAGATGAACAGATACTGTTAAAGAGCAGTAAAGCAGTGACACATTCACCAATTAAATTTCCATCCATGCCACGAAGTATTGCTTCAAGTTCATTTCTAATCAGAAAAGTACCATTTCCGTTTACCACTGCCAAAATATCCTTACCAAATTCTGAAAAGTCTGTTTCTTTTCTATTAAAGACTTATACTGTTTCATTATATTCTGCTGGAAGAATGGACCAACAATTCAAGACTTCTACCAGGGCTGGATTTTAAACTTTCCCACCTATGGGTTTAAAGGCAGAGGACTAATCCATTGGGCATTGTTGCACAGAATGAAGGAAATGGTGAGCAACAACACCCTTCAGCCAATTGAGGTCCTTAAGTGGCCAATTAATGTCTACTTAAGGGCCTCATTCGGCTACTGCCAGTATTTTACCCATGAACTGAGTGGAGAAGTGTTGGATCGGGGGGGGGGTGTGTGTGTGTGAAGGGAGGGAATGAACCTCCACTGTAGGCCTCTTAGGCTCTTTGGAGTTAACCCCCAAGGTTATCCCATCTTTACATTCTGATCCCCTCCAACCAGCTTCTCAATGCCTCCTCATCTCTTCACTGGGCTCTGCCAACCAAAATCACAGACTTCCCCTTGAGACAGGGCTCCACCTTATTGAGACTAACCATAGACTAGTATAAGGGCCCTGAGCAGAGTTCAGGGGATAGCTTGAAGTCTGTCCGATCCACAGAGGGGCCCCAATATAAACCTCAATTCAAATTCCAGAAAACAAAAAGAAAGGTAAAATTTAAGTCACTCAGCAAATAAAAAAAAAACTTCTGGAGTGAACTAAGGGGTTAAAGAAAGTATTGAGACAAAATATCCCGAGAAAACTGATCTCACATATTTTGTGTTAATTCTCAAGTAATGAATTTACGTAAATAAAATAACTTTTCATTATGACTCAATGGACGGGCTCCAATTCAAGAAAGATAACATTTTTCTTTTGGTAATCTTAGAAGCATCAACATATTTGTGGGTTGTGATTAATTCTGAATGTGACTAATTTCATACCACAGTACTATAATGCCATTTTCTCCTATCACATTAGCCGGGCAATATGATCAGCAATTGCACTGCAGATAACCAGACCTTACCGACACTTGCATTTATTATGTTGATAAAAATTGACAATTTGTGAAGCAAAGAAGAGATATAAATAATGTTTTATGTTATGTTTTACCTGATCACTGCAGTACTTTCAGAATACCCTTTCATAATATCTCAAATGTTTAGGACTGCAAAATAAACAGGATTTACCAGTTGGTATGATAATTATAGATGAGCTTTTGCCTGCACCCCGACATTATTTTCATGACTCCTATGCTTTTACACGTCTCATCTTCAAAGATCTCTTCAAAATCCAATTTACTGATCAAACTTTTAGCTACAAGTGCTGAAGCTAAGATGGTGATTGGGGAAGTGACTGGAGGGAGAGAATGAAGGCCTACAGTAGTGGTTTCAATGTGAGGTCCACCAAGGGGTGGACTGATACTTTCTTACTCCACGGTATGAGAGGTAAATTTTAAGCACTTTCCTTGATGGTGGCCTGCAAGAGTCTCTACGAGGCTGCTCAGTAGACTACCTATAGACTCGGTTTTCCTGCATTCTCAGCACTGGCTACATTCAGGGCAACCCCCTGGCTACATTCAGGTCTGACCCCTGTTTGATGCACAAGGGCCATCAAACAGGGGTCAGACCATTATCTGAATATGCTTCTGATTCAGAACACTGACTCTTTGCCTGGAACAAATTTAACAAGCGACACATCTTTAGCTCACATTAAGTATGAACTTACTGCCTAGCTCTTCTCAAGAGCAACTAGGAATGGGTAGTAAATGCTTGCTTAATCAGCGACGCACATATCCCATAAATGAAAAAAAAAATTAAACACTTAGGAGGCCACTTAGTATCTGAGAAACAGGTGCTGTTTGTTCAAATTTCCAGGCATTTTGCATTGCTATTGTAAATCAAGTTTGCATATGATAGTCATAAGAATAAAATATGCTTCATTGTAGTGACAAGGCAGAATCCTACCAAAAAATGGCACGTTTTTTTCCAAAGAAACAGACCGGCTTTCTTGCCAGATCTGAAAAAACAGAGGGGCATGTTTCACATAGCCATTTTGAGGAGTGGGGCCTAAACACTCTGGTAAATCCCTCCTTCACCTATCAACGCCAACATCTCCCCCTACCCCTCCCCGATCATCACCAGCATCCCCCGGAGCCAGGAAACAGTGTCTGGGGGCAGTGCCAGAGCACTTCCTGGCCATGTACTTCTCACTCCTGGGCTATACTCACCTTTGTGCGCCTGAGGGATTCCCACAAAAGATTCCCATCTGATTGAACCTAGGTAAGAGAATTTAATAAAAGGGCAAGAGCTGGCAAGGAGGCTGGTTAATGACATTAAAATTTATTTACATGAATGTAAATCAGGTTCTTGTCCATTATCGCCGGCGAGATTAATGATTTCTGGGTTTCGCCGGATCTTGACTACCCACCACAGATGGCGAGTGCGGGCTCAAGATCACCCCCCCATATTACATTGTAAATCATTTGTTTGATTGACTTTCATGGTAAGAGTTGTGATTTGAAAACATGTATGTGTTTTCACCAATTTAAACTTCAACAGCCTGGAGTTTTTGACGTTGAATTCCTGTAGAGGTTTTCCCAAACTTCCTTTGTTGCTTTAGTTGAAGATCTGTGCAGGAAGCTTGGAGAAATGGCATTTAGACTGAAAGCAAAAGTTTGGCAGATGGAGTATAGCGTGGGAAAATGTGAACTTGCCCACTTTGGCAGGAAGAATAGAAAAACAGTATACTATTTAAATATAAAGAAATAGCAGAACTCTGAGGGACAGAGGAATCTGGGTGTCCTGGTACATAAATCAAAATTAGTGTGCAGGTACAGTAAGTGATTAGGACGGCAAATGGAATGTTGGTGTTTATTGCCAGGGGAATGAAATATAACAGTAGGTGCTTTTTACTGCAGCTTTACAGGGTCTTGGTTAGGCAACATATGTTTACTGCTTTGATCTCTGTATTTGAAAAAGAATATAATTGCATTATAAACAGTTCAGAGAAACGTCACTCAACTTAATACTGGGATGAAGAGCTAATCTTATGAAGAAAGGTTGAATAGGTTGGGCCTAAACCCATTGAAGCTTGGAAGAATGAGAGGTGATCTTTTCTTAACGTAAAGGATCCTGAGGGAAATTGATGGGTAGATACATAGAAGATATTTCCCCTTGTGGAGGAGACTAGAACTAGATGACACAATTTAAAAATAAAAGATCTTCCTTTTAAGATGGAAATGAGAAGAATCTTTTTCTCTCAGACAGTCATTAATCTGTAGAATTCTCTTCCCCCAAGAGCAACAAAAGCATGGGCCCTTGAATTTATTCAAGAAAGATTTTTGATCAGTAAGGGAATCTGGTGGCGGGAGAAGGGATGGATGCAGACTGAAAAATGGAGTTGAGATCACAACCAGATCAATGATATTCTTATCAAAGGACCAAATGGCCTACTCCTTCTCCTAAGGCTCATTTTATATGTTGCCATGTGACTATGATAGGAAATAGGGAGAAAACTTCAGAAATTCTGCCCTTTGCTTTGGTCATAACATCTCTCTACTTGCACATGAAGTCGCAGCTACTTCCAACCTCACTAAACAATTGGCTGGTGTTGAAATTTTCGATATTAATGCTTATCCTACATTACAAAGGTGACTACACTTCAAAATTAACGTTTTGGGCTGTAAAGCACTTTGTGATGCCTGAGCTGAAGAAAGATATTATATAAATGCAAATTAATTCCAGTGTGTGCTAGCGTAACAGACATTGGCCTCAAAGAGCATGTTGTCTAGTTACTGAACTTCAGGCATTGCTGGCTTCCATGTATGGGTTTTCTCACTGGGCCTTAAATCATCGCAGATTTTGTATTTATTCAAAGCAAGTTATGGTTGAGATACATAAAGGAATGTCTATTGTGAAGTTTGGCAAGTTGTTGAAGCTCCAAGATGAAATCTTACCATCAATAAACCTTATAAAAATTAGATGGCTGAAAGGAATGTTTCTGGCAATTTTTGCAATGTTTGAATTCATTTTTATTTAATTGCTGAACCCTGATAAAACAGACATTGGCTCAGATACTTTTGTAGGAGGGAATCATGAACATATGCTATACTTGGACTTGCCTGTGCCTCTTGGTGTGGCAAGTTGCTGAAAGTGTGAGCTCTCAATGTCACAGCGAGGGAAGCAAGGCATCGGAAACCCGAGGGCACAAAACTCTGCTTCTGCTGAACCAATCAGATTATAGGACTGTGAACTCAACGAGGCAAAGACTGAGAAAGAAGCATCAATTAAAATGAATAAATTCAACATCACATAGGCACAGAAAGAGAAACAAAAAGAGAAAAATAAATATTCAATTATGAGAGAAAGGAAATAAAGAGGGGCAGAAAGAAAAAGAACAGAGAAAAAAAACTTCTATTTGTAAACTAAAATCTCTAACAATTAAAACCTGGAGGACTGAGACCCCACATTTGCAATAGTTAATTTTCAGAACCAGAGATATTGGTTGGCACTAACTAACAATGAGTATCATTAATAGGGTACTTAAATTGGAATAAACAAGATTTATTTCCCTATAGTGAGTTTAGTTCATATGTATCACACAAATACAACAGCTTCACGCCTTTCCGTTTAGTTCAATGGTCATGCAGACAGCAAGCTGCCATATTTACAAAGCTAACAGAGGAGTGGTTCATCTCAGAGAATAACCTCTGGAATTCCAAGTATGTCACCTGCCTTAAGTAGTTGTACCTTCTGTGCATAAATAATGAGGAGCACCATTAGCTTCACCATATTTTGAATGCAGTATCTGAACTTGTAAATTGAAAGAACAAAATGTCCTTCTACTTTTAGAACAGTGATTGGCAAGACCATTTTTGAAATATTCCATGATTTTCCCATCCTGACACGCAACTTTTCTGTCGGATCGCCGGCCCTGTTCCGGGATTTGTGCATGCGCCGGGAATGCATGCGCATCTCCCAGAGCCGACGAACAGTCACAGGTCAGACCACGCTGGAAACCAGTGGGAAGGCAGGTAAGTAATTTGAATCTTTTTTTAATATGTTTAAATGTCTTTTGAATATAATTATCAGGAACTTCTCGGTCCCGATTGAATCTCCCATCCTGCCAGGAGTACTTCATTCCGGCAGGGTTTAGAGTAGCTCCCCATGTTCGGGGAACTAGCGGAAGACCCTGCTGGAATGAAGCGGGGGGCAATCGGAGCCAACTGGGGGGTTGGGCGGCAGCAGGGTGGTGCCCCCTGGGCATGGGCATCCTGGCAGTGCCAGCCTGTGCCCCCTAGCACTGCACAAGGGGCAATGTGCCCATGCCCAGGGGACATCTTGGCATTGCCCACCAGGCATTGGGCAGTGCCAAGGGGGTGGGGCCTATTGTGGGCGGGGCCTAGGGGTGATCGATGGGGGTGGAGTTCCTGCTGCCACTCTGCATGGCGATCGGTATGGGATTGAGGGAGGGCAGCGATTGGGGCAGGCTGGAGGGGGTGGTCTGCCGGACTGGGTAGGGGGCTGACCCCGGGAGAGGGTCAGCAGGGGCGGGGGGGGGGTTTGCTGAGGTGAGGGGGGTGAGGGAATCACCACTGCTGGGTGGAGTGGGCTGGACATCTGGGTACTCTGGGGCGGGGGGGTCAGGGCTGGCCCGGGAATGATCATGGATGCTGCGATCAGGTCGTGGGGGGGGGGGGGGGCTGGAGGGGCAGCAGTGCGGGGGTCCTGGGCTGGCCAGCGATCGAGCTGGCCATCAAACAGGGAGACTGACAGATCGGGACCATTGCGCATGCGCAGAGTTCCAGAACTGTAAGAATCTGGCGCGATTAGGCCCCGCCCCACTGGGTTTTTAATGAGATTCACAATTGGGACCTCTGCATTACACAGAGTGCGGAGATTCAAAGTTGAACTGACACCACATTCGGGATCTCGAACAGTTTTCCCAGAATCGCGACCATTGTCTGTATTTTTGAATATTCTGTACCATTTTATTAAGGCATCAGTTTTGGTTTTTGTACTGCCCTCCTCTTCAATGTCAAAGTTGTTTCTCACTGACTTCCTACCCGAGAGCCCTTACTGAGATTTTAGTGTCAGCATCAATGTAAGCAGGAGATGAAAATCAGGGTGCTGTGACATAGTTAGGACCCCAATGTCACTTGGTAGTCAACAACTGCTCAGGCAGGGATAAACTTCACACGACACAGAACATAGAGTCATAGAGGTTTACAGCATGGAAACAGGCCCTTTGGCCCAACTTGCCCATGCTGCCCTTTTATTTTTAAACCCCTAAACTAATCCCAATTGCCTGCATTTGGCCCATATCCCTCTATACCCATCTTACCCATGTAACTGTTTAAATGCTTTTTAAAGGACAAAATTGTACCCGCCTCTACTACTACCTCTGGCAGCTTGTTCCAGACACTCACCACCCTCTGTGTGAAAAAATTGCCCCTCTGGACACTTTTGTATCTTTCCCCTCTCACCTTAAACCTATGCCCGCTAGTTTTAGACTCCCCTACCTTTGGGAAAAGATATTGATTATCTAGCTGATCTATGCCCCTCATTATTTTATAGACCTCGATAAGATCACCCCTCAGCCTTGTACGGTCCAGAGAAAATAGTCCCAGTCTATCCAGCCTCTCCTTATAACTAAAACCATCAAGTCCCGGTAGCATCCTAATAAATCTTTTCTGTGCTCTTTCTAGTTTAATAATATCCTTTCTATAATAGGGTGACCAGAACTGCACTCAGTACCCCAAGTGTGGCCTCACCAATGTCTTGTACAACTTCAACAAAATGTCCCAACTCCTGTATTCAATGTTCTGACCAATGAAACCAAGCATGCTGAATGCCTTCTTCATCACTCTGTCCACCTGTGACTCCATTTTCAAGGAGCTATGAACATGTACCCCTAGATATCTTTGTTCTGTAACTCTCCCCAACGCCCTACCATTAACCATTAAGTCCTGCCCTGGTTCAATCTACCAAAATGCATCACCTCACATTTATCTAAATTAAACTCCATCTGCCATTCGTCAGCCCACTGGCCCAATTGATCAAGATCCCGTTGCAATCGGAGATAACTTTCTTCATTATCCACTATGCCACCAATCTTGGTGTCATCTACAAACTTACTAACCATGCCTCCTATATTCTCATCCAAATCGTTAATATAAATGACAAATAACAGTGGACCCAGCACTGATCCCTGAGGCACACCACTGGTCACAGGCCTCCAGTTTGAAAAACAACTCTCTACAACCACCCTCTGGCTTCTGTCAAGAAGCCAATTTTGTATCCATTTAGATACCTCACCTTGGATCCCATGAGATTTAACCTCATGCAACAACATACCACGCGGTACCTTGTCAAAGGCCTTGCTAAAGCCCATGCAGACAACATCAACTGCACTGCCCTCATTTATCTTCTTGGTTACCCCTTCAAAAAACTCAATCAAATTTGTGAGACATGATTTTCCACTCCAAAGCCATGCTGACTGTTCCTAATCAGTCCTTGCATCTCTAAATGCCTGTAGATCCTGTCTCTCAAAATACCTTCCAACAATTTACCCACCACAGATGTGAGGCTCACTGGCCTGTAGTTCCCAGGCTTTTCCCGGCAGCCCTTTTTAAACAAAGGCACAACATCTGTCACCCTCCAATCTTCAGGCACCTCACCCGTGACTATCGATGATTCAAATATCTCTGCTCGGGGACCCATAATTTCCTTCCTAGCCTCCCACAATGTCCTGGGATACACTTCATCAGGTCCCGGGGATTTATCTATCTTGATGCGCTTTAAGAACAGGAAACACTGAACCAGTGCTACTTCAAAGGATCACTGTGTGGTGAACCATAGATGGTTATCACTATGGGTACTTGTACATATGTTACTCTTGTTACTGTTGGGGTTAGGGTTGGGGTGTTCCACCTGTTGGCATTGTTCTGTGGTACACTCCAGTTGGCTCCGCCTTCCTATCGGAGTATAAAGGTCACTGCACTTCCTAGTGACCCTTTAGTCTGGGATTGTATTGTTAAGCAGTATGCTCTATTCTTGTTGCTAATAAAAGCCTTTATTTCCCGGGTACGATCCAGCCTCCCGAGTGAATTAATCGCGCATCAATTTTATTAGCAACCATTTTTGTTTTGAAAAAAAAACCATGGAGCAAATGTTAAAACCCGATCGGTTTACCTTAGATCCGCGTGCCGCTGGAGCGTCGAACATTTTCGACCATTGGTTGAAGTGTTTCCAGGATTATATCGACGCCTCAACAGCAGTCCAAAACGATGCCGACAGATTGCGGGTCCTCCACGCAAGGGTAAGCGACACTGTGTATGCAACAATCCGCGATTCCCAAGACTACAAAGAGGCCATTGAATTACTCAAGAAGCTGTACCATAAACCGCCAAACGAGATTCATGCTCGTCACCTACTAGCCACTCGACGGCGGCAGCCCGGCGAAACGACGGGACTGTACCTGCTAGCCAGAGCCTGCAATTGCAAGCCAGTGTCGGCTACTCAATACACTAACGATCTGATCCGAGATGCGTTCGTGGCGGGAATCGGTTCATCCTATATTCGCCTGTGGCTGCTAGAGCAGGGTAACTTGGACCTAGCTAAGACGGTGGAATAGGCTGATGCGATGGAAACGGCCTCCAGAAGTCTTGAAACTTACCCCACCGACCACATGGGAACATCGTGGCAAGTATAGCCACCGACTCAACTCTATCCAGCGGCTCCTAGGAACTGCGCGATCGTGCTTTCAACCTCGGACCTGACGGCTGCGGAAGCTCCAGGAGGCCCACGGTGCTATTTCTGTGGATTGGCGAAGCACCCTCGCCAGAGATGTCCGGCCAGGACGGTATTTTGCTCCGCCTGTGGGAAGAAAGGGCACTATGCAAAAGTGTGCCGAGCGAAGCCCCCTTCGAAGCCAAGCAGTGCTGCGTGTGACTCCCCAGGATCCGTCTCCTCGTCTCCAGCTTCGTCGATAACTTCAACCACGTGCGATTCACGGGCGCCGCCATTCCTGAGGACGACGACGCAAGACACGTGTGACCTGCGAGTGCCGCCACTTTCAACGCCATCGACCACGTGCGATCCATGGGCGCAGCCATTTTGGTCGACACCGGCCGCAGACGACCAGCAGGGGTCCTCATCATCGATCATCTCAGCTGCTGCACTCGGGATCCAACAGTGGCGTCAATCATCCTGGACCAGGCCAAGCCTCACAGGCTCGACAAGTCCATGATGGACATAGAGGTAAACGGACGCCTGATACATTGTCTGTTTGACAGCGGGAGCACGGAGAGATTCATTCATCCGGATTCCGTGAAACAGTGCGCTCTCCGAGTACAAACTGTCAGGCAGACAATATCTATGGCGTCGAGGTCCCGATCTGTTACGGTTCTTGGGAGCTGCATGGTAACTCTAACGGTGCAGGGCACAGTTTGAGAACTTCAGGCTCCTCGTGTTACCGCACCTTTGCGCTCCGGTACTCCTGGGACTAGACTTTATGGTCCACCTGAGGAGTGTGACCCTGCAGTACGATGGGCCACTCCCTCCACTTTCAGTGGGAGAACAGCAGCCTCCAAACTGCCCAGCGCGCTCCACATGCAGTCTCTCGACACTCAAAATTACCCCGCCTTCTTTATTTGAAAATCTCGTGCCAGGCTGCAAGCCCATCACAACTAAGAGCAGGCGTTACAGCGCTGAGGATTGGATCTTTATTCGATCTGAGGTTCAGCGGCTCCTCAGGGAAGGGATCATTCAACCTAGCACTAGCCCATGGAGAGCACAAGTCGTGGTGGTAAAAAATGGAAACAAGCCCCGGATGGTCATAGACTATAGTCAGACCATTAATAGGTTCACGCAGCTGGACGCGTACCCTCTCCCGCACATATCTGACATGGTCAACCAGATTGCGCAGTACCGGGTGTTCTCCACCATCGACTTGAAGTCAGCCTACCACCAGCTCCCCATTCACCCAGAGGACCGAAAATACACGGCCTTTGAGGCGGATGGCCGTCTCTACCACTTCTTAAGGGTCCCTTTTGGCGTCACTAATGGGGTCTCGGTCTTCCAGCGTGAAATGGACCGAATAGTGGACCAAAACGGGCTACGGGCTACCTTCCCGTACCTGGACAATGTCACTATCTGCGGCCATGACCAGCAGGACCACGACGCCAACCTCCTGACGTTTTTACGCACTGCGTCTCACCTGAATCTGACCTATAACAGGGAGAAGTGTGTATTCAGCAAGCACCGCCTAGCAATCCTCGGATACGTGGTGGAAAACGGGGTCCTTGGCCCCGATCCAGACTGTATGCGTCCCCTCCTTGAACTTCCCCTACCCACTAGCATCAAAGCACTGAGAAGATGCTTAGGCTTCTTCTCGTACTATGCACAGTGGGTTCCCAATTATGCGGACAAAGCCCGTCCGCTCATAAAATCTACCTCTTTTCCCCTGGCAGCAGAGGCTCGTTTAGCCTTTGAAGGGATAAAAGCTGACATCGCGAAAGCCACGATGCACGCTGTCGATGAGTCCATCCCCTTCCAGGTGGAGAGTGATGCATCTGATTTCGCCTTGGCTGCCACACTTAACCAGGCGGGCAGGCCCATTGCCTTTTTCACTCGCATCCTCCAAGGCCCTGAAATTCGGCACTCCGCTGTGGAAAAAGACGCTCAGGCCATCGTGGAGGCCGTACGACATTGGCGCCATTATTTGACTGGAAAACGATTTACCCTGCTCACGGACCAGCGGTCCGTGGCATTCATGTTCAACAACACGTTAAGGGGAAAAATTAAAAATGATAAAATCTTGAGGTGGAGAATCGAACTCTCCACCTACAACTATGATATCATGTACCGTCCGGGGAAGCTCAATGAGCCCTCAGATGCCCTGTCGCATGGAACATGTGTCAGTGTGCAGGAGGACCGGCTACAGGCCCTCCACAATGATCTCTGCCATCCGGGGATCACTCGGCTCTTCCATTTTGTAAAGGCCCGGAATCTGCCCTACTCCATAGAGGATGTCAGGTCGATAACTCGAAGCTGCCAGGTATGTGCTGAATGCAAGCCGCACTTCTACCGACCTGACAGGGCACACCTCATTAAGGCCACTCGCCCTTTTAAATGACTGAGTGTTGATTTCAAGGGCCCCCTTCCTTCGACAGATCGGAATGTGTATTTCCTCAACGTGGTTGACGAGTACTCCCGATTCCCTTTTGCCATTCCCTGTTCTGACATGTCCACTGCCACGGTCATCAAAGCCCTGCGGAGTCTTTTTACCCTGTTCGGCTACCCCAGTTATATCCACAGTGATAGGGGTTCGCCGTTTATGAGCGACGACTTGAGGCAATACCTGCTCTCTAAAGGAATTGCCTCAAGTAGGACTACGAGTTACAACCCCAGGGGTAACGGGCAGGTCGAAAGAGAAAACGCTACAGTCTGGAAGGCTGTCTTACTGGCGTTGAGGTCTAGGGGTCTTCCAGTCTCCCGTTGGCAAGAGGTACTTTCTGATGCACTCCATTCAATCCGGTCCCTCCTGTGTACGGCAACCAACGCTACCCCACATGAGCGGATGTTTACCTTCCCTAGGAAGTCTTCCTCTGGGACCTCACTGCTGTCTTGGTTGATGTACTCAGGACCTGTCCTCCTGCGGCGGCATGTTAGGACCCGCAAGTCCGACCCTTTGGTTGAACAGGTCCATCTCCTCCACGCCAACCCTCAATATGCCTATGTAGCATATCCTGACGGGTGAGAGGACACGGTCTCTATCCGAGATCTGACGCCTGCAGGGGACCTGGAAACCCCCGTCACTCCCACACCCCTGGTTAGGGTTCCTTTGCCCATTCTCTCCCCTCCTGACACGGCGCGGGCAGTATCGGGACCTCCACTTAATCCTCTTACTCCCGTGTACAGTTTGCCTGAGTCCAGGAGATTGTCGCCACCTCGAGGCTTGCCTGAGTCCAGGAGATTGTTGCCACCTTGAGGTCCACCCGTCCGTGAGGAACTGGAGGAGTCACTGGACACCACCTTGGAGAGAGGGACACCACGGTCACCAGAACCGGCGCTACCGCCAGTGCTGCGGAGGTCGCAGAGATGGTGCGGACCTCCGATACGACTGAACTTGTGAATATATGGACAGTTCGTACTGTTTTTTTGCCCCACCGGCCTTTGTTTTTAAAGGAGGGGTGAATGTGGTGAACCATAGATGGTTACCACTATGGGTACTGAACCATAGATGGTTATCACTATGGGTACTTGTACATATGTTACTCTTGTTACTGTTGGGGTTAGGGTTGGGGTGTTCCACCTGTTGGCATTGTTCTGTGGTACACTCCGGTTGGCTCCGCCTTCCTATAGGAGTATAAAAGTCACTGCACTTCCTAGTGACGCTTTAGTCTGGGATTGTATTGTTAAGCAGTATCCTCTATTCTTGTTGCTAATAAAAGCCTTTATTTCCCGGGTACGATCCAGCCTCCCGAGTCAATTAATCGCGCAGCACACTGGAAAGAGGTTGGGCAAGAATTATTTATTTGTTTTTTTTTCCTTTAGAATAACCTTCATTGCTTTCCATCCTCCTTCATGTTAATCCTTCATGCCTTCATTAGTGCTCCTGTCAAAAATCTTCTTTGCTCCCCACCAGCCCAGTCCTGCCCTGTAACCTATTGCTGCAAGTCCATGCTCTGTAGTTGTTCCACCAGGGGCAAAATTCTTTTACAGACCGGTTTCCAGGTGGGCTGGGGGTTTGGAGCCATGAAATTCCCTGGCTGGCCTTTTCACCAGCCTTCTGCCTGCCCGCAATTTTCTGGGGGCTGGGCAATGCATATTGAAGCCTTTAAGTGGACAGTTAATGAGTTCTTAAGGGTTGTTTGCCATCCAGCCTCATGGGAAGAGTTCAAGAGCATGTGGAAGCCTAGCAAGTCATCCTGCTCAAGAGGAAGCGGGATGGCACCTTGCTTAATAGCTCCCTTTCCACTGGTGCATCACTCTCCCCTCTATCTGCCTTGCTCACCACAAGGTCTGCCTCTCAAAGTTGGTTCTTTTTCTGTTGACCTCTCCACCATGACCCCACTCACCTCTCACATGCCCCCAGGCCTCACCTCCACTCCCCACTGTGATATCGCCACACTTACTTGATCCTGGATTCCCAGATTTAAAATCTGGGGATTGCTTGTAGTGCCAGTCCTGACCACTGATGCTATTAGGATTACAGAGCTGCTGGTTAATCTGATTGACCTGAAACGCTCATGCGGACTTCGTACCAAGTAAGAGCAGAAGTCCAGTCTCCAACCAGTTAATACTCCTTGGAGCTTTAAATAGATGTAGGGCAGCCACTGTTGGCAGGATTTGCATTCCCGGTCGATTCTTTGGGTGGCGCTGTGGGAAGCTCTGCCATCCAAAACATCTTGCCCCTGATTTCCTATTCCCAAAATGGTAGCTGCCTTCGCATCTAAAATTGGTGGGCAGCTTATCTATTAAAGTTAAATGATGATGCAACATCAAATTGGCTTGGGCTTTTGACTTCGATTGATCCAACTACAGATCGGGCAAGGTGGAAGCCGGGTGTACGTCATCGAAACATAGAAAATAGAAGCAGGAGTAGATCATTTGGCCCTTTGAGCCTGCTCTGCCATTCATTCTGATCATGGCTGATCATCAAATTCAATATCCTGAACCCGCCTTCCCCCTATATCCCTTTAGCCCCTGTGGTGGACCTCAGTTGTGTCTTTGTCCTATATGGACCACCGTTGTGTGTGCTTGTCATACCTGGACACATCCCCTTCCAGTTTGGGTCCTCCCCTCAGCACCTAGTATAAGGGTGGCTGTCTCCTCCCCCTTGTTCAGTCCAGGTCGGTTATTTGTTGGGACCTGCTCCTGATTCTGTTGTGAGTTAAAGCCTACACTTATATTGGCATATCGGTAGTCTTTCGCCTTATTGATAGCGCATCAGCCCCAAGAGCTATATCTAATTTCTTCTTGAAATCAGACAATGTTTTGGCCTCAACTACATTCTGTAGTAGTGAAATCCACACATTCCCTCTGGTGAAGAAATTTCTCCTCACCTCAGTCCGAAAAGGTTTACCCCTTTTCCTCAAACTATGACCCCTGTGGTGGGAGTTAAATGACCCGATGCCTTGCTTCTGAAGCAGTGGGGAATTTTCAAGCTCACACCTGCCCACTCACCCAAAATGTTTCTCCTGATGTTGCCTTAAAATAATGCAAGTAATAACTGAAGTATGTAATATTTTAAATGATTAACTAAAAATTAATTAGTAGCTCTGTTAAGAATAGGACTAATTTTTTTTACAGTTCAACAAACTGGAAACTCAGGAAGGGGAGATTTTGTTCATTTAAAGTCATATTGTGTTTGAACATTTAAATATCTTCCCCAGCAACAAAAAAGATCAAATCTTACATTGAGTTTGGAAGGTCGGCTTTTCCATATTGTATTATAAATCTGCAATAAAGCTTGAGAGGACCTGTGTAATTCATTACTTTCCATTGAACCCTCAAGGGACATTGTAACATGATTGGCTGAATTTCATGGGCCACCTGCAGGTAGGAAAACAGGCAGGGGAACCATAACTTAGGGCACTATGCCAATGGGGGCATGCCCATCAATGGTCCACCGGTCTGTGCCTCCACCCTCACTCCAATTACATGGTAAGTGGAGGAGGATAAGTGTGGATTGCTCACCCATGGCCCAATTGAGACCCTTAAACGGGTAATCAATACCCTGTTAAAGGGCCTCATCCTACTTCTGCTCTGATTTGATGGGCAGCAGGAGAGGCTTGCTTCCAATGTGTAACCCAGCAGGATTACACCAGACTGCTAGTCAGTGAAAGCAGGGGTGCCTCCATCCCTGTAACAATCGGAGAGCCCCCCTCCCTGCCCAGCTTTGGTTCCCCATGGCCACACTTACCCCTTCCCCTGTCCAATATGCCCACGCATGGCTCTGCCAACCCAACCAGATCCTGGATTTAACTGGGTTTGGGAAGATCCCAACTTTCTTTCCTCTTCCTCCCACCCTACTGCAGTATTAGCAGTGGTCACCAGTCCCGGTGTGGTGCTGAACTGCTGGCCTCAGATTGACTGGTAGCTCTCTGAGCTGGGACCTCCTGCTGAAGGTATCCTGACTCGTACTCATTAAAGGGCAAATAAATGAAGGCTGTGTTTGCTGCCAACGCAGTGCATGCGCACTTGTACTGACGTGACGTCATTGTGAGCGACACATCCCATTTGCTAGTGGTGTCCATGTATACCAAGCTCCTGATTTCACTGGTTTTGTATTTATTGTACCTACAGCTATTCGAATTCAAGTTGCCTAATTTTCATTCAGAATTTCAAACCCTTTCTAAAAAATTTAATTTTCATCTGATTCCTTCCATCAATGCAGTAAAAGCTGCCCTCTCATGCATCAGAAGAGGCTGACAAATAAAAAGCAAACTAAGACAGAATGTGGGGGTATTTTTCCTCGCAAACATCAAAATGCCTAATTTTCTTTCTTATTAAATGTGATAATACATTACACTGATCTCAGTGTGCTACATAAGCAATTGCTTTGAGAGTTTCCTTTTCTTCAAGTGTTTGAAAGAAAAATAAGGCATAATATTTATGGTGACTTGAGAGCTGGACTTGTATCTAAGCATATGTAGCAAAGTACAACTTTAATCAAAATGGTCCAACTTCTACATATACTCACTGAGAAAGAGCACTAAATGTTAATGATTAATTACACACAGTAATAAATCAAAAGCATACACTGCGGCGCAGCATCATTGGTTTTCTGTGTGTGTGCAGACTACTGCACATGTGCGGACGTGTCTAGGTGGCCATCTTTGTGGTCAACTTGCGTTGACAGAGACACAGTGAAAATGAAAACAGGGTAAGCTCATTGCTGAAATTTACCCCTGCCCTCAATGTTTAACCCAGCCCTGTGTTTCCATGGAGTTATTTTGTGTAGCCAAGAAATACACTAAAAACCCTTCACATTTTCAAAGTTCCATTTGCATACTCCTTTGAAAGTACAATAATCAAATTAACAAATTATATTCTTTTAAATAAAACAAAGTATCAAATTAACTAAGGAAACACCTATTAAACGGGCACGGTAACTAAAACAATAATATCGAAGGAAACGTAAATTGAAGTGACTATTTATGTTCGCTCATGGGATGTGGGTGTCACTGGCTAGGCCAGATTTGTTGCCCATCCCTCATTATCCTTGAGAAGGTGGTGGTGTACTGCCTCCTTGGACCACTGCAGTCTCTGTGGTATAGGTACAGCCAAAACGCTATTAGAGAGGGATTTTGACCCAGAGTGAGGAAGTGGAGGGTGTGCAGCTGCAGCCCATGCAGGAAACCCTCTGTGCAGAATGGAATGCAACTGAGGGAATTTTCACCAAACAGTTCAGACTGTGGGACTGAGGTTTCCAAGGGAGTTTTCGGGAGTTGAGGTCAATGGGACATTCTGTCTGAATGAGAGTCAGTACAAATGGGAGTCCACTGCTCTGACACCTTGAGGGCAGTTGGGGCTGAGAACCATGCTTTTAAGGCTCTGGGATGCCATAGAATGTTGCTGTGGGCAACAGGACAGTAGCAGGGGAGTCATTTTTTTACCTCGAGCTCAAATGGCAGGAAGGAAAGTGGGGATCGCTCTTTGGTGGCTGCCCTTTGCTGATAACAGGGAAGTCCCCCCCCCCCCTTGGGGTTAAACATCTTCATTCCTATCCATGCCCTCCCTAAAATTGATGTCCTCCCTCCCTCCACCATTGCCTATCTATTGACCTGCTCCTGGAATCCAAGGCCTTGGGGTCCTTTCTTCTCCAGCACTCTCGGCAGCAGCTATTGATGTCTTCTTGGCACTGCCAAGACCGATGGATCTGCCAGCCAATCGGATTGACCAGCAACTCCAGAGGGTGGGACCTCAGTCCCATTGAGAGACAGAATTCCCACTCAGCCCTGGTTAGTCCTCTCCACAGTGCTTTATGGCTGCATGGTGGGTCAGCCTGGAGCATGTCACTTCCACCCTCTACCCCTCTCCCATATTATTCAGCCCAATCTCCATGATCACTAGTTACATATCTCTGAATCAAGTCCACAAAATATTTTTATGTAATTAGTCATCTGATCCAATCAATCTTTCCTTTAAAATTCCATTTAGGCTTTGTCAAAGGCAGATCGTGCCTTACGAGCCTGGTGGAGTTCTTCGAAAATGTGACTAAACACATTGACGAAGGGAAAGCGGTACATGCGGTTTATATGGATTTTAGCAAGGCGTTCAATAAGGTCCCCCATGCAAGGCTTCTCGAAAAAGTGAGAGGGCATGGGATCCAAGGGGCTGCTGCCCTGTGGATCCAGAACTGGCTTGCCCAAAGGAGGCAGAGAGTGTGTATAGGTGGGTCTTTTTCTAATTGGAGGTCGGTCACCAGTGGTGTGCCCCAGGGATCTGTTCTGGGACCCTTGCTGTTTGTCATTTTCATAAATGACCTGGATGAGGAAGTGGAGGGATGGGTTGGTAAGTTTGCCGACGACACGAAGGTTGGTGGGGTTGTGGATAGTCTGGAGGGATGTCAGAAGTTACAGAGGGACATAGATAGGATGCAAGACTGGGCAGAGAAGTGGCAGATGGACTTCAACCCAGATAAATGTATAGTGGTCCATTTTGGCAGGTCGAATGGGATGAAGGAGTACAACATAAAGGGAAAGACTCTTAGTACGGTAGAGGATCAGAAGGACTTTGGGGTCCGGATCTATAGGACTCTAAAATCGGCCCCGCAGGTGGAGGAGGTGGTTAAGAAGGCGTATGGTGTGCTGGCCTTTATCAATCGAGGGATTGAGTTTAGGAGTCCGGGGATAATGATGCAGCTATATAAGACCCTCGTCAGACCCCACTTGGAGTACTGTGCTCAGTTCTGGTCGCCTCATTACAGGAAGGATGTGGAAAAGATTGAAAGGGTGCAGAGGAGATTTACAAGGATGTTGCCTGGATTGAGTGGCATGCCTTATGAGGATAGGCTGAGGGAGCTCGGTCTTTTCTCCTTGGAGAGACGTAGGATGAGAGGAGACCTAATAGAGGTATATAAGATGTTGAGAGGCATAGATCGGGTGGACTCTCAGAGGCTTTTTCCCAGGGTGGAAATGGCTGCTACGAGAGGACACAGGTTTAAGGTGCTGGGGGGTAGGTACAGGGGAAATGTTGGGGGGAAGTTTTTCACACAGAGGGTGGTGGGCGAGTGGAATCGGCTGCCGTCAGTGGTGGTGGAGGCAAACTCAATAGGGTCTTTTAAGAGACTCCTGGATGAGCACATGGGACTTAACAGGATGGAGGGTTATAGGTAAGCCTAAAAGGTAGGGATATGTTTGGCACAACTTGTGGGGCCAAAGGGCCTGTTTTGTGCTGTAGTTTTCTATGTTTCTATGTTTCTATGTCATGAATGTGCCGGCATGTTAAAAGCCTCCAGCATTTCAAAAGGTATTTCACAGGATGTGAGTCTCAATAACGGGATTAGCAGTTGTAGACTGACCAGAAGAATACACCCTCCTGCTAATAGGAAACACTTTGGGTCGACGGTTGCACCATCCAGGGAAGGCAAACGAATGTTAATATTTTAGAACTACAGAAGCTGAGAGGACAGACAGCAAATACGCAGGGAAAATAATAGTATAATTGGCAACCTTTTCGTGGAAACAGGAAGGTGGTTTCTATCTAGCAGCCTGTAAAACAGATTGTACCTCGCAGCCTGTGAGGCAGTTCCTTTCAAGCAACCTGAAAGCTGGTTCTAGCTGGCAGAAGTAAGAGTGTAGAAACCTTCGAGTAGGCAGCTAAAACCATATCTTCACTGAACCAAGAAGAGATCTTCCCCAGCAAAACTATTTAATTGTATACCATGAATATTGAAGAGATATACTGAATGAGTTCAGATCTTGTAAATGTACTTTGAATTTAAAAAAAGATCATTTTTACTTAAACTGTGGATGTGTTTAGTAGTTCTAATACTTAACTGTCTTAGATCATTTTGTCCTCTTGTGTTTATGCGCCTTTACTGTATTGTAATAAATAGTCTTCAATAAATGTTATACTATGACTGGGCTGGTTACTGTTCTCACTGGGTCTCGCACATGGCTACTCACACCATTCCTGTAAACAAAAACTATTCACCACCATGAACCGATGTTCCAGGTTGGGACACCCTCACAGATGACATTAGCTGGAATTATGACAGTTTGCTAATGCTATATCACGTGCTGTGATGTCAATATAGGTCTCTTTGTGACAGATATATTCCTTGCCGGTTCCCAGGACACTTCAAATGGCCTGTATTACTTTTCTTTCTAGCCATGCAGACATCTGGTCTTTGCTCGGTGCCTCCTTATGGCAGCATGACATAGATACATAGAGGGAATCATGTATGTACCTAGCAATACATACCACATGGACTGTAGTGATTCACAAGTTTCTCATGGGCAATTATGGATAGGTAACAAATGCTGGCATAACCAGCAACACTTACATCCTAAGAACAAATAAAAAGTAATGAATTATTTGCTTTTGTGCATTACTATAGTGTCTTTGAGGTTCTAGTGTCCCAACATAGTGTTTACCCTACAGCATTACTGCCAGAAATCTACTGAATTTCAGTGCGGAGATTGTAGATAGCCTCACAGCATGATCCTGTGTAGCTCTTGGGCTTGGGGGCCCAGTTTAGACTCCACCATTGAGCACGGGTGGCAGCAGTCTGAACTGGCTAGCTGAAAGGCAACAGCAGGAGCAGTGGCAGTGATGGGAGCACTAATGCTGTCATCCTGTGCGAGTACAGCAGGTTCATGTTTCACGGAGCCATAGGCACTCCCCAGGGATAGAGCCTCTGCAATCCTATTAATCCAGGGGGGCAGATCGCTGAACTGTCATGAGAGCCTGTATACATTCATTGGGCACTGATATCCAGAGCCAGTATGGTAGCAGTTTCAGCCTGCATAGCAGCAAGTATGGATCTTATGATGTCTGTCTGAGTATCCGCTGCAGCACTGATGGGTTGAGTGGCTTCTGCCTGTGCTGCAGTTGAGACCTCCTCCCACCAGATGCTGTGTCATGGGCAGGTCCACAAGTGCTGTCATAGAGTTCACCACCACTTCCACTCTGAAAGGATAGACTTTACCTCTGCACAATGCCCCGTGCCACACTGAAGCTGGGCTCCTCCATACTCTTTGACAGTGACAGGAGAATTAATATCTGGCATGTCAGTGCACCAAGCACTTTCATGTGCATTCCCATCAGTGTTCTCCAGTATGTTGACCCATCAAAGTGCTTGTCTGAGTCTCCTGTAGCAGAACTTGTCTGTGATCTCACCCTCCAGAGAACTGCCAAACAAACTGTCTCCTGCCACCTGATCTGCCTGCAGCACATCTGCGCCCAGTGACTCGCAATGTGCTGATCTCAACTCCATACTACCCTAAGGTATGTGCAGTGCCACTGTCTAAGTTGGTGGCTGAATGTGAGAGTGAGTGATGGTAGTTTATTCTCAGAGCTGTGTTCTCCTTCTGGATCTTCATTCTCAGGTACCACTGGCTGGCCAGGTGGCCACTGATTAATAAGGGGATCAAAGGTTACGGGGAAAAGACAGGAGAACGGGGATGAGAAAAATATCAGCCATGGTTGAATAATGGAGCAGACTCGATGGGCCGAGTGGCCTAATTCTGCTCCTATGTCTTATGGTCTTATGGCAGGTCTTGGGTGTCTGAAAGCAGAAATGCAGAAAGGTAGAGTAGTGGTGAGGGAAGCAGGGGTATGGAGTGGATAGCAAGAGGTCCGTAGTTTTATTGTCTGCAGCTTCAACATCATACCAGATAACAGATGAAGGTGCGATGGGTTTCAAGTAGGGCCATAATGCATAAATAAAACTGAATGGCCTCAATAACACTGAATACAATGGTTTCTGTGGTACCCAGTCTCATGTTGTGAAGCATTATCTCTTCCAGTGGGCCCAGGTGGTGCAAGTGTACCTTTGAGGTACCTGTCCCTTGCTGCTTCTATACCACTCCCAGTGGCTGGGTGGTTTGGGAGAAAATTTGTCCTGCAAGAGATAGGAAACAATATCAATGTGCTGCAATGTGTTTGGGTGATGTGCCTGCCTTGGCTGAATAGCTGGAGTTATATGGAGACAGTGAGAGGTGGATGTAAGGCAGGCATCACTGGAAGGAGTTTGAGGGTGAGTTGGAATATCTGAAAGTTACATTTGAGTATTGACTGCTCGGGACTGCTGCTGGGTGAGTGATGGGCGTGTGGTACAGTGAGCAATATGAGAGGTTGGTGGGAGCAGTATGAGTGGTTGGTGGTGTAATGGGTAGGAGATGTTGCATGAAAAGATATTCAGTGGCCTTGACCACCTGTGTAAGTTCCTTAACTTCATACAACACTGCTGCTACGTCGTCAGATGAAACTCTGTGAATTGATATCCCTTGCCACCTGTTTCCATTTCCTTTAGAAGGTGTTTCCTCAGGCTCTCCTATCACCTCCATGGAAAGCTCCTCCTCTCCATCTCTAAAGTAAGGCCTCCTGTGTCACATTTGAGTGTCTGGGAGTCATCTCTCTTCGCTGTTGCTCCATGTGGTGTCCTTTATAGCCACTGACACTATAAGCAGTGAGCGATAGTTTCCGTATAAAGTGTACAGCTTCTCTTTAAGATGAGCGGGTTAGGTGGATTGGCCATGCTAAAATTGCCCCTTAATGTCAGGGGGACTAACTAGGGTAAACGCATGGGAATATGGGGATAGGGCCTGGGTGGGATTGTGGTCGGTGCAGACTTGATGGGCCGAATGGCTTCCTTCTGCACTGAAGGATTCTATGATTCTGTGATAAGGATTGGCTGCCTTTAAGACGTGCAGGTTAGATGGAACATGTGCTGGCTGATGCGCGATTAATTCACACGGGAGGCTAGAACATACCCGGGAATAAAGGCTTTTATTCACGACAAAATAGGAGCACACTACTCAACAATATTATCCCAGACTAAAAACTACTAGGAAGTAGCAGTGACCTTTATACTCCTGTAAGAAGGCGGAGCCGAACAGAGTGTACCACATAAACAGTAATAACAGGTGGAACACCCAAACCCTAACCCCAACAGTAACAAGAGTAACATATGTACAATTACCCATAGTGGTAACCATGTATGGTTCACCACACTGGCCACCCATGTTGCTGGGTCCCCTATTGAGTGCTCAGCCAGCCAGAAGTGTGGGTCACACGCAATTGATCATTAGAATCATTCAATGATGAGGCACACAATGGGACTGGGTGCAGGCTGATTGTGAATTGCAACCCTCATGACTAAAAACAGGGGCAAAGCAATTTTTAGCCTTTTGTAGTTAACATTTTTTGAGCTTCCACTCTATGGATACTAACATAATGGCTATCAGGCATGCCTATACAGTTATATCATCTGTTCTCCAGCAATAGTATGTTTTTCTGGGATCAGGAAGAATGGAATTTTTAAATTACTGCTCAGTGTTGTCAGTGTGAGTCACTGGAAGTCTGTCCAAAATAACTACAAAAGCATGTTAACCATATGCAGTCTCTACACAGGCATTCGCACTGTAGAGCCAACTGAATGAATTGTGCAGAGAATATGACAGGTTATCAGAATAGATTTTGTCTTAACATCTGAGTCTACACTGTAAGGATTATGGCTAAACTACACAAGGGCTTCCGTCTGATGAATTTGTCTTCAGGCAATGGGCTTTTTTCTCACTCCTGAGACAGATTCCTCGTCAGCCCTAATGCTTGTCTGCTTTCCATCAATGCTGTCTGGTTCATTTTCCTGTAGAAATGCATGCCATAAAAATAGTAACTATCTGGAACAGTCTCACAAAAGATAATTTAATTCAGTTTCACTGTGAACGGAAGATAGCTCTCTCAGCCAGTGACGAATGGAGACCAAAGCTACTTAATAAGTCCATACAGACACACAAAGACATACATAGAAATACAGATATTTTTGGTATTAGTAATAGAAGAAACCACAAAAGGCTTGTATGGTTTACAGAGGTCATAGAGTCATAGAGGTTTACAGCATGGAAACAGGCCCTTTGGCCCAACTTGCCCACACTGCCCAGTTTTTATCATTAAGCTAGTCCAATTCCCCGCATTTGGCCCATATCCCTCTATACCCATCAGATCCATGTAACGGTCTAAATGCTTTTTAAAAGACAAAATTGTACCTGCCTCTGGCAGCTCATTCCAGACACTCACCACCCCGAGTGAAAAAATTGCCCCTCTGGACCCTTTTGTATCTCTCCCCTCTGAGCTTAAACCTATGCTCTCTAGTTTTAGATTCTCCTACCTTTGGGAAAATATATTGACTATCTAGCTGATCTGTGCCCCTCATTATTTTATAGACCTCTATAAGATCACCCCAAGCCTCCTATGCTCTAGGGAAAAAAGTCCCAGTCTATCCAGCCTCTCCTTATAACTCAAGGTAGCTCCTTAGTAAATCTTTTCTGCACTCTTTCTAGTTTAATAAGATCCTTTCTATATAGGGTGACCAGAACTGTACACTGTGGCCTTACTAATGTCTTGTACAACTTCAACAAGACGTCCCAACTCTTGTATTCAATGTTCTGAGCAATGAAACCAAGCATGCCGAATGCCTTCTTCATCACCCTATCCACCTGTGACTTCCAAGGAGCTATGAACCTGTGCCCCTTGACCTCTTTGTTCTAACTCTCCCCAGTGCCCTACCATTAACTGAGTAGGTCCTGCCCCGATTCGATCTACCAAAATGCATCACCTCACATTTATCTAAATTAAACTCCATCTGCCACTCATCGGCCCACTGGCCCAATTGATCAAGATTCCGTTGCAATCCTAGATAACCTTCTTCACTGTCCATTATGCCACCAATCTTGGTGTCATCTGCAAACTTAATAACCATTCCTCCTAAATTCTCATCCAAATCATTTATATAAATGACAAGTAACAGTGGACCCCGCACCAATCCCTGAGGCACATGGCTGGTCACAGGCCTCCAGTTTGAAACACAGCCCTCTACAACCACCATCTGTCATTTGTCATCAAGCCAATTTTGTATCCAATTGGCTACCTCGCCCTGGATCCCATGAGATTTAAAACTTATGCAACAACCTACTATGCGGTACTTTGTCAAAGGTCTTGCTAAAGTCCATGTGGACAATATCAACTGCACTGCCCTCATCTGCCTTCTTGATAACCCCTTCAAAAAACTCAACCAAAGTCGTAAGATATGGTTTTCCACTCACAAAGCCATGCTGACTGTCCCTAATCAGTCTTTGTCTTTCTAAATGCCTGCAGATCCTGTTGCTTAGAAGACTTTCTGACAACTTACCCACTACAGACGTTAGGCTCACTGGCTTGTAGTCCCCAGGCTTTTCCCTGCAGCCCTTCTTAAACAAAGGTACAACATTTGCCACCCTCCAATCTTCAGGCACCTCACCTGTGGCTATCAATGATTCAAATATCTCTGCTCAGGGACCTGAAATTTCCTCTTTAGCCTCCCACAACATCGTACCAAAGCAATCTCACATCCCCTTTTTTGCCCTCCTGATTTTTCTCTTAACTTTACTCCGACAACCTCTATACTCTTCAAGGGATCCAAGGGATGACAGCTGCCTATGCATGTCATGTGCCTCCCATCGTCTTCTTGACCAGGGCCTCAATATCCCGAGTCATCCAGGGTTCCCTACTACCACCAGCCTTGCCCTACACTCTAAAAGGAATGAGCTTAGCCTGAACCCTGGTTAAAATACTTTTGAAAGCCTCCCACTTACCAGACATCCCTTTGCCTACCAACAGACTCTCCCAATCAAAGGTTCCTGTCTAATACCATCAAAATTGGCCTTGCCCCAATTTAGAATTTTAACTTTTGGGCCAGACCTATCATTCTCCATGGCAATCCTAAAACTAATAGAATTATGGTCACTGGTCCCAAAGTGATCCCTCACTAACATTTCTGTCACCTGCCCTTCCTTATTTCCCAAGAGGAGGTCAAGTTTTGCCCCCTCTCTAGTCGGGCCATCCACATACTGAATGAAAAATTCCTCCTGAATACACTCAACAAATTTCTCCCCATTCAAGCCCCAAATACTATGGCTGTCCCAGTCAATGTTGGGAAAGTTAAAGTCTCCTAATATTACCACCCTATATTTCTTGGAGCTATCTGTAATCTCCTTTCAATTTCCCACTGACCATTTGGGGACCTATATTACAATCCTATCAAAGTGATCTCTCTCTTATTTCTCAGTTCTACCCATATAGACTCCTTGTATATATCCCCACTCAGTACTGCCGTGATGTTCTCCCTAATCAAAAATGCAACTCCTCCACCTCTCTTACCTCCTGTTTTATCTTTCCCATAGCATCTGACCCTGGAACATTGAGCTGCCAGTCCTGTCCTTCCCTTAGCCATGTTTCAGTAATTGCTATAATATCCCAGTCCCATGGACCCATCCATGCCCTGAGTTCATCTGCCTTGCCCGTCAGGCCTCTTGCATTGAAATAAATGCAATTTAATCTAGACTTCCCTTGCTCTCTGCCCTGCTTTCTGTAGATCAAGCTTCCAGATTAGGTGTCCTGGTGGGGATCTATCCTCCAGCCTCAGAGTGTTCATGGAGATACATCTTCATTTTCAGGAGGTCTACCTTCTTTCTTCAATAGTGCGTCAGTGATGTTGACCACCTTTTCAAAATGGTGCCTGAAAAGGACAGCGGACTATGCACCATTAGGCCTGCATCTGGTTGCATAATTAATGAGGTCAGGGCCAGAAAATTTGCCTCTGCAGCGGGAAGCATTCCATGCCACAGAACGTAAGTTACAAAATAGATAAATTCTGCCCATTGTCTAAGTTTCCTATTTACCTTTGACATTCTTGACCTGGACTCTTCCTTTATCCTCATATCCTGTACCCAACGGAATAAGTTTCCGAGATCCAAATTCTCCAAACCCATGAAATCTCTGTGATCTTGAACAAGTTACCCACCCCTCATTCTCCTCTTTACTGGAAAGGCTCAGATGGAGGTCATGAAATCCTATCTTGTGGTTATGTAGACTCAGGCCGCTGCCATCATGGCTGCAGATCTCAGTATTCCAAGGGAAATGGAGGCTCCCAGAGCAGTCCAAGCAATTTGTCCTGAAACAGATTGCTAACATTGCTGAGGTCTTACCCCTTGGGTATCACAGTGGCTCCGTGGGGCATGAACCTGTTGACCTTTCTCAGCATGACAGCACTTATCCTTCAGCCACTGCCTCTGCACTTCACTGATGCCTCTCAGCCAACCAGCCCACATTGCTACCATCGATAGCAATAGTCAGATGCTGCTGTCCGAATCTGAGCCTTCAAGGCTCAGAGTTGCTTGAAGTTGTACTGAAACCATCTCATCCACTTAAAGTCAGCTGCCTTCCACCATCCATGCTGCAACCTCTCAGACAGCCCTGAGTAGGAGCATTGGGCCAGGCAAATACAAGACTGACACTAAGGTATTGCTCAAGGGTGAATGCTTCTTTGCTGGTTGTAAAAATAGATGTGTCTTTGAATAAAAATATTATGGTATGGCGCAATGTTCCCTCGAACTTGATTGCTTTATTTTTTTATGGGATGTGGCGTTGTTGCCAAGACCAAACTTTGTTGCCTATTGCCTGTGGGAAGATGGCAGTGAGCCGCTTCTTGACCTTCTGCTGTCCATCTGGTGTAGGTATACCCACATTGCTGTTCGGAAGGGAGTTCCAGGATTTTGATCCAGCAACAGTAAAGGAACAGGGATATAGGTCAGGATGGTGAGTGGCTTGGAGAAGAACTTGCAGACAGTGGTGCTCTCATTCATTTGTTGCTCTTGCCCTTGAGGTAGTAAAACTCATGGGTTTGGAAGGCGCTGCCCTGTGTTGCTGTGGTGCATCCTGTATTAAGGTACACCGTGTGCCAATGCGGCTCGGTGGTGGATAGAGTAAATGTTTAAGCTGGTGGACAAGAGCTGTGATCAAGCTGACTTCTTTGTCCTCGATAGTGTTGAGCTGCTTAAGTGGTGTTGGGGCTCCACTCATCCAGGCAAGTGAATAGTATTCCATCACACTCTTGACTTGTGCCTTGTAGATTTTGGACAGGATTTGGGGAGTCAGGAGGTGAGTTACTTTCTGCAGCATTCAGTGTCTCTGATCTGTTCTTGTAGCCCCTGTATTTATATAGCTGTTCAAGTTCAGTTTCTTGTCAATGGTAAGCCCCAGGATGTTAATAGTGGGGAATTCAGCAATGGTAATACCATTGAATGTCAAACGGGGGATTCTATCTTATTGTCCGTGTGCCACTTGTGTGGCATGAATATTGCTCACCACTTATCAGCTCAAACCTGGATGTTGTTCAGGTTTTGCTGCATATGGACATGCAGTATTAGTATATGATACATTACAAATGGTGCTGAACATTGTGCAATCATCAGTAAAAATGCTGGTTGTTCTTATTGGTGAATATTAACCAAGATGATGCTGCCTCAGGTGGGGAATAGTGAGTCCAGGATGGTGAAGGAAGTTCTCCTATGGGAATGGAGTCTGAGCAGCTGCCCTCAGATAGCCTATCTGGAATATAGGGGTTCTGCATGCATCTTCCCTGCTGCCTCCTCCTCTTTGTCTTCTCTTCTTTCTCCTCACAAGGTGGCCTCAGGATGCAGGAAATCCACCTGTCCACCTTGAAAGGCCCAAGATCACACCTTTCAGGATTTTCACTGGGTTATGCGGGCTTTGGAAGCTACCGAGTGAGATGATGTGGGAATGGCCACGGAAGTGGGACCGAAGTCCAGGAAACCTCCAGAAACATAAGTTGGAGTATTTTTAGAGACTTAGGAGTGGTATTGGAGGTATGATTGTGTTGTGGGAGGTCAGTCAAGGAGGGATCGGAGGCAGAGGGATGACTCCAGAAAAAAGGAGGGAGCGGCTGAAATAGGAGTTAGGACAGACGATGCCAGAATGAGTATGGAGGCAGTCAGGTGTGGAGGCAGACTGTGTGGAAAACCTGCTTCTATTCTCCTGCACTGTGATTTGATTTGATTTATTATTGTCACATGTATTAACATACAGTGAAAAGTATTGTTTCTTGTGCACTATAGAGACAAAGCATACCGTTCATAGAGAAGGAAATGAGGGAATGTAGTGTTACAGTCACAGCAAGGGTGTAGGGAAAGATCAACTTAATGCAAGGTAGGTCCATTCAAAAGTCTGATGGCAGCAGGGAAGGAGCTGTTCTTGAGTCAGTTGGTACGTGACCTCAGACATTTGCATCTTATTCCCGACAGAAGAAGGTGGAAGAGAGAATGTCCGGGATGCGTGGGGTCCTTAATTATGTTGGCTGCTTTGCTGAGGCAGCGGGAAATGTAGACAGAGTCAATGGATGAGAGGCTGGTTTGCGTGTTGAAATAAATTGAAAAAAAGAACAAAATAAAAAATGACCCCCCACTTATTCCCATCTATGGAAACAGTGCAAACCATGCACTCCTTACCTTGGATGTTAATTTTGTGCCAACTCATTCCAACACATACTGCACACCCACCACCATTTGTTGTTACTCACTCGATGCCAACTCAGCCAGTATCCTTGGACAGTTTCTTGACAGCTTTGACACTTTCTTGACAGCTTGGATAGCTGGACTGTTCAAGTGAGTTTGTGCATGAAAAAGTGTGTATTCACTTTTAACAAGTTCAAAGGTACTTTACCTCTCTCAAAGGGTGCCTTATCTCTCCCAAGATGCCCCAGCACCCTATCGAAAGAGGGGCCATACACCTCCAAAGTAAAACCCTGGTTATCCAAATGAACACAGTAAGAAGTCTCACAACACCAGGTTAAAGTCCAACAGGTTTATTTGGTAGCAAATATCATAAGCTTTTGGAGCGTTGCTCCTTACCATTTCCACTCCATCTGACGAAGGAGCAGCGCTCCGAAAGCTTATGGTATTTGCTACCAAATAAACCTGTTGGACTTTAACCTGGTGTTGTGAGACTTCTTACTGTGTTCACCCCAGTCCAACGCCGGCATCTCTACATCATATCCAAATGAATCCACTAAGTTCAGACCTCCTCTTACCTGACCAGGAAATCCTTCCACTCTTATGACTGCCATCAGGCATATTGGAAGTATATATAGGCTGATGATTAACCTGTTTGGCTACATAATGAACACACCTTCCATGGCTATCAAGTCCTGAGGTGGGGCTTGAAGGATGAAATTTCTCTGTACAATGGAACAAACTCATAGAAAGTGTGTATTAATCTTTCAGTAACTAATAAGCTCCTTAACCAATGAGGGATGGATTTATTTTTGCCTGTACGCAGGATTCCATCTAGCACTGTACTGTTTAACTTGTACATGCCGAACCTCAACATTAACTTTTTTGGGCTGTTATTCACCAAAGATGTACTTGTATGTTTGTTGATGTTTATTTACCAGCATGAATCATGTTAAGTGTAGCTCCAGTAAAGGGGGTGCAAAGATAGTGCAGAGAGTCAATGGGTCAATCCAAGATGAAATGCAACACAACTGCTTTGGTCTTCAATCAGCAAAGACACAAACCCCACTATATTAAACATGAGGAAATGGAGCTGAGGAGGAAGGTCAGGGAGGCAAATGGCGATAGAAAAGCTTCTAGAGTTCACCATTGATTCAAGCAGCAAGTCCACCATAATTGGAGAGTTACCTTGAGGTTTGATGTGTGAGGAGGCCATACCTCAGTGAAATATTGATGGAAATAGAGTTATCAACCTGTAAACACTAAGGCACAGAAGGGCACTGCCAGTTCCAGCAATATTGTAATCAATTTTGTTTCTTGCTATGGATTCATTCACGCAAGAGGAAACTTGACTCAGGTCACCAATTTAGTGCTGCTTTACCCTGATTACTGATAATTATTGCTGATGTCTGAGATGCATAGGAGTAAATTATGGATGAATTTATTCATTGTTTAGATTAGTTTATTTATTCGTGTGATAAGTAGGCTTAATTAACATTGCAAAGAAGTTACTGTGAAAATCCCCTAGTTGCCACACTCCAGCAGCTGTTTGGATATACTGAGGAAGAATTTAGCATGGCCAATGCACCTAACCCAGCACATCGTTTGGACTGTGGGAGGAAACCGGAGCACCCGAAGGATTTGATTTGATTTATTATTGTCACATGTATTAGTCTACAGTGAAAAGTATTGTATCTTGCGCGCTATACAGACAAAGCATACTATTCATAGGGAAGGAAATGAGAGAGTGCAGAATGTAATGAAGTTTTAGAACCATAGAATGAGAGTAAAAGATAGAATTAGAAGGTATGCTGGGCACAGCTTTCAAGAAGTCACCTCGCTTTGGTGTCACCTTGGGGAAAAAAACAACGCAGACATGGGGAGAATGTGCAAACTCTGCACAGACAGTCACCCAAACCGGGAATCGAACCCAGGTCCCTGGCACTGTGAGGCAGCAGTGCTAACCACTGTGCCAGTGTTGCCCAGTGTCGGTGCCGGTTTCGGGCTGAAACCGGAACCTAATCAGAACAAGAGCCATTTTCACTTGCTTTCAGCCACAAAACTAACTATCCCTTGTGAATTTTAACTCTCCCTGTGATCCAAGTGCTAAATGTCAAGTGCTCTCATTTAAAAACATATTGAGGGTCAGTGGCACAGCAGCTCCAAGTTTCTTGCTTTTATACTCAAAGCTTTCCGAGTAACTTCAGATGAGATTTAATGAGCACAGCTGCTGCCAGACAGATGGAAATGAGGAGATTCTGAGCCTGAAATGTGATGTTTTGCAGCTGAGAAACATTTTTTGCATTGATTTCTTTGCCATTTTGCCCAGACCTTCACTTGCTATCACCACTTCTGACAGCCACCACTGCGTAATTTGAACCTATATCCATCTCCACCAACAACCCCCACACTGTCTTCCCTCTCATCAACACTGGGGCAGCGTGGTGGCACAGTGGTTAGCACTGCTGCCTCACAGAGCCAGGGACCTGGGTTCAATTTTGGCCTCGGGTCACTGTCCGTGTGGAGTTTGCACATTCTCCCCATGCCTGCGTGGCTTTCCTTCAGGTGCCCCGGTTTCCTCAATCCAAAGATGTGTGGGTTAGGTCGATTGGCCATGCTAAATTGCCCCTTAGTGTCAGCGGGATTAGCAGGGGAAATACATGGGCTTACAGGGATAGGGCCTGGGTGGGATTGTTGTCGGTGCAGATGCGATGGGCTGAATGGCCTCCTTTTGCACTGTAGGGATTCTATGATCCCCCATCCTTCTACTCAAGTGAGGCCTTTTGTAAGTAAGATTTACTGTGCCATATATTGCATAGACGACGATCAGCAGAGGATGAAACAAGGCAGGATCAGCAGCACTTAAGAAGGAGAAACTCCATTAGATATTAATATCCTCCCACACCACCATAAAGTGTGTAGGTTGTACAGACCAAATGAGGAATCTTAGGTAGAGTGGACCCTTATCAATGAAGACAAAGTTGGCAGCGTGCTGCTTGCTGTACATGAACCTGTCAGCACTACACTCTCTCTGACTATGAGGATCTGCCCATTGTAATAAGATGATCACCACACTTAACTTTTAAGGCACAGATATATTTCAAGCAATCGCAAGTGATCTCTGTTAAGATTAGCTAGATTGTAATGTGAGAATCAACTCTTTGATGTACATCACAAGAGAGTTGGGGAATTCATCACAGGAAGGCAGCAACAAGCTAAATCTATTAAGTTGCTGGTTTTCCCAAGATTCATGGTGCAATTGATGGCACATATGTTTCTTTGTGAACCCTCACAAAATACACCCTCAACTACCTCAACAGGAAAGAACCCCCAGAGATAATCCATGTCAGCAGCATGAATTTGCTGCTTCCTGACATCTTCAGATAAGAAAACCTAGTCAATGAATAGCTTCTGGGTGACATATTCCCTATTCCCTTCTCATTATGATCCCACAAACAGCAGCCTGAACAGCAGCAGAGCATTACTGTAACAAGATCAGTATGGACCATTGCGTGAAGGGCTCTGCACTAATCTTCAGAACATATGTTAGGCATTGTTATAACTTCATAACTTTACTATATAAAAAAAACCCGAATGCGTTCAAGGGGCATCTTACAAGATGCCTCTTGAACGCTGAACTCTAGGCTCCAAAAATTGGCCCTCATTTTTGCCTGTTTATGCCTAGAAGGTGGATGGAATGAAGTTTATTTTCTGCCCCATATACATTTTAAAATGTCTTTCATAGTACGAAATACAGTAATTATAAACTTTACAAATATACAAAACACGTGAAAAGTGAATAAAACATCATAAAATGAAATGGTTTAAAAGTTAAATCCTTTTTTTTTAAATGGAAGCTGGGATCCAGACTAGAGACTCATTGATCTGCTTTCTGGAATGCTGCACTAGCCAAAAATGTACTTGTCTTCAATCCAGCTGGAAATATTTTGGTGGATATGGATCATGAAACAGATTTTGGGAACCTGTGGAATGTACAGTAATTCATTGGAAAGAGAACTATTACTCTGGAAGGAAACACAATGTCTCAGAATTTCAAAATAAGGAATTTTTTTTGTTACCCCAGTACATGGTTTAAACAGAATCGTACAACGCAGAAAAGGCCCTTCAGCCCATCGAGTCTGCACCGACAATATCTACCACTAAAGGCCTACTAATCCCATTTTCCTGCACTTGTCCCATATCCTTGAATGTTATGATATTTTAAGCGCTCATCCAAATATTTTTTAAAGGTTGTAAGGATGCCGACCTTGACTACCTTCCCATGCAGTGCGTTCCAAATTCCCACGGCCCTCTGAATGAAAAAGTTTTTTCTCAAATCCTCTCTGAATCTCCTGCCCCTTACTCTAAAACTATGCCCACTCGTGATTGACCCCTCAATCAAGGGGGAACATGTTGGCCTGAATTTCAGGATGGCAGGGGTGTGGCCACTGCCACCTGCAGAGTTAGTGGGGAACACATCCCTGCTGACTCTGACAACCCTGATGCTACTTTACGCTCGAATAATTGTTGACTAGCGTAAGGCACAACTTCTGCCCTTCACTGAGTAAATCATGCCTTAGCGAGCTGTTAGCCAACAGGAATGCTCTCCAGTCCCTCCAGCAACAGCGCTGCAGTTGATGGAAGAGAGATTACGTCAGTGGCTACAAAAGCAGGTCAGAGGCTAGGAATACTGTGGGAGTAACTCCACTCCTGATTCCCCAAAACATATCCACCATTTACCCGGCGCAAGTCAGGAGAACGATGGAATACTCCCCACTGGCTTGGATGGGTGTAGCTCCAACAATTCAAGAAGCTTGGCACCATCCAGGACAAAGCAGCCCACTTGATTGGCACCATATCTATAAACATCCACTCCCTTCCCCACTGACGCTCAGTAGCAGCAGTGTATACCAGCTACAAGATGCACTGCAGCAATTCACCAAAAATCCTTAGACAGCACCTTCCAAACCCATGACCACTTCCATCTAGAAGGACAAGGGCAGCAGGTACATGGGAACACCCTCCAAGCCATCAACCATCCTGACTTGGAAATATATCACCATTCCTTCGCATTTGCTGGGTCAAAATCCTGGAATTTCCTTCCTAATGGCATTGTGGGTCAACCCACAGTACATGGACTGCAGCGTTTCAAGAAGGCAGCTCACCACCACCTTCTCAAGAGCAACTAGGGATGGGGAATAAATGCTGGTCAGCCAGCGATGCCCATGTTCCACGAATTAATACTAAGTCCCAGGAACCAGAGACCTACAAGAAAATGAAACGTGTCTCAAGGCGGAGGGTAGGGAAGGCCTGGGAGGTCATGAGGGGTGCAGTTGGGGCAATTGGTGGGGTACGTTCCAGAGGTAATTAGACCTTATGGGGAGCACCCCCAGTTGGAAAGAGCTTCTAATGGATGCATTCGCACTTAGCGCCTGAAATCTAACATTCCTTATTTTCAAGTTTCTACCATTGTGCTATAATCTACCTGCCAGCCAAAAAATTGATGCTGGGATGGGAAATGTCCCTTAAGTGGACATTAATTAATTGATATAACTGAGCATCAAATTCTGGCCATTAAGTAAGCAGTCCGGATGACAAGAAAAGATTTAGCCCAGCATTTGGTGCACAAACAATGGCGAGTCCAATGCATGTGCTGTTCCTTAATGTTTAAAAAACCTTGGAGATTTGTATTAAGAAACAGAATAACCATGCATTTGTTGGATGATTTGTGTTATGCCACCGTTAGCCTTGCAAAAGTTGAACTCATCACCAACCATTTTTCTATTGATTCACAGAATGTGGATATTGATGGCTGGACCAGCATTTATTGCCCATCCCTTTTGCCCTTGAAGGTATTGATGAGCTGCCTGCTTGAACTGCTGCAGTCTATGTGATGCAGATACACCCACAGTGCTGTTAGGAATGGAGTTCCAGGATTTTGACTGAGTGGCAGTGAAAGAACGGCCATTTAGCTCCAAATCAGGATGGTGAGGAGCTTGGAGGGGATCTTGCAGGTGGTGGTGTTCCCATTTGCCGCCCTTGCCCTCTGGGTGGTAAAGATCGCTGGTTTGTAAGTTGCTGTGGAACAAACTTTGTGAGTTGCTGCAATGCGTCTTTTATAAAACGCATACTGCTGCCATGGTGCATTGCTGATGGAAGGAATGCATGTTTAAGGTGGTGGATAAGATGCTAATCAAGTGGATTGCTTTGTTCTGGATGGTGTGGAGCTTCTTGAGTGTTGCTGCTGATGCATTCTTCCAGGCAAGTGGAGAGTACTCCATTGTACTCATGACTTGTACCTTGTAGATGGTGGACAGGCTTTGAGGAGTCAGGAGGTGAGTTACTTTGCACAGAATTCTAGCACTGACTGCTCTTGTAGCCACAATACTTATATGGCTAGTCCAGTTCAGTTTCTGGTTGATGGTAACCCCAGGATGTTAATGGGAGGGGATTCCTTGATGGTAATGCCATTGAATGTCAAGGGATGATTGTTGGATTCTCTCTTGTTGGTGATGAGCATTGTCTGACAATTATGTGGCATGAATGTTGCTTATCAGTTATCAGTCCAAACCTGAATATGTTCAGGGCTTGCTGCATATGGACGTAGATTGCTTCAGTATCTGAGGAGTTATGACTAGTGCTGAGCATTGTGGACTCATCAGCAAACATCCCCACATCTGACTTTATGATGGAGGTCAGATTATTGGTGGGTTGGTCGATTGGTCGGGGTGGGGGGGGGGGGGGGGGTGGTGTCTGGTTGTAACTGGAAAGGGGTCGGTTATGGGGGAGGTGGGGGAGACGTTGTTGGCCAGGCTGGGTGGTCAGTGGGGCATGTGGTGGGGTGGTCAGTGTGGATTAAGCTGCGGGCTGTGCAATCAGGAGGTGAGGGGCGTTCCCTGAGTGCAGCTTTGGGTTACTCCCAGTGAGTCTGCCCCAGAATTTGGAAGCTACAGGCTAATATTTTTAAAAATATGATTCAAATAATCAGAAAAATGAGCTGTCACATTTGAGCTTAGTTAACAATACAAGTTTTTAACTATCATTGAGGAAGGAGATAGGATATAGCGCCCTCATTTACTAAAGTGTTAGGTACCTCATTGACCTTTCTGTGTCATTACCCATTTGCACTTCCAACATTTAGCAGTGTGTGGATTGCCATCACTGTCAATGACACCTTCCATCATTTGGCTGATGATCGAGAGTAGACTGATTGGATGGTGATTGGGCGAGTTGCACTATCAGGTTTTAGGCCTCATTTGCATTGACTTGATGGTTACCCATCAGCCCCAACATTATATTTGTCAATTTGAGGGTTGGGGCACTAAATCAAGTGGCTCCATAACAGGGGCTGAAATAGAGGCATTCCTGCTTCTCCTACACAGCAAGATTTTTAATGGCTGATTTGTGGACAGCCTATTGATGAATGCTTGACCAGCTGTATGAGGGCTACCACCAAGGAATAGTAGGCAGTGTATGAATATTCAAGTGGTCTCCTGCTTATTATGGACAGAAATGTTGGCTTCCCACTTACAGGCTTGCTTGAAGACCACAGTCAAGGAGTGGGTGATCGTGCCGACTACCCATGTCCCCAACACAACCAGGATGGGAGGTGGGTGACATTTGCTCCACCTTCTCTCTCCCTGAGCAACATCTAAGTTCTATTCAGCATTCTCTTGAAGATTGAGAATCCAGGGTGAAAATCATATATTTTTCAGACTGTGGCCCATTCTATGACAACGCTCTGGAGGTACAAGAATTATACTGTTGTACTTTAACAAAATAAAGTATTGTAATTTGTGACAGAAATTCAAACGTTAACAAAGCAGTGGCCACTTATGCTCCCTATTGTCAAAAGTAGCAGTAAATTAAATGAGCAAAAGCTGTTGCAGAGCTAACGTACAAAATGCATTTTATGGCAAAGAAAATTGTTTTGAAAAAAAAATTTCTTGTATCCTATTTGTAATTCTGCGTACTGGTCCACAATTCATACAGAAAATTATCAGACACCATCTTCAGTTTATCTCTTGAAAAGAAGAAAAGATAAAAGGTTCAGAAAAAGTAATCAAAATTAAGATGTTTCACTATGTACTTGATCCTCATTGATGTCTTCCAGTTTGAATTCTCACTTTCCTCTTTGAAAAGTGGAACATATGTCCCAAAGTCTTCTGAAAATAAACATGGATATAAATAGCAATCAGCAGGAGGGAAATAAAATGACCCTTTCCACCGATAACATGAAAAGGGCACAAATGGAACTCCCAGAAATTACTGCTTCCTTTTATATATACATGTTATGATTTGTTTGATCTTTCCCATCTTCTTTTATTCCAAACTTTCCTCTTTGACAACCATGCAGAGTGTCAACGCCAGCTGTTTTCTCCTAACATATTTATTTTACTTTACTCGATCCTTCCTCTTTTTAAATAAAAAAAACCTTTTGGGAGATTGTCCTCGGAATCTTTGTGTAATGATTTCAGGGTTCTGTGTTTACTGTGCAGCCAACCAGCTGAATAGGTGTGAAATTCCCCAACAATCGTGAAGAATACCATCCTACTTCTTACAAGATTAGTGAGATTTTCAAAGGAAGACGCAAAAAACAAAAACTATTCCGGGTTTCTTGAGTAGCGTTGTGTATTATTTTCTGTATTTTACAGTTCACATTCTTTGCCCAAAATCTTGTAATGTTTCACTGACTGGCAAATGACAGGTCCAAATCGCGACAGCATATAGCTTGATGTGGAGCATGATGGTCTCCAAACACCGGGCATCTTATTAATTGTGAAAAACAGGGGGCCTGTGTTGATTAACAAAGAGCCTATGGCTAGCTTGATATCCTGGGACTTGCTTGATTTATCTTGGAGGGGGATTTTTGCAGAACATTCCTGAAAGAGATGATTTATGTTGGATAATGTTTTTGAATGAGCAGTTTTAAAGGGTCTGAAGGATAATTCATCTGTGTGCGTGTCTGAAGAGCAAGACAGAGAGAGGCCTTTGCTGAGTGACTCATCTACTGACTGTTGACAAACTCTCCAGCATCTCCAAAGCTCACTGGGAGGATGATTGTGCCCTCAGCCTCTTCCCAAATGCTTGCAGCTGCAACAAATAGCATTCAAGAAGCTTAAAGCCATCCAAACCAACCAGGTTTGGTTACTCAGCAGGCTTGTCAGCATCCATGGGGAGTGAACCAGAGTTATTGAGATAGATTTTACCAGCCCTCTGGGGATAGACTGGGAGAGATTGGCCCCTAAAAAGACAAGGGAAGGGCGCTGTATCCATCGTCTTCTCTCTGCAATGCCATTTTGCCAGTGATGGGGAAGGAGGCAGTTGGTTTTCCAGCCCAGATGTCAATTGAGCCACTTATGTGGCCTCTTCCCACCACCTCTGGCATTTTACTGGTGGCAAGGTGCCCTGCGCCATGTGAGGAGACGGTACATGTGAGGGGCGGCGCATGGCACAATGGTTAGCACTGCTGCCTCTCAGCGCCAGGGACCCAGGTTCGATTCCGGCCTCAGGTCACTCTCTGTGTGGAGTTTGCACTTTCTCCCTGTGACTGTGTGGGTTTCCTCCAGGTGCTCCGGTTTCCTCCCACACACCAAAGATGTGCGGGTTAGGTTGATCGGCCACGATAAATTGCCCCTTAGTGTCAGGGGTACTAGGAGGGTGAATATGTGGGATTTCAGGGATAGGACCTGGGTGGGATTGCTGTCAGTGCAGGCTTGCTGGGCCAAATGGCCTCTTTCTGTACTGTAGATTCTATGATCATGAAAGCCTCCTAGTGGGCTTTGGGGGAGGAGTGTACCTATCCTAGCACTCTTTGACCCATAGACAGGCACTTTCTATGTGGCAGTGGCCAACGCTGCAGCAACATGCCACCTGCTCTCTCCAACACCCCACCACCACCAGGGACCTGCCTAACTGGTCCCACTTACCTGGTTGTGAGGCTGTCCTCCTTCCATTGCATCCAATTCTCTGTGCAATCTCATCAGTGACTATTGCTCCTGGTGACATTGCTGGGCCTAAGCTGCCAGCCCTCTGATTGGCCCATGATGCTAAACAGCCATTTAAGATGTCCACTCTAGCACTGATAAGATGTGGTCCTGGGTTTTGCAGACTGCCTAAACGAGGCCCCCACGCTTCCTCAAATCTGTTGGTGGAACCTCTGCTGTGATGACAACAACTAATCAAACATTTCAGATTTCTGACCTTCCATCAGAACTAGGAAAAGTTAAAAATATAATAAGTGAGAGAGGAGAGAGGGGAGAGTTAAAGGGGAAGCTGTGTGACAGTTGGAAGGAAAAAAAAGATTAAATGACAAAAGATTTTATAGTGCATGGTCACAGGCCATAATGGGAGTAGTAAAGAAACAAAAGGTGTATATTGATGTGAATAGCAGAATACTGAATTGCAAAGTGGAGAAACTAAGAGAAAAAGAAAAGAGACAAATCAACAAAGGAAAAGAAAACAAAGTGGGCTAGAATTATAATATTAAATTATTGAAACAGAAAGGGGAAAGGTAAGGTCCTGTTTCTTGCATCAAGCTTCAGTGCAACACTATAGCAAGCCAAGGACAGAAAGGTCAGAGTGGGAGAAAGGTGAGGAATTAAAATGACAGGTGACAGATAGCTCAGGGTCGTGTTTGCAGTCCCTCAATACTAGATTGTCAGATTTGATTTTTGTGCTCAAGTCCTGAAGAGGGATTTGAACCCAGAACTTTCTGAATATTGTAAAAACTCCACTTGAATTCGGCAGGGACCTCTCTGTCACAATGGGGTGCCAAGTGTCTCATATCAGAAAAGGCGACTGGTGGTAAAAAAAATGTATTTTTAACTTTACCCCAAGCATCCTGAACACTCTGGAGAAGGTGGGTCCAGAAATTTATTTTACCACAACAACGCACCTCTTGGAGGGGCAGCTCCTTTGCATCAATCAACCTGATTTGTCATGGCATTTTCACAAGAGTTTCCAACACAACAACTGATAGCATCCCTGAGATTATGTCCTGCACTTCTTGTGCACAAATAGTGGCAATGAACCATGAACTTAGTTCCATAATATCTCTGCACATGCCAATGTATGAAAAATCTTCAAATGGAGGCTCGCCCTCTCAGCAAGAAGCCAGGATATCAGATATAGAACATAGAACATAGAGCATTACAGCGCAGTACAGGCCCTTCGGCCCTCGATGTTGCACCGACCAGTGAAACCAATCTAAAGCCCCTCTAATCTACACTATTCCAATATCATCCATATGTTTATCCAATAACCATTTGAATGCTCTTAATGTTGACGAGTCCACTACTGCTGCAGGCAGGGCATTCCACGCTCTCACTACCTCTAACATCTGTCCTATATCTTTCACCCCTCAATTTAAAGCTATGTCCCCTCGTGCTATATGGGACAATCAGGAATAGAAGCTACACTGAGAAATTTTGGTTCCTGAAGCTCCAGCAGACACATCCCTGTCAATCACCTCTCAAACTTACTAAGAATAAAATTACTAGGTCAATGCCTCTTTTAAAAAATTCCCACTGGACAGCTAATTGGTCCATGTACAAAACTTCAAATATACATATAATTTATTTATTTTCCATTTTGTTGAAATCCTTATTTTAAAACACAAATATATAAAAATTTAGAACATAAATTTCAGTTACTGAGGAAAAATGGCAATTAACAACTTCCTGAATATATTTAAAATGATTAGTGGAAACCTGCACACACCTGGTCCGATTTGTAACAAGTTTACATGCAAAAAATCTTTTATAAACGTGGACATAACTTTGTTTTCTCATTACAAAATCTAATAAAATAATTGACAAAAAATGATAAAGGGAAGTCCCATTTGCAGACAGGAAGTGCACAATGATTTTAAGACTTTTAATATATTATGGACAATGTGATTGTGATGTGATAATTTTGTAAATTGGGTTATATTTGGTGTACGTTTGGGATGGAGGTGGAGGTCTATGTAGCATATTTATTAGACAACATTACTAATGAAATCATAACGATTTCTTACCAAGTTTGACGTTTTAAATATATTAATGAAGATACGTGTTTGGTGCAAATATATGCGCATTTTTCTGACATTGTGATACATTGCAGCATGGTGGCACAGTGGTTAGCACTGTTGCATCACAGCACCAGGAACCCGGATTCAATTCTGGCCTCGGGTGACTGCCTCTGTGGAGTTTGCACATTCTCCCTGTGTCTGTGTGGGTTTCCTCTGGGTGCTCCGGCTTCCTCCCACACTCCAAGGGGACTAGCAGGGTAAATGTGTGGAGTTACAGGGACAGAAGCTGGGTGGGATTGTTGTCGGTGCAGGCTTGATGGGCCAAACGGCCTCCTTCTGCACTGTGGAGATTCTATGATTCTATGAACTAGTTCATAAACAAACTCCCAATTTGATTATTTCCATTAGTAAACAGAGAACTGGTATAGGTGGTTAAAGAATGATTTCCTTTTTAAAACATCGCTGGTCTTTTAATATACAGAGGGGATGACAGAGGATTACACAATTGAGTGCAGTATACACCGTACTAGTTGAAAGAAGATGTTTGGAAGTATGAATTTTAAATGGTCTTTGGTTGATGACATGGCAAGATGAAGTGGTAGCAGTTGTTGTGGTAATTTATACCACCTTCCCCCAGCTGTAATTATTGTACAGTGGCTAGCATTCAAATACTGTATTGAACATCTCTCAGGGGAATGTGGTGGGTACAAGTTGATTTTCTGTTCTTTGTTTAGAGATGCACTGCAAGTGTTCTGTAAGTAGTACACAAGCTTCACAACAGATGGGATTACCATGGAAGTCAAATATTTCAGCAACATAACATTGTTCAGTAACTCTGACCCATCAATGCCATTGCTTGGTTCTTGTGTTTCCACACTGGTATTTTGAAGGTAAGTTTAACTCAGTATGCAGGCATTCATCACTGTTTGGAATAGACAATGAATGAAAGACCCTTACAGACTTCAAACCAGCTGCATAAATACCACAGTACTGTTTGAAATCTATCCTCCTTCAGGACCTTCACAGCTGTTGATTAGTTCAGTGCACAGAAATTATCTCAAATTTGTACTTTCTAAAAGTACTCTCGTATCAGTACATTATTTTAAAATACAACTTAAAGGTCAGCTCTGAATTTTAAATGAGATATCCATTCAAGTATGTTTTATAGCATTGATAAACATTTAAGTTATACAGGCTGCTCAATTAATATATTATCTAGTACGCTGCAGTAAAATTCGCCTTAAAGACCACCCAACATCACAGACTATCATTATTCCTAATGAAGAGACAACAATATTCCTCTTAATTTTTGAGCATTGTACAAGATTGTAGCATTCTTGTTGTTAATGGGAAATAAGCAAACAATTTCTAGCGCTTACACATATATTGGACTGTATTAATGGAAGAAAAAAATATAAAGCTGGAAAATACGTTGAAGTATTATTGAACAAGTACTAAAATAACTTATTACCTCTGATAAAATAGAGAATAGAATTAGATGCAAATACATTTAACCATTTGCACCAAAGTAAATGATACATAAAGGGGCGATTCTCCCGACTTAAAACAGCGCAACAGGCCGGGAGACTCAAGCAGAGGCTGTTTCGCGGGCTTCCTGCTGAGTGCCACGGCTTTCATGCGTCTCCGTCGCCGGATTTCGAGCACCGTCATCCCACTGAAAAAACTAATGGGACTTACTCCAGTTTTTATGTGAATTCAACACTTAGAATGTTTTGGGGAGAATCCCACCCAAAGACTGTGGGAGTAGGTCTGCAATTTCTCAATTAGCATTCATGCAGCCACATTGCACAACACAATTTCCAGGCTAAGGTTTACTTCAATCTTCATTGAACAATATTACAATAGGACATTCCTCACAACATTTCCAGAAGTATTTGCATATAATGTCTGATTTCCCAAATTTGGGGTCTCGCCAAAGTGCTTCAAAGATGCCGAATCAAAAACTAGAATGAATCCTGAGCATGGTGGCACAGTGGTTAGCACTGGTGCCTCATAGCTCCAGGGACCCGGGTTCAATTCCAGCCTCGGGTCACTGTCTGTGTGGAGTTTGCACATTCTCCCCGTGTCTGTGTGGGTTTCCTCCCACACTCCAGAGATGTGTTGGTTAGGTTGATTGACCATGCTAAAATTGACTTACTGTCAGGGGGATTAGCAGGGTAAATGTGTGGGGGCACGAGAATAAGGTCTGGGTCAGATGTGGTCAGTACAGACTCGGTTGGCCGAATGGCCTCTTTCTGTACTGTAGGGATTCTAAAAAAGGAGATTTGAGGATGAAGGACTAAAAGTTTGGACAGACAGGTATGTCTTGAGGCGTAGAAGAAGTGTATGACTTGCAGATACTAGAAGTAACACATACATTGATCAGGATTTCAACTACAGAGCTAAGGTGATAGGCAATATTTTGGAAGTGGAAGTAGATGATCTTTATGTTGGAGAGGATATGGGGTAATAAGCTCAGCTTGGGTTTGAATAGCATACCAAGGTCAAAAAGAGTCTGAACAGCCTGAGACAGGGGCCAGGGAGAGAGAAGCAGTCAGTTACAAGTGTATAGAGTTTGGGCGAAGGTCAAAGATGATGACATTGATTTTTTGGAAGAAATTGCAACTCATCCAAGAATGATTACCAGACAAATGCTGTGACAGAATAGAAAGCAGTGGAGAACAAATTCAATAATAATTTGAATGAAACTGCAATCATGTCTAGCTGGAATTTAATCAGGATGAAAGGGTTACCGTGAAGTTTGCGAAAACCAGGTGAAACTCTGCCTTGGCCATTGGTGAATTCCATGGCCATATTTTATGCCCATCTGGCCACTAATTAGCTGCTGGTGGGGCTCTTGTCTCTTTAAAGCATGAGAGGCTCCCGCCAAGAGTTTCCAGGCAATTGGAGGGCCAGCAGCTCCATTGAGTGAATGCAGTGAGGTCATCAGGATTCAATCGGCAGTCTCCCCAGATGGCAGCATGTTCACCTGTAGCTGGTAAAATGCAAGCGAATACTGGATGAGGCCCTTAATTGGCCAGGGTCACAATTGGCCTCTGGGCAAGAGGATCGTACTCCCTCCGCTTCACTGCTAGTAAAATGCCATGCTGTGGGAAGGTAGCAAGTATTCCACCTCCCACCTTTCCTCACTCTATTACGGATTCCCCCCATCTCCCCAGAGAACTGGTAAGACCCAACACAAGGAGCACACTTGCAATTTCCCAATCGTCCCAGTGAGCAAATCTCCCCAGTGATAATATATATTAAAATTACTTCTATAAGGCAAATATCTATCCACAAATATTCTAATTGCACCTACCCAGAAATATGTGGTAAATAATTACAATCAGCAAGAAACACAAGAATTGTTCTGTCTTTCAAAATCTCTTATCTGCTCTTTGTGTCAACCGTCTGTTTCCTTTCTACAATTTCATTGCTATTTTGGATCCTGCCAACTTTATTTTGTTCCCAAAACTCAGGAACTTACTTCACTTTTCCACAAGTTACTTCAAACATATCTTAGATTTTATTTATTCTTCTTTCACCTCCTGGAGATGAAGCTTGCTTCTCACTTCCTCTCCACAACCATCAGTTTCTTTGAACTTTGTGATGTTTCATAGATAGTGCTGTCAAGTATAATAATCTCTGTCCACCAGGGTCATAAACAATGAATATTCCAGTGGAAGAGATGGTCATGTTTGACCAACCTTATTGAATCAATTGAAGATGAAAAAAAAGGAAGGGTAACGTAATAAAGATTACTGTTGTATATTTTATCTCAGAGTTGTGCAGATATGACACTAGTTTTGATGTGTGAAACACATTTTGTTCAGTGCTTTAAATTGTATACTCCAGCTTCCAACGCTTTCTACAGTTTGCTTATTTTACTTTGAGTCCACACCCAGGCTTAACCAATCAAGAACAGCGAACATCAACAGTCAACAGACTCACATAATCAAACTTGCCAACGATGAACATTACAGGAATATATTTCCTCCCATGCTCTGGTTTCTTCCCACAGCCTGAAAGATGAGCTGGTTAGAAGCTTTGGCTGTGCTAAATTCTCCCTCGGTGTACCCAAACAGGCACTGGAGTGTGGCGACTCGCAGTAACTTCATTGCAGTGTTAATGAAAGCCTACTTGAGACACAAATGAATAAATAATATTTGGATTTTTAATTATGATTGCTAAATGGGGAAAGTCTTGTTCCACAAGGATTTTATGCGTGAATCATTATTGTTTGGAATTTACACGCACAATTTGTGAACCAGAAACAGCTGCAGGCCTCTTCGAAGCAGCTAAGTGCTCTCACTTCCTCTTTGTATAAACATTGTTGTTAGGAACAAAACAGGGAGGGGGGGGGAGTGGGTGGAGGATGTGGGTGTCACTGGCTAGGCCAGATTTATTGCCCATCCCTAATTACTCTTGAGAAGGTGGTGGTGCACTGCCTCCTTGGACCACTGCAGTCTCTGTGGTATAGGTGCAGCCAAAACGCTATTAGAGAGGGATTTTGACCCAGAGTGAGGAAGTGGAGGGTGTGCAGCTGCAGCCCATGCAGGAAACCCTCTGTACAGAATGGAATGCAACTGAGGGAATTTTCACCAAACAGCTCAGACTGTGGGACTGAGGTTCCCAAGGGAGTTTTCGGGAGTTGAGGTCAATGGGAAATTCTGTCTGAATGAGAGTCAGTACGAATGGGAGTCCACTGCTCTGACACCTTGAGGGCAGTTGGGGCTGAGAACCAAGCTTTTAAGGCTCTGGGATGCCATAGAATGTTGCTGTGGGCAACAGGACGGTAGCAGGGAAGTCATTTTTTAACCTCAGGAGTTTAAATGGCAGGAAGGAAAGTGGGGGTCGCTCTTTGGTGGCTGCCCTTTGCTGATCACAAGGAAGCTCCTTATTTGGGTTTAAACACCTTAATTCCTATCCATGCCCTCCCTAAAATTGATGCCACCTCCTTCCCCCACTGCCTACCTATTGACCTGCTCCTGGAATCCAAGGCCTTGGGGTCCTTTCTTCTCCAGCACTCCCAGCAGCAGCTATTGATGCCTTCTTGGCACTACCAAGACCGATGGATCTGCTAGCCAATCGGATTGACCAGCAACTCCAGAGGGTGGGACCTCAGTCCCATTGAGAGACAGAATTCCCACTCAGCCCTGGTTAGTCCTCTCCACAGTGCTTTATGGCTGCACGGTGGGTCAGCCTGGAGAGTGTCACTTCCATGTCACCCTCTCCCCCTCCCCATTTATTCAGCCCAATCTCCATGATGACCAGTTACATATCTCTGAATCAAGTCCACAAAATATTTTTATGTGGCATTCGTCATCTTATCCAATCAATCCTTCCATAATTAAAGGATGAAAGTGAACTGCAGATAAAATTCCATTTAGATGTGCCTGTGCCATGAATGTGCCAGTATGTTAAAAGCCTCCAGCATTTCATCCGCCTGCTTGTAGGAAACACTTTGGGTAGACAGTTGCACAATGAAGGAAAGGCATACAAATGTTAATATTTTATCACTACAGAAGCTGAGAGGACAGACAGCAAATACGCAGGGAAAATAATAGTATAATTGGCAACCTGTTCGTGGAAACAGGAAGGTGGTTTCTATCTAGCAGCCTGTAAGACAGATTGTACCTCGCAGCCTGTGAGGCAGTTCCTTTCAAGCAACCTGAAAGCTGGTTCTAGCTGGCAGAAGTAAGAGTGTAGAAACCTTCGAGTAGGCAGCTAAAACCATATCTTCATTGAACCAAGAAGAGATGTTCCTCTGCAAAACTACTTAATTGTATACCGTGAATACTGAAGAGATATACTGAATGAATTCAGATCTTGTAAATGTACTTTGAATTAAAAAAAGGTAATTTCTACTTAAACAGTGTGGGTGTGTTTAGTAGTTCTAATGCTTAACTTAGATCATTTTGTCCTCTTGCGTTCATGCATCTTTTCTGTATTGTAATAAATAGTCTTCAATAAATGTTATACTATGACTGGGCTGGTTACTGTTCTCACTGGGTCTCGCACATGGCTACTCACACCATTCCTGTAAACAAAAACTATTCACCATCATGAACCGATGTTCCAGGTTGGGACACCCTCACAGATGACATTAGCTGGAAATGTGACAGTCTGCTAATGCTATATCACGTGCTGTGATGTCAATATAGGTCTCTTTGTGACAGATATATTCCTTACTGGTTCCCAGGACACTTCCAACGGTCTCTATTACTTTTCTTTCTAGCCATCAAAAACATCTGACCTCTGCTCAGATGGCAGCATGACGTACATACATAGAGGGAATCATGTGTGCACCGAGCAATACATACCAGATGGACTGTTGTGCTTCACCACAAGTTTCTCGTGGGCAATTATGGATGGGTAACAAACGCTGGCATAACCAGCAACACTTACATCCCAAGAACAAATAAAAAATAATGAATTATTCACTTTTGTAAGAATGCCAATCCAACCAGAGCCTGGATTTAACTGGGTTTGGGCACATCCCAAGTTTCTTTCTTCTTCCTACCAGCCTCCTGCAATATCAGCAGGGACCACCAATCCATGCAGCCATGTAATGAAAGATAAACACTGCATGTTATGCATTAAGCTGTCAATTAAAGATTTCAAAGAATTTCCAAGGATTTGTGCTTTCTACTAAGGCTCAGAGACTAGAAATAAATGCATTGTTAAAACATAGGGCTGAGTGAGCAGCTGTGGAGAAGGAAATCCCCACCCCCATACCAACTCATGGCCTTTCCATGCCCATTCGAGTAAACGCTATGTAGAGAACCAATGCACCATATAGTACCAATGGCATGTGTGGAATGATTTGAACAAAAAAAGCACCTATTCAAAAAATCTCTTTCGAAAAAAAAATGGTTTTCCTACAACTGTATAAAAATGCCAATCAGGCAAAGCAATGTTGAGCCCAGCAGGTTGAAAAACCCATTTGAAATATGTGGTGCTAACTCCTGAGCTTGTGTTGAGCTTCATTGAAACTCTGCAGCAGGCCAAGGATAGGAAGTTCAGAGTGTGAGAAAGATGGGGAATTAAAGTGACAAGACAACTGTAACACTTGCAGATTAAATGGATTTGCTGACATTTTCCCATTTATGAACCAGAAGATTCTATTCTTCCCTCCGATGTCTCCTCCCACCAATGATCCATCACCCCTTGCAGCCAGTTGTTTTTGAGATACTTTCAAAGGGTTGGGCGGCGGTGGTAGTGGAGTGGGGGAGGGGGTGGGGGTGGTGTGGGGGTGGGGTGTGGTAGACAGGGAGGTGAAGTTGAGACCACAACCATGCTCTTATTGATCTTATTGAATGGAGGAGCAGGCTTGAGGGGTCAATGGCCTACTCCTGTTCCTCAGTTCCTACGTAAGCTAGCTTTCTTCATCTTGCATTCTCTGTGAATCATGCATTACATACTGGCAATGACAAGAATTATTGAAACAACATTATTTTGCTTCGTGTAGTGAAGTCAGAGACTGAACCACATTACGGACTATACTAAATTCATTAATGTTCATTTTACCATTGAAGTTATCATGTAAAACATCTGTTGGAACCCTCAACAGAAAAAAGGTGGGGGCGGGGATGGGGGGAGGTGAAATTGACAGATCATTTTTGCCTTGATCTACAATGTTGAGGGATGAATGACTGAAGTTGTTGCAGAAAAATATTTTGAAAAGTATTTTCTGTGCAGCACACATGTTGTGAAAATTCCAGAACCCAAAATTGTGCTTTCTGTCAGGATGTGGTCAGCAAGGTGCACTGCCAAAGTTTTTGTGGGTTGCACTGTGGACTGTAGCTGTGCCTTTAACCCCTTTTGAGCTCGACAGGAAAATGCCAGTCTTTTCAAAACACATTTTTCTATTTCCCGTATAATTACTGGGCGGCACGGTAGCACAGTGGGTAGCACTGCTGCTTCACAGCTCCAGGGACCTGGGTTCGATTCCATGTTTGGGTCACTGTCTGTGTGGAGTTCCTTGTGTCTGCGTGGGTTTCCTCCAGGTGCTCCGGATTCCTCCCACAGTCCAAAAATGCGTGGGTTAAGTTGATTGGCCATGCTAAATTGCCCCTTAGTGTCCTGAGATGTGTAGGTTAGAGGGATTAGCGGGTGGATATGGGGGTAGGGCCTGGGTGGGATTGTGGTCGGTGCAGACTCGATGGGCCAAATGGCCTCTTTCTGCACTGTAGGGTTTCTATGATTCTATGAATTTCAAGTTTCAACACTACCAAACCACAGACCTGGTGTGTTAGATGCAAGTCCTGAATTAGATGGGCGTTTTAATTAAATCTCTCTTTTTCCTCCCTATAAACATAATGTAATACAAACATTCAATACACACAAACATCAATAAAAATGAACTGCAATGAGTCTTCATTGTCACAGTATATTTTTGACCTGCTTTGGATTTTAACATCCATAGAGGGCTAAATTGGATAGTTACTGAACATGGGAGTGGAAATCGTGATGAGTGATTAACCTTCGCCAGTTGATTGCAAAACAGGCACAATGTCAGCTTTGAGCTGCCTGCTCATTTCCATGATCTCTATTCAGCAGACACTGATCATGGCATTGATTGTCTGAATGCATCAGCAGTGGACCAATATTGTGAGTGGTGAAGTAGGTAAAAATACCTCTGAGGCTAGTCGGAGTCAAAATATAGTAAGGCTTTATTCTCACAAGCTTGCGGGAGAACATGACCCCTTGAAAGCGGAAGCCAAAGTTCTCTCTGAACACAGAAAAGTGGGGATATATATACAGCATGGTTTCTAATACTGGTCAGAATCAACCCCAGACCAGTCACGACTCGGAAATACAATTTACAACTGCTGGTCACGAAGCAAGCTTCCAGACCAACTACAAAAAATACATTGATAGCTTCTTGACCATAAACCAGTGTATCTGGCATCCTCAGCACACGAAGCGCAGGTCTTCTGTTTCCTGTTCTTCCCGCAGTTCCCCTTTGAAGTTCCGACGCTCTTCCAGCTGCCTCAGCGGGAGTTCCTCTTCAAACGGCCGTATCGCACTTCACACCTTGTAATGCTCTCTTCTGTTTACATTTACCACGCAAGCCTGTAGAAAAGGTAAGACTTGCATGTCTGCAAACGCATTCACATTTACATTTACATTTGACTATTTATTGTTATAAAAATAAAAGTTAACTGGTATTAATGTCAGAAGCAATACAAACAAGAATAACTTTCATTCATGTCAAAAGCAATATAAACCTGAGGAGATTAGCCACAATGAAGGGTTATGCTTGTGATACATTCTAAGTACAAAGTTCAACCTTTTAGGTACAAAATACATTAACCCTTTCCCTTCTTCAGTGGCTATAGCCAAAATGGGCCTGTAATATTAAGGTGAACTTGCACCTTTTAAAGAAGAGGTGCATTGTGGCTGCCGGAGCTCTGGTTGAAGAGAGTCTGAGCAGGGAAAGAGTGAGGAATGATGCCATGGTGGTGGGATTAAAAAAAGATTTCCTATATCCATGAGCGGCATGGTGGCACAGTGGTTTGCACTGCTGCCTTACTGCACCAGAGACCCAGGTTCAATTCTAGCCTTGGTTGTCTGTGGAGTTTGCACATTCTCCCCATATCTCCATGGGTTTCCTCCAGGTGCTCCAGTTTCCTCCTACAGTCCAAAGATGCATAGGTTAGGTTGATTGGCCATGCTAAATTGTCCTTTAGGATGGGATGTTCTGGCCACGCTCACCCAAGACCGTTAGGGGGACTAGTGGGGTAAATATGGGGTTACAGGGATAGGGCCTGAGTAAGATGCTCTGTTGCAGGCTCGATGGGTCAAATAGCCTCCTTCTGCACTGTCGGAATTCTACGATGTGCCTTCCAGATACATGGTTAAAGAAAAAGTGGGAACAGTTAGCTTGGAGGTTAGTGCTAGGAATCAAACCTCAAGAACCTGGATGCAGGGCTGCAAAAGGGCTGCAAAAAGTTCAAAGACCTCACATTAGCGGTTTAGTTCAGTGAATGCTTATTCAAATGTCATACCTTGGCCACTGCACCAGCAAACTTGGCCTCTGTCCAAATCAGTGCACCCAATCACTCATTTCCCAACAACCTTTCAAAATGTTGTCTGATCACTGAAAATACATATGCTTCACCTCACCCTCACACAATGTTGCAAGCCTCACACGCACATCACACAAGTTGTACAAACTGCCAGCTATTCAACCATAACAGCCACATCAACCCAACAGATTGCATGACACATTTCTCTTGCAGAACAAGGTGGCACATGTGAAGCAGCAGGAGTTAACTGGAGAGAGACAGGTTGTCAGCATGTCATAACCCCCATGGAGAATAGAGTTGCCTTCCATGGTTTTAGTCCTGCTGCTGACCATTATGAGGACGGCCATTTTTGAGGCAATGGCCAGCAGTAGGGCTGAAGCCATGGAAGATGATCTTACTCTCATACCTAATCGTTCTTATCAAATCCCACCTCGCCCTCATCCCACATGGATTTCTGATTTCTAAACTGCAGATGGTGTAAACATGTATGTCTTATTTCCATCCCACCCCTCTCCTCACTAGCTTTTCTCCTTTGATAATAGGTGAAGTTAGCGTTGTGGTTCTATAACTGGACTAATAATCCAGTAGCGACTGCTCTGGAGATAAATCCCACTGCAACAACTGGTGGATCTTAAATTTGGAATACAATGCTAATCTCAGTAATAGTAACCATAAAATTACTGTTATAATCTGGTAGCAAAGAACTTGTGTATTACTGGGAAAAAAACAAGACATTTTCAAGGTTTTCATCAGGACACTCTGTAAGAATACCAGTATAAAGGGAAAACAGCAATTTATACCACATGAGAAGAGATGGTTGACAAGTGGATTTTGATTGGTTTCATGGTCATCAGTAGATTCTTAATTCCAGATATTTTTTATTGAATCAAATTCTACCACTTGCCATGGCAGGATTTGAACCCAGGCCTCCAGAATATTAGCTGAGTTTCAGGAATAAATAGTCCAGCAATAATACCACTAGGCCATTGCCTCCTCGAGGTGTAATATAACTGGGCTAATAATCCAGTAGCGACTGCTCTGGAGATAAATCCCACTGCAACAGCTGGTGGAACTTAAATTTGGGATACAAAGCTAATCTCAGTAATAGTAACCATAAAATTCCCATATAGCCTGGTAGTACAGAACTTGTGTATTATTGGGAAAAACATGAGACATGTTAAAGGTTTTCATCACGTCACTTTATAAGAATACCAGTATATAGGGAAAACAGCAATTTATACCACATGAGAAGAGACAGTTGACAAGTGGATTTTGATTGGTAGAGACATTGCCATGGAATGCACAAATTAATGGTGACTGACAGATAACTGCCCAGCATTATTTGAAATTCAGTCAGCTCGAGCCTCTTTGGCCAAAGCATTGCCCTGGGGAATGATTCAGCCAATGGCTGTCACTGATTCTGTTTGGCTGAAACGGGTGCAATGTGTGTACTCATGATTTATGTCTTCCTGAGGTGTGGGGTCCTCTTGGTGCACTGTATCCTGCTCAGTGCCTACCGTCCATGCTTGTTGAGATTCTCCTCTTATTATTGTCCTTAGGAAAAATGATCTCATGCAATTCTTCTTACCAAATACCCACCTTTTAATTCTGCTTATGATGCATTCTGTTTGTGACCAACAGCAGGAAAGTGTTTACTTTTATACACCTCTTGGGAGCTACACTCAAATTATAAGTGCTCACTTAGCTTCCTGCACATAGTAATTAACCCTAATCAGGCAATCCGTCACAGTGAAGTGACTGTTAACTGCCACAGACAGGCAGCTTCTGTTCAGTGATGACTGAAACAAACTGCAAGTTAAAGTTCTAGGTTAAATTCAAAAGTTAGACTGAATTTCAGTTTGAGACTCTCCACTCACTATTTGGAGATGCCGGCGTTGGACTGGGGTAAACACAGTAAGAAGTCTAACAACACCAGGTTAAAGTCCAACAGGTTTATTTGAGTTTGTGTCTTTGTGCCCTGTTTGTGATCAGAACTCCCACCCACCTGACGAAGGAGCAGCACTCCGAAAGCTAGTGGCTTTTGCTACCAAATAAACCTGTTGGACTTTAACCTGGTGTTGTGAGATTTCTTACTGCACTCACTGTTTACCAGAGAGTTTCATTCTTACCAGTTAGAAATCTGGTGAGAATGGAACTCTCTGGTAAATAATGAGTGAACAGTCTCAAACTGAAAGAGAGTTCCATCCTCATCAATTTTCCAACTTTTACACTCTGTTTATGGTGTTTTTGACAACTCTGCATCAGCAAGTAACTATTTCTAAGAACAGCCAAAGGGTGTGGTGTTGACAGTCATCATTGTCCTTTTCTTCCTCCACATTATCCTCCTACTGCTGTCTGGCTGCTGAACACGGCTCTTCTTTCACAATGTTGAAGGAGGGCAGCATGCAGCAGACCACCGTGAATCTTAATACATATTTTGTCAAATAGTGTAGGACTCTTGCAAGCGCCCTCTAGAGTGGTCCAGGCAGTGAAATTACTATTTCAGTGCCTCAATGATCTGTTTTACCACATTTCCTATCGCAGCATGGTTTCCAATGTTTGCACGCTGCTGTGGGTTACATCGTGCAGGCGTCAGACATGGCATCAGTGAGCAGCTCTCCTCACTCAGCAGCCACCTCTTGGTTTACAATAGTGACTCAAGTGCAAAAGCAGTGTACACTGTCACAGAATGAAGACATCAATACCAGGAATGACTCCACATCTACTGGGGTAGTAGAATTCCTCTATGTTCCAAAGGGGGTAAAGTTAACACGTGGCACAAATGGGAGACCAGGATATTGAATTCGATGATCAGCTATGACAAAAATGAATGGCAGAACAGGCTCGAAGGGCCAAATGGCCTGCTCCTGCTTCAAGGGCACATTCAAAGTGACGTGTCTGCTGTCAATGATTCTCTGCACCACAGCTGGCAAGGGAGAATGAAATTTAGTTAACTTTCATCACGTTGACAGCATTATTAACCCTCCCACCCCTACCCCCTTTTAAGCTGCAAGATGCTACAATTATCTGTAGCTCCAGCCTGGCAGGAACAAGAAGCATGAAGGTTTTTTGGTACTGTCATCTTCATTGGCAGCAAATTCCTTTTTTGCTCTGTGGTCACAATTGTAGCTTCAGCGGTGGCAGATTTCATTGCATTCCTCCTTTATGGAGTGCAGATGTTTTATGTATTGTTCCACATTGAGGCTCATGTAGGAGAAATTGTTCCGTAAACATGCTGGCCTTCTACTGAGAGTCTTTCTCCTTCTCCTCCTAACTCCCTCTTCAAGGAGCTTCTCCTGGTCTGCGCGGCTTCAGTTCATTCTGTAGACCCTGGTGGATTCCAGGTGCCTGTTATTGCACCCATTCCTCAGAGCAGTTAGTTTGTATAGAAACCTTGAAGTCAGCCAACCTTCTTTAGCACCTGCTGCACCATCACCTGTAGACCTTTGCAACGGGAAACAACAAAGTTAAACACCAAACACTTGTAGAATCGTAACCAGAGGAAACCAACCTGCAATTCATCTGTAAGTAGTTGATCCCTTTCAATATTGCTAGTTCAGGGGTGCGGAGGGTGAGGGGGTGGATTGGGGAGTGTGGGGCGTGGAGTAGGGGGGGTGTGGGGGGTGGATTGGGGAGTGTGGGGCGTGGAGTAGGGGGGGGTGTGGGGGGTGGAGTAGGGGGGGTGTGGGGGGTGGAGTAGGGGGGGTGTGGGGGGTGGAGTAGGGGGGGTGTGGGGGGTGGACTAGGGAGGTGTGGGGGGTGGACTAGGGGGGTGGGGGGGGTGTAGTGGGAGGTGGGGTAGGGGAGGGAAGGGGGAGGAGGCGGTGGCAGTGCTGGTGTGCAGTCCTTCGTGCTGTTCAGCACACATTTACTGTGAGCTGATGTACTTTCGCTCTCCCTCATGGCTAACTCATCAGAAATGAGCTTTGTTTTTCAAAGGCTGGCAGGAAACAATATGTCATGTATTAGTATCTCTGGATTAGTGCAGATACAGTCTTACTGTCAGAGGTTGAGAGTTCAAATCCCACCACAGAAGGCCGTGAAACTAAATGCAACAAATCTGGTAATTGGTGCACTAGCATCGGAAAAAGGAGATGAAATCTGCCAGGCTCTAAAGCTGAACATGTCACTAAAGAGAAAAAGGAAGCATTTGTCAAGGCGAGGAGGCTGGGAATGCACAAAGCAAGTGTGGAATACAAAGAAAGTAGAAAGAAACTTAAGCAAGGATTAAGGAGGGCTAAAAGGGACCACGAAAAGTAATTGGCCAGCAGGATTAAGGAAAATCCCAAGGCTTTTTATACATATGTAAAGAGCAAGAGGGTAGACATGGAGAAAATTGGTCCACTCAAGGACAGGGGAGGGAATCTATGTGTGGAGCCAGAGGAAATGGGCGAGGTATTAAATGAGTACTTTGCGTCAGTATTCACCAAAGAGAAGGACTTGGTGGATGATGACTCTGGGAAAGGATGTGTAGATAGTTTGAGTCATGTTGAGATCAAAAAGGAGGAGGTATTGGAGTTCTTGAGAAACATCAAGGTAGACAAGTCCCCAGGGCCTTTTGGGATATACCCCAAAATACTGAGAGAAGCAAGGGAAGAAATTGCTGGGGCCTTGAGAGAAATCTTTGTATCTTCACCAGCTACAGGCGAGGTCCCAGAGGATTGGAGAAAAGCCAACGTTGTTCCTTTGTTTAAGAAGGGTAGCAAGAATAATACAGGTAATTATAGGCCGGTGAGCCTTACCTCAGTGGTAGGGAAATTGTTGGAGAGGATTCTTCGAGACAGGATTTTTTCCCACTTGGAAATAAGTGGACGTATTAGTGAGAGGCTACATGGTTTTGTGAAGGGGAGGTCGTGTCTCGCTAGCCTGATCGAGTTTTTTGAGGAAGTGACGAAGATGATTGATGAGGGTAAGGCAGTGGATGTTGTCTACATGGACTTCAGTAAGGCCTTTGACAAGGTCCCTCATGGCAGACTGTGCAGAAGGCGAAGTCGCATGGGATCGAGGCAAGGTACTAACATGGTACTAACATGGATTGACGATTGGCTGTCAGACAGAAGGCAGAGAGTTGGGATAAAAGGTTCTTTCTCAGAATGGCAACCGGTGACAAGTGGTGTCCCGCAGGGTTCAGTGTTGGGGCCACAGCTGTTCTCTTTATATATTAACGATCTAGATGACGGGACTGGGAGCATTCTGGCCAAGTTTGCCGATAATACAAAGATAGGTGGAGGGGCAGGTAGTATTGAGGAGGTGGGGAGGCTGCAGAAAGATTTAGACAGTTTAGGAGAGTGGTCCAAGAAGTGGCTGATGAAATTCAACGTGGGCAAGTGCGAGGTCATACACTTTGGAAAAAAGAATAGAGGCATGGACTATTTTCTAAACGGTGACAAAATTCATAATGCTAAAGTGCAAAGGGACTTGGGAGTCCTAGTCCAGGATTCTCTAAAGGTAAACTTGCAGGTTGAGTCCGTAATTAAGAAGGCAAATGTAATGTTGTCATTTATCTCAAGAGGCTTGGAATACAAAAGCAGGGATGTACTTCTGAGGCTTTATAAAGCACTGGTTAGGCCCCATTTGGAGTACTGTGAGCAATTTTGGGCCCCACACCTCAGGAAGGACATACTGGCACTGGAGCGGGTCCAGCGGAGATTCACACGGATGATCCCAGGAATGGTAGGCCTGACATACGATGAACGTCTGAGGATCGTGGGATTGTATTCGTTGGAGTTTAGGAGGTTGAGGGGAGATCTGATAGAAACTTACAAGATAATGAACGGCTTAGATAGGATGGACGTAGGGAAGTTGTTTCCATTAACAGGGGAGACTAGGACGCGGGGGCACAGCCTTAGAATAAAAGGGAGTCACTTTAGAACAGAGATGAGGAGAAATTTCTTCAGCCAGAGAGTGGTGGGTCTGTGGAATTCATTGCCACAGAGGGCTGTGGAGGCCGAGACGTTGAGCGTCTTCAAGACAGAAATTGATAAATTCTTGATTTCTCGAGGAATTAAGGGCTATGGGGAGAGAGCGGGTAAATGGAGTTGAAATCAACCATGATTGAATGGTGGAGTGGACTCGATGGGCCGAATGGCCTTACTTCCGCTCCTATGTCTTATGGTCTTATGGATCAGAGGTGAGCTGGCAAGGTGGATACAAAACTGGCTCGGTCAAAGAAGACAGAGGGTAGCAGTGGAAGGGTGCATTTCTGAATGGAGGGCTGTGACAAGTGGTGTTCCTCAGGGATCAGTGCTGGGACCTTTGCTGTTTGTAATATATATAAATGATTTGGAGGAAAATGTAACTGGATTGATTAGCAAGTTTGCGGACGCAACAAAGGTTAGTGGATTTGCGGATAGCGATGAGGACCATCAGAGGATACAGCAGGATGTAGACCAGTTGGAGACTTGGGCGGAGAGATGGCAGATGGAGTTTAAAATGTGAGGTAATGCATTTTGGAAGGGCTAATACAGATAGGAAATATACAGTAAATAGCAGAATCCTTTAGAGTATTGATAGGCAAAGGGATCTGGGTGTACAGGTACACAGGTCACTGAAAGTAGCAATGCAGGTGGAGAAGGGAGTCGAGAAGGCATACGGCATGCTTGCCTTCATCGGCCGGGGCATTGAGTTTTAAAAATTGGCAAGTCATTTGCAGCTTTATAGAACCTTAGTGATGCCGCACTTGGAATATAGTGTTCAATTCTGGTTGCCACACTACCAGAAGGATGTGGAGGCTTTGGAGAGGGTACAGAAAAGATTTACCAGGATGTTACCTGACATGGAGGGCATTAGCTATGAGGAGAGGTTGGAGAAACTTGGTTTGTTCGTACTGGAACGACGGAAATTGAGGGGCGACGAGATAGAAGTCTACAAGATTGAGGGGCATGGACAGAGTGGATAGTCAGAAGCTTTCTCCCAGGGTGGAAGAGTCAATTACTAGGGGGCATAAGTTTAAGGTGTGAGGGGCAAGGTTTAAAGGAGATCTATGAGGCAAGTTTTTTTACACAGAGGGTGGTGGATGCCTGGGACTCGCTGCCAGGCGAGGTAGTAGAAGCAGATACGATAGTGACTTTTAAAGGGCGTCTTGACAAATACATGAATAGGATGGGAATAGAGGGACATGGTCCCCGGAAGGGTAGGGGGCTTTAGTTCAGTCGGGCAGCATGGTCGGTGCAGGCTTGGAGGGCCAAAGGGCCTTTTCCTGTGCTGTAATTTTCTTTGTTCTTTGTAATGTCCTTCATTAATTTCCAGTGGAAGTTAAGTAATTTATTGCTCTCTGTCTTGTTTGTTGCTGCATAATATTACTTAATTAATCTAACATGTAGATTTTAGTCTCAGCTGAACAACTGTTGCATTTTCTTTTGGTTACAGAGATCCGAACCCAGATCCCCAGAGCAATATCCAGGGTCTCTGAATTACTAGTCTTGTGAAAATACCACTGTGTACTGTGGCACTGCCTCCGCCTCCGCCTCCCCCGACAATATACACAGTGAGAAGTTTGACAACACCAGGTTAAAGTCCAACAGGTTTATTTGGAATTACGAGCTTTCGGACTCACCTAATGAAGGAGCAGTGCTCTGAAAGCTCATGATTCCAAATAAACCTGTTGGACTTTAACCTGGTGTTGTCAGACTTCTTACTGTGCCCACCCCAGTCCAACGCCGGCATCTCCACATCAATATACAGTGTCATTGGAACTGATTCTTGATGTTTTGAAGTCTGTTCTGCAAAGTCAAAAAGTTCTGCCTTATAGGACTGAAGTGAAGCGAGATATATCCAATCACCAGAATAAACCCATGTTCAAACATCTGTCTGTCTTGCATTCTTACGTAAGTGACCACAAATCACCTTAGATTTATTTTGAAACAGAATAGAATATGTAGCCCACAATATTAAATTGTCAGCCATTCTCAAAGTATGTCCCTTTGCTGGCACAAGTCAACAGAAGGTCATGGACAATGGAGTCAGAGTCCTTCTGCTGTTGGGAGTTTCTTAAGACTGTGCTGAGGGCAAAAGCAATTTCTGCTGGCGTGGGGAAAAAACCCTATAATGATATGCGTCTGGGGTGTGTCCTGTCTGCCCTGAAAATTGCAATATTCTGCTTCCTGGAACAAGCTCATGCACATGTCTTCAATGAGTTTAAATAGAAGGCAGGCCTGCTGCTACACATCCATCCAAAGTGCCTCCTTGCAATTCTTAATGCTGTGTCACCCTTGGAGTAGCGCGTATTGTTTTTAACACTTTCTGCCTTCTATTAAATAGATTCTGAAGCAGCATATTTTCTGATGATTTTTCAGTTCCAATTATTGGGTGGGGTTCTCCGGTCCTGCCAACAGCATTGCTGCAAGTGGGACGGGAAAATATGGAGGTCAGCCGGAAGTCAATTAAGAGGATTAAAGATACTTAAAGGGATCAACCACTTGCAGACAATGGGACTGGAAAATCCCTGCCATCATTTTAATTTCCCTCTGTTGTCAGACATGAGTGTTTCAGTGTCATGTGTAACAGCTCTTGCTGGTGGGATCAGCTTCCTTCAGAATTCCCCTCGTATTTTGGGAACTAGATAACAAAGAGGATTTCTGCAGTATCCATCTAAAAGAGGGATGCTTAATATAGTTCTGCTCCTCTTAAAGCTGCCTCCCACCTCCCCTCCCCAAGAGTGGCAAGTACCTAAAATAGCTGGCTCAGATCCAGCGTTGTCCAGGTAGGATGGTGCACTGGACATCTTACAGGAGACTTGACAAGGTAGGCCTCAAGATTCAATCCTCAAGCTTGTGTCTGATTGTTCAGCAGAAGAGGACTGAGGTTAAAAGAACACGTGCATAATGGCTGACCTGTGCACAGGCCAACCCATAAGTGACTGCTAAGTTATCAGAAAACCTTGCGATGTTCATGTTGTGGTGCATTGGTTACATCTCAGTAGGTCTCAGTGAATTATTTGTAGTCTGAAGTGGGTTAACTATAAATCCTTGTGAATTACTAGAACTATTTACAAATATACTGTAAAGGGTAACATTAGGATCTGTCTCCATGCTTAAGTCTGCACAGTTCTGTCCAATGCCACACTGACCATGGATGCATAACTGTGTGGATGGGACTGTACTCAGTCCCACTTTAACCCTACATGTGCCATTGTACTACAGTTAGGACATTGAAGATCCTAAATTCTATATTTAAACTATGTCATTCTCACTATGGGCCTGCGCAACTTGCAAAGTCCAAGAGTCATGCTTTGATGTGGGTGGAACAAATAACACTTTTCAGAAAGCAAGCTTTGGGCCATCTGAGATAAATGCTGTAGAGTAAAAGGTTAACATCAGGACCACCTGAGACTGCTGTAACTGCTAATGTACCTATGATGCAATGTCACGTGACTGAGGAACTGAGATCTGGTGGGAAGCATAAGTTAGAGCCTGGAGTAGATTACTGAGATGTTGACGGATCTATAAATCAACAAGATTTGCAAACAACAGTCTATAAAAGATAACAGGCAAACCCTAAAGAAACCACATCTAGACCCCAAACTCAAGACTAAACATATGGTACTGTTCCCATATTTGCTGTTTCTTCTCTCCCCGCTCCAATGTTTTGTTGGTAGTGTGCGCAGCAATGAGCCTGCTTACCAGCACAGCCATGAACAAATCTTCTGAGGAAAATCCCTGTAATATCAAAATGGCCACCCTACCTTCACCCCTCCAATGCAGCTGTCTCCCAGTTTAGCTATCCTTCAAACAGTGTAGCAGCTGTGCCATCCAATTATGACAGATGCAGTTTTGTGCCTTCACATAGAGCTTCTTTTCACGACATTTATCCCTGACAATGTTTCTCTTGCCTGCTCCTTCGCTCCCTGCAGCCTTGGTGAAGGTTTCTAAACATGTAAAGCTAAAATAAAAGATTATCTCTAAGTGCATTTCCCTCTGATTTGGATTTGATGGCAAGAATAAAAATGTCCTCCTTTTAGTTTACTCCCTGCACAAGGGCAAAGCTTTATATAATTAATGTGCCAGAACATACATTTCAGGGCAGTGACTCCTGCACTGGGGCAGTTTACACAGGCAATGCAGTACAAAAACTCTCTTGTGCTGCGAACATAGTTCAGACCTAAGCTCCAATTGAAAATTCTTATGGCGATGTAACCTTACCATAACCTCTGTGAGCATATCCATTATACCAGCTATTGTAGCAGTTAATGTTGTGATAAGAGTTTATTGAGGTCAAAGATAAAGTGGTGAATGTCCTTGTTAATTATTTCATACTTGCAGATACTGGCTTCTGAAAGATTCCTGACATTTAATTCATTGCACTGTCCCAGATTTCAGCATTTGACTTCCTTTGAATGAAATGCACCACACAGCAAAATAATACGGATGGCTTTCCAACCACCCTGTGAATCTTCCAGCTAGCAATTGGTCACCCACTTGCCTTCCTATGTCTCACCAGCTGTGAGGTGACTATCTCCTCTTTCCCAGATGGACATAATGGACTCAACTCACGCACGCTCAGACACTAGTACCGCCACATGTAATTTATGCTTGGCTTGTCAATCAGACCAGTACAGTCAACACCTGCAAAAATAATCTCCGTAATTATCTAAGTAAGGCATTGTCCTTCAGTATTTATCCAGTCACTCCAGTTCAGTCCTAACTCTCACTCTTCAATCAGCTGTCTTCGCTCTCAAGTGTAGAGACAAACCCTGACAACCAGCACTTGTAGTAGAATGTGTATGGACCATCTCAAAATAATTCTTTGGGTGTACCTCATCTCACATCTGCTTCAGAAATGTTGCCCTTCTTTTAATTACAAATAATGAACAGTTCTAACCAGAGGGTCTCACCGCTGCCTTCGTCCTGGGCCTGCTCCCTCAATCAGATACCCCAGACAGAGTTTTCGAATGTTAAATTTAACAAACTGCTATAACTCTACAAAATACATGCTCTTGTTTAAGGAACGATGCTTAAAATAAAGGCAAAATATTTGGCTGAAGCACTGAATAGATTGGCATGAGAAGATTGAAGTTCCAAATCGACGCTTGCGTATTTTTTAAACTTAAAAGAATTCAACAAATCACGTTTTGGAGAATTGTATAAAGCTTCTGCTTTTAGTCAGTATGCACAAACAAAGCTGTAGGACTTGTTGCTCTCTAACCCAAGTTGCGTGCACTGTTGCTGAGAAAATGAGGATAGCTCCTTTTCTGGCCACATCCCAAATGAATAGTCTTTTGTTGGCTATTGAATCAATGGATTAAAATTTAAATATAGAGGATTTAATGGAGGATTATTATGACACTCTAGCACATTCCTGATGCAACTAGTAGCAATGGAACACACAAAAAGCACACAAATCCTTAGAGATTTATAGTACCTCCTTCTAACATGGTGCTTTGATCTAACTGCTACTTTGTGAAGACTGTATGGCACAAATATATTATTTTAAAGATATCCACCATAAAATTATAATTCACTTCACTTTTTTTCTAATGTAATTTAAAAGCATTTAAAGGAGAGCAGTTAATTCACTCTTTGATCTCAATATTATTACAAACAAATGTTCCATTTCAGATCTTATCAGTAAGTGTACCCTCGCTTTACAAAGCACAATGATGCATTTTGAGAGCTTACTTGCACAGTTATTTTTATCATTTTTCAAGTTTCTTAATGTCAGAAAATATTAAATACAGTTTTCTTACACTTTCATCACCATAAATATAGGATGTATTACATTTCTGGGAAAAGATCAAGAATATAAATAGATATTTTTATTTTTAACCGCCTCCATCCCTAGCTTACTTTAGCCCTGTAAAGCAGAGAAGAATGAATGAATAAACTTGCCTTTACATAGTACATTTCATGTCTTCAAGATCTTCAGAATGCTTTCCCACCAATGAATTATTTTTATGTGCAGCCACGCATTTTTTGTTTTAGGAAATGCAGCAAATAACTTGCACACCAATATAGTGACATCAACAGACAAGATGGAGGCCACAGCATCTATACTCAGCCTCCTCCTCTGCCTTTCTATGATCAGTTACTGTAGGACATGAGACCAGACTAGTGTAACACATTTGCTCAACTTTTTCTTAATGTAGAGAGGTACCTGGTCTTCACCCTATGCCTTGCTACAACCTAACATCTGCACTAAGGATCAGAATTTCATAGTGTAGAAAAGGCAAAATTGTGTCCCATATTTTTCCATCACCGAGTCTCTAAAAATCTGTTTAAATTTTAAGTCCTCCAACCTGACAGATCTTTGTGGATTCTGAAAAAAGTCCGTTGCTTATTGCGGTGCAAAGACCTTCAGCACATTGTACCACTGCAGTGTCTATTTTCTGTAATAACCGTGGAGTGGCAAAATCCCGATGGAGTTGATTGTTGCTTTGCACCTGCTGTTATTACTTTTCGGGTGTAGTTCACCACACTTTTGTGAATGAATGAAGCTCTGATTTTCTTCTCTTTCTCCATCTCACCTATGGTTGGAAACTCATAGTGGATTAGTGGTTGTCGGGTTGCCTCTGATGTTCCATTATGAGGCCATTCTTCTATTTGGGAATGTGGATAGAAATTGTTGCTGAACTATTTATTGTAGGGATTATAGGGCTGACCATAGCTGGACACAATTTGGTCCTCAAATAGTAGTGCTCACACAAACTCAACTTCCCAACTCCTTCTCCCATCATGACCCGACATTCAATTGAGTTAATACATCAGAGGAAGTAAACTAAACACATTGCTGTTGGTATAGAGCGATGCCCTATCATATTCTGTGTTGACCTAACAGATCAATTACATTTTTTTATTCCAAGTATGAATGAAAATTGCTCTCCTTGTGCTTTATTTTTCATATTTTGTAATCCTGAGGAGAAAAGGGCCATAGCTAATATCCTGCATTGCCAAAGGGCCATTTCCTCCTGGCAGATAGTTGACATTGTTGCATATTTGCAAAAAGAACCATAGAAATATCGTGTGAAGCCTCACGCTATCAATGTTTTCATCTTGCACTGACCTCGAAAGGTGGATCATTTCTTTTTGGCATTACCAATAATGGCATAAAACAACCATATAAACCTCTGATGCGTGATAAATCACACGGGAGGCTGGATGTACCCGGGAAATAAAGGCTTTTATTGCCAACAATAACGGAGCTACTATATACAATATACAATCCCAGACTAAAGGGTCACCAGGCAGAGCAGTGACCTTTATACCTCTCCCGGAAGGCGGAGCCAACTGGGGTGTACCATAGGACTATATTAACAGGTAGAACAGCCCAACCCTAACCCCAACAGTAACATATCTACAGACTCATAGTGCTGGCCAAACCATGGCTCAGCACTCCTGGTGGTAACCAACAATGGTTCACCACAACCTCCAACACAGTGGGTGAAAGTGTGCATTCACATATTCCATATCGGGGGTGTGCGCTGTCTGCCATATTGGTATTAGGGTCCTTAGTCCTTTCTGGGCTGTTCTGAGCCTGGCTGTCTCTGAGCCTGATGTGTATAGAATAATCAGGCCTGAATGTGGCTCAATGCAGGAAATACTCAGCATCTGTGCAGAGTGAAGCAGAGTTAAAACACTGAACTTTACCAGCCCATTGGAAACCAGCTTGGAGGCGGAAGGTTGGTAAAATGGTGCGGAAAGACGGTGGGTGACGTACCTGTCTTCACAACACCATGTCATTTTGCCAGTGCAGGGTAAGAAGGAAGACTGCAGCCCAATTAAACTACTAAGGTAACCATTTAAAGTTCCCTTCCCACCTCCACTGGCATTTTACCAATGGTTGGGGAGGAGGCAGGGAGGTGGCGTTTGGGGCTGCATCCGCCATATTGGGAGACCATCCAGTGAAACCTGGTGGCCTCCCAATAGACTCTGGGAGGAAGGGTCCTCCTTCTTTGGGCACTCTTTAGCCCACAGAGGGATTTCCTGGCAACAATGGCCACTCTGCACTGCCTGCTCTCAGTGATCTCCACCACTTCATGGGGCCTGCCTGACTGGCTCGCTGCACTCCCCAGATCCACTTACCTGGCTTTGAGGGTGCACGGCCATTGAAGTGCCCTGATCCTGCAGTTACAGCTCCAGCACAGATTGCTGCTAGAGGTGGCGCTGCTGAGAGTGCAGAGCTGCTGGGGGGGGGGGGGGGTTATCATCTTTAATGTGGCAGTTACCCTGCTGGCAGGCGGTGTCATTTCCCGCACCCCCCCTCCCCCCCACCCCACCTACTCTCCACCCGATTTTGGCTCTGGCAGCAAGATTACTGCCATCAGCATAAAATTCAATCCAATGTTTCAACTCTGCGACCTTTCATCTGTGCAATCAAAAGGCAGCTGGATGCCACCGACAAAAAGTTAAAGATTTACTTACCTGAATTTGGAGCCAGGAGGAGCAACGTTACCAGCACAAAACAACTAATGCGGTGCCTTCCAAAAGTCACCTTTTATTGATTCTCATAAGAATGCAATGGTTCCCTCTAGTGTTTCATCTTATAATTACAAATCTTCCTCTTTTGTTATTTACGAAAAATAATAACTTCAATCTTCCAATGTGGGGGGTGGTGAATGATTCAACTGAAGTTTCTGATGCACATCGGGACCCTGAGGGAGTCCCAAACACAAACAAATCCCAAACAAAAAGTCCAAAGATGTGCGGGTTAGGTTGATTGGCCATGGTAAATTGCCCTTTAGTGTCAGGGGAACTAGGATTTTACGCATTTACTTAGAGCCTTTCCTAACAGGTGTCAATGCACCCCAACACCATGACAACCCTGACCATACACACCTCTGTCGCGCTCAGTACAGGCAAGAGGATATTGGATACTATGGACTTTGTGAAAGTAGACATAATCCCTGTTAAGATGTTAATTTAACATGTGACTATGGGCATTTAAACTGTGCACACAACATTTGATTATGTGTTCAGTATTTAATTAAACATGAAGCTGAATAAAGATAACTGGCAGCCATGAGGCTGTGCCCCTTTATTTTTGAAAATATGATTTTCAAACCTCCAACTGCTTGGAAATTTTGCAACTTGAAATGCAACAGAACAAACTACTTAAAATGCAAGGCCATCTTCCAAGTTAAAAGTGAAAAACAAATAAATCGCCCTCGAGGATTTGAAGAGAGACATTTCCTATAATTGAGAGACCCATCAAAACTCATCATTGTCGAAGGAAGAGACATTTGGATATTGAAACAATGCCATAGACCAACCCATGGGTGAAGTATAGCAGTCCAGTTTGCAGCCACAGCAGGGAAAAATGCAAAAACAATGTTCAGCAGAAGAGACAGGCTGAAAGCTCTCTCTTTTGGAACAAGTGTATTATCAGGTTCAGAAGCCAATATTACTCGAAATCTACCAGAGAACTGAGAACTCATAATAATTGCAAAGTCTCCTATACCTAACTGCATCCATGAAACCAGTTAATTCAAATCGGCTGCAACGTTTAAAAAGCTATGCCTCGGGGACAAGCAAAGGACACTTAACTATACGCTCTTGTAACTTTTTTTATTACATTCTAACTTTCCTTATTTCTGATACCTGTGTGTGAGACATTACATTTTTATGCTTTTTTCCCTCGGGGTTTAGTGATTAATGAACTTGCTCTTTCTTGGTCTTAAGGAAACCTTGTTTGATTGGCTTCGTATTGCTCACAGCTGAGATAGTTAAATACATTTGGACTCAGAAAAGGAGTATCTTTGTGAAACCCTTGTTGTGACCAACTGAGGAGGATGAATGGAGGGGAGCCACTTCACCCCTTCTCACGTGATCATAACAAGTTTAAAACACATTATGAACCCAGTGATTGAGGAATATGAAATCTTTCTACTGTTGGCCTCCGAGTGCCATATTGAACAAAGGAGAATATTTGAGCTCAAATTGGGACAGGAATAAGCATGGATGCCCATTGTCAATTATATCATAGTGGTACAGACCCTAGATGTGTTTATCCTGTAGTTATGTGGCAGAAACTAGCTGTTAGGGACTGCAGTCTAATACAACCTTAGCAAAACAAACCAGTCTGTGTAAGAAACATCTGAGGCATCAAGAAACCGTTGAACAACCATAACTGAAATCTTCTAATGCAGCCAAATGACTGTACCTGTTCCCAGCTTCCTGGTCCAGCTGAGAACCAACCTCTTAGCTATTTGTCTAATATTTGTCTAATTTGACATTGAGAGATTATTGTCGCTTCATGAGAATCCTTTGTTTCTAAAATATCTTAGTCCATATTTTCACCATGATGTAGAGTTTCTCTGTCATGGCAACAAAACTGTAAATGACTGGAAATCCTAAGTTTGCTGCACAAACATAGCATATTCCAGTTTTGTCAGGGTGGGGAGTGGACTCAGGTCTGCATGTACGAGAAGTCCAAAAGTAGAAAGATTTCATATTCCTCAATCACTGGGTTCATAATGTGTTTTAAACTTGTTATGATCACGTGAGAAGGGGTGAACTGGCTCCCCTCCATTCATCCTCCTCAGTTGGTCACAACAAGGGTTTCACAAGGATACTCCTTTTCTGAGTCCAAATGTATTTAACTATCTCAGCTGTGAGCAATACAAAGCCAATCAAACAAGGTTTCCTTAAGACCAAGAAAGAGCAAATTCATTAATCACTAAACCCCGAGGGGAAAAAAAGCATAAAAATGCAATGTCTCACACACAGGTATCAGAAATAAGGAAAGTTAGAATGTAATAAAAATAGAGATAGTTGGCTATTTAAATCAACATTTCCCTCTGCTGAAGTGGACTTTGGTAGACCAGGAGTGTGAAATGCAAAGTGTGCAGATTAGAAGAGGTAGGAGGAGATGTGAACTTGGTGGATTCATTTGGAGAGCCAGGATAACCTTTTGCAGATGCAAAGTATCCGTTTGGATAGAGTCCAGGGGCAAGTTTAGAGGAGATAAGGCACCCTTTGGAGGAAGCAATTACCCTGGGATTGTTTTAAATTAACATGCTTGTGCATAAGTGCATAAACTCATATGAACTGTCAAGCTATCAAGGAGCTGTCAAAGGATACTAGGTGAGTTGACATGGAGGAGGTAAGGGGAGAGAGAACGTTGTTGTGGGTGGTGTGGAAGTGTGGGCATTGTTCTTTTATTCTTGATTTGATTTATTATTGTCACATGTGTTAGTATACAGTGTAAAGTATTGTTTCTTGCACGCTAAACAGACGAAACATACCGTACAGAGGGAAGGAAAGGAGAGAGTGCAGAATGTATGTTACAGTCATAGCTGGAGAAAGATCAACTTAATGCAAGGTAGGTCCATTCAAAAGTCTGATGCTAGCAGGGAAGAAGCTGTTTCTGAGTTGGTTGGTGTGTGTCCTCAGACTTTTGTTTCTTTTTCCCGACGGAAGAAGGTGGAAGAGAATATGTCTGGGGTGTGTTGGGTTCTTGATTATGCTGGCTGCTTTTCCAAGGCAGCGGGAAGTGTAGACAGTGTCAATGTATGGGAGGTTGGTTTGAGTGATAGACTGGGCTTTGTTCACGATCCTTTGTTGTTTATTGCGGTCTTGGACGGAGCAGGAGCCATACCAAGCTGTGATACAGCCAGAAAGAATGCTTTCTATGGTGCATCTCTAGAAGTTGGTGAGAGTTGTAGTGGACATGCCAAATTTCCTTGGACTCCTGAGAAAGTAGAGGCATTGCTGACCTTTCTTAACTATAGTGTTGACATTCTGGACATCTAAAAACTTGAAGTTCTCAACCATTTCTATTTTGTCCCCATTGATGTAGACAGGGGCATGCCCTCCACTCTGTTTCCTGAAGTCGATGACTATCTCTTTCGTTTTTTTGATATTGAGAGATTATTGTCGTCACACCAGTTCACCAGATTCTCTATCTCTTTCCTGTACCGTGTCTCGTCATTGTTTGAGGTCTGACGCACAACAGTGGTGTCATCAGCAAACTTGAAAATCGAGTTGGAGGGGAATTTGGCCATACAGTCTGAGGTGTATAAGGAGCAAGGGGCTGAGGACACAGCCTTGCGGAGCACTGATGTTGAGGATGATCGTGGAGGATGCGTTGTTGCCTACGCTTACTGACTGTGGCCTGTGGGTTAGGACATCTATGATCCAGTTGCAGAGGGAGGAGCTGAGCCCCAGGCCACAAAGTTTGGAGATGAGTCTCATAGATATAATGGTGTTAAAGGCTGAGCTATAATCTATGAAAAGGAGTCTGACACCCTGAGTTCACACTGATGAAGACCACTGTCCTTTATATTTGCAGCAGTGGGGATATCTAAAAGAATGGAACTGGAGAGACAAAGTAGAGGGGGGGGGGGGGGAAAGATTTAAGACTGGAAGGCATTAGAGAAGGTGGAACAAGTCAGTTGATTTAAAGATAAGGGTGAAGCATTGGGGAATGTCGACCTATGAAAACAGGAGCATTCCATAAGTAATTCTTAGTGTAGAACAGGATATATGTTGCTGGTTTTAGACAACTTAAAAGTTTATTGAGGAGGAGAAAGCAACTAAGTGATTACTGCAGTAATCAAACATTCATGTCAAAGGCAGGTTTGAGGGCAATGCTGACAAATGCAGAGAGGTAGCAACAGAGAACAACAATGTTATGAAGGTAAAACTAAGCAATCTTTGCAATGGAAAAGATGTGGAATCCAAAAGGCAGATCCAGGTTGAAAATGATGCCAATACTGAGCTGGAAGTTATGATTCACCTAAGTCTGGATGTTGTACAATCAACACACAAGGGAAACAGTCAGATCACAGAACCAGTGCAGAGAAGAGCCATGAGGCAAATCTCTTTCAAAGGTTTGAGATAAAAGGAATGACTGGAGAAACTGAGCTCTTTATCTTTAGGGACATTGTGGAGTAGACAAGTTATTCAATGGTTGATGCGCGTTATCACACACGAGGCTTGAGATGCTCAGGAAATAAAGGCTTTTATTTACTGTTACAATGAAGCTACTATGTATAGTACACGATCCCAGACTGAGGGGTCCCAGACAGAGCAGTGACCTTTATACCTCTCCCAGGAGGCGGAGCCCGACTGGGATGTACCATAATAACTATAATACAGGTGTAACAGCCCAACGCTAACCCCAACAGCAACAGGTAGAACAACCCATCCCTAACCCCAACAGCAACACATATACATACTTGTAGTACTGGCCAGACGCTGGCTCAGTACTATCTAGTGGGAACCAACGATGGTTCACCACATTCACCCCTCCTTTGAAGACAAAGGCCGGCGGGGTACAAAAAAACCCAGAATAATTTGTCATCAGTCTATAAGTTCAGACGGTCAGGGGGACCGTACCGTCGTTGTGACCTCCTCAACACCGGTGATGACACCGGAGTAGGCACTCGCGGTGGCGTTCTCCCCAAGGCGATGTCCAACGGTTCCTCCACAGTCTCACGGGCCGGTTGACCCCGAGGTGATGATAATCCGTTGAGTTCCGACACGCCCTGAAGTGGCGACCATCCTCTGGACTCAGGCAAGCTGTACATGGGAGTAAAAGGGTTAAGTAATGGTCCCGATGCTGCCCGCGCCGTGTCCGGAGGGGAAACAATAGTTGGGGGGTTTCTAACAGGGCGTATGGGAGCGACAGGGGTTTCTACGTCCCCTGCTGGCGCCAGGTCTCGGATCGAGACCGTGTCCTCTCGCCCGTCAGGGTATGCCACATAGGCATACTGAGGGTTAGCGTGGAGGAGATGGACCTGTTCGACCAACGGGTCAGACTTGCAGGCCCTTACATGTCGCCGCAGGAGGACAGGTCCTGAGTACGTCAACCAAGACGGTAATGAGGTCCCAGAGGAAGACTTCCGAGGGAATGAAAACAGCCTCTCATGGGGAGTAGCGTTGGTTGCCGTACACAGGAGTGAGCGTATGGAATGGAGCGCATCAGGGAGCACCTCTTGCCAACGGGAGACTGGAAGGCTTTTTGACTTCAACGCCAGTAAGACAGCCTTCCAGACTGTAGCATTCACACGTTCCACCTGTCCGTTACCCCTAGGGTTGTAGCTCATGGTTCTACTAGAGGCAATCCCGTATGAGAGCAGGTATTGCCTCAAATCATCGCTCATGAACGACGAGCCCCTATTGCTGTGAATGTAGCAGGGGTACCCGAACAGGGTGAAAAGATGATGGAATGCCTTGATAACCGTGGCAGCGGATGTATCAGAGCAGGGAATAACAAAAGGGAATCTCGAGTACTCATCAATGATGTTGAGGAAGTACACATTCCGATCTGTTGAGGGAAGGGGGCCCTTAAAGTCGACACTCAGTCTTTCGAAGGGACGAGTGGCCTTGACTAGTTGTGCCCGGTCAGGTCGGTAAAAGTGCGGTTTGCATTCCGCGCATACCCAACAGCTTCTCGTTATGGACCTGACATCCTCCACCGAGTAGGGCAGATTGCGGGCTTTTACAAAGTGGTAGAGCCAAGTGACCCCAGGATGGCATAGGTCATTATGGAGAGCCTGCAAACGGTCCTCCTGTATACTGGCGCATGTTCCACGCGACAGGGCATCCGAGGGCTCATTGAGTTTCCCCGGACGATACATGATGTCGTAATTATAGGTGGAGAGTTCAATTCTCCACCTCAAGATCTTGTCGTTCTTGATCTTGCCCCTCAGCGTGTTATTGAACATGAACGCCACGGACCGCTGGTCCGTGATCAGGGTGAACCGTTTTCCCGCCAAGTAATGGCGCCAATGCCTGACGGCCTCCACAATGGCCTGGGCCTCCTTTTCCACCGCTGAATGTCGAATTTCGGGGCCTTGGAGGTTGCGGGAAGAAAAGGCGACGGGCCTGCCCGCCTGGTTAAGTGTGGCGGCCAGGGCGAAATCAGATGCATCGCTCTCCACCTAAAAGGGGATGGACTCATCAACAGCGTGCATCGTGGCTTTCGCGATGTCGGCTTTTAGTTTATCAAAGGCCAATCGAGCCTCTGGTTTTGGGGGAAAGAGGTGGACTTGATGAGCGGACAGGCTTTGTCCGCGTAATTGGGAACCCACTGTGCATTGTAAGAGAAGAAGCCTAAGCATCTTCTCAGTGCCTTTGCGCTAGTGGGCAGGGGAAGTTCAAAGAGGGGACGCATACAGTCTGGATCAGGGCCAATGACCCCGTTTTCCACCACGTATCCGAGGATGGCTAAACGGCGCGTACGAAATACACACTTCTCCCTGTTGTAGGTCAGATTCAGGCGAGATGCAGTGCGTAGGAACTTCAGGAGATTTGTGTCGTGGTCCTGCTGGTCATGGCCGCAGATGGTGACGTTATCCAGGTACGGGAAGGTAGCCCGCAGCCCGTTCTGGTCCACCATTCGGTCCATAGCACGCTGGAAGACCGAGACCCCATTGGTGACACCAAAAGGAACCCTGAGAAAGTGATACAAGCGACCATCTGCCTCAAAAGCCGTGTATTGTCGGTCCTCTGGGCGAATGGGGAATTGGTGGTAGGCAGACTTGAGGTCTATGGTGGAGAACACCTGGTACTGCGCAATCTGGTTGACCATGTCAGATATGCGCGGGAGGGGATACGCATCCAGCTGCGTGTATCTATTAATGGTCTGACTATAGTCAATGACCATCCGGGGTTTGTCCCCACTCTTGACCACCACGACCTGCGCTCTTCATGGACTAGCGCTAGATTGTATGATCCTTTCCTTGAGGAGCCGCTGAACTTCAGATCGAATGAAGATCCGATCCTCAGCGCTGTAATGCGTACTCTTAGTCACGATGGGCTTGCAGCCTGGCACAAGATTCTGGAACAGGGAGGGTGTGGTAATCTTCAGCATCGAGAGGCTACAGGCGTTGGGCAATTTGGAAGCTGCTGTTCTCCCACTGAAAGCTGAGGGAGTGGCCCACCATACTGTAGGGTTACACTCTTCAAGTGGACCATGAAATTTAGTCTGAGGAGTATTGGCGCGCAAAGGTGCGGCAACACCAGGAGCTTGAAGCGCTCGTAAACCGTGCCTTGCACCGTTAAATTTACCACGCAACTCCCTAGCACGGTGACAGACCGGGACCTTGATGCCATAGAAATTGTCTGTTTGACAGGTTGGATCTGGAGGCCACCCCGCTTCACAGCGTCTGGGTGAATAAAACTCTCAGTGCTCCCGCTGTCAAACAGACAATAAATCAAGTGGTTGTTTACCTGAATGTCCATCATAGACTTGTCGAGTCTGTGAGGCTTGACCTGGTCCAGGACGATCGACGCCACCGTTGGTTCGTGAGCGCCACTGCAGGCAGCTGAGATAGACGAAGATGACCCCTGCTGGTCGTTCGTGGTCGGTGCCGACCAACATGGTCGCTCCCATAGGTCGCACGTGGGTGATGGCGCCAAAATCAGCGACCCCTGGTGGTCACGCATCTCCGACTCCGTCGACTGTAATGGCGTCGTCCTGGCCTCGCACGTGGACGAAACCCTCGACGATGCCGACGACGAAGAACCGGGCTCCGGGGAGTCGCAGGCCGCACTGCTGTTCCTGGAAGTAAGTTTAGATCGGCATACTTTCGAATAGTGCCCCTTCTTACCACAGGCGGAGCACAACACAGCTTTAGCGGGACACCGTTGCCGAGTATGCTTCGCTCCCCCACAGAAGTAACACCGCGGGCCGCCCGGAGCTGCTGCCGTCATCAGGCCCGAGTGTGGGCACGCCATCACGCAGCTTTTCGAACCCGAGGGACGAGGAGGGATCAGCGACTGCTCCTGCCACGTTGTCTCCACGTGGTCTTCAGGATACAATACTAGGCTTTTGGAGGCCGTCTCCAACATATCTGCTAGTTCTATCGACTTAGTGAGGTCAAGATTACCTTGCTCCAGCAGTCTGAGTCGGATATAAGATGATCCGATTCCCGCCAAAAAAGGAACTCGAGCGAGGCCGTTCATGTTCTGGTCTGCCGACACTGCTTTGCAGTTATAGCCCCTGGCTAGCTGCAGGAGCTCGTTCGCGTATTCTTCCGTCGTTTCGCCGGGCTGCCGTCGTCGAGTGGCTAAGAGGTATCGAGCATGCATTTCGTTTGGCGGTTTAATGTAACGCTTCTTAAGAAGCTCGAGGGCCCTTGTGTAGTCGGTGGCCGCACGGATCGCGAGGTATACGGTGTCGCTTACCCTCGCGTGGAGGACCCGGAGTCTGTCATCGTCTGTGGTGACCGCTGCGGAGGCTGCCAGGTAGTCCTCAAAACATTTCAACCAGTGGTCGAAGGTGTTGGAGGCGCCCGCCGCACGTGGATCCAGTGTAAGACGTTCAGGTTTTAACATCTGCTCCATACTCTCTGTATCATTTTCCTTTTTTTTTAACGACGAGAGTTTACTTAACAGTAAATAAAATTGATGCGCGTTATCACACACAAAGCTTGAGATGCTCAGGAAATAAAGGCTTTTATTTACTGTTACAACGAAGCTACTATGTATAGTACACGATCCCAGACTGAGGGGTCCCAGACAGAGCAGTGACCTTTATACCTCTCCCAGGCGGCGGAGCCCGACTGGGATGTACCATAATAACTATAATACAGGTGTAACAGCCCAACCCTAACCCCAACAGCAACAAGTAGAACAACCCATCCCTAACCCCAACAGCAACATATATACATACTTGTAGTACTGGCCAGACCCTGGCTCAGTACTATCTAGTGGGAACCAACGATGGTTCACCACAATGGTATGAGGTAAATCTGGAGATTGCCTCAGGTTAAGCCAAGGCAAAACGAGACTAAATTGGCTAAAAGTGAAAAAAACAAATTAGAACTGAGACCAGGAATAAATTCTGGATGTAATGAGTGATTATTAGCCTTTGAAATGGATTGCTCGAGAGATTGTTGACAATGACTACTTCAAGATGAAGTGAAATATCACTGTGGGGGATCAATTGTTTTGTTCCTGCATGAATGAGGTAAAATGGAGCAAATGACTTTCATTACATGCATTATCTGCCAGTTCACAGATTCAGGTACATTTACAATGGACTCAAATGAAACAGGGACTGACCAATACATAAATATAACAAAGATATGGAGATGCCAGTGTTCGACTGGCGTGGGCACAGTAAGAAGTCTCATAACACCAGGTTAAAGGTTTATTTGGAATCATGAGTTTTCGGAGCAATGCTCCTTCATCAGATGTACTCTCCTGATGAAGGAGCAGCGTTCCGAAAGCCCGTGTTCCAAATAAACCTGTTGGACTTTAACATGGTGTTGTGAGACTTCTAACTATAACATAGGTTATGAGGAAATTGGCATAATATGCCACTTTATTTTTGATATATTGCATATAAGGAAGACACAAACCTAACTAATAATCTGCATTTTTGATTTAAATCTGAATAATGTTTAATTAGCTGAAATGCTGTTCTTTTGATTCTACCTTTCCAACTGTTTTCATCACATTTGGTCATTTCATAGACTCAAACAGTACTGAATGAGGCTATTCAGCCCATTGTGACTTTGCTGATTCTTGAGAAAAGCTATCCAGTGTGAAAAACAGATAAGAATGTTGCTTCTGCAGGAGAATCACAAGACGACTGATAAGGTATGGATAGGGTTAAACTGGCTGGAACAAAGGAAAGCCAGTACTGCAGCTTGTCACGTACACTGTGGGCGTTCACACAGAAAGTGGCGCGAAAATGGGAGATAAGGATGGGGGGGAACAGCCAAATAAGGGACAAAGTAAACATGGACGGGGACTGCCAAGCTGGATAGCAAGGGCAGTAAACAAAGGCGGAGTAAACCCAGGGCTTATGATAGGTGATATCCGATAACACGAACACCAACTGTGGGGAAGGGGAGGGATTGAGAGACACAAAGAAATTGTATAAAAGTATAGGAGAGATACTCCAGTGTGTGCCTATTTGCTAGCCACCCGTTCTTGCAAGACCGTTAAATAAAAGTGTTTGCTACTTCAGAATTTGACTTGGAGTAAATTATTTGCAAGTGAGCTTCGTTTCTCACACCAGTTAGTCCCACCCCCCTGTTCTTTCCCCATTACCCTGGTTTTCAATTCAAGTATATACCCAATCCATTTTCAATGTTAAAAATCTTAAGTTTAGCTTAATCTCCAGCTATCAAACTGTTTTACTCCTGTGGCTGAGGCATTACTTCATAAATCTGTCCGATGAAGTGATTCAAATAATCAATAACTTCAGCATTTTATTGTTATATTTTTGAATGAAGGGAGACAGTAGTGTAGTGGTGTTGTCGTTGGACTAGTAATCCAGCACCTTGGGTAGTACTCTGGGGACATGTGTTTGAATCACACAAAGGCAGATAATGAAATTTTAATTCAACAAAAATCTGGAATTATAAGTCTTATTGTCATAAAAATCCATCTGGTTCACTCACGAAAGGAAATCTGCCATCCTTATCTGGTCTGGCCTACATGTGACTCCAGAGTCACAGCAATGTGGTTGACTGTCAGGGATGGGCAATAAATGCTGGTCCAACCAGCAACACCCACATCCCGTGAACGAATAATAATAAAAAAAATTAAAAGCTGATGCTATTTGTTAGAAATGCTGATATGTTGCGAGTAAACGCCTGCTGCTCAGAGATCAGCATGCCTTTTATAGATGGCAGAACCTGAGTAAGCCCCGCCTCCCAGCCCAACATGGAAGTCTCAGAGGCACCACTCCCCATTCCCAAATTGAAATCGGCAGGTCTATAACACAATCCATGATCATTGGCCCCTTCTCCCCCTACCCCCGATCATCAGCACGCTCCTATCTTCTCTCCCTATCCCTCGATCATCAGCACATTCCTATCTTCTCCCCCTATCCCTCGATAGTCTGTGCCGACTTCCCCTCCGTTCACTCCCAGCCACCACCACGTGTAAATGAATCCCCTCCATGCAGTTCCCACTGGGGCCCGCTCCTGGGCACAGGTTGACAATACCAAACTGGCAATACCAACCTGTGACAAGGGGCAGTGCCTGGCATGTCCCTCTCCCCCGGGGACTATGCTTACCTTTACGACCCCAAGAAGACCCCCAAGTCTTGGCACGATGTCAAGCCAGAGCCCGTTGAATATTGGAGGAGGGGGGAAGTTCCGGAGAGAGTGCTCGCTGATGTCATGCTGATGTATTAAAATGAGCTTTCTGTGGTCCCACACCGCAAGGGGCCGGTAAGGTCTGAATTCGGAAACTCGCAGGGGTAAATCCCACTTTTGAGATTTTGAGCACGCACCACTATTCCTGCAGACGGAGCGTGCGGGCTCAAAATTGCCCCCTCTGTTTTTATAATTAGTGAAGGGTTACAACCCTTCATTCTGTAGAGGAAAAAACAACAAACAACTGCAGTTACTTGCTTTGAAAGACTACCAGGAAAAAATAAGTTGAGAACTGAGGGAAGATCTAAACACAGCAAACAGGCTCCTATGAAAATTCAAAGCCAACCAATTCAATTAGCAAGAAAATGGAATGAATAGAATTGCAAACATTTCTGGAACCGAAGAGTACTGCTGTTCTCATAGCAATCTGGATGCCGATTACCTATAAAGAAACCTCTGTTAGCGAATAGTAAGGAATCTATCCCACATTCCAGGCCTCCTGTGTGCTACAAAGCAACAACTCTAACGCAGAAGATGAAAAACTGCTGGTAGTCCAAAGTAAAATACCAGAAAATGCACAGGAAGCTGCTCAACATTTGCTTTGCATGAGAGCCTTTTGTCAGATTTCTCCAATACAGCTGAATGTCTGGTATGAGGAAGGGGGTGGGGGGTGGGGAGGGCAGATGTTGATAAAATCTGAGGTTTCTGTTTTTTTCTTGTCACAACCTATATCATCAACTGAACCTCGCAAAAGAATTATGATCTGAAATAAAAACAGAAAATGCTGGATAAACTCAGCAGGTCTGGCAGCATCTGGGGAGAGAGAAACTGAGTTTGTTTAGAATCTGCATGACTCTTCTACAGAGCTACTCCAGTGGATTATGAACTTGTTGGTTACTAGTTCCTTCACAATACTTATGGTTTGAAAAATGGTTCACAGAAGTGAATGCCTTCTTGTTCGAAAACCAGGACATTTCTTGTGTACAGTCCACACCCATACAAACATTCTTGTTGTGCACATAATTTATTTAAAATTGCCTCTGCCCAAATTACATTTCAATGTGAAAGGGTTCTAAAATTGAAATGCAGACCTATGGGGCACATGTGCCCTAATTTTAATGTGGTGCATGAAACAGGAGTAAAATGACGAAGGCAGATACCAAAAATGCCCTGACCTTGACATATGAGCAATTTTAACCCTCAGGACTGATCTGTAGACCCTCAATTTGTTACCCAACAGAAACCCCTGGGAAGTGGCAGCTGGCTGGTGGACACTAGTGCAATGTTAGGTGGCAGGAAACTATTGCAGGATCCCAAGGAATGGTTGCCAGCACTCAGGTAAGTCATGCGAAGCAGACTTCTGGAGGGGCTCATGATCAGGTTGAGTGGACTCGCAGGTAAAATGTCAGAAACCTGAGAAAAAGTACAGTCAGGTAATAATTGGTGTTAACAAAAGTGCACAACAAATGGTCCCGCCAGCCTCAATGGCATTTTCCGTGGCTATTTCTGTCCCACCAAAGGGACTCCACCTTGGGGAGATCATCGCATTTGGCAGAACCAGAAGATCCCACTGGTGGGAAGGGCTGAAAATCAACTGTATTGGTTTCATTTCACACTTTAGCTCAGGGAGTCAGCAACCTTAATAACAAGAAGAGCCATTTTTCTAAATTTAGTCAAAAACGCAATATCTTAAGATCCGCAGTGCTGGTACACAAATGCCAATGATAATAAAAAACAAGACTAAGGCGGCAGGTGGGTATATTTATATTGCGGAGATAAGAAGAGGAATGAAAAATAAAAAGGAAATGAAAAAATAACTTTTACTTCAATGCAAGCTCTGATGCCGGATTTCTTTGGGAAGTGAATGGATAGCCAGATAGGTTAGGAGATGCGTGCGGTTACGGAACTGCAGATTGCCATTAACACCTTGCCTTCGGTAAATGAATCTTGAAGAAGTGTGTGGGATCTTTGTGAAGAGTGAAGTTACTGTTCAAGGCTCTAATGTAAAATTTATGGTGGTGCGGGAATATGGATGCTGATCTGATGAATTTCTCATTAGGCTGAATTTCCAAGGTTTTGGGACTTTTGGTAAGAGAACAAATATAATCAAAATCTAACCGGCATAAAACTTTTGAAATCCACACAAAATGTTTTGAGTTACATTGGCAACGAAAAAAGAAATCTATAAACCGCATCAAAAATGTGTTAAAAGGAATGCAATACTGGACCGTAATCCGTCAGAAGTTATTTTTGAAACTCAGTTGGTATTTGGAATTCAGGTTTCCTCCAAGCTTGTGATCCAACATTAAATACCAACATATTTACTGCACAAATCAAGAATATTTTCTCAGTGGGCTTCCAATGTAAATATAATGGCTTTCTTCAGGCAGAATATATAGGGAAGGCGATGGCCTAATGGTATTATTGCTAGACTATTAATCCAGAACCTCAGCTAATGTTCTGGGGACCCGGGTTCGAATCCTGCCACGACAGATGGTGGAATTTGAATTCAATAAAATAAATATCTGGAATTAAGAATCTACTGAAACCATTGTCGATTGTCGGAAAAACCCATCTGGTTCACTAATGTCCTTTAGGGAAGGAAATCTGCCTGGTCCCACTTATATGTGACTCTAGAGCCACAGCACTGTGGTTGACTCTCAACTGCCCTCAGGCAACTAGGGATGGGTAATGAATGCTGGCCCAGCCAGCAACACCCATGTCCCATGGATGAATATTTTTTTAAAAATCATTGGATATCAAGAGTCTATTTTCAGCACTAACTTAAAAGTTGCCATGCCAAAATATTACTTAAATGTTTGCCTGAACATCATTAATACATGTGGTTTGTGGTTGGTGAAATGAAGAGAAAGAAAACATGAATCCATCAATCCAAATTCAAATTGCACATATGCTGAGCATGTTTCTATCAGTATTAAGCTCATTTCAAACAACGACGCATCACGTTTGATGGGTTAATTATTCATCTTCATGAAATGTTAATGCACATGGCTTTACTGGCTGAACATGGCAATGAACCCCAACACTGCAAATTCACCAGTCCTGCAAGGCCAGTGCATATTGCAGCTCTGCCTCTGATCCTGTATTACTTTGAGTCACTTCTTTTTTTCTAAACCCTCTTACCCTATTATTGCTAACATCTAATCTGTTAAGGAAATTTCAATATGCATTGTTTTAGACCTTGGTGGATGCAAAATATCTGGGTGTCAGATTAGTCATTAATTTACCCTGCAAGAACGTTGTATTGTTGATTCCAAGTATTGAAACCTGTCTTTGAAATCCAAGAAATTTATTCAAATGCTGTGATGTTTTTCGCGATGACTTTAGTCCCTTGTTTCACACTATTCCATAGGAGACAGAGTGCCGGTCTCATTGCTCATCTAAAATTCCATCAGAGACTCAGTCAACAGATTCTGGAAAAAAAACTGCAAATATTTTAAAGTCTAATATTTCTTTAGAACAGTTAATGTCAAAGAAATTCAATATACCATTCAATATTTGCTGCACCTTTTTCTGCTTCTGTCTAATTGTTTTACTTATAAATAAGTGAGACTCCCAGCTTCAGCTCAAAGATAACAGTCTGAAAGGTTGACATTTACAATCTTTCGTTGTAGACATGAAAACATAGAGGTGTGTACACAGAGCTCTGGCACACGGTATTGCAGAAGAGGGTCATTGTTAGACCCATGACCCAATATCCCATTGATGTCACACTCAAATCTGTAAGTTTTGGGAAATAAGAGAAGCAGCTTTATTTATGGAAATAGCCTTTATGTGTACACAAGCTGAATGTGTTGGGAGCAAATCCAAATTGTGGTGAATTCTGTTTTTTGTTTCTTTTGCTTAATCTCGTCCATGGTTATTTGGCATCTATGAATCATTGGAAAGCAAACTAAAACATTGACCAGGTGACCGGGGTCTAGTACACCAGCTGGAGAACCGGTGAGAACCCCACATCGCCTCCTTTGGGGAAGGCCCTTCTTATTGGCAGAGGTGGGCCTTCCCTGGGATCGAGGACTCCAGGGTAGAAATTCGGACCCTGAGAGCTGCTGGCTAACCAGAGATTGGCATTGTACCAGTGATTGGAACAAAAGCAGTTACCAGCCATACACTTGCCAGAGGCCAAAGAATAGCATGGGACCCAGGCCTCAGGTCGGTGAAGGTGGGCTGGAGGTCATGGAGTGGGGATTGTAGCAGCGTGCGTGGAAGCAAGAATAGTAGCCCCTTCACTTTCAGTGGTCCCTTCACTTCCCAATATCAGGTCCCTCGACCAGATGCTGAGTGCCTGACATAAGTGGAAGCCTTGGAAGCCCTAAGCAATTTCCACAGGGTTTGTTTTTTGGACTCCCCGCTTGTCGAGTCCCCTGCCCATCATTGGTTAGATACCAAAAGTGCTGGATGAGGGCATTAAGTGGGCATTAGTTGTTCACCAATGTGTCTCAATTGCCAATATGGTGAAGGGTTGTCAACAAACATTTTCACCGTGGACTAAGTCAGGGCAGAGGTGGATAGGCAGTGGAGCTATCAAACGGCACACTCACACCCCTCCACTTCCAAACTTGCCTCAGGACAGATTCTTCTGGACCCACCGGTAGCAGGAAGCTTGACGGGTGAGGGAACTTAATTTAGGGGTAAAAAATCAGTTTCCCAATGGTGGGACGAACTTTTAAAAATTACATTCTCAGGACTTTATGAGCGAAAAATTTCAAGAAGCCCTTTTGTGTGCGTTAGCATATCATGCAAGCTTCCTGAAAGGTCATTTTGCCAGACTTGCGTTCCCCTTTCAAATTGAGTTCCCCATCAGTGAGAAAATAGACCATTCACTTTTACAACTGCGCATAAGTGGTGTGAACCTGGGGAGACAGACTTCTTTCATGATTAATGATGAGTTGCTGTTGCATTGCATTCTTTGGGGAATGTCTGTAAATGCCAACCTGTGCTTGAGTATGGCTGGTGGCAGTGGAAATAGTGTCAAGGATGATCAAAGTAAGGAGGAAGGGTCATCAGGCAAGGGTGGAGCAGTGGCCAGGTAACAGTGGAAGGGATAGTGCAGGCTGTCTGGGTGACCTTTAAACATGGTGCCCAGACCTCAGATCCCATGAGGTAATGGTGGACGCAGCGACTTGCTGCCTGTTCCACTGCAAGAATCAGTGAGCTCCTTGCGGATGCATATGTAATGAGCTGAAAAGCACAAGATCGCCATCCTGTCACAACCAAAGTTAGACTCTGGAATGGAAGATTCCGGCCATTGATTTGGATTATTGCTTGCATTCTTTACTGAGGCACAATTATGTTTTGTGGACTAGGTATTACTGTCCTGAATCTATGAAGTTTATAGCAACAGTTTAAATATTGTCAAAGGCATGGAATAAATTATTAAATAATTGCTGCAAACCTATGTGATATTTTCACTTGCTCTTTCACATATCCTCCACATTTGTAAATCTGCTCTTCTGAGTAACTCTGAATCCATTGATGAATGCCATTTGGAATTTCAGTTTGCTACTTTATTTTGCAATGGTGAAAAGTATGACTATATTTTGATACATACTTTGGGGTAGTTTTCTCCCTTGGCTTTAACTGCTAGCCACATATTACATGGTTCATTTCCTCTTGCAAGGCTAAATATTTCTCCAGTTGTGTAAAATTAGCCTTTATGCTTCTGCTTACTGCGTGAAACCTAAAGGTTTGGCTGCCAGAGAATAAACACATATCTTAAATTCACAGTTTATTGACTTTATCTTGCTGACATTTTTGAGTACAGTTTAAAGCTGTTAACTAGTTTTTCTGGAACTGTTCACACAATGTTTAAAATGTAAAACATTTTCACTGATTCTGTTACCAATGCTTTGATAACGAGGGCCAATCTGGAATGAATTAAACAGTGACCTGATTGTCAGGGCAGAACTGAACCTATCAGATGTCAGTGGAAAAGATGTGACCACACTCATATGGCACCAAATTTGACTGAAAGCTGGTTTAACTGCAGAGTGATACAACTGGTACAAACTAACTTTTTCCACTGGTTTTGGAAATCTGCAGGGAGTGCATCTAAATGAAAGTGGTTAAATGTTCCCTCATCTGACCTGCTCCTAAGGTCCACAGGCTCAAGGGCAGGTAACATGATTTGGATGCTTCATTGGTTTGTGGGGCCATATCATTGACATTTCCAGCCCAACTTAGTGACAGGGAAGTCTGTGCAGGAGGTGTCAGGTGCCCCATCCAGAAAATGCCTTCACAAAACAAATACAAATATTTCTGTTTAATATGGGAGGGAAGGGAAAAGCCCAGGCCACAAATTCTTGGGTGAGCCTACCATTACCGGATGATTCGTCATTTGTGCACATCAATGATAACTTTACATTGGAGACCCAACTAGCAAGGGAATGCCAACTTTCCACATTCCCACCCTTTATATTAATGGTCTTGGAAAACACGGTCTGTGTATGTCCAACAGGTCAATGTGATGTGTCTAGTGCGTGGGTGAATCAGTTTGGTATGCTTTCCACTTTACTGTGCCAGCTTGCTTCTCATTTTCAACCCACACTGCTGTCTAGCAACAATGTGAAAAAGAAAGTTGAATGTGGTTAGCACCGCTGCCTCACAGCGCCAGGGACCTGGGTTCAGTTCCGGCCTCGGGTGACTCTGTGGAGTCTGCACAATCTCCCCGTGTCTGCGTGGGTTTCCTCCGGTGCTCCGGTTTCCTCCCACAGTCCAAAGATGTGTGGGCTAAGTTGATTGGCCATGCTAAGTTTCCCCTTAGTGTCCAAAGATGTGTAGGTTAGGGGGATTAGCAAAGTTAATACATGGGGTTACGTGGATAGGACCTGGGTGGGATTGTTGTCGGAGAGTCGGTGCAGACTCAATGAGCTGAATGGCCTCCTTTTGCACTATAGAGTTGCTATGATTTGATGTGTAAGTGTTTCCCTGTCAGCACATAGATTTTCCAATGGCAAGTCCAAAGATGTTGCGGGTTAGGTTGATTGGCCATGCTAAATTGACCCTGGTGTCAAGAGATTAGCAGGGCAAATATGTGGGGTTACGGGAATAGGGCCTGCGTGGGATTGTGGTTGGTGCAGACTCAATGGGCCGAATGGCCTCCTTCTGCACTGTGGAGACTATGGTTCTAAGTCCTTAGTTGTACCACTTTGTGGTGGCAGATTGAAACTGGGTCCCTTGTGGCCACAGGATAATATGTAAGAGGAATTCGGAGATGACCTGGTCCTCAGATATGCAGTGTGCTGGCCCATGTGGACACATACCCTGGCATTCATGAACCAAGCTGTCAGTTATGGTGAATAGCTCCACTCCCTTGCGGACACCTCGGGGAAGTTGAAGGCTAAGGGAATAAACGCTGACAAAATTTTGGTATGGAACACAATGATGGACTGATGTCTAAATATGTCCTCTTTGTGGCAACTCCTGTAATCAAGCCAGTGCAAACATTACATTCCTTTGGATTCAACCGGAGAGATTGAGAGGGGGACCACAGCGTTTGAGAAGCCCAGGGCCTCCATAAATATAGCCCAGGCTTGCACCCTGGAGAGGGCACTCCAGTTTTGCTGCAGTGTTAACACAGCACGTGAGACTGCAGTCATAAGTGATTAGCTCAACTCGACTGGCAGATTAAATGGATGCTGCAGGCTGATTCCGATGGTGGGAGAAACCATCATATGTATACCAGTGGTAAGCCATGCCCACCTCAAGTTGGACAGACCCAGACTGGTAAGCTGCTGAGCCGCCATATACTTCAGTGGGTGCTTGGAGCTTAAAGTCTACTCAATGAGTGGATGGAATCCATTAAACCAGGCAAACAAACAAAAAGAAAGAAGATGTCAACGCTTTGATCAGCAAGCTGGAACACCAGAACCATATGCACCAGACTAACAGACGACTGGCATATTGAATGGGTGCTACAGGCTGATTCCGATGGTGGAAGGAACCATCGTATCCCAGTGGTCAGCCATGCCCACCTCAAGTGGCAAAACAGCTGTGATTGACATGGAACCTAACAGTTTGAACAATCACACCGGTTTCCCTACAAGAGACCAGGCTCACCGAAAGCGGAACACTGGAAGCAAAACATTATGCTTTCATCTGGCAAAGAAAGAGTTCAGAGGAAATATGTGAACAGTGTGTCAGGAACTCGCTTTGAGGAATTCGCTTTGAGAAACTCACTACGCTTGAAGATGGAATCTGCCGTAAATTGTTCAGTTGTGTTCTCTCCATCCACCTCTCAGCTCAAACCTTCTGAGTACCTACGCTCCAACATTGTTCTCCACGGCTGAGCGGAGTTCTATGAAGAAATTGACACTGCTATCAGTTACCTATCTTGATCTATTGGGGAATGCAAAAGTGGGTGTGGATCATGAGGCATGACCTTCCTGCCTCCATCATCATGATTTAGGAAAGAGAAGTAAGAACAGACAGAAATGGAAGAGAAACTAATTTGAAGCAGCTTACCTGGATTTTAGAATGGGAGATTGTGCTTGTCAAATCTTCCTCAGGGAAGGGAGCAGACATGATAGATGGGGAAAACGCAGTGGACTTTAGAGAGCCTTCGACAAGGAAGTATATTGGAGTATTAGAGATTAAGATGCATGGAGAGGGGAGAAAATTGCATTAGAATTAAGATTAGTTTCGCAGAGTGGTTGGAAGTGTCTCGTGGTCTTCGTCACGGTTCTGTCCTGGGACTGTTTCTGTGCATAATGGCCAGGAAATTGTTCTAAAGGAAGTGGTATCCCAATTCATAGATGATACTAAAGTAGGAGCAATATTTAACATTTCTAAACATTAACAGAAACTAAAAGTGATTATTGATAAGATGATGGAATAGACAAAAAGGTGTCAAATAAAATTTTATGTCATTGAATAAGAGGTGGTACATTTTGGTTTTTAAAAAAAACTGTCCTGCTTTGTGGAGGAGGCTGAGTTTAGAGGAACAGAGTTAGTTAATATGCCAAGAGTGCCAAATGCCTCAAAAGATCACACGCATGCATTATATATAAATAATATTGTTTAGCCTTATCCCTGTTTAAACAAAAAAGCACATATATTATTTCAGAATCATTGCATAATATGGATGAGGAAGAACTAGTAATGATGTGTGACATTGAGGGCTTAATTTACTGACCAACCCCCCCAGGTGGCAAGATGGAAGGCAAGGTGGCCAGCAGGGGCCAGTAACATTACGGGAAGCCATGTTGGATCACAGCCTGACTAGCTGCTGTCAGGACATTATACAGGCGGTGGCAGGGCTGGATGCAGGAAGGTTGCCCGCCCTATTTACACATTTCAAGATTTAATTGGAGACCATTTAACAGTGTATTAATATGCTGCGGTGTGAGGAGGCTGCACGCAAAATGGAGGCAATCTCCCAGGCAGTATACCAGAGGAGAAGGTTTTATGTAACTAAGAGAGAGCTGTAAACAGAGAAGACATATCCTGTGGGTCCAACAATTTGCTTGGAAAAGCTTCCCCTCCAGCACTTTCTTTTACTATTTTAAATTTGTCTTTGTCTACCTGCTGTAGGCCTCGGATCTCCTGCCTGCATCAACATCTACAACAGGTCCTAGGCTGCTGAGCTGCTAACTCTCCTATTGGGCTGCCAGCATTTAAGGACGGGCTGCTGTTCTTAAAAGGGAGGCTGACGTTAGTCATTTAATTGGCTGCCACCCATAAAATCCATCCCCAGATCCTGCGTCCCATTGAAGTGGGACCAACCCATCTCCTCACTTCCAGCGCTGGAAGTGGGCTACCTCTGCTACCTCCAGAAAGATTTCCACTCCATCTGACGAAGGAGCAGCGCTCCGAAAGCTAATGGCATTTGCTACCAAATAAACCTGTTGGACTTTAACCTGGTGTTGTTAAAACTCTTACTGTGTTTACCTCCAGAAAATCCCAGCCCCAAAATGCAATATACAATGCTTTTCTGAGATCAGGGAAGTTCAAAATTATAATTTCTGATGAAAGAATATTTAGAGATTGCAAGGATGTCGAATTCAGAAAGATATGCAAGGTCTTTAAATGAATTATGTATGACAAGGCATATTTCACTTGCTCATGGTTGATGCGACCCCCAAAGCTTTCTTTCATTCTGCAGCAAATTCCATTGGATTTGCTATTGTGTTCTAGTTTCTTCAGACATATTTTATGGCATATTTTTTTGCATTTGCTCTTGTTTTTCTCTGATCAATGCCGGTGGCATTGTTATAATGTAAAGGTAATTTTTAAATCTTCATCACACCTTCATCCATATTTCTCTGATTTGGCATTTTACCTGATTGTATATTTCCCAATCAAAAGTTGTAGGTGAGTATACTTTCCTAATTTTCAGTAACAAGTTTCTGAAGAAGATGGATTAAGTCAAGTGTATTTCATTGCAGTTCACAGTGAGTGTCCTCAACTATAGATATTTCTTCTCCTTCCAAATCATGCAGGGTGTTTCCATCATTGTTGAATATCTTGGAATATGCTGTGATACTCCTTCCACTTCTGTTCTTCTGAAAAATTCAAAAACCTTTTGAGCTTATGTTTGATTTTGTTTGCCAGTACTTTTTGAAGGAGCTCAGACTATTGTGGGATAAATTGCATGCCTGAAACATATGGTCAGGGCAAGTTTGTGAGCATGTGGAACATGCTTGGAATCTCAATGCAGCAACCTGTTAAAATCTGCACCACTTGTTGAAAATATGTTTCTAAAGAGGTTGAAGTACAACACAATTGAAAGGTTTTGGGTTCAAACTGACCTTTAATGAGTTCATGTAAAAATTGTATGTGACAATAAGATTTCTAATTGCTTTCATAGAAACAACAATGTTTGGAAAAAGACTGCATCAAGTAGGGCAAAGATAGACATCTATCAATGATTGGCATAAACAAAGTTTATTTAATGTCTGATCAAAGCTAAGACCTTTTGTCCAATGGATCATAGCAAGAGTTGTCATTGTCTTTTGAAAGATACCATGAACTTCAAGGAAATCCAAAAGCTGAGAATAATACTCCAATTCACTCGAAGAGTCAGAATCTATAGTTGGAGTTTTACCAAACTATTGGTGACTGGCTGTCAGGTGGGAAGTTTGACAAAATGGAGCAGGAAGGCATCAGAAGGGGCACTTGACATCTTCCTACTATCCTGCCATTTTAATAAGGATGGAAAAGCTGGCAGATGAGCTGCCCACTTGGAACCCAATTGAACCACTTGATCGGCAAATTATGAGCCTTTCCCATTTCTGCGGGGGTTTAGCCCATAAAGGAGGCTCTGTCACCATGTGAGGAGACTGTTTAGTGAAACCTGGCAGACTCCCAGTGGGAGCCGAAGAGCCCTTCCTTTTTGGGCACTTCATGGTTCACATTCTTTATTTAACCTTGCAGCAATTACTGTCCGCACAGCTGTGGTACGCCTGCGCTCATCGAGCCCCCCTCATTCCATGATTGCCAGGGGTGCCTGCCTAGCCCAGGCATCTTCTGATCCAACTTGCCCCTCCCTGAGGGTGCCTCAGCCATTAAGGCACTCTCTTCCTAGAGTGGCCGCCCCAGGACTGGCCATTGCAGGAGTAGTGCTACTGAGGCTGAATGGGCTGGCAGTTTGTGGAAGCAGGCCACGGTCCTTCATTGGGATGGCAACCCAAAGATGATCATTTAATTGACTACTGCTGGGAATATGCTTCCCTGGATTCTGCTACTGTTTGAAGTGAATTTGCCTTCCACTTTCACCCTGGTGATGGGACAACAGCTTCTGTGTAAAATTCAGCCCTATATGCATTAATTTGTGCAGATTTTATGGGTTAGAGAACTGTAACTTGGTAGCCAACTACTGATAGACAGCTACAAATTTAATACTTTGCATATTTCAAATGATTCAGCAATGCCATTTAAACATCGACATCAATTTACGTCAATTAAAAAATGGTCAACTATTTAAATTGATTATGCAATTTGATATCTTTTCTGTATGAGCTGTTTCTTTTTTAACTTCAAGATAATTGGAATTATACACCTGGACCTAAGGTTGTCTCAAAACAAAGACAGTCAGCCATCTCGAGCCAAGCAAGGGACAGCATTAGCTTGAATTTACGGCTGTGGTTCACCTAAATAAAGAGGGTGAACTTCCAGTTTCAAAGGTTCAACATACATTTCAACGCATGGAGTGATATCCTTATCTCCAAAGATCTGTAAAGTATTGAAATGCAAACTGTTTACTTCAATGAAACATAAAAAGAACAATATCAAGCACTGTATCACAATACTTCACAGGTATTTTGTACTTTGCAATGGCTCTTCCCACCAGCAGGATTTTCCAGCCCTGCTGAAGTCAATTAACATTTGAATGGCTCACTGCATTTTCTGGCCCATTTCTGCTGTGACGGAGCTTTAAAATTCCACCTTGCATATATAATAAGTTATGGATAAGGTCAGAAACTCCAAAGTGTTTTATGGAGCCCGCCTGGATCATAAGTTTTGCACCTTGAATTTGGCTAGGATAAGCATGATATGTTTCACTTCAGGTATGATTCAAATGACCCACTAGGGAGCTTTTATCAAACAAAGTTTATTTAAGAATATAGTTAACTTGTATGGAAAGAAAATTTAACTATAACTTTTATCAATTAAAAACCAAAACAAAACAACCAAGGTAATGTATCACCCTTAACAAATGTATCTAAAATTTTCCAATCGAAACAATCCCAGAGACAAAAGATACTTTTCACAGGTTTAACACAGCAAAGACTGATATTCATGTGATACTGGACTTGAGTCCTTTGGATGAATGCTGTGGGTCTCCTGACACTCAGAACAGTTTGAACAGCACTGAGACTCTGGTCAAACCACCAACAACAGATTCTCCCCTTCAGAAAGGCAAAACCTTGCTTTCAGATAACCAGCAGAATTTCCAAATAAAACAGGGAGAGAAAGAGAAACACTTCTTTTCATATTGCTGTCCCTTCTAAAAACCTCAAATGTGCAGGTCAGAACTGAAAATGAAAGAGCTCCTGTCACCTCCGCTGCCAACCAGCTTTTCTCCTAAAAATGCAGAGCCATAAAAGATCCCACAGTGAAAATAAACTCAATTTAAGCAGCTTAAGGAGCAATAAAAGGACATCTTGTAGACAGCTCAGCAGCAATGAGAAATACTGAAGCTGTGAGAGCTCCAGAGATCATGATTTTTAAAAAATAGTTTCTTAAAGGTATACTAATGTCACATATTTGCATATATAATATAATATATGTATATATGTGCATATCTTTATATGCATATATAAAGATATATATCTTTATCTTTATACCTTTATATGTAAAGACACATTTCTGGGCTAGCTTTTGGCCCAATAGCCATTTGGCTTCCTGTTTTAAATAATGGTATAATCAAGCAAGCTTTGGTATAATATAACTCCAATTTTCTTTTTGCGTTCCTGTTTAGTGTCTATACTCTAAGTCCATAACTTCTCATCTCCCTCATTTTTTTTCCCTCATTTTATTTAATTGCTTCCCATAATCCTTCCAGATCTTATTCTTCCCACCACTTTTGCGCTTAAATAAGTCTTTTCTTGTTTATAGCTGGTAATATCCAATTGAAACCATTATTCTTTATTTAATGTAATGCATACATCGTACATTTTGTGATGATTAATTTAAGAAAGAATTCATATGTACATACAAAGGTTGAGGTGAACAAATTATTTTTTATTCAGTTTTGCTAGATGCTTGAATCCTCACCTGAATTCTAAACACATGAATTTAAATCAGACCCAAATCACTGAAGTTCCTAAGCCAGTGCATAGGGTAAGGGTAAAGGTAAAAGCACCAGCTTAAGTTTAATGAAGTGAACTCTTGTCAAATTCATGACCAACAGAGCAGTTCTCTTCCCAGTTACGAACAAAAGCCTCAGCCAATTTAAGTCTGGTTGAGGGCCCTGCCAATCATATAGACAAACTTTAATTGGCTTAAACCTTTCATCCTATTTTCATTTACATACAAGCTTATATTTTATTGTATAAATTTAGAGTCCAGGCTAGTTTCTGACATTAGCTAAGCATTGACATGATGGTAAAAACGAGAGGGTTAAAATTGCACAAAAATGGGAAAAGGAAATTGTAACAGTTACTTAATGGCATAATGATTATTCAAAAATTTAATTTTCAGAGAAGAAAATCAGTTTTGAAACTGATGTCAAATAAAAGGAGGGTTTTCCTTGGTTGGAATCTATATAACTACAGCCATCTCATGATGGAACTGATAAATATTTGCCTGGTTACTGCAAGTGACGTTCAAGATTTACAATGTAACCTTTGCATGGTTATACAAAAATTGTCAAGTAGTCTTCATATTAACTTCTTCGTGGCATGTCTAAAAAGCAAACATTGCTATTTCAATGTACGTCAGCACATTTTGACGCATTTTACTTCAGACTGTTTTCTTAAGAAAACAACTAAAACAAATCCTTCTTTTTCACTCTTAACCCCCTCCCCCCAATACACAGCTGACAGGTGTGATGCCTCAGAAAGTAAGTCAGTGTGATTTCACTTTTTGACTTGCTTTGCTTTACTTTTATTTTCAAGTACAAAAACAATTCCTACAAAGTGCCCTCAATAATAATGAAAATTTCATCTGCTTTTAATTTATCTGTCTCTGATGCACAAATTAACGTTCCAGGACTTAAGTCGATTGCAGGCCAGATGTAAGGCTCTGCAGTCTATAAATTTTATATAGATTCCACAGTTTAACATTTTTTTCTTAGATGATACCAATCTGGATTTAATTCTGAAAAGACACCAGCAGCATAAGTTTCCATTTGGAGACTTTTGATGCATCAGATGTAGAAATTTTATGTTGATATCACTCCACTGTTGGCCAACAATTAATGCAGAGAACAAAGTGGTAGCAGAATAAGTTTCCCTTACCTTCACATCTTTATCACCCGACATAGTTAAACATAGATTTATAATGAAATGTAACTGTTTCTCTATCTATCTTAGGCTGGACTTACGATTGGACATTGTGCCATGAAGTAGAGCTCCTTAACACTCAGATGTTGAAACTATGGGTGTTGTTTTGTCTCAAAAATGATGCCTGTGTTTCATGTACTCCTCTGGTGCGAGCTGCATTGGGTGCCATCCTGCTAAGTGAGTTAGTGCATGAATAGGTGCACTGGAGATATGCAGAGGAGGCAGCTCAGGACATCAATTAGTGTGCAATATGTTGAAAATATATCTCATTTCATGATTCATATAATTTAGGAGTATAACTTTTTTGGGGATTTAATTGTTAAATCTAAGAGCAAACTCCTGGTCAGAAGCTGCTAAACAGATCTGGAGCAATTGCCATTCAAAGTGTGACCAAATTGAGATTTTTAAAAAAGTAAAGTTTATTTATTAGTCACAAGTAAGGCTTACATTAACACTGCAATGAAGTTACTACCAAAGCCCCGTGTCGCCACACACCAGCGCCTGTTTGGGTACACTGAGGGAGAATTTAGGATGACCAATGCACCTAACCGGCACATCTTTCGAACTGTGGGAGGAAACCGGAGCACCTGGAAGAAACCCACGCAGACACGGGGAGAACGTGCAGACTCCACACGGACAGTGACCCAAGCCAGGAATCGAATCCGGGTCTCTGGTGCTGTGAAGCAGCAGTGCTAACCACTGTGCCACTGTGCTGCCCATATGTATTTCCATATGTTAATCAGCTCTGCGCTGATTTCCAGGACAGAGCTGAATGCATTGATAAAAAGGGCCTTGGAGACTTGCGATCGGCCGGACTTGAATCCTGCGAAAGGCCCCTCCCACCCCCCCCCCCCTGCTGTTGTCTCCCGAACCGCTGCGCTATTCAAGCAGCACAGCGGCGGGGAGAATCCCGGCCATGATGTCTATGGCTGTTCTCTTAAGGGGTTTCAAATATCATGTGGGTCCCAGAATCAAAGAGATATTTTAAAAGGTGAAGATAGTTAGTTGAAATCTCAATTTGGAATCATCCCAAGTCTTTCATGTTTCTGCAGGGTTAGATTGCAGGAAGGTAGCTTTTGTTTTAGGTTTATCTGTGCAAATCTTCACAGAAACCAGGCAGTTTATGTTTGGAGCTGGAACAGCTTGTAAACGTGCAGAGGGAGAAAGCTGGCAGCAGTTGCATTTGGATGCAGATTTGGGAATAGAAAAAGAAATTGCCAGAAGCTGTAGACCAGAAGCAAAAAAAGGCCTATAAAACCAAAGGATATTTTTTGACATGGAATCACAAAAGAAGTAAGGCCCATGCTTGAGCTGGGATGTCCACATTCATGAAGTGCTCAGAGAATTGGAGGGTCACCTAGCCCGATGCTATTTGAGGGACCCCAAGCAATCCCATACCTAGAGGAATATCGCAAACACGACTGTGGCACACCTTGGTTTGACCCCAGGAAGAGTGAAGGAACTCTCAAATTCCTGGGGAGTATTGAGGAACACTTGGGTTGAGACAACAGTAAAAGAATACATGTACTGTTGAAGTTTTCAGGTTTAAGAATAAGTGTTTAGAAAAATAGTGTTAAATTAGTATTTGTTTTGTTTAGCTCTTGCACAGTGAAATATTTTGTTTAAAACACAAAATATTGTGGCATAATTCTTACAGTTAATAACATGGAGTTTACATTTTTTTAAAAGTTAATGGACTCCCTTGAGATTGTATCAAATGTTTACTTGATGCCAGCATTGCCATTTCGGAGCTCAAATATGCAGCTAATGCCCTTCCAAAAGGATATGGTTGAACACATGCTTAGCAGCAAGAGCACACCTCATCAGTGTCGTTGAAAGGATCATAAATTCATTTTAGGTTAGTTGTTGATTGATTTCTGTTGGCTGTTGTTGCGATTGTGTAAGTGTTTGGTTGTTTATAGTTGCTGATATCTTATAGGAAGTGCTGTAGCATATGTTGAAACATTTTGCCTTGACTTCAAGGATTCTGCACAGACAAATTCCTCCCAGATATGGTTGCAATAGTTTGCATCCCCCTTGAACTTCAGCATGAGAGCGAGAAAAGCAGAGGTTACAGAGGCAGGATAAGCTCTTGCAAGCAACAGGAGAGGATGAGGAGAGGGACTGTAAGCAGGAGGTCATATCAGCAAGAACTGTGCTAGCAGGGACATTGCCTGCAAATCCACCAACAGGGAATCATAAAATCATGCCCCTTGTTCCTTAAACCTCTAAAAGTCCTATCTGTACCACCTTCTATATTCAAATAGAGAACCAGCTCTCAGCATCCTGTTTGGTTGCTAATACAAAAACAATATTTAGTTTGCTCTTTAGAGCAGTAGCTACACACTCTCTATCTCTCATTCTCTCTCTTTCTATGTCTGTCTCCAAAAGCAGCTGTTCCTTTTACTGCATCAAGATGTGAAAGCTGTCACTTGATTTTCAAAAGCTTTCATTTTGGGGGGTTTTCTCCATGGCCACCAGATCATATGGGCCTGTCTTCAAACAAAGGTTCGTTATAACTGCCATCCTTTCCTATCCATATAATGCTGAAAGTCCCACATTCATAACAATGGTTTTTCAAAGTACTCCTCTGAGTCTTCTGTAATTAAACTATTGTCTTGTGTGACTTTGCATCCCAGCAAGCTGATATCTGTGCTACTATTGTCTCCTCTCCTGGCTGCAGACCACCCATGCCCTGGGCCTCACCACAATCAGATCCCAGATTCTAAGCCATCCTGTGTCAGTATCTAAGGTGATGACTCTGAGTGTGAATGATAGAGTTTCTTCTTCATCACTATCTTTCTACTCTTCCACCTCTTTCTTTTCCACCACTGCCTGGTCAGGATTCAGTTCTTTGGATTCTGAAAGGAGACAGTTATAGGTGCAAGGTGGTGAGGGGGTGTTCAGGCAGGGAAGTAAAAGGCTCATGCTTACACAATCTGCAGCTTGTCAATCAGAAGAGACTATGGGATGTGAGAAGGGGTTTTCAGTCCAATTACTGGCCTTGAGCTCAGAAATCAGCAACCCAATAGTGCACAGCATTGTTTCCTCCATCAAGATCAGGACATGTGGCCATGCTTGTCCTCGCTGGTTAGCCCCTGCTGTTTCGGGTTCTGTGGCACCTTCCCCTGAAAGAATCAGGCAAGTGTGTGGTGTAATCAGCTTGGTAGATGTGGTTGATATTGTTGAATAGTTGGCAGAGTATGCCAACTGTGAGTGTGAGGCTTTCCAAGTGCTAAGTGTGTGAGGGGATAGTGAAGCTACGAATGATAGATATGAGTCCTGATTGTTGAAGTTGCTGGTAGTGGTGGGGATATACTGCATTGAATCATTGCTGAGGCTACTGGAGCACTGGCAGGACATGGCATTGCATTAAAGATTTCTTCACTGAACTTGATCACTTGTGTGGCATTGCATCCAGATCCTCAGGGCTAGTCTGATGGCATTGACTGCTCCAGCAATCTCCCTTGCAGTGTTTGCAGAAGTTGGCCTAGCCCCATTTGGGCAGATTATGTATCTCCTCCTCCTCACCTCCTGCACCAAGGCCTCTGGTGCCCTATCAGGAAATCTTGAGACCTGCTCTCTATCATGTTTTGCCATGATCGACTTTGATCCCTGTACTTTTAAAATGGCCTCTTGCACTTGGTTCAGCCAGAACGCATCCCCCCCTTTAAGAGATGCAGGCTGGGTTCAAAAAGTGCAGGCTAACTTTAAACAGCACGTCTAATGCTGTACTCTGCAATCACTTAAATTAACAAGGAGTATAAAGTTTGTGTGCAACAGCATCAGAACCAATCAGCACTGTTTAACTGAGCATCACGATCCGAACATCCATTTTTGGGTCCCATTCAATTTGAGGCCTGTATGTTTGAGATTTGTTTTGATTTTAGAGTTGGTCATTTCAAACAGCATAATGCTGACATCATGCTTCATAATTTTCTGCAGAGTAAAATGCCTGATACCTAAATATTAAGTAGTTACTGAGTATTTTAGTTTCCCCACTGCTTTGTAAAATTGGGCAAATTCTTCTTTATTGTTCACATAACCTCGTTTGAATCATATTGGTTACTGCGTTTGGTCTTTCACAATGCTGCTAATGGTTGGTTAGAGAAATTGGTATTTTATGATCGTCAGCAACTTCTGCTGCTGATGTGTAACTGTTCAACTGGTCAGTCCTTTTGAGATCACAAAGTGAAATTATAAATAGAGCTTTTTAGACCAAGTCTGGGTGAATTTCTGTTGGTGAGGGAACTTTGTAGATTTACAGGTACTTGTAACTTTCCAGCTGCAGATCAGAATAAATCAGCAAGAAAAGATTGCCCATCTTTCTCTTTTTATATACATTTGACTGTTAGAAGTCCATGTCTGAAGTGTGAAAAACTAAAGACAAGACATATATGAATGCTACAGTGAAGACTAAAGAGTGCCATTCTTTCTGTCCATCTTCAAAAAATCCATATATATCAGAGAGTAAAAAACAACCAAACATCAATACATTAGCATAAGACATAGGAGCAGAATTAGGCCACTCGGCCCATCGAGTCTGCTCTGCCATTCAATCATGGCTGATTTTTTTCTCATCCCCATTCTCCTGCCTTTTCCCCATAACCCTTGATCCCCTTATTAATCAAGAACCCTATCTATCTCTGTCTTAAAAACACTCAATGAGCTGGCCTCGACAGCCTTCTGCAGCAAAGAGTTCCACAGATTCACCACTCTCTGGCTGAAGAAATTCCTCCTTAGCTCTGTTTTAAAGGATCATCCCTTTAGCCTGAGGTTGTGCCCTATGGTTCTAGTTTTTCCTACTAGTGGAAACATCCTCTCCACGTCCACTCTATCCAAGCCTTGCAGTATCCTGTAAGTTTCAATAAGATCCCCCCCCCCACCCTCATCCTTCTAAACTCTAACGAGTACAGACCCAGAGTCCTCAACCGTTCCTCATACGACAAGCTTTTCATTCCAGAGATCATTCTTGTGAACCTCCTCTGGACCCTTTCCAAGGCCAACACATCCTTCCTTAGATATGGGGTTCAAAACTGCTCAGAATTCTCCAAATGGGGTTTGACCAGAGCCTTATACAGCCTCAGAAGTATATCCCTGCTCTTGTATTCTAGCCCTCTCGACAGAGATGAATTTTATTCTGCTATTATGGATACTGACAATAGAACCATATTCTTCAAAGGATAGTTTTCCCCATTACAGTTGCTTCAGATTTTCCACTATTGTCAGCATAAGGACTCAATAAAGAATCAAACATATCCCTGAAAAGGAAAATCCCTTAAATTCATCTTCAAGGTAAATAATAAGCTTTAATTCTGCCATAACTCAATGCACCAATTTTCTTCATAAAATGATGACAGAAACTATTTGCATTAGATTGGGACTATTTCCTTTCCCTTTGCTGTAAGCTATTTCTTTTTATTTATTCATGGTTTGCAGATGTCAGTGGCATTTATTGCCTATCTCATAATTGCCCTTGGGAAGGTAGTGGTGAGCCACTTTTGTGAATTGCCAGTTGTGTGGTGTAGGTACATTCACAGTGCTGTTAGGCAGGATTTTGACCCAGCAACAGTGAGGAAACAGCAATATATTTCCAACTCAGGATGATGTGACTTCCATTTGCTAGTGTTCTCATGTGCCTGTTGCCCTTGTCCTTCTCAGTGGTAGAGGTGATGGGTTTGCAAGGTGCTGCTGAAGAAATGTTGGTGGGTTGCTACTGTATGTCTTGTAGGTGGTACACACATATGTGCCAGTGGTGGAGGGACTGAATGTTTAAGCTGCTGGATGGAGTATCTATCAAGTGGGCTGCTTTTTGAGTGTTGTGAGAGTTGCAATTCATCCAGGCCAGTGGTGAATATTCCATCACACTACTGGCTGAACCTTGTAGATGACAAAAAGGCTCTAGTAAGTCAGGGGGTAAGCCACTCACTGCCTCTGCCCTACTCTTGCAGCCACAGGCTGGTCCAGTTCAGTTTCTGGTCAATGGTAATTGAAGGATGTTGATAGCTGAGGGCGTTAAGTGATAGTAGTGCAATTGAATGTCAACGGGAGATGGTTGGATTCTCTCTTATTGGTGATGTTCATTGCCTGGCATATGTGTGATGTGAATGTTACTTGCCACATATCAGCCCAAACCTGAATGTTATTCAGGTCTTTTTGCATGTGCAGACAGACTGCATTATTATCTGAAAAGTTGCAAATAGAACTGAACACTGTGCAATGATGGAAGGAAGGTTATTGACAGATTATCTGAAGATAGATGGCAATACCACCCTGAGAAACTCCTGCAGTTAAATCCTTGGCTGACGTGATTGGCTTTCAATGATCACAACTATATAATGGTATAAATTCAATCTATGGAGACATTTTGTCCTGATCCCAAATTACTTTTAATCGGGCTCCATTATGGTGCACTTGGTCAAACACTGCACTGGTGTCAAGTACAGTCAAGTACAGTCATTCAGTTCACCTATTCCCACCAAATCACTGCCCTAACATTCCTTCCAGGTTCCAATTATATTGTTAACATTTCTATTTCCTGAGGTACTGTCCCTCACTCCTTCAAATCTCATGACATCTTAAAAGTCCCATCTCTGAACTCCCTTTCCTCTGCAAAGTCCTTAAATGTGTTGTTGCCTCTCAAGTCCATGCCCATACATCCTGGAACTCCATGTTTGAATCTCTCCAATTAGGTTTAAATTCCTGTCACAGTACTATAACAGCTCTTATCAAAGTTACAAATGGCATTCACGGTGATTGTGTCAAAGGTAAGCAATCCCTGCTTGTCTTTCTTGACCTGTTTTCTGCCGGTTTTGATATGGTTTACCATATCATCCTCCTCCAAAGTCTCTCCATTGTGGTCCAGCTGGGTGAAACCTTTTTTAAAAGTTCATTTATGGGCTGTGGGCATTGCTGGATAGACCAGCATTTATGCCCATCCCTAGTTGCTCCTGAGTAGGTGGTAGTGAGCTGCCTTCTTGAACCACTGCAGTCCCTGAGGTGTAGAAACATCCACTGTGCTATTAGGGAGGGCGTTCCAGGATTTTGACCCAGCAACACTGAAGGAATGGTCATATATTTTCAAGTCAGGATGGTGAGTACCTTGGAGGGGAATCTCGAGGTGGCGTGTTCCCAGATACCTTGCCTTCTGCTGCCTAGGCATTAGGCTTTGGAATTCTCTTCCTTTACCTCTCTGCCTCTTTCGCCTCTTTCCTCCTCTTATTCCTTAAAACTTACCTCTTTGGTCAAACATTTGATCATCTTCACTAATGTCTCCTTATGTTTCTTGGTCTCAAGTTGTGTTTGATGATGCTCCTGTGAAGGGCCTTGTTGTAATATGATGTACATGTTCCTTTAAGGGAGAATATCTTAAACTGTTGTCAGTTACTACCACCTCGACATAATATGATGCATTAATCCTTGTGTTCAGTCTCAGTAGCAGATAGTAGGAGTCAGACATGTATACTTAACCTCCAAGTTAACATTATCTCCAAATGAAGAACATAGATTATTATTTTATCAATTCTTGTCATGTGATTGCTACTTTACATTGAATAGAAAAATGTAATAGGCGTTGGAACATTTTACTTCTTAATGTTGCTATACAGACACAAGTTCCTGTAATTTGTAACACAGTTCTCTCTAATATTTCTATAAGAGATTATCAGGTCCATTTAAGAAAAAGTTTCTTAATTTAAAAAGTGTTTGATTCCTCTTTTCGCATTTTTGATGGGATCCCAAAATGCTGATTAATCACCCTCATATCAAACATTATTTTTGCATTTGGCGGGTGGTTTTGCCGTTGGATACCCTTCCTGCTGCTAACCCTCCCCATATGTCTGGGCTGGGGCTGGCAATGATACACATTGGCTTGCTTGCACCAGTGGCTGGGTTCTTTCTTACTTTACATAGTTTTATAATTTAATTCCAGTACTAACATTTCTGTTCACTGAAAATGCCTTGAACATCGTGTGATGTACACAACCTTTATGACACCACATAAACCTCCGATTAAATTTATTTACCAACATATTTGTGGCTGAAGCAGAATGACAACATTCATCATCGTAGCTTAGTCCAAAATAAACTTTACATTCATGAATGTAGGGGAAAGATATGGATGTGGCGTGCACTGTACAAGTTGGCATGCAATTACTGAAGCACTTCAGGAAAAAGCAGATGAAGGGCAATCAGCTGTAAAACCACCTGCCAAATCCAAAAATGAAGAATTATCCACGTTAATATTTTAAAAAAGCAAAACTTCTCGAGAATAATCTGTTTTGAAAATGAATATTTGTTGCTCTTTATGCTGAAGTCCCTAATGTAATTGTCCTCATTAAAAGAAATAGCAATTGTGTCCCAAACTCTTCAATGCTCTTACCTGATAAACATCTATCAATCTTGGTTTAGAATTTTTCAATTGACCGAACCCATCTTCTTCAGGGTTTGGTTCAAGATTTTCACCGCTACGAAAGCAGCACAGCGGCCTGGAGACTCGAACAGAGGTCATCTCACAGGCTCCCCGCTGGGCACCATTGGCTCCGCGAGTCACCGAGCGCCGGATTTCCAGCGCCGTCAGCTCCGCACCAGGAAGTGGCTCAGAGCTGCATTATGTATACAGATTCTAATTTGATTACAATTTAAATCCCATTAGCCAGTCCGGGACTGAAATCTCCGGGCCTGCTAGGATCTCTCCCCCATCGGAGGGACAGCAATGTGAGGGTCGCAGGGCTGGCCAGTGATCGGGAGGCCAGTAGTGCAGGGCCACTGCACATACGCAATCTCGGCACTAACAAATCGGCACATGCACAGTAGCCTGCTCAGCGCTCTGCTGCAGGCCTCTTCAGTGGGAATAGGCCCCGCCCCCTGATTTTTGGACTGATTTATGCTAGTGCATTCTGCAATGCACAGAGTGTGGGAGATTCATTTTGAAACTCCCACTGGAAGAAACAGCGGGATTTACTCCAGTTTTTACTTGAATTCGACGCTTAAATTTCTTTGGGAGAATTGTCCCTCTTAAATCTGTCTAACTTAGCCTTGAATACATTCAATGACCTGATCTCCGCTGCTGCCTAGGGTAGAGGATTCCAAAAACTCTGAAAGAATAATTTCTTTCTCATCTCAATCTTAAATGGAGATCCATTATTTTTAAATTGTTCTCCCCCCAACCCCCCACCCCCCCACCCCCCGCTTGTTCTAGCTTCTAACATCCTTTCATCATCTATCCTGGTAGGCACCCTAAGAATTTTAAATGTTTCCGGAGACCAAAACTGTACACAATGTTCTAGATGTTGTCTCATCAGTGTCCTTTACAGTTGTAACAAGGCATCTCTCCTGTTATACTCCATTCTCCATATCATAAAAGCCAACATTCCATTTGCCTTCTTAATTACTTGCTGCACCTTCATGCTCACTTTTTTATGATTCATGTGATAGGACAGCCTATGCATTGCATTAATTTGCAGTTTCTCTCCAATTTAAATCATATTCTGCTTTTCTATTCTTCCCAGCAAAGTGGGCAACCTTACCTTCTGTTGTGGAGTTGAAACTCTTGTTCTGTCTAATATTGAACGAAATGAAGCTTCCAAGATAGCATGAGGATGAAGGCAGTTTCAGGAGTTGATTCTGGAAGCAATACAATGTGAGAGGGTAGTGTAGATGATTTCTCCCTGTCTCTTGGATTCAAATACCGTGAATTACCATTGACACAGTCGCATACTAAATCTAAGATTTTTATTGAGAATCTTAAGCAAAATAGTTTAAATTAACTCATACAGGCTATCAATCTGAGATGACTGTAGGTCATTTCGGAATGATCTTTGAATGAGATATTCCAGCTTGATTCACTGGACTCTTCAGTCAATACATATCTTCTGTCTTTGTCCTTGTCCATATGTATGTGACTTTCTGGGAGTTCACTAACAAAATACAGTTTCTGAAAGAGCTCATGCACAATCCTCTTCTTGATGCAGATTGTTTAATTGGCTGCATGACAGGCTGTTGGGTTGTATTTCCAAGTTGTCTTCCACTGGCTTAGGCATATAAAAACTTCATCCTGTGATGGCCTGTCTGGTTTCACCCACTTCTAAAGTTTATTCTTTCATGGGGTGGAGGATCACCAGCAAGGCCAGCTTTTGTTGCTGTTATATATTTAAGTAATTCACGATTACTTTAAGAGCAGGTCATGTGATTTGGTGGTGATGTCATTGGGGTGTTTCAGAGGCTCCTGCTTTTAGTTTCACTTTGTTTTCTGTACAGGCAAGAGCTCTGAGAATAAACCTTGTGTGTTACTTCGAATCTAAGTGTGTTTAAAACCCACAACCACTAACATGGTTAGGACATTATAGTTCCCAACCCAAATTGCCCTTGAACTGAGCTATTTACTAGGCCATTTCATGATGTGAGTCTGGAGGCAAATTTCCTTCCCTAAAGGGCATTAGTGAACCAAATGGACTTTTACATCAATTAATGAAAGTTTCATTGTCACTATTACTGTTTACTATTTTCAATTCTAGATTTTATGAATTGAAGTTAAATTCTACCAGCTGTCATGGGATTTGAACTTATTTTCCCCAAGCATTACTCATCATTACTGGATTACTCATCCAGTGACATTACCACTATGCCACCCTTTTGGCCTAGCTCAGTTGACTGGACAGCTGGTTCGTGATGTAGGGCAATGCCAACAGCGTGAGTTCAATTCCTGTACTGGCTGAGGTTATTCATGAAGGTCTCACCTTCTCAACCTTGCCCCTCCCTGAGGTGTGGTGATCCTCAGATTAAATCACCACCAGTCAACTTTCCCCCTCAAATGGGAGAGCAGTCCATGGTCATCTGGAATGATGGTGCGTTTACCTTACCTGTCACCATCACCCCAAGGAGAGAGACACATTATCACACTGATCTGGTGAGAATTAATTTAGCTATGTGTCAAGTAAATGGAACAATCTTTTCTTGTAACAACCTATGAATAATAAGGAATAATGAAGAACCATTTTTATTCCTATTATTTCTCCAATGACTGTTCTTTGGTGAAATATGTGTATTCACCACCAAAGCTGTTCATAATAGAAGCTATTTAGAAAATGAAAGAGAATAAATAAACCCCAGTCATTTTGTTTTTTGATGTTAATGGGAACATACAAGCAGGAATTCCTTACTTCCTCCATTTGTTAAAACAGTTGGGGTCATTTTCTGGACTTGCCATGCCCGGCAGAGATTGCGCCAATCCCAGAAAATAGCATGTGGTCCTCAAGAATGTGGTCCTAAAGAATCGGTTCTACGCCCAGTGTCAAACAGTTTGCAATTGTCCGGTCTCTTTCTACTGGCACAAACCGGATTGATTGGATTTCAATCTCATTAGCGAGTTCAGCACATGATCACGCCACCCCCCCCCCCCCCCCCCCCGGGAATGTTCTCACCTCTCCGGCAGGATGTCACATGGGTGTCATGCCACTACTGGTTCCTTGAGGTGTGGTTCAAGAGCAACAGTTGCAAGGGTGAGCGAGGAGGTGAATACCGCTTAGCACCATCCTCCAGGGTGCAAGAGGATAAGTCAGCTGCTGCCACAGTATGTGGTGGGGGGCCTTCAAAGGTGCAGGGGCTTGGGGAGAGGCTTAGACTGGGTCGGAAGTCCTCAGGTTAGGGGTCACCGCTCGGTTAGGGCTCATGTGGCGATCATTCTCCCTGCTTGCTAAAGTACCTCCAAGGGATTTCATATGAGGTTGAGTTCAAATCTCACTAATGTCGCACTGCTTACTCTGCCATCTGTCTGCTGGAAAGGCTCTATAGTTTATTGTAGGCATTTCATCCAAGGCCCCATGAACAGTGACAATCATCAGGTCTGGCAGCTGTGGCCTCAGTCAAGGGAGCTCTGCAGGTATTAACACGCTCCTCACATTGCATGAACTCTGCAGTGCTCCCTACAATGGGCACCCATCACTTGAAAGTCTGAAGGATGCTTTTCTATCGTCTGTCTGAACTACATGCCATGTCTGGAAGCTAGTTTGCACCATACATCCAGCTGGGTGCACACAGGTTTATACTGCAAATGTTCCTCAAGGAAGACTGTCTCTCACCCACCCTTATGCTCTATGTGAGTGCCAGAGCACTGAGCCCAGTCTGTCACGTGCTGCTGTAAATGGTCTATGGTGTCAGGAGTCTGTATCTGCCCGTGGGCTCCTAGGACACCTCATGGGATGGAGTGGCAGCCGAAGTGAGCTCCAGAAGGCTCTGTGTCAGCCGGCGCTGTCAGTCTTGGAGGCCCAACATTGTCTGCACCATGGTAAGCAAGCCCTCAGCAATAGCCCTCTGAGTCTGGACCAAGCTCTGGAGCCCCTCTGCAATCTCCCACTGTGTCTGATGCTCCCAGGCCCTCAGTCCTGGTCCTCAGTGACTTGGCCATGCCTTGGACCCTGCCACCCATGGCTACCATTTCCTGTCCCAGCTTTCCACTGTGGTTGCCACTCTGTGTTGGCCTGGGTGATACACAATGCTGGCACCATCTCCTGCAACTGAAAGCTGTAGGACTCGCCCAGCTCATCCTCTGCATCTCCAATGGCTCAGCATCCAGCTGGGGGCCAGCTGTTTCCTGGGATCCAGCAGACCTCCACTTGCACGATCCCTCGGACATTCCCTCCTCCACCAGATGTGCATCAATGGCTGGGTGGTGCTCACCAGAAAATGACCCCAAAGCCTATCTGTCAATTTCACCCTCTGAGCTGTGTTTCTCTGCACTGATGGATGGTGTAGTTGATGCCTGCAACACATGGCTGTTTGAACACACGACTAATTTCAAAAGGCCCTGAGTTTGGGCTTTCCTCCGGTATGTCCCATGCCCTGTCCACTTTCCCTTGCTGGCAAAAATTGAATCTGTCAGAAATAGTAGCAAGATGTCTGCATCGTGTTCTGCCCATCATTTTTCAAATCCATAGAGTCTTTCTAACTGTGAAAATCAGGTTCCAGATCTCTGATCAACTCATGGCTTGATAAATGTGTAAACAGTTTTATAAATAGTGACTGGCGGCTTTGTAAATAATTTAGGATGAGTGGCTTTGAAAGAAGACCATAGAGTTAACATTACTCTGGTTAAGTATCCCTGATCACATTTGACTAAATTAAGTCTTGGAAGTTGAACATAAACCCTAGACCTTCTGTCTCAGATGGGGGAGTGCTACTATTGACCCAAGTCTGACACAGTCGTTATTGAGGCTCCAGGGCTACAAAAACACACAAACAAGAAAAAAACACGATTTAGTTCCTAGTGCTGACATATTTTCATTTTTATTATTTTTTAGAGAAAGCAATGCTAACAGACAAACAAAGCCATGTGTTCTGGCAAAATTAGTAATTGTCTAATTAAAACACAATAGTTGGAAATGACATCATGATTTCATGATAGCACAAAGCACATTAAGCTAAATGATGTGCACATTCTTTGGATATTTCAGTGCCAATTATAACATGTTGCTGCAATATAAAGTAATAAAAAGTTTTCCTGTTTTTGTCGTGTGAAACCTGAAAACAGGTCTTTATTTATGCAGGCAGCCAATGTCAAGTCTGTTTTGTCTCGTTCAGTTTGTATCGGTTAATTAAAGTACAGGAATACATTCTTCAAGGTTTTGTTTTGCCCTTGTAGCTTAGATAGTAACTCAAATTTTTTTTTTTAACAGACAGTGTAAGGTTCAGATAATAAATCATGTCCAGAAATGTAGTGTAAAGGATTAGAAATATACACTGGTGGGCCGGCTTCTTGTCACCATCATAGCACAAGCCCTGAAGAAAATTGAGCAAATGTTTCTGATTAGTCACAGGGATATCACAGCTCAATATAAAAATGAACTTCACTCCAAAACTGTAGAAATCTATGAAGGAAAACAGGAGAAATGACAGAACTCATCTTAACTTGTAAGGACAGATTGTTGCAGTCAGATATATTGCTGTTAAACAAGAAACATTAACAACGGTTGATAATTTGCTCTTCCCACATCAACAATAAGTCCTACTAATTTATTCTGAGAAATAGTGTAATGTGGAAATTTATATTTATGGCATAATTATTTAAAAAATAGTCTATTAGTCAAGAATGACCATCTAGCAGAAGATAATATTTTACAGTATTTTATATATCTAATTAGATATCATGTTCACTTGACTGCTCAGTAAGATGAGTATGTTAGGTTTTAATTTGTGAAGTAGATAATGTTCATGAATACAAAATAAAGAATAGGATACACTTTCCTCACATCAGTGCTTTATTTCACTTGATGTCAATGAAGTAATTTTTTTGCATGCTGGCCTTTAGCCCAGGACAGGACCTTCTCTCCCTATAGTCTTCTGTTAATCTAACTTCCATTGTTGGCGTTTATTCAAACTGCCATTTTTGAATGGACACTCGAACGACAAAATTTAACCCTTGTCCCCTCCCACCGATTCAAATGTTTTACTCAATTTCTGTTACATTCAGTACAGGGAGTGCAGTGGATCTTGGGGTTAAGGTCAACCAGTAATAATGCAGATAATTTACTGCAACTATTATCTACAAATTTTGTTGGTTCATTGGGAGGGGACAAGGGTTAAATTCTGTCCCTTGAGTGGGCTATGCAGTTTCAATAAAGACCAACAATGGAAGTTAGATTAACAGAAGACTATAGGGAGAGAAAGTCCCACCCTCGGCTGGAGAGTTTTAGTTATGAAGAGAGATTGGATAGTTGTTTTCCTTGGAGAACAGGAGCCTGAGGGAGACATTACTGAGATGTATAAAATTATGAGAGGCATAGATAGAATAGAAAGAAAGAAACTTTTCCCCTTGGTGGAGGGATCAATGACTAGGGGGCATAGATTTAAGGTTAGGATCTGGAGGTTTACAAAGGATGTGAGGGAAACCTTTTTCACACAAAGGTTGGTGGGAATCTGGAACTCACTGTCTGGAAGGGTAGTGGAGGCAGAGACCCTCATAACATTTAAGAAGTATTTAGATGTGCACTTACGATGCCAGGGCATACAAGGCTATGGGCCAAGTGCTGGAAAATGGGATTAGTTTTGTATTTGATCAGCACAGATGCAATGGGCCAAAGGGTCTTTTTTCATGCTGTGACTCTATGATTAGCAAAATTATCTACACCTTGCATCTGAAACCTTACCAATACTCTGATTATACTCAAGGTTTCCATCATATATTTACCAAAAGCCAATACATGACTAATGTAATGTGCTGCAAATAATTTCTGGAAGAAGTTTGTACTCTATTCTAAAAATACGTTCTGTTTATAAACATAGTTTTCCATGTTAACAGAATCTCCTAAGCAACAGAGAGACGACCTTGTGACATAAATAGTTGAGCAACACCTTATTTTACCTTTACTTTCCACTTGTGGGTTCCCTATTTCTGTTTCTTATTCACAGCTCTTCCATTAGCTAGGAAAGTTCAACAGTCCAGATCGTAGACCTCTCCATGACGTGCAATCCCCAAATGTGGTTAGGAAACTTGGTTTCAGCTTGTAATAGAATTCCCCAGGGGTAATATTAGTCTCATCATATTTTTGACCATTTTGTGTTGAAACATTACAGTGTACTGTGGTGCTGTATCGAATACATTGAGGACTACAGTAAGTAAAGGCAAGATTATATATCAGATAAATTGCATTGGATAAGTATTGAATCTATCACTCTTTGGTGGCCGTCCAATGTTCCACAGCTGAGACTACCACAGAGTATTGAAAAAATATTCTTTATAAATAGGGAATGTTAATCAAAGTACAATTAATTGGGGAGATCAAAAAAGTCAAGAGATAATATGAATAATCCTTTTAGTGTGGGGTTCTTGTGCGTTGTCAAAATTCCTAGCAAATATATCTATAGTTTTTGTGATAGACATGAAATATTATCTCTCTTTTGTCAACAATAGATAACATTCACTCATTTTCCTATGTTTCTGGACTCTTGCTAGCTTCATATTACTAATGGCCATGCCTGCATGTATAGACACTATAAAAGCCAAGATAAATAACATACAAGTTATTCAGCTCGGTTATATTTGAAGAGATGAACATTCAGTCGTCTGGACAAACACATGATGATAAAAAGCAAACAAGTCTACAAATATTGTGATACATCTACGGTAAGCATAACAAGTACAAGTCTATGGAAACATATTAGGTTTTCAAATTTCATTTGAATAAACCATGCATGGATTTTGTGATAGAATTCTGAGACATTCTTCAAGAAGAAGTAAACTAAATTAAAGCAACTAAAATTATTGGGAAATACAATTTCCATAGGACATGCATAATCTTTTGCCTGATGATGATTATTTTTTGCAAATGCTTTTCTTTATTCAAGCATTACACTTGATAGAACCTTTGTTGGCTCTTCTCATTAATACATAAGCATTTTTACTGGCAAAATAACAGAGGATCATTCCAAATAACTACTATAATAAGAATTGCTAGATGAATAAACAACAACATCCAACTAGTCTACTTTCTGATATATTTTTTAAATGGTAAAAGTGGTCCATTTGGACAGTGTTCTGGAACAATAAAATATTGTCATGAAAAAGTGTTGTTATGACCGATATGCTGGGAAAACCCTATATTTGTTTTTACAATGTCCCTTTAAGACTAGGGCAAACTGTGGAATATTCTGAAAGAGGAATAATTGGTTGCATTATTATGACATCATTAGGTTCCAAGAAATTCCCATGTGACCTGTGATTGACGTGGGGACGAACAGCTAAAAAGCAAAGGGTAAATCTGAACCCAATTGCAGTGGGGTTGGTCCATCTTATGTTTCTGTTAGACAGTTTAGAGCATAGAGAATTTGGTGGAGAGTAAAAAAGCAAGACTGTCTCAGAATGGAACAGTTTTCTGTTTCATTGAAATCATAGAAACCCTACAGTACAGAAAGAGGTCATTCGGCCCATTGAGTCTGCACCGACCACAATCCCACCCAGGCCCTACCTCCATATCCCTACATATTTACTCACTAATCCCTCTAACCTACGCATCTCAGGACACTAAGGGCAATTTTAATTTGACCAATCAACCTAACCCGCACATCTTTGGACTGTGGGAGGAAACCGGAGCACCCGGAGGAAACCCAAGCAGACACGAGGAGAATGTGCAAACTCCACACAGCCAGTGATCCAAGCCGGGAATCGAACCCAGGTCCCTGCTAACCACTGTGCTACCATGTCACCCTTTGGCATTTCAGAATATACTGAGATTTAATGTAAATAAGAACAAAGAAAAGTACAGCACAGGAACAATCCCTTTAGTCCTGCGAACCTGTGCCAGTCATGATGCCTGAACTAAACTAACAAAAAACATTCTGCCCTTTTTGGACCATATCCCTCTATTGCCCTCCTATTCTTGTACCCATCCAGATGCCTCTTAAATGTTGCTAATGTGCCTGCTTCCACCACCTCCTCTGGCAGCACATTCCAGGCACTGACCACTCTCTGTGTGGAAAACTTCCCCCAAATATCTCCCTTAAACTTTCCCCCTCTCATCTTGAAACTGTGCCCCCTTGAAATTGGCACTTCCACCCTGAGGAAAAGCCTCTGACTTTCCACTCTGTCTATGCCTCTCATAACTTTGTAGACCTCTATCAGGTCTCCCCTCAGCCTCCGTCTTTCCAGTGATAACAATTCTAGTTCATTTAATCTCTCCTCATGGTCAACACAGTCGAGACCAGGTAACATCCTTGTGAACCTTCTTTGCACTCGCTCCAAAGCTTCCATGTCCTTCTGGCAGTGTGGTGACCAGAACTGCACACAATACTCCAAATGCGGCCTAATCAAGGTTTTATATAGCTGCAACATGATTTGCCATCCTGTTTACCTTTGCAATCACCTTGGCAACCTGTGTTGCCACTTTTAGGGAACTGTGGACTTGTACATTCAGATTCCTCTGTATGTTAAAGTTCCTGAGGGTTCTACTATTTATAGTATAAGCAATGTAATGTCCGAGTTGAACATTTTTCTGTTTGGCAATCTTCAATCATGGTATGTTGGCATAGTGGTTAGCACTGCTGCCTCACAGCACGAGGAACCTGGGTTCGATTCCCAGTTTGGGTCATTGTCTGGGCAGAGTTTGCACGTTCTCCCCGTGTCTGCGTGGGTTTCCTCTGAGTGCTCCGGTTTCCTCCCACAGTCCGAAAGACATGCTGGTTAGATTCATTGGCCATGCTAAATTCTCCCTCAATGTACCCGAACAGGCGCCGGAGTGTGGAGACTAGGGGATTTTCACAGTAACTTCATTGCATTGTTAATGTAAGCCTACTTGTGATGCTAATAAATAAAAAAAATCACATTCTGGTGTGGAAGCAGCTCTCTGAGAATACAGCAGAGACTATGGGTGGAATTCTTCCATTTTGAGGCCAAGTGTGGTCATGGGCAGTTCTAACAGCATCTATCCTGCTGTACTGAATAACGGGATCCCATGCCAGCTTCAGCACTTAGAACCTCAAATTATGTACAGGCCAGTTCCCCTGCACCTCTGCTGGCAGGCCAGTAGCTGATTCATCTGCCCGTTATCAGCTGGTAGGTTCTAAAGTCCTGGCACCATATTTAAATACCAGTCCAGCACACTCATATCACTTTCACCAGCCCAACTGGCTTCACCAGATGGCGCAGGGTGTCAGCAGCTAAGAGGAAACAGGTTGGCAGCCTGAAGAAGAAGTCTGTTCCTTGATCCCATCACCTGTGAGATGCTCATGCCTCACTTGGACCTCTACCGATCGCATCTGGAGTCTTCATCCAGCCCCTTCCAGTAAATGATATGGTATCACTTGGACCCCCTTTCCTTGTGAGCTTTTTATTTGGGCTTGGTGGGGTCCATCTTCCTTCTCCTCGGTCTTCCCTCTGCCTTTCATTTTTCATCTTCATTTACCTCCTTGCCCTTCTACCTGATATTGTGAGTCCTCAATCTTCCCCCAACAATCTCCTTGCACAGCCTGCCATCCCCTTGTCTTTCTCAAGCCACCCTCACCAGCCCTCCCTCAGCCTTACCTTGCACTCCACCCCGGTCGAATTTAGGACCTTTGTTGCGGTGATTGCATGAGTCCCGCAACACAGTGCTGTTCAGATAGACACTGGAATGCGGCATCAGGAGAAGGAGATACCTGTAGTCCCCAACCCCAGATGCAGTACTGAACTGAGTCGGTGACACAGCCCGGTGCTGTCCATGAAGAGCAGTTTGGGATGGCGATGAAGGGCAGGTAGTGACCTGCCCTGGCAGATTGGTGAACAGCACCTCAGAAGCAGCGCAGCACTATGGCAGTGTTGCACTCACCTCAAAGTCTCTTGCCAACTGAGGACCTTCTTGTGCAAGCCACTGTTTAGCAATCACATTTGTGTCTGAAGACTTCTGATGAAATGCTGGCCAATGTGATTCAGGGGCCGAAGCAATTGAGTGGAAAGTAGGAGATCTTTCGTTGTGCGGACCGAGTTGGAAAGACTGCGAGATTGCAGGTGGTGCGAATGTTTGTAATTATGTGAGACATAACTTTGTTGTATCGACCATTTAAAGTGATATATACTTCTTTGTTCGAAATACTCTTCACTTGTCAATTAATATTTGAATTATATTGATTGCAGTTGGTTTGTTACAGTAAAAATTTTAAAAAGCGAAGTCTTGTCCTATGGTTTTCTTTCTGTTGGTGCCACGGGGTTCCTTTTTAAAAAAGTTATCAGTTTCCACGGGGATCGTAACAACGTATATAACAACAGTCATCAAATCTGCTAAATGTTGCTGTGCCCTCGGTCCTCTGTGGGCCAGTGAAACTGTTGGACAGGGTCTTCTCTTGCTTCCTTTCCTTCTTCCTGCAGGCACCTGTGAGAGAGGAGAGAGTGAATGACTGCATGAGCTGCCCCATATGACACGCATGGATCCTTACTGGATGGAGGCCACCCTCTATCAAAACTGAATACATTTAACTTTGCTTCTCTCACTGAAACTTCTCGCCAGTGGATCTTTCTAAATTGGATTGCCCTCAAGAGCGGGATCAGGATACGGAATTTGACCTCATTCATTGATGCGCGATTGATTCACACGGGAGGCTAGGACGTACCCGGGAATAAAGGCTTTTATTCACAACAAGATTGGAGCACACTGCTTAACAATATTATCCCAGACTAAGGGCTACTAGGAAGTAGCAGTGACCTTTATACTCCTGTAAGAAGGCAGAGCCGAACGGAGTGTACCACATAAACAATAATAACAGGTGGAACACCCAAACCCTAACCCCAACAGTAACAAGAGTAACATATGTACAAGTACCCATAGTGGTAACCATCTATGGTTCACCACATTCACCCCTCCTTTAAAAACAAAGGCCGGTGGGGTAAGGAGACAATACGAACTGTCCACATTGTCACAAGTTCAGCCGTATCGGGGGTCCGCACCGTCTCTGCGACCTCCACAGCACTGGCTCCAGTGCCGGTTCTGGTGACCGTGGTGACGACGCTCTCTCCGAGGTGGTGTCCACTGACTCCTCCAGTTCCTCACACACCTATTGACCTCGAGGTGGCGACAATCTCCTGGACTCAGGCAAGCTGTACACGGGAGTAAGAGGCTTAAGTTGAGGTCCCGATGCTGCCCGCGCCGTGTCAGGAGGGGAGAGAATGGGCAAAGGAATCCTAACCAGGGGTGCGGGAGTGACGGGGGTTTCCAGGTCCCCTGCAGGCGCCAGATCTCTGATAGAGACCGTGTCCTCTTGCCCGTCAGGATATGCCACATAGGCATATTGAGGGTTGGCGTGGAGGAGATGGACCTGTTCAACCAAAGGGTCGGACTTGCGGGCCCTAACATGCCGCCGCAGGAGGACCGGTCCTGAGTACATCAACCAAGACGGCAGTGAGGTCCCAGAGGAAGACTTCCTAGGGAAGGTAAACATCCGCTCATGTGGGGTAGCGTTGGTTGCCGTACACAGGAGGGACCGGATTGAATGGAGCGCATCAGAAAGTACCACTTGCCAACGGGAGACTGGAAGACCCCTAGACCTTAACGCCAGTAAAACAGCCTTCCAGACTGTAGCGTTTTCTCTTTCGACCTGCCCGTTACCCCTGGGGTTATAACACGTAGTCCTACTTGAGGCAATTCCTTTAGAGAGCAGGTATTGCCTCAAGTCGTCGCTCATAAATGACGAACCCCTATCAGTGTGGATATAATTGGGGTAGCCGAACAGAGTAAAAAGACTCCGCAGGCCTTTGATGACCGTGGCAGAGGACATGTCAGAACAGGGGATGGCAAAGGGGAATCGGGAGTATTCGTCAACCACGTTGAGGAAATACACGTTCCGATCTGTCGAAGGAAGGGGCCCCTTGAAGTCGACACTCAGTCGTTCAAAAGGGCGAGTGGCCTTAATGAGGTGTGCCCTGTCAGGCCGGTAGAAGTGCGGCTTGCATTCTGCACAAACCTGGCAGCTTCGAGTTATCGACCTGACATCCTCTATGGAGTAGGGCAGATTCCGAGCCTTTACAAAATGGAAAAACCGAGTGATCCCCGGATGGCAGAGATCATTGTGGAGGGCCTGTAACCGGTCCTCCTGCACACTGGCACATGTTCCACGCGACAGGGCATCTGAGGGCTCATTGAGCTTCCCCGGATGGTACATGATATCATAGTTGTAGGTGGAGAGTTCGATTCTCCACCTCAAGATTTTATCATTCTTAATTTTTCCCTTTAACGTGTTGTTGAACATGAAGGCCACGGACCGCTGGTCCGTGAGCAGGGTAAACCGTTTGCCAGCCAAATAATGGCGCCAATGCGGTACGGCCTCCACAATGGCCTGAGCCTCTTTCTCCACAGAGGAGTGCTGAATTTCAGGGCCTTGGAGGGTGCGAGAGCAAAAGGCGACGGGCCTGCCCGCCTGGGTTAAGTGTGGCGGCCAGGGCGAAATCAGATGCATCACTCTCCACTTGAAAAGGGATGGACTCATCAACAGCTTGCATCGTGGCTTTCGCGATGTCGGTTTTTATCCCTGCAAAGGCTAGGCGAGCCTCAGCTGTCAGGGGAAAAGAGGTAGATTTTATGAGCGGACGGGCTTTGTCCGCGTAATTGGGGACCCACTGTGCATAGTACGAGAAGAAGCCTAAACATCTTCTCAGTGCTTTGATGCTAGTGGGTAGGGGAAGTTCAAGGAGGGGACGCATATGGTCTGGATCGGGGCCGATGAACCCGTTTTCCACCACGTATCCGAGGATTGCTAGGCGGTGCTTGCTAAATACGCACTTCTCCTTGTTATAGGTCAGGTTCAGGAGAGACGCAGTGCGTAAAAACTTCTGGAGGTTTGCGTCGTGGTCCTGCTGGTCATGGCCGCAGATAGTGACGTTGTCCAGGTACGGGAAGGTAGCCCGTAGCCCGTTTTGGTCCACCATTCGGTCCATCTCACGCTGGAAGACATGAGACCCCATTAGTGACGCCGAAAGGGACACTTAAAAAGTGGTAGAGACGGCCATCCGCCTCAAAGGCTGTGTTTTTGCGGTCCTCTGGGCGAATGGGGAGCTGCTGGTAAGCTGACTTCAAGTCGATGGTGGAGAACACCCGGTACTGCGCAATCTGGTTGACCATGTCAGATATGCACGGGAGAGGGTACGCGTCCAGCTGCGTGTACCTATTAATGGTCTGACTATAGTCTATGACCATCCGGGGCTTGTCTCCAGTCTTAACCACCACGACTTGTGCTCTCCATGGGCTAGTGCTAGGGTGAATGACCCCTTCCCTGAGGAGCCGCTGAACCTCAGATCTAATAAAGATCCGATCCTCAGCGCTGTAACGCCTGCTCTTAGTAACGATGGGCTTGCAGCCTGGCACGAGATTTTCGAATAGGGAAGGCGGGGTAATTTTGAGTGTTGAGAGGCCGCATGTGGAGCGCGCTGGACAATTTGGAGGTTGCAGTTCTCCCACTGAAAGTGGAGGGAGTGGCCCATCGTACTGCAGGGTCACACTCTTCAGGTGGACCATAAAGTCTAGCCCCAGGAGTACCGGAGCGCAAAGGTGCGGTAACACGAGGAGCCTGAAGTTCTCGTAGACTGTGCCCCGCACCGTTAGAGTTACCACACAGCTCCCAAGAACGAGGACAGATCGGGACCTCGACGCCATGGAGATTGTCTGCCTGACAGTTTGCACGCGGAGAGCGTACCGTTTTACTGTGTCCGGATGGATGAAGCTCTCCGTGCTCCCGCTGTCAAACAGGCAATGCGCCAGGCGACTGTTTACCTCTATGTCCATCATGGACTTGTCGAGTCTGTGAGGCTTGGCCTGGTCCAGGATGATTGACGCCACTGTTGGATCCCGAGTGTAACTGCAGGCAGCTGAGATAGCCGACGATGAGGACCCTGCTGGTCTTCTGCGGCCGGTGTCGACCAAAGTGGCTGCGCCCATGAATTGCATGTGGTCGATGATGTTGAAAACGGCGGCACCCGCAGGTCGCACGTGGCTTGCGTCGTCATCATAGGAAATGGCGGCGCCCGTGGACCGTACGTGGATGAAGATATCGACGAGGCTGGAGACGAGGAAATGGATCTTGGGGAGTCGCACGCAGCATCCCTGGGCTTGGAAGGGGTCTTTGCTCGGCACACTTTTGCATAGTGCCCTTTCTTTCCACAGGCGGAGCAAAACATCGTCCTGGCCGGACATCTCTGGCGAGGGTGCTTCGCCAATCCGCAGAAATAGCACCGTGGGCCTCCAGGAGCTGCCGCAGCCGTCGGGTCTGAAGTTGGGAGCATTATCGCGCAGTTCCGAGGAGCCGCCGAGTACAGTTGAGGCGGTGGCTGTGCTTGCCACGCTGTTCCCACGTGGTCGCTGGAGTAGGTTTCGAGACTTCTGGAGGCCGTTTCCATTGCATCGGCCAATTCTACCGTCTTAGCCAGGTCCAGGTTACCCTGCTCTAGCAGCCGCAGGCGAATATAGGATGAGCCGATTCCCGCCACGAACGCGTCCCAAATAAGATCGTTGGTGTATTGAGTAGCCGACACCTCCTTGCAGTTGCAGGCTCTGGCTAGCTGTTGAAGTTCACGCAGGTACTGTCCCGTAGTTTCGCCGGGCTGCCGCCGTCGAGTGGCTAATAGGTGACAAGCATGAATTTCGTTCGGCTGTTTATTAGAACCATAGAACCATAGAACCATAGAAAATTACAGCTCAGAAACAGGCCTTTTGGCCCCTCTTGTCTGTGCCGGACCATTTTATGCCTCGTCCCACTGACCTGCACTTGGACCATATCCCTCCACACCCCTCTCATCCATGAACCCGTCCAAGTTTTTCTTAAATGTTAAAAGTGACCCCGCATTTACCACTTTATCCGGCAGCTCCCACCACTCTCTGCGTGAAGAAGCCCCCCCTAATATTCCCTTTAAACTTTTCTCCTTTCACCCTTAACCCATGCCCTCTGGTTTTTTTCTCCCCTAGCCTCAGCGGAAAAAGCCTGCTCACATTCACTCTATCTATACCCATCAAAATCTTATACACCTCTATCAAATCTCCCCTCAATCTTCTACGCTCCAGGGAATAAAGTCCCAACCTATTCAATCTCTCTCTGTAACTCAGCTTCTCAAGTCCCGGCAACATCCTTGTGAACCTTCTCTGCACTCTTTCAACCTTATTTACATCCTTCCTGTAACTAGGTGACCAAAACTGTACACAATACTCCAAATTCGGCCTCACCAATGCCTTATATAACCTTACCATAACACTCCAACTTTTATACTCGATACTCCGATTTATAAAGGCCAATGTACCAAAGGCACTCTTTACGACCCTATCCACCTGTGACGTCACTTTTAGGGAACTCTGTACCTGTATTCCCAGATCCCTCTGCAGCTTCTTGAGTAATTCGATAGCATCTTTGTAATTTTGGGAATCACGAATTGTTGCATACACAGTGTCGCTCACCCTGGCGTGGAGGACCCGCAATCTGTCAGCGTCGCACTGGACTGCTGTCGAAGCCTCAACGTAATCCTCGAAGCACTTCAACCAATGGTCGAAAGTATTCGATGCCCCAGCGGCACGCGGATCCAAGGTTAGCCGATCGGGCTTTAGCATCTGCTCCATTTTTTTTTCGAACAAAATTTTCAGTATTTTGTTGTGAATAAAATTGATGCGTGATTGATTCACATGGGAGGCTAGGACGTACCCGGGAATAAAGGCTTTTATTCACAACAAGATTGGAGCACACTACTTAACAATACTATCCCAGACTAAGGGCTACTAGGAAGTAGCAGTGACCTTTATACTCCTGTAAGAAGGCGGAGCCGAACGGAGTGTACCACAGAACAATGCTAACAGGTGGAACACCCAAACCCTAACACCAACAGGAACAAGAGTAACAAATGTAAAAGTACCCATAGTGGTAACCATCTATGGTTCACCACATTCATTGCCTCTGAAACAGGCTGTATGCCAACTTGGTGCTGCCTGCTAATTTCCATGATTGCTACATATAGTCAGTTGGCTGCACACTTCAGCAGATTGCCCACAATAGTGAGAGCCTGTGCTACCTAAAACTAACTTCCACCTCTTAAAAGGCATGTTTATTCTTGTGGGAGCACGTTGTTGAGATGGCTGGCATGAAAAAAAATGTTACAGTAACACAACATGATGGAGAATGAACTCCAAAGTTTCCCAGTGCTATATTTGGTGCTTTGGTGGAGGATGTTCAGAGGACCAGAGATGTACTCTACCCATCGGGGGTCAGGCATCCCTCCAGACAAATTCCCAGGAGTCAGTGGGTTCAGATAACTGCAGTGGTCAATGCCAGGTGTCTAACCCAGAGGATCAGGGTGCAATGCTCCATGAGATTTCACATGAGTGGTCAAAGTCAGTGAATATATCTTCAAATTCCATCTCCCATCAACGACACCAATACCTGATGCAGTGATGAATGTACTACATGCCCCATCACTCATCTACAAACAACCTCTAATCAGAACTAACACTTGACATTCTCTCTTCACCTCACACTTCAGAGAGAAGATGCTGCTTGTCATGATTGGACTGTCCAGGACAAAGGATGTGGCCAACAGTGGGAGGGAAGATGATGCTTAACGTTGTTCTCCGAGTCCATCTCCAGTCTCCCTAACTGTGCCAATAACCTTCCACCACCTAGGGTAGCACCATAGGAGCAGTGGGATAAGAAAAAGCACAGGGAAGACAGGAGCTAAAGGAACATGGGTGATTGGGTGACCTTTGTATATTACATAGCATGGTTTGAACTTCTAAATCTGATTTGGAATGTTTGTTTTATGGTGGCTTTTATTTTAGCATTGTGGCCAGGCAGATGCTGTGATGGTCAGTGATGGGGGAGGGTACAGACTATTGGTGAATAGGATGTTGGACTTGCTTTTATAAGCACTGCACTCAGAGGAGGTATTCAGACAACCTGCTCAGTAAAGAGTTGCCTGTGTCCATTCCTCTTCCTCTTCCTGTTTCTCAGCTGCTTGCCATTAGCCAAGGACTGTGATGATGAGGTTGCACATGAGGGGCGGCACGGTAGCACAGTGGTTAGCACTGCTGCTTCACAGCTCCAGGGACCTGGGTTCGATTCCCAGCTTGGGTCACTGTCTGTGTGGAGTTTGCACATTCTCCCCGTGTCTGCGTGGGTTTCCTCCGGATGTTCCGGTTTCCTCCCACAGTCCAAAGATGTGCGGGTTAGATGGATTGGCCATGCTAAAATTGCCCTTAGTGTCCTGAGATGCGTAGGTTAGAGGGATTAGTGGGTAAATATGTAGGGATATGGGGGTAAAGCCTGGGTGGGATTGTGGTCGGTGCAGACTCGATGGGCCGAATGGCCTCTTTCTGTGCTGTAGGGTTTCTATGATTCTATGATAAGAACATAAGAACATAAGAAATAGGAGCAGGAGTAGGCCATCTAGCCCCTCGGGCCTGCCCCGCCATTCAACAAGATCATGGCTGATCTGAGGCGAATCAGTTCCACTTACCCGCCTGCTCCCCATATCCCTTAATTCCCTTATCGATCAGAAATCTATCTCCCCATGATTTAAACATATTCAACGAAGTAGCCTCCACCACTTCAATGGGCAGAGAATTCCAGAGATTCACTACCCTCTGAGAGAAGAAGTTCCCCCTCAACTCTGTTCTGAACTGGCCCCCACTTATTTTGAGGTTGTGCCCTCTAGTTCTGGTTTCCCTTCTAAGTGGAAAGAATCTCTCTACCTCTACCTTATCCAGCCCCTTCATTATCTTATATGTCTCTATAAGATCACCCCTCAGCCTTCTAAACTCCAACGAGTACAGACACAATCTGTTCAATCTCTCCTCATAAGCTTCACCCCTCATCTCCGCATCAACCTGGTGAACCTTCTCTGCACTCCCTCCAAGGCCAATATATCCTTTCCCAAATAAGGGGACCAAAACTGCACACAGTACTCCAGTTGCGGCCTCACCAGTGCCTTGTACAGTTGCAGCAAGACCTCCCTGCTTTTATATTCTATCCCCCTCGCGATAAAGGCCAACATTCCATTCGCCTTCTTGATCACCTGCTGCACCTGCAGACTGAGTTTTTGCGATTCATGCACAAGGACCCCCAGGTCCCTCTGCACAGTAGCATGATGTAATTTTTCTCCATTTAAATAATATTCCAATTTACTATTATTTCTTCCGAAGTGGATAACCTTACATTTGCCAACGTTATATTCCATCTGCCAGATCCTCGCCCACTCGCTCAGCCTATCCAAATCTCTCTGCAGACTTTCCGCATCCTCCACGCAATTCACTTTCCCACTCATCTTCGTGTCATCAGCAAACTTTGATACCCCACACTCAGTCCCCTCCTCCAGATCATCTATGTAAATGGTAAACAGTTGAGGCCCCAGCACCGATCCCTGCGGCACCCCACTAGAAATCATAGAAATCATAGAAACCCTACAGTGCAGAAGGAGGCCATTCGGCCCATCGAGTCTGCACCGACCACAATCCTACCCAGGCCCTACCCCCACATATTTACCCGCTAATCCCTCTAACCTACGCATCTCAGGACTCTAAGGGGCAATTTTTAACCTGGCCAATCAACCTAACCCGCACATCTTTGGACTGTGGATGGAAACCGGAGCACCCGGAGGAAACCCATGCAGACACGAGGAGAATGTGCAAACTCCACACAGACAGTGACCCAAGCCGGGAATCGAACCCAGGTCCCTGGAGCTGTGAAGCAGCAGTGCTAACCATTGTGCTACCGTGCCGCCCCACTGGTCACCAACTGCCAACCAGAAAAGCACCCATTTATTCCAACTCTCTGCTTCCTGTTAGATAGCCAATCCCCAATCCACGCCAACACCTTACCCCCCACTCCGTGTACCCCAATCTTCTGCAGCAACCTTTTGTGAGGCAGCTTATCGAATGCCTTCTGGAAATGGACCATGATCATAATGAATGGTGGAGCAGGCTCAAAGGGCCGAATGAGCAACTCCTGCTTTCTATGTGTAGATACTAACCTTGATACTAACCTTGATCTCCACTCTTCTGAACGCTGCCGGATTTCCCCAGAATGGTCCAAACAGTGACCTGAAGCATTGTCTCAACTCGCCCACAGTCTGCACTATCATATTCCACATGGCAGTTTGTCTTTTCCTGTGTTCTGTGTTGCCTGTGAACTGTGTTCATGAGCCATGTTGCCAGTAGGTAGCTCTTGTTACTCAGTAGTCACTTCTGGTTTGTCATGTTGTGTGAAATACAGATAGCACAGTGGATTTCCGAAGAATGAAAATATTGAGTGGAATTTAGTGTAAACAACACTGGTTCAGCACTCCAGTGGGAAAACTGGTGAGAAACCCGTATTCATTTTTCTCAGGGGCCCCCAATGCTTTTTAAGTGCAAACAGGCATTTAATCAAAAATCAGTTTGTGATTCATTTAAATAATGCTGACAGTCAGAGGTTCCTTCCTGCTGTTGAACAAGTCTTCAGCATGCATTGTTAGGAGAGGGCATTAGCTGGAGTGTTGAGCTTCAAAGTGGCAGTGCTGTCAGTAGTCAGTGTGATATGTTGATTGATGCCATGGTCTGCCTACTCTGCAAATTTCTAGTGCCCGCTAACTACTTGCTATTGTCATCATCAATATTTTGCGAGATTTTTTTCTAAGTGTCCAGTCAGCAGGAGAGTTCGGGTGAGTTTTCACGCCCAATCATATCCACTCAGTCTTTGAAAATATGGGCTAGACTGTTTCTAGCCACTAGAGGCAGTGGGTGGGGCCTAAATCGCCAGACAGCCTGCAGCTCAGATCGAAGCCACAAACTGCACGCACAGGAAAATAAAATATAAAAGACAGCTCTCCTGGCAGAACCCTCCGGGCCAGTTACAGCCTCCCGCTCTCCTCCCACCCTCCACAGACTTTGGAGACCCCCTTGCCTCCCCCCTCGGACCTCCTCTTACATGGCCCCCTCATCACCACACCCCCCCCCCCCCCCCCCACCCCCCGGCCCCAATGGCTGACTGACATGATCCTCTCTCTCCCCTGCCCCCAATGATCACAGAGGCACAAACCCTACCGCCTCCCACCGCCTCCATCAGCACACCTGCAAGTGCTGACTTGGCTTCCCCTCCATGGTAATAAGGCAAACTGCACAAAACTTGCTGGAATGCTCAAACGGGTGCCTGACTCACCCAAACTGCCTGCAGCTGATCTGCCCTAACAAGGGAAAACTTCATAAAAACCGCCCAGGATGGACAGACAGGCAGGCATTGCAAGAAGAAATGGCCTTCAGGAAGACAGCTCCCCAATTTGCCAGGTTGCAGGAGGCAGTGGAGGCAAGGCAAGACATTCTCTTCCCCTCCCCCCAGCAGGATGCCACCTCAGGGGAAGGGATGGACATGCAGCCTGGCAGGTGGTGGCAGCAAGTGTTAGTGCCAGGGCACTGGCCAGGAGAACCGGGAAGCAGAGCCACAAGAAACTGAATGAACTCATCCGGGCAGTAAGGGTGAGTGTTTCACCTCATCTAACATCTTCCCCCTAAATGATCCCCCCCCCACTCCACCCCAAGCATCCTGCATGCTTCCAGCCCCTGGCCTCCAAGCACCTCCCTTTTCCCCCCCCAAGAGTATCACAACTCTTGCCCTCTGAGGGCCACCCCCTGAAACCCTACAGGACTTGTGCCATCAGATTTTAAATGGCTCCTTCAGTCCCCACAAGAGAAGAATACCCATAATCGCCGGGAAATGGCGAAGACAGGGGGTGGTGTGCCTGAGATCTGGCTCCTCACCCCCTTTGAGGAGCAAGCACTGGAACTTGTGGGAGAGGAGGGGATCCGCATCATAAACGACAGCAACACCCTCTCAAAATCTCCCTATCCGGAACCCAAGCCCCTCACACACATTTCTTTTCCCCACACCCTCACACTCTTCCACCCCATCCCCTCACCTCACATCATCCCCTCACACCCTCCCATTCTCACTTCGCTTGCTGGTGTCCTCAAGGCAGCCTGCCTCACCCATGCTGTGTCTTGGTCGTGGTCATCAGGCCTTTCCCTCACCTCAGAGCATCACGTGCCTATTGCTGGCTCGGGTATGGTGAGGGGAGGTCTACTCTGCTGTTGGTGCAAAGCTAACCTTCCCCACACAACATATCACGCTGTCGCCCTCGTGGCCTTGGGCCTTTGCATGCATGCCTGTTGCTGGCCATGGGGTGTAGGGGGTGGGCTGCTCTGCTACCGGCTCAAACCTCAGCTTTGCTCTTTGTGTCCAGCTTCCTCACTCGTTTCATGGTCTTGCACGCGTGCAGCAGCTGCCAACCATCACTGACCATCCCATTCTTTGGTTCTCATCCAATCAGAGTCTGATTTTGCCCTGCACTTGCCATCAGCAGCAAATGCAGAGAGTAATCAGCCTCTGATTGGATGCCCTGCTAACTATCTGGCCACGTCAATGTTCAGTCTTCCGGGTTCCGGTGGTACAACATGGCGGTTGGCGGCAGCCACCACCAACCTCCCCAACTCCCCCTCCCTCCACCATTGTTTGAACCCTGTGCCTAGGCACGGTGTGTTTCATTGTAAATCCACCTCAGCATACAGCGTAGATAGAGAGAAACTCTTCCTATTGGTGGAAGGGGTGTGATCAGTGACATTGTGGTGTTTTTACAATCATAACCTCAATGTGAACTCAATAGAATCCAATGTATTGCTAAACTAATTCCCCTCAACTTCAGCCAGAGGGAGCTAGACACCAGGACACATAATTTGGTTCTGCAGAGTCCAAATAAGTCCCCACCCAAAGGAAGGAATTCAGTCCAGAATGTTACCTTCCTCCAATAGTCTTTTAAAATTCAATTGCTTTTTAACTAGGTAATAATTTCTCTGATATTGTAAGGATCCAGGTGAGAATTCCTCAGAAATCATCCCCCCATGAAAGGGAATAGGAGTTGGGTTCACGGAATGTTTGATACAGAAGATTAGCTGAGACAATTTAAGTTTCAAGTAAACACATAAATTTATTGCTATGAAAAAGCATTGAAACTTGGTGGTTATACTAAGACTATAAATCATAATACTTAACATAATATCCTGAAAAAAAACTAATTCTGCTTCAATGAGAGAATCCCAAGAGTAAAATTTACTTAATACAAATACTTAAATTTTTAAAAGAGAAGTCGGAAATCCATCAAATCCATCATTGGGGTGGCACGGTGGCACAGTGGTTAGCACTGCTACCTCACAGCATCAGGGACCCGGGTTTAATTCTAGCCTCAGGTGACTGTCTGTGTGGAGTTTGCACATTCTCTGCGTTCTGCATGGGTTTTCTCCGGGTGCTCCAGTTTCCTCCCACAGTCCAAAGATGTGTGGGTTTGGTGGATTGGCCATGATAAATTTCCCCTTAGTGTCAGGGGGACTAGCCAGGGAAATGCATGGGATTATGGGGATAGGACCTGGGTGGGATTGTGGTTGGTGCAGCTCCGATGGGCCGAATGGCCTCCTTCTGCACTGTAGGATTGAATGATTCAAACATCAAAGGATATTGCCTTAATCTCCGAGAGTGTGAAACTTGTGACCTCATGTGGAGGTGACTGCTTCCACACTCTCAAAATCTGATCATTTGAGTTACATGGAGGTATTTAGAATGAATTTTTGGTGTTGTATAATTGAAAGGTGGTGTGCAAGACGGTCATTTGCTCAATAATAGAGCACCCCAATCAATATTGCATTTTTTTATTCGTTCAGGAGATGTGGGTGTAACTGGCTGAGCCTGCATTGCCATTTCAGAGGGCACTTGAGAGTCACAGGCAACCAGACCAGGTAAGGATGTCAGATTTCCTTCCCTAAAGGACATTAGTAAACGACTTGTATTTTTAAGACAATCGACAATGGTTCATTTTCATTATTAGACTTTAAAAAAAAATTATTTCAAATTACACCATCTGCTGTGGTGAGATTTGAATGCAGGTCCCCATATCTTGCCCAGGGTCTCTGGATTACTAGTCCAATGACAATATCATTATGCCACTGTCTCCCCTTATTGTGGTTTTATTTATCCAAACTGGCATTGGATAAATAGCACTCTGGTGCTAGCTGTCATTGTTATATCCATTAATATAGTGGTTTCTAGATGTGTGTAATCTTTATCAGCAATGTGACATTGATGTGAAGGGAGTTGACCATGTATATGCTTGGTCACTTTGCCCTTGGAAAATGCAGTGTGCTGTAGCTTTTGCTGAAAATGTTTAAAATATTTCTAGTATATATCCCATATGTTGTAGCCCTTATTCCTTTACAACATGAGGAAATGTTCTTTACACAGTGAGTGATTAGGATCTGAAATGGACTACCTGAAGGTGTGGTGGAGGCAAATAAAATCAAGGCTTTCAAAAATGAATTGGATAAGCACCTAAAGTGAAACAATTTGTAGTGAGGAATGGGCGAAAAAGTGAAACTACCTAAATTGCTCTTGCAGAGAGCAGGGACGGAAATGTTGAACCAATATCCACCTTCTGTACTACTAGCATAGTTCTATTTCTCCATCTCCCCTACTGAATCTCTCCCTCAATGATTAAATCTGCCCTCAACCCAATGCTTCAGTTATACAGGGACACTATTGAGACCACGTTTGGAGTACTAAGTACAGTAATGGCCACCTTATTTAAGGAAGGATGTAAATATGTTGAAAGCAGTTCAGTGAAGGTTTATTAGACTAATAACTGGAGTGGGTGCGTTACCATATGAGAACAGGTTAGATAGGCTAGACTTGTACCCACTGGAGTTTAGAAGAATAAGAGGCTCCTTGAGTGACAGGTCTTGACAGGGTGGATGTGGAGAGAATGTTTCCTCTCGTGGGAGAATCTAGAACTAGGGCTCACTGTTCAAAAATAAGAGGTTGCCCATTTAAAAAAAAATTCACTCAGAGGGTCGTGAATCTTTGGAACTCTCTTCATGAAAAGGTGGTGGAAGCAGAGTCTTTGAACATTTTTAAGGCAGAGGTGGATATATTCTTGGTAAGGAAGGGGATGATAGGTTATCAGGAGTAGGCAGAGTGCAGATTTGAGGTTGCTATCAGAGCAGCTATGATTTTATTGAATTTCATACAGAGCACGCTTGAGGGGCTGAATGGCTTAATTCTGACCCTTGTTCGTATGATTGTGACTTTCTCAACTGAAGGGAATACATGCTTGTGTCACCTGGCCTCAATTTAAACATTTAAGCTGCAATATCATTCTGGTGAACCTGCATTGCACCAATCCAGTGTTAGTATAACATTCCCAGGGAGTAGTGACTGAAAATGAATGCAGTACTCCTACCGACAGCATAATCAGTTTTATATAACTAATATAATATATACCCCTTTATATATCCCCTTGGGATAAAGACCAACAGTCTGTGAGCCATTTTCATTAATTTTTGTAACTGTCCAATAATTTTTAAATGAACCAAGTTCAACATGGATGCAAGTTCCAATTGTTAGTTCTATCAATAGCATGATTCTTAGCAAGCTTTAGGCCTCATTATCTCATAAGCCAGGAAATCCGTGCCAATGCACAGCAGTTCTACATTGATTGACAATCACATCAGCCGCACTTTCCCTCAATTAAATCTCTTTGCAATACTGAGAAGCAACACTTAGTGGCAGCAAATACTATAATTAGGAATTAATATAGAGCTGTTCTCCAGTCTGTTAAAAAAAACATTCCAACTACATGATTTTTTTAATGAAAGTCTATTAAATCAGTTCTGCTCTTGACTATTTTGCTCTTGATGTGTCTGTACATCTTTAAATTTGCTCACTTCCTTTCAGTTTTGTTTACTTGGATACAACTTAAAGATGGAGAGTTGCAAGAATCTTGGAAGGCTCTTGACAGTAAATGTGCAAAAGCAATTTTCTGCATAAAATTTCTGTTCGTAATAAAGTTGCTTGATGCAGAAATTACTTTAATAATTAAACCACCAAATCCAAATGCATTTTTAATAATTAGTTTAAGCAACTAATAGTTTGAAGGTCCTGTGGTGTAGTGGTAGCATGCCAACCTCTGGGCCAGAAGCTCCTGGTTCGAGCCCCACACCAAGACATGTTAGCCACATAAGGATTGTTCATGATGTGATTCAATGGGCTGATAATCAGCCTGGGAATTCTTCCAATGATCGCCTCCATTAATTCCCTATGAGGATAAAATGTGTGTGAAAATATGCTTAAAAAATGAAATCAGCAAATCAGGCACTTATCTATGCGAGTTGTTTCATTACTGTTGTGGGCCATGAAATCTACACTGGTGAAACATACCAACATTTATAGAATTGTTGGATTCCACAAAAATCTGACACAAGGTGGGATTTAGAGCTTTTTGGTTCTAAAACTTGAACAGCATGGCAAAAGTTTCTTAAGTAAAGTCAGCACACAACATATCTTAGAAATACTAATAGTTTTCCTAGAGTGTTGCTTACTGGTAATGAGGGACATGTGGTGCACTTTGAAGCAGTATATCTCATGGCTCTGCCTTATAAGGTTAGCAATGATTCAGGGTTGTCCTTGGAGTCTTCAAGTCTTAACTGATGAGGGAGAAAATTGCAAACTAATCAAATGAAAAAGTTCCAAAACCTTGACCACAGTCACAGACTGGAGTTCTACTCCACCCAATGCCATGCCCACACATTATGGATGAGCTCCAGGAGTATTACACTATCCAGCTTTAATGCATTGTAGTCAGCATTGATGATAACAGCATCCATTGGCATATCTTTCAAGGAAAAACAATCCTGAGGCACAAAGATGCTAAGGCAAGGAAGGAGAAATTAAAAGTGGTGACCGAAAATCGAATCAAGAAGTTGGGCTTTACGCAACATTTTAAAAAGGGGGCGGGGGAAGGGTTGGAATGATAGCAAAGTTTGGAGCCTAAATGGACGACAGTATATTGGACAGTGTTGGGAGAAAAAGATGATGTGCAAAAACTTAGAGTAAGAGGAATGTAGAAGGCGTGGGATGGAATTATAAGACTGGAGGCAGTTACAAAGATGGAGGGCAGGATTTGCTGCGTAACCAGCCCATGTTTCATAGCAACGGAGGCGGCCCACCATTAGCTGGCGGTGGAATATTCTGGTCCCGCTGTTGTCAATGGGGTTTCCTGTTGAACGCACCCCTCGCTGCTGGGAAACCCGCAGCCGGGGTACATCGTTGGCAGGACTGGAAAATCCTGCTGGCGTATATGACTGGCCAGAGAGTTTGACCACAAGGATGAGAATAAAAAAGTTAAGGTGCCTTGGAAAGAACAGGTGAGATCAAGTAAATGGAACTGGAATCAAGCCGAATTGGTTATTGATGAGCTGAAGTGTATGGAGGGTGAACAATGAAGTCCTAGCTGGGAGAGATTTGGAACTATGGCAGGCGGAGCAGTAGAGACAACTGAATAGATGGCCTCAATCTTAGTGACAATGTTCATGAGTTCCTCACACTTGCTGGATGCGAAGATTGAAAGGGTAGAAAACAGGGGTTTAAAGAGAAAAGTAGCCAGGGGTTATCCTTGCTTTCTATAATGCAACAGTCCAACAGAGGAAAATATGGCTAGATGGCACTTTGCATGGTCCAGCCAGATTTGGCAATGGACAGTGAAATCAGTTGTGCATCAGATACATTCAAATCTGTGATGTTTTGATTGAGGAGCAAGTAAAGATTTTACTGGAGGCAATGACTACAGAATTTTGTGGCAAATGGAAGATCAAAGTTTTAGCATGCAATACTAAGTGGCTTGGGGTAGAGGGAGAGGGGGATGTGACGAGGAAAAGTTATCTCCCCAGTTGGATCTGAAGGTGGGAAATGTTACTGCTACTGTTACGATAGCGGGTAGAATCTTGTGTCCGCCCCTGTATCAGGTTTGGTGGCAGGGGAGCATTTTATTAGGTGTGGTATCTGCCATCACCCTGATTAAGGCTGCGATTTTACCATTTTGCCCCATCGGCTGATGGGAGGAGAGAGACTGAGTACATCATTCTGCAGCATTAATGAGCCCAGATTTGGAGGCTATTGTTGAAGGGGCAAGTCTAAAAGCTGTTGAATGGGCAGGGGAGTAACCTTGGGCATGCGGCTGGAGGCTGCCCAGGCAGAGGAACAATGTGGGAGGGTTGGGGGAGAGTCAACCACGATGATCCAGGTGTCCGGTTGGGAGGAAAAAGAGGATAGGCCCAATTCTGGAGTTACACTCACAGCTTTTGGGTTGATGTATGTACTAAATCACTTTGCATCAAATTCAAAATGGCAACATCAATGTAGCCTTATATTTGTCACCCTGGCCAGCTGCCCAATTTAGCAATTACTTGTTTTTCCTACTTTGCCAATTTGTGGCTCTGTTTTTCTTTTTGAGTTCCCTCTGCAATGATCCATATTCATTTCAACCATTTGAGTTTTGTTCTCTGAATTCTACCTTCATCATTTTTAGCATTCATTTTCCTCTCCCATTTGTTTGTTCTTTCTCCTCCCCCTGACCCGCTTTCATGTCCTGTCCATGCCAAGCATTTGGTTCTGTGACACAGTTGTGGAACATTAGAAACCATGATTTATTCCCTTGTCCTGCTAACTATTTGATGTGATTACTTTGGCATTTCAAGACTACTCTCAAAACAATCATTTATTGTTGCCTTTTTTATATATAAAAGTCAGTCCTCAAACGGCGATCGTTCTAATGCATCTGGGAGGAAAGATCAGAGTATTTCACACTATTTATGGACTGGCAGAAGGAAAGCTAACATGTCCCCATGCCAATAATATCCAGGGCAACACTTCAATACGAAAGTATTATAAGTAAGCAGCTGCACTGCAGATTTTGTTTTTCCATCCTCTTTCATTTTCCCCATTCCAGTCTTAGTTCTTTTTTTATTGAACTATTAGTCCATCTCCTATGGTGCAATCCACACAGGAGCAATCCAAAATATAGAGAACTATTCAGGGCAAACAGAGTAAAAAGGAAGGGGCAAATTGAAATAAGAGGCATCAACAACTGCAGAAAAACAAAGAGGACTAAAGGGTGGGGGAAAGAGAGAAATAACGAAACAAAGATACATTGTGCACACATGAGCACGAAACTTGGACAAGTTGCAGGAATTTAAAGTGTTGTGGAAAAGGGAGGAAATATCAGATGGATGGAATAAATGTCAGTGAAACAAAGATCTGAAGTCCTGCAAAACTGATCGAGAGAACAGTGTTCTGTTATTAAATATGTTGTCAATGTCAGCTTAATGTGAACAGAAATCTGTGTAATTAAGCATCTGAATAAAGAGAGCAACTTGCCTCAGGCCAGTGTCACAACCTTGCCTCAATGGTAGCACTCTCATCTCAGGCTATGGGCTCAAAACCCACTCTGGGGCAAGCATAAAATCCAGATTGACACTCCAGTGCGATAGTGAATGAGTGTTGTTCTCTTGGAGGTTCTGACCCTTAATTTGGTGAATCAATTGAATGAATCCATAAAGGATTCCTCTTCCTCCTCCTCCTACTGGGTGGCCTCCTCCCCAGCGACGCCTGGCTGGTCAGCCTCCACGTCCTCCTCCTACAACTGGTCTCCTTGCTGCTGTGCCAGGTTGCGTAGGGCGCGGCACATGATCACAATGCGGGATGATATCAAGAGGCTCTGCCCGCCAGAGCAGTCCAGGCACCTGAACCGCATTTTGAGGAGCCCTATGCACCGCTCCACTATTGAACAGGTGGCAACGTGGGTCTCATTATATCGGGTCTCTGCCTCAGTCTCAGGCCTCCACATGGGTGTCATTAGCCAAGTCTGAAGTGGGTACCCCATGTCTCCCATGAGCCATCCCTGCACCCTGGGCTGCTCCTCCTGGGATGTCGGAGCTCCTCAATATAAAGCTGTCATGCACACTGCTGGGGTGTTTGGCGCAGATGTGCAAGATGTACACTGATTAGTCACACACCAACTGCATAGTTTTTGAATGGAAGCCTTTTCTATTCATGAATCTTCCTGGATTCTTCACCAGGACCTTGAGGGTGATGTGGGTGCAGTCTATAGCCCCCTGCACATTTGGCATCCCTGCGATGGCAACGAATCCTGTAGCCCATGCTTCCTGCTGGGCCTTGTCCAGGTCAAATTTAATATACTGGCCAGCCCGGGCACACAGGACATCCGTCACCTCCTTCACACACTTTGTGAACAGATGATTGTGAAATGCCACAAAGTTCTCCCCTGGTGCTCTGGAGGGACCGGGTTGCCTAAAGATTTAAGGCGGTCCTCACTTTCACAGCCATTCCCCCCCCTCTCCCCGCCGCGCCAGGTCCTGCAACAAATGGCACAGGTGTCGCACTGTCTCTTTTTGGAGCCAGGGCCATCGACGGCACACAATGTCCGACAGTTGTTCAAAGGACACCTGCGCGCAGAACTGTTGGGGTCTCCACTCCCTCCTTCTCCTGCAGCCCCCCTCCTCTGGGTGAATGACAGCCATGTCCCGCCTCCGGTGGCCGTCTGCCTCTCCACCTGAGAGTGGTAAGGCCTGGGCCTCCTCTGCCTGCAATTCATCCTCCTGCTCCTTCTCCTTAGCTCCAGCAGCAACCAAAAGAACAGCAAGATCAATGGGTTGCATTGCAAAAGCCACCTCGTCAATCTGAAGGTGGGAAGAGGAGGGTGGAGAGGTTAAAGAACTCTGCTCACCCCCAGCCCAGCAACACACACTCCCCACATTCCCTGCCACAGCCTCCCAGCAACACACACTCCGCATATTTCCCCCACAACAATACACACACCTCATATCGTCCTCACAGCCCCCAACAACACATGGTCCCCTTACCACCCCACAGCCCCTCAGCAGCACACACTTCCCATACCCCTCTACAGCACCCACCCCCCCCCAGAATGGCAACAAAGCCCTCCCATTCCCCCCCACTCACAAACACACACCCAGAATGCATGCAGTAGTGGCCCCAGACAGCGCTGATTGACAAGTCTTGATGCTGCAGCACTGCCACTTCAGAGAGTTTCCACCCCATCCCCCCATCAGCAACAATGCTTGCTGCTGCCAGCACTAGGACCCTGAGTCAGCTCTAAGACCCGAGGTCAATGCTCAGACCCGGGTCTGTGCTGAGAGTTCAAAGTCGGACCCCATGAACAACAGTAGCCTCCCACCCCCTCCACACACTCGCAGGCCCTTCCTGTCCCAAAATGCAACATGGCCACCACGAAACAACCCCCCCTGAGCAGCATGGAGCTGTTTGAAAGCAGGGACTTACCTCCTCACTAACCCTCTTTGCTCCAGCACCTGAAACCGAATTTTATACTTGAGCTGTTTTCCTAACCGATCCAGCTGCAGCAGGTGGTAAAGACAGGTGAGCTGGGACGATTGGGAGTGAAACTCACTCATTACATTGTGATGAATGCAAAAAATTGACATTTTGTCCGTTCTGGGCGGGGTCCGAATTGTGTCAAATTTTTTTTTCTTAGTAAAATGGGAATAGGCACAAAAACGGGTGCCATTCCCACTAGTCGCATCACGCCCAATTTTACAACTTTTCCCCATCACAAAATGGGCGCAATGAGGGTGTAAAATTCCACCCATTGTGTTTTCAGGCAGAGTGGGGTACAAAGTGGGGGTGCAGCAATATTGGTTAAAGAATCAATTGTAGCTGTAGGCAGTGGTGCTTTACTAAATGAAGCATCAAATGAGGCCATATGGGTTGAGCTCAGAAATGAAAAAGGGGCAGCCACACGACTAGAAGTGTACTATAGCCCTTCGAATAGTGGAAGGGAGTTAGAAGAGCAAATATATAGAAAGATTTCGGAGCAGATAAACAATAGGGCAGAAATCGTTGGGGACTTCAACTACCCAAGTATCAGTAGGGATATGAACAGTGTGAAGGGCACAGGGGATGCAAAATTTTTGAACTGCATTCAAGAGAAGTTTCTAAGCCAACACATGACAAGCCCAAAGTGAGGAAGGGACAATTCTAGATTTAGTCTTTGGAAATGAAGCTGGGCAATTGGATGAAGTAGCAGTGGGTGACAAATTGGTGACAATATTATAGTTAGATTTAACATCATTATGGAAAAGGACAAAGATAGAACAGGGCTAAAAGTTTCAATTTGGGGGAAGACAAATTTTACAAAGCTGAGAGACTGGCAAAAAGTGAAACTGTCAAATCAGTGGGAGACATACATACCAAGGTGAAATTCTATGGGCACAGTATAGATATGCCCTGATAAAGAAGAAGGATGGTACTTCCCTGATCTCCCAGTAAACAGGAGACCTCCTGCCAGTACTGCACCCCCCCCACCCCCCTCAATCTGCCGGTCCCACCTCCTTTTGCTAGTCTAACCCCACCTGCTGAGGACTCCTCCCAAAAATCAACCCCCTTGCATATTCCCCCCTCCCCCCCACCCCCGTAGTTCTCCCTTCCATTCTTCCCCCATCACAGCCTCACCACCACAGGCTCCACCCCCACTCGGGCCCCACCACTTTGGCACAGCCCCAGGCATGGTTATGGTGCCCAGTGGACACTGCCCTGCCATGCCCCCAACCACCTGGGGGCTTCACTGGCTTCTGATCCCCCTGGCTTGGCCATAGCATTCAAATTGGCTTTGCGCCCAGCTTAACCCACCAGCTAAACAGGGCCAGGACAATGGCGTTCAGCGCCAAACTGGTTTGCGCTACTTTTTGGCCTCTTCCCAGCTCACCATGCCAATCAACTAGCACAGTTGGAAGGTAAGATCATGCACATCATATTAGGAACTATGTAATTAAACATTGACTGTAAAAAGTTGATTTTTTTCTGCTAGTTTAAGGCTATATCTTGCATCAAGTATCTTACGTGGCATTAAATTTATTTATTCAAAAATTCATTCCCTCCCTCTGCGATTGGATCCTAGATTTCCTAACCCACAGATTGCAATTAGTAAGGATAGGCAACAACACCTCCTCCACGACCATCCTCAACACCGATGCCCCACAAGGCTGTTTTCCCAGTCCATTACTATACTCCTTACATACCTATGACTGTGTGACCAAATTCCCCTCCAACTCGATTTTCCAGTTTTCTGGTGATATCACTATAGTGGGTTGGATCGCAAACAATGATGAGACAGAGTACAGGAATGAGATAGAGAATCTGGTGAACTGGTATGATGACAATAATCTCTCCCTCAATGTCAACAAAATGAAGGAGATTGTCATCGACTTCAGGAAGCGTAATGGAGAACATGCCCCTGTCTACATCAATGGGGATGAAATGGAAATGATCGAGAACTTCAAATTTCAAGGTGTCCAGATCACCAACAACCTGTCCTAGTCCCCCCATGCCGATGCTATAGTTAAGAAAGCTCATCAATACCTCTACTTTCTCAGGAGACTAAGGAAATTTGGCATGTCTACTACGACTCTTACAAACTTCTACAGATGCACCATAGAAAGCATTCTTTCTGGTTGCATCACAGCTTGGTATGGCTCCTGCTCTGTCCAAGACCGCAATAAACTACAAAGGGTCATGAATGAAGCCCAGTCCATCACGCAAACCAACCTCCCATCCATTGACTCTGTCTACACTTCCCACTGCTTCGGAAAAACAACCAGCATAACCAAGGACCCCATGCACCCTGGACATTCTCTCTTCCACCTTCTCTCATCATGAAAAAGATACAAAAGTCTGAGGGCACATACCAACTGACTCAAGAACGGCTTCTTCCCTGCTGCCATCAAGCAGTTGAATGCACCTACCTCGTATTAAGTTGATCTATTTCTACACCCTAGCTATGACTGTAACATTACATTCTGCACTCTCTCCTTTCCTTCTCTTTGTACGGTATGCTTTGTCTGTATAGGGTGCAAGAAACAATACTTTTCATGTATACTAATACATGTGACAATAATAGATCAAATTAAATCATTCTTTCCCTCCCAAAAAGCCTTTGAAATTAAAAAGCTACAAGATGTGTTTGTACCAGCATTATTAAAATAGCAAATATTCAGAGAAAGTCAAAGGGATAATCTATGAGTTAAAGTAATCCAATTTGTATCGATTTAAGAATTTAATTTAAAATCCAAAATATTCTCTGGAACTTCATTAGTTAAACCAAAGGATGAGATGCACACTCAAGGGAGATCGTATTATTTTCATTGGAGGAGTCAGTTAGCTCAGTTTGCTGGACAGCAATGCCAACAACGCAGGTTCAATTCCCGTACCGACTAAGGGTATTCATGAAGGCCCCACTTCCTCAACCTTGCCCCTCGCCTGAGGTATGGTGATCCTCAGGTTAAATCACTACAAGTCAGCTCTTCCCCTCAAAAGGGGGGAGCAGCCTATGGTCATCTAGAACTATGTCGACTTTACCTTTAGTCTTTTTGTAATGGTCCAATATGACTTACTTATGAATTAAAGAAACTCAAGTGTTTAATGCAGTTTTCAATTTTATTCACTAAATTATATGAAGTCTTAAGAAATTAGATTCTTAAGTTCTGAAGCTGTTGACTGCTTGTGGGAGCATTCTTCCACAAATGTTCGGATGAACACTTTGAACAGATTGAGTTTCTAAGGCAAGTGCAAAAGAAAAGAATTATTTGTAAAACTGTAAAACACAAGAAGCGGTTGGTTGAAAAGACTCAAACCAGCATACAATTCCTGAAAATTCTACAAAAATGAACCAGCAATCAGAACAGAGCAGTTTGTGTGCAGAGTGGAGTGCCCCATATAAAAAAAATACACTAACGTGAAGAGACTTACGAAAGATGTTTTTATACAGCGGCTTCTTCTACAGAGCTTTTCTTTGTTCCCATTGAAGTCACTCTGCTGACAAACTATGCTTTGAAATATTTATGGAAACCAGAGCACTAACATGAAAACAAGCTGCAAAACAAAACTGGGTTCTTAGAGGGGGTATGGGCCTGGGGTGGGGGACGGGGGGGACGGGGGGGGTGGTGTTGTCTGATCAATCCACAAGTCAGGCTTAGTCCTGATAAATAGCAGCATCAACTGAGCATTGTCACCATCTCTCAAATCCATTATCCAAATAAATAGCTTCACTAATTTTGCCCACCAATCACAGAGAGATAAGAGGAATTTAACCCACCTAAACTGAACTGGCTAATGAAGTTAGGTTCAAGTTGATTGTAAATTAGTATTCATCGCTTTCCTACAAGCCCTTCTATCATTGAGTCACATTTTTATTTGCTCTCTTTGTTATGCCATATTTTCAGGGTTTGACATGGGCTGAATTCATTTGGATTCAAACCAAATCACAATCATTTTTGGTATAAATACATCTCCTGCATTTCATCAATTGCATTTTCTAAAGAAACATATGGTTTGACAGTAATTAATTATTTTGTTCTTTAGAGAGTTACCGGCACAGTGGTTAGCACTGCTACCTCACAGCGCCAGGGACCCGGGTTTGATTTCCGGCTTGGGTCACTGTCTGTGTGGAGTTTGCACGTTCTCCCCGTGTCTGTGTGGGTTTCGTCCTGGTGCTCTGCTTTCCTCCCACAGTCCCCTTAATGTCTCAAAATGTGTAGGTTAGGCTGATTAGTGGGTTAATCATGTGGGATAGGGTGGGGGATGGACTTGGGTAAGATGCTCTGTTGGAGAATTGGTGCAGACTCGATGGGTTGATAGGCTTCCTCCTGCTCTGTAGGGTTCTATGATTCTTTTAGATTATTTTATGTCCCATATTACAACCCTGCAATGCTTACACAAATTATCATGATATTCCAGTGTCAACAAACAAACCTTTCTATTTGTAGACAAATAACTTTTCAGATAGACATCTTCTACACAATTCTGACTCCAAACCATGTTGCCTATGGTGATGAAACCTGAACATCAGTTTAACGATGGTGTTCTTTGTTACTTTCTACAAGTGCTGACCTTCACTGTGCAAACAATTACAAGCTCATTTATTGAGGATACATAAGGGGAAATTGAGTTGCTATTGTTGCAACACAATTTTCCAAGTAAAGATTCATCTTATAAATGTACTTGAATAGAAATTGTAGTTTTAACATCACACAGTTTAAGTATTGCCCCTCATTGAGTCATAACTTAATATGATTGTTTTCTTTTCAAGTGAATTCAATGTTGTGATAATTTAAAGTTATTTTGTAGGAAATATTTACTTTTCAGTTACATTCAAGTTTCAATAAATATCCAAGAAAAGACAATCAAGGATTGCAGGGGAATGGACACTATTGTACTGTTAAAACAAATTATTCCTTTGAACAAGTGATGGAGTTATATTTAAAATGAGCCCCTTTTAAATAGGGATAAAGCAGGGCAATCATTTTGATTAAAGAGTGAAACAAGTTACTCTACCACAACAGAATTGTTGCAAGACAGATATTAGACTCTGCAACAATGAAATGATTCCCCAGAAATCTAATCACTCAGTAAATCTTGCAAGGATTATTTTAGAATAATCCTTCATTGTATTATGATTTTCAACAAGTATGATATGGAGTACATTGGGCTATCGCCAAATGTTATCAAAGTTTCTATGAACAAATGAAATGGATACAGCTGTACATAAAAAGCCCAATAAAATCCACAATACATGCAATAGGCATATACAATTTCAGTTCAGGATCCAAACAGTAACATAGAAATTATTCATGCTTACCATTTGTGATTACTAACTCAGCTGATTTTACTGAATTTCAATTCTTCCATTGTCTCCATTATGCAGTATATGATCATCTGTCTTATAATACCTTTAAAGAGTGTTTAGATTTGCTTTTTCACTGCTGAAATGGCTCAGAGCGTAACTCCCACAAAAAAGTAACTTGTCTTGTGTTAAGTAACTCAAGGATCCTGTAAATAATCTTATGGTTCTGAGAAAAGTTAAGAAAATTATAAACTTCCAATTATAAAAATTAAGCAGTCAATAAAAATGAAAATATGTTATATTAGCTGAAAAACACTTAAACATCTTTCCTTCCAAAGAATTACATTTTATCAAGGTCCACCTTCTTCATTCAAACATCCTTCCCCTACGAGACAGGCAGTAAACAGAATGGATTTGGCGTTCCCATTCACAGTGGGTATGAGTGGTGACAGGAGCACAAAATATCTTGAAGCACAAAACACGATTTACGCTGGTGGGATATCCAGTTACGATTGTCCCCACTCCTCGCCAATGACGTAATCAGAATCCCAATGTTCAACTTTGGGAAGCCCATTATAATAAATTTACAACTCCTTATCAGGCCTCAACACCTGATAATACCCCGTTACGTAATCCATTCATGTTGAAGTGAATTACAACAAGTCTCCCACAGAACCTGCTGGCAAGCAGATGCTGCCAGAGGAGTTCAGGTGAGTGCATCACACAGGGGGGAGAGGGTCATGTCTGGGCAGTGCCATTGTCCTCTGATACTGCCTGGGCAGTGCTGTGAGGAGTGCTAGGGAGCAGTGTTGGCGGGGTAGAGGGGGGACTGTTTTTTGGGGAGGTGAGTGGGGTTGTTGCATGAGGGCCGATCCTTGGGGGTAGGTTTGTTCTGTGGAGAGGTGGTCTTGTGAGGGGGGTGATCTATGGAGGGGGGTATTGCATTTGAGAAGATTTTGGGGGGCATTCAGTGAGGTGATGTTTGTGGAAGGAGATTCTATTATTAATTTTTGAGAGAGAGTGTAATAGCTAGTCAAGTATCAGTGATACATCATCATCTTCATCATACATTAGCATATCCCATCTGTTAACTCTTAATACTGTAGGTGGGTTGGTGTAGGTTACAGAGATGGTGAGGGGGAAGAACACAGAAGAATTTGAACAAATGGATGGGAAACTTTTATAAGGAGCGTTTCCAGGCTGAGAGCAAATATAGATCAGTGAATAAGGTTGATGGGCTATTGAGACATGATGAGAGTTAGGATACAGGAAGAAGAGTTTTGGTTTGCAGTGGCATAAAGGGTTAGCTTGTCTCATGTTGGAATGAGTTTTTGATCATCTTTCTGTGGATACTGAGGTTCAGGTTTGAAGTTGTCATACCTGTCATGCATTAAAAAAGTCTAATGTTTACCAAAGTGTGAGTACTGCAGGTCATGGATTGATCATAAGAATGAACCAAAGATAAGAAAATGTTACAACAAAAATGCAAGAATAAAACAGAATTACATGGCAACAACTTCAGTATTTGCTACACTCATCAATCGCTCAACATAGCAAAAACATTCAGTGGAAACTATACTGAGGTATGTGTCTATGGTGGCAGGTAATCTAAAAATCCGAAGTGCACTAAGTAGTGATATGAAGCAGAGACAATCCAAGTGATCCTTAATTGTTGACAACACTTTTGTTATATGCTACTGGAATCAGCATTGACATTTGAATAACTTTCTTTAAAATGCTTTAATGAAACAATTTGTGTAGAAATTAAGGGAAGACATTTCACTTTAAGAATATCCTATGATTGTGATAGTAAGGAGGCTACGTTAAATATTGTAAGAATCATTTAAATTGATAGACCACTCCAGTTTCACAAGAGCTTTGAACGGAGTTATTTTTGGAAAAAAATGGAAGCTTTACCTCCAAAATAATTAGATATGGCCATAGCATTACAAGATGTTTCAAACTGAAGTCTGCACAATCAGCATTTACTGCCAGTTTACATTTCCTTATTATCAGGCCCATTCAATCCTCAGGTCAATGTTAAAACCATAGAACTTGGGAAATCTCCATTCTAATAAAGGTTTTTTTCCTTTGCTGCTGGATAGATGTGGATTGTTCAGCAGTGGGAAACTCTGCAAGGTGTACTGTGCAGGGGCGTTCCATTTCTTCACACCACTATAAAGCCAGGACACTATACTGTCCCACATGCAGTAGCCCAGATTCCAGAGGGATAATTACAGAGACAAATTAATCCCTATTCTCTGATGTCTTAAATCATTACCTCCTCTGTGGCTTTCTAAACCCAAAGCAATGAGGTGCGAAAGCAAAAGGGAATAACAAGCACTAATTGGGATTAGTCCATACTGTTGCTTTCCTCTACTTTCTATCTTTTTTTCATTACCAACCAAAGGCGGAACTGCATAGAAATCCAGGGAATCATCCTGGTGCAACCAGTCTAAGTTTCTAAATACAATCGAGGAAGGAACAATTAGAATAATTTGTATAATAGTAATATATAGGAAATCCTAGCTTGCAATTTGTAGGAACATGATTACTGGCCCGAGAGACACCTTCTAAGGGTGAAGTGCAATGTTTCATGTTTAGTGATACTGTACTATTGAAGTTAACTGATATTAATTTCCAAGAATTTCCAAAGATGTGCGGGTTAGGTTGATTGGCCATGCTAAAATTGCCCCTTAGTGTCCTGGGATGCATAGATTAGAGGGATTAGCGGGTAAAATATGTAGGGATATGGGGGTAGGGCCTGGGTGGGATTGTGGTCGGTGCAGACTCGATGGGCCGAATGGCCTCTTTCTGTACTGTAGGGATTCTATGATTCTATGATTCTATGAAGAAGATTGTTTGGATGGTGTCAACTAATCTTATGTCTGTTATACGGAGGGACAGGTCAGTGTTTACAGAACTTCTGATATCAGAGTTAGACAGTGTTTGCTTTTGGAGTCTTCCCTTCAGCAGTCTCTTGGAACCGAAGGATGAGTTGCTTCCACTCCAGTTTGATGAGTTCTGATTTGAGTCCAAATCTGCAGACTCTGCCACTTGCAGGGCAGATGCAGCTTGGAGGTTCAGTGGATTTTGGAAGGTTGTGTTCTCTCTCTCTCTCTCTTTCTGATTTCTCAAATTCATTTCTGCTGATCCCAATAAAGTCTCGTGATGTGTTCGGTGTCTTCCTGAATGAATGAATTATTTTGGTTGGTCACATTACTCCCAAGAGTTGCCAAGGATGTTTGCCCTCTCCGAGGATGTTTTGAGGATGTCCATAGTTTCACTTGTCCTTCTGGGAGTCTCCTGCCATGACAAAGTTCTGAGTAGAGCAGTGGCTTTGGGAGTTTGGTGTCTGACATAAACAGCATGTCCTGCGCAAGCTGAGTTGGTTTTGGGTGATTTAGTTCCTTGGAACTGGGCATGTTGGCTTAAGGATGCTATGTTTGGATTGCATTTCTTGCCAGCAGATCTGCAGCATCTTGTGAAGCCTGCACAAATAGTACTTCAGTGTTTTGAGGTGCCTCTTATTCAAGACTCCAAAGTATATAAGAGTGTGGGATCACTGCCCGATAAACCATGACCTTAGTCTTGGATTTGAGATTCCGGTCTTTGAATATTCTTTTCCTCAGTCAGCTGAAAGCTAAGCTGGCACATTGGAGGTGATGATGAACTTTGTCGTCTCTTTGCCTTCATCGAGAGAAAGTTCTCAACGATATGGAAGATGGCCCCCATTCCCAAAGTCTCGCTTTCTGTAGGAGTGAAAGGAGAGGCGCACACATACTTCCACAGGAGATGATGGCTAGACGAAGGGTATCAGAGTAGTAAACCATGTGAAAGACTTAAATAACAGCAATAAGTCACCCATGATACTTTTTAAAATTGCAACCCACCACCTATACACCTCCTTCCCCCAGACCACAAAACCCCAGTGGTTTAAATGGTAAAGAGTGCCATTTAGATGTAAAATCAATTCAATTTCCAGTCACTACCCGGCTGATCTAAGATTCTCAATTATCTTGTCTAAACACACCAGAGTTATGTTGCATAGTTTATGTGGGTTCCAAACAAAACCGTCTTTGCTTCAACACAAACTGTGCAATACAACTAGCACAAAATAAATATTAGACAAATCTTTGGAATTCTTGCAGATGATGAGCTCTCTTTTCGATTTGGCAAAACAAATGTTTATTGCATCTAAACAATAGCAATATTTAACATGAAGCTTTTCCTAAACAAGTGACTTCAGGACATTGGATGCCAGTAACTTCCAGTATATGGCATCGGCACGCCAGCCACGCTGTTTATTATTGGCTTTTTTCTCCTCATCTTATAAGACCTGACCCATGCAGGGATATGGTTCCACAAGTACTCTCTGCATCTCAACCAAGTGATTATTCTTAATGCGTAAGGCTAGGCAAAAACTGTTGGCCATTTATTCAACTAATATACACCAGCCTGACTCTGCACTGACCTGGTTTGCACACATAGGTGTCAGCAGATAGAAAGGATTTTAACCTCTCATTCCTCATATTCTAGTGAGTACTCACTTTATCTATTGCATGGTTTTGATGTCCTTTGGGTGCCCTACACCCAAATGCATGCAATACACACATAAAATGCTGTGATATAACCAGTGTCTTGTGCAAACTTAACACCACAAGTACTGTTTGAGGGTGAGCCACCCAGTTACTGAATGTGATCACTAGCTATGGTTGATAGGGTCAGGGAGGGTAATCATGGGCCCTCGTGTTTCTCCTGTTTCAAGGACCCTTATCATCCTGGTTAATCCCTCGCCAATATGGCATCCGGCACACTTTGCATCAGAAATGTGTGCATGTGCTGCAAACTCAATTTTGGATTTTTAAGGAGCCTCGTTATCACTGATTTTGGCCCCAAAATCTGGTTCTTTCTGTTTGTGAATCTTGTTCAGTGAATTTGGATGTCAGAATTCCCGACTTAACAACATTGACTAGAAAAGTATATCATAGTAGTTGTAAAGCACTTTTGTGAGATTGTGAAAGGCACTTTATAAACTAATTGGCAGGTAAAGTGGAACAAGGGCCACACCAGCAAGGAAGGCAGTCAGCAAGAGCCAAGGCCACACCATTGAGGGAGGAGATTGAGAGGGCCACATGAATCAAAATGGTCAGAGCAACATCATTGAGAGAAGAAGTCGCAAAGTTTAGCTGAGGAACATGTATTGTGGATATTTGTAAGACAGGAATGTCTTAAGCAGAATGTGGGGGTAAACTTAACACAGAGATAGGCATTTTAACCTTATCTTGCCAGGTCTGAAGAAAGCACCTGCCACCTCAATGACTAACGCAGACACAGAACAGTCCATGAGATAAGCAAGGGAAGAGGGATTGGGGAATCTGGTGCACCGTACATAGCCAATGATTGCTGTTGTACTGATAGTAAGCCCTGTTCCCCAGAGCAGGGCTTACTATTCTCCCAGGCCCTGCTTTCCAAATACCATTTACATTTTGCAAAATATAAATAGAGAGGCATGTTATTAGATTCTTGCTACCAAATGATAGAGAAGGATATTTTAAGTTAACTATGAAAATACATGGGGGAGGGGAATTGTTTGAGCCAATGTCTGCAGAGTCAGAAAAAGCTGTTCCAATTGGCAGAGCCTCAAAAAGCATTTGATATTTGCTGAAGATAGTATCAAAATTTATTCCTTTTTTCCGACAGAGGATTGGACTGAATTATGTAATATTAGTATACACAACTGTGCAAAAAATTGTTTTTAAATAAGAGGAAATTAATGTAATTTGGGAAAAATGCCTTACGGCACATTCTCCCGAGACACCGAGTCATATCAGTATGAGAAGAAAGAATCTGATTTTTGTTATTATACTTTGTATTGAGACCATCAAGCTTACCAAGTGTTTACAGTGGCAAGGCATCAGGTTTCATTGCTGCGCTTGCTGAGACAAACTGTACTGGAGGACACTAGCTAACTGAGTCTCAGATCTAAATGATGTGGTAAAATGAATCACCTTGCAAGAGTGCAGGGATGCATCCATTATTCATCTATACTGTCATGAGGACAATAGATATATATCTGACCATCAGAGGAATTTCTACATGTTATATGAACATACATGTTATATGAACATACATGTTAAGTGCTAACCTCACCCTGAAAAATCTGATGTGCCACCCAATGTTGGCCTGAGAGGGTGTGTATCTGCAGTAGATGTGTTCACCTACTGAAGAAGCACCATGTTATGGAATATGTTCTGAGGTGACTAAGTGAACAACTGGTTATTTAAAGTCAGTATTGCTTTTGGAAGATTCAGTGTGAGATTACGGGATACAAGGGGCATGTAACTAGCAGAAGAACTTGAACATTAAAGGCAATAGTCATGAAATTTTTAATTATGTGTGCTGGGTCACTTATCCTCAATTTAAATTACAAACAAACATGCGGACATATGTATTAGGAGCAGGAGTAGGCCACTCGGCCCCTCGAGCCTAATCTGCCATTCAATAAGATCATGGCTGATCTGATTGGAACCTCGACTTCACATTCCCACCACCCCCAATCACCTTTCTTGTCAAGGATCTATCTATCTATACCTATTTAAAGACTCTGCTCCTATCACATTTTAAGGAAGAGTTCCAAAGATCACAACCCTCTGAGAGAAAAAAAATTCACTGTCTTAAATGGGTGATCCTTTATTTTTAAATAGTGATGCCTAGTTCCACATCCACCCTGTCAAGGCCCCTCATGATCTTATATGTTTCAATCAAGTTGACTCTTATTCTTCTAAACTCCAGTAGATACAAGCCTAACCTGTCTAAACTTTCCTCATTAGACAACCCACCCATTCCAGGTATTAGTCCAATAAACATTCTCTAAACTGCTTCCAATGGATTTAGTTCCTTCCTTAAATAAGGAGAACAATACTGTACACAATGCTCTAAATGTGGTCTCACCAAAGCATAACTTCGGTACTTTTGCATTTATTTCCCTTCACAATAAACAATAAGATTCTATTAGCTTTCCTAATTACTTGCTGCAAGCTAACCTTTTGCAATTCATGTACTAGTTCACCCAAATCCTTCTGTATCCCAGAGCTCTGCATGCTCTCACCATTTAGATAATAAGTTTTTATTTTTTTTATCCTTCCTGCCTTAAAAGATCATGAAACTATGATATTGTTACAGGATTCTGAACACTAAGATCCCCTGGAAGAGTAAATTATGCCAAGAACCTAGGCAGTGATAGTAAAGAACATTTAGTACAAATGCCTGTTACAACACTACGCTAGAAACTATGTTGTGATGAGCTGAAGCTTATCAGCAACAATACTTAAACACTGTTGTGGTGATCAGTGTTTTAAAAATGGATTACCCAACTATGGTAACATGGCCCCTTTAAGGGGCAACCCTTTCCAGGCTATGTGATTATGCTAGACCCTATGGAGCGGCCTCCTGGGAGGCTGGGCCAATCAAGAGCGAGTGTGTGCATCCTGGAACAGGGAGGACCTTCAGTTGAAGCCAGGGAGAAGAAGGGAATAGACCTGTGCAAGCGTTTCATTCAGATGCTTATCTTGTACATAGTTATATTAGTTTAATAAACCTTTTGTTGTTGGAGCCACATCGGATTATTACACCAACAATTGATTGAAAACAAGTACATGGCATCTCAACTGACACATTGCAACAGAAAAGAAGTGGCAAGAGATGATTCATGTTGGCTTAAAACAAGTCACATCCAGCAAGCTATTGGAAAGTGACTGCAAAGGAAACCAAAGTTTGGTCAATTTGACACTCCAACATCTGTTTTTAGAAAAGAGTCCTCATGGAAATCAAACTTTATAGTCCTACGGAGCCAACATCCTGTATTTATTGAAGATAAATAATCGGCTGTCATCATCACTGACAAACCATTGTCTCATTTCAGTGCAGCATGCATAAAGATTCTGTTGTCAGGACTGGTTGATCAATTCATAAGTTGCAATGTAAGCTGCTGTGTGACCTGCAAAGTGTGACATTAACCTCCACCAATAAAATGTAACAAAGGAGAAAGGGTTGCCTCTGCTTTATCCCCAAGGGTGCTTCAAATTAGCATTTTGGTTTGTGCTTTGCGTACCATTGCCCCAGTAAGTTTATCATTAGAAAATACTCTTTCTAAATATAAGTGCTCTGAAAAGATGATTAGTGTCACTTTCTCGTTTCACAATGGCAAGATGGTTAGCACGATGCAAATATTATTGGATACCTTTTCTGACATCAAAAGCACCAAACAAGGCTATTCTTGACTCCAGCTGTTTGCCATATAATTCTCAACTATAATCGAGTACGCACTCAAAGAACTTGACACAGGAATACACATTCTGTTAAGGATAGACAGCAACCTCTTCAAATTGTAAAGGCTCAAGGCTTAACAAAGATTACTGAACAGTTCTGGAGTGAACTTTTGTTCATGGATGACTGTGCTGTTATGGCACATACTCTGGAGGACATTCAACTGCTTGTTGATCGCTTTGCCCTAACCTCAGCATACTTTGACCTGAAACTGAGCCTGAAGAAGACACAGATCTTTGATCAATCCACTTGTACCACATGTTGCAAAGATCATCATCTACTGTTCCCCATCCTGCCCACAAACCACACTGTGATTCTGGGTACACAGTCCAGGAGGTGAGCAACAACCTAATTCAGAATAACCCTTCAAAAAGATGTTCCTGCTGTTGAAAAGTGATGTTCCACAATGATTGTTACAGATAGAGTTGCTCCCTTTCCATTTGTAAAGAAGAATTATGGAAGCATCCCTGTAGTCTTGGGGCACAGCACCTGGTTCCAAATTTAAAGAGACCTGTGAGTTTATTATTTATATGATTCCCTCCAAACTTGAATACTGCAAATTGGATGCCAGCAGCCCTCAGTAACTTGCCCATAGAGGGATGCTTTATGGACTTTGTGACTTCTGCTTGAGAAGGATTGGTGGCAAGTTCTTCCAGAATGTGGTGACATGAATGGTATCATTGCACACCATGGATTGTTGGTTTAGGAGATTGCTGAAGTGCTCTGCTCAGTAAGAAAGAACGTGTGCCCCTTTGTTAGGAGCTGATTATCATTTGCTCAGAGGATGGATGTCACACTGTTGGTTTCAGATCATTTTAATCAGCAACTGCTTTGAAGCTCATCAGCCTTGTATTCCCACCACTGCTTCTTCATATGAACATATTAATTTATGAATTAGGGCAGGAGTAGACCATTCAGCCCCTTGAGTCTCCCACACCATTCAATAAGAACATGGCTGATATGATCCCTCTGGTTTTGTCTGCAGCATGTGCTTTGCACTATGGTTTCTGGCATTCCTTGATGCAGATTTCTTATCAGATATGTAAGATCTGTGAGTATCATGCACTTTGTCTGGAAGCTTGCTGAAGTCTTGATTATTGTTGTCAAAACAAACTTGGTGCTTCCATTTAACTAATTATAGTACCCTAGATGCCCTGCTGTAAGTAACATCCTTTAGCTTTTTGCAAGAATCATCAATGGCAAAATTATCCTCCGGGATATCAGCAATGCCTTTGGCTATGTTGTGTTCTAGTCCTAGGCTGGAATTGTATTGCCCCACCCTCCAAGGGAATCGGAGCGCGCGAGAGGCGGACCATGTAAAAGTCCGTTGACCTCAAGCGGGATTTTACATTTTCAGGATGAGCCAGACGGTAAGGTCCCACCCCTTGTCTTTTGATCATGGGTCTTTAAGAACAGCTTTATCAAGCTTCCGTAAGCTCCTCTAAAGGAACGGATAGCATGTACATCCTCGAGATCTCTCTGTTGTACGATGATGTAGTCCAACATGTGCCAATGTTTGGATCTGGGGTGTGATGTTTTCAGTTTGTCTGCTTGCTGGAAGACTGTGTTTGTGATGATTAGGTCAAACTCACTGCACTGAGAAAGAAAGAGCTGGCCAATGCATTTTGATCCCCTAATACCGTGGTATCCTGCGCTCCTCCTTGTGTACCCATTTGAGCACAGAAATCACCAAAAATAATGGGGGGATTTTGCACCCACATTTGCTGCGAGCTCAAAGGGCAACATAGGCACAAAATCCCACGAGAGTCAGGAAACGATATTCTCGCCTGCGGGATCACGTTTCCTGATTGACATAATGAGGTTCCTGCTCAGATAGGGTGCAAACCTCATATCCAAATGTTATAATAAGTTTCCATCTAATTAAAGCATTCCCCGTTACATGATCCACGCCTCATTGAACATTCATATCTCGCTGACGTGATGTGAGGTTGGCAAGGTTTATAGCAGCTTTATAAGAATGGGAATCAGTTGAGGGTAAGCCGCCAGGTGTGTTAACATATGTATTGCCCTCCCCCCTGCCCGGGAGAAGGAGAGGGACATGACCAGGCACTGCCCCGGCACTGTCCCCAGCACATGTAGGCATTGCCCCCTGGCAGCGGAGGGCCCTCTGGGGATCCTCATTGGTAAGGGTGGGAGGGAGTTTCCTCTGAAGTGGTGTGGGAAGGGGTTCCTCCCTGTGTGTGGGGAGTTGGGATGAAGTATATTAGCAATGATTGGGGCGCCCTTTAAAGATGGCGCCCCGATCTCTGTGCAGCTGGAATTGCCGGGTTGGCGATTGGGGGGATGGGGTAGTGATGATCGGCGTGGCAATCGGAGGGGGGGGGTAGGGTGTTGGGGGGGGGTGGGCAATGGCCTGGGTGGTGATTGGTTTGGGTGGGGGGGGAGGTGTTTGGGAGTTGCGATGTTCGAGGGAGTGGGGGCAGGGGCGATGGCCGGGGGTGGATGATGTCTGGTTGGGGTGGTGGGTGGGGAGAACCTGGCAAAGGGAAGGATCAGCAGTGTGTCCCGGTGTCTGTGGGGGAGTGGCGGGGTGAAGCAGGAGATCAGGTGCCTGCGCAATGGCGCTGCTGGAGTTCAACAGCCGGCTTCACCAGCGAGATTCGGCTCTGCCCCGACCCCCACTGGCGAGAATCTTATCCTGGCACTTTGTTTGACTAAGTGCCATAAGATTGCTTTTTTTTTAAACTGGCCCAAAAAACGAATCTGAAACTTTCTTATTTTCTCGTGCATTCAGCACTCAGAATTTTTTTCATAAAATTCCGTCCTGAGTCCCTGGGCAAGGCAGTTGAAATTGTCTGAGTAAGTTCCATCTCCTCCCAGTCCACCTGCACTTCTCCTTGCTTAACTGTGTTTTACCAAACACTTCCTCATACAACTCACTATTTAACCCTTCTCACCCACATGAACCTATACTTATCATTCTTGCTCTAAGTGTGGCTAATATAGACTGCCAGAGATACTGGACTCAGTTAGTACATATGGTTCTGCCATTTCCTGGCACCAATAGAAATAGGAGGACGTCATAATGTAAAATGATGATAACTCTTTGAATCAAGGCTTCCATGGCTAGACATTCAAGTGTATTATGTTGCAACATATACCTGTGCATAATGGAGTGAATAAGTCAGTGAATAGAAAGAGGATAACATACAGTACGAGTAATAAGCTGGGTGGTGGGGGCAGGATGGAAGGTGGGGGTAAAGCATGATTCCCCCAATCCTCCCCCCTCCCCCATTTCCTGTACTGACTGTGATTAGAATCTCAAAAACATGCTCATAAAGAGCCTAGGAGCAAAACCTATCTGCTTCCTTTAATTTCATATACCATTGTGTGAGGCTTTCTACCCAACACATGTCGGGAAAAAAGAAGGTGGGATGTTGAGCCCGCATTCGCCACTGGTGCAAATGGTGACATGGGCGCAAAATCCCGCGAGTGTCAAAAAACAAGACTCTTGCCAGCGAGATCTCATTTTCCGATTGTCCCCACCATTTGCCAGTGACATAATGATTTTCCCGCCCGGAAAGATTGGGAACCTCATTTCCATACATTTAAGTACAATTAGCGGGCTTCATTTATGGGACCACCAAAATGAAATGAGACTTGTGCTCCCCCCAACCATTTCATCCCAATTTAGGGTCAAGATGGATAATGAGCATATCTTTAAGAGTAACTCATCAGAAACTTTCTGCCTCCACTGCCACTTTCTCAGTTGATAGCACTGAACTTGGAATCAAAAGGTTGTAGGTTCAAGACCACAGCAGAATCCAAACATAAATGAATCTATGCCCTATTTGAGAAAGAGAGCAATGAATTATCCTGATTTCTTGGCTTTTGTTCCACACTAAAATGATTAACTAGTAATTTATTTCAACTGGCATAACTGCAGTCACTACATTTCAATTTAATGCATTGTATTGGAGCCCTTTGAGGCATGTGAGGAGGATTTATAAAATATGTATGCTTCTTTTTCCATCTGCGTAACTTAATTTTGTACTGTTATTTTATCCGAATTAACAATCAATGCAACAGTGTTAAAGCATCTTGATATAATTATAGTTAACTTCTGATTGAGTGGCATAACACACTGCTTTCTCAGTTAAGATATAACCTCAAGAATATATAACAATGTTGTGTGTGTAATGAGTGAAAAAAAATCAAAATAACAAATGAACGACTTAATTTTTGGCAAATTACATTTTGTAGCAAAGGGATCTACCAAAACAAACTACTATTTCATCCAAATATTCAATGTACCCCTGTGATATTACACAGGTTAAGTCAGCGTGACTGGTCTCCATCTCTTACCTGTCTAGTTTGCTCTATAAAATGTTTATTTGCAAGTGATAACACAAAGGATACATTTAATCATGCTATTGTAAAATACGTATTTTTAAACATGTTGTTTAATCTTTGGACAATAGGAATTTACTGTTGAACAAATAAATTGTGCAGTAATTTTGAAATAGAAGATGGAGGAGCAGTGATAGCAAAACTATTTATTCTGGTAGTTAACACTATTTTAAAAAATCAAATGAAATGTTGTTTCCTTCACTTTGAAGTGCAGAATTCTTGTTAATGTTCATTCAGCCAATTAAAGCACATTGCAGAGCCCTAGCTTCTTTGTGTCAGATATATTCCTCAAGGGGTATGGACACAAGTACGAACATGGTACTCTCGTTTTTTATTGGAACAAGCCAAAGCTTGCAGCAGAGAGGCAAGCTGGGTGTGGTGTTCTGATAGTGGCTGACAAAGCTTTGAGCATGGCCCACATCTTGCCCTTTAATGTCTTTCAAAGACTTCCTCCATAACCAAAATGGCTTTTGGGGTCTTGGAGGAAGCTCAGCTTCAATGGCAACCTAATGTTAGCCAACTGGAAGGAAAACAATTACATAAAAATTAATATTACAAAATGTATGAACTGTGTATATAAAATATGAGGTCCAAAATAGGCAATAATGTTCAAGGTCCAAAATTAATTCAGGGAATATATTACCTGGAAGGGAAAAATAGTTACCAGCTGCTATATTTTTAAATACATAAATTAAACATAAATTAAGGATGTGATTGCACTGGAGAGGAGATTCACCAGGTTGTTGCCTGGCTATGGAGAACTTGAGCTACAAAGACAGGCTGAATGTTTTCTTTAGAGCAGAGAGGCTGAGGGGGGAACCTGATTGAGGTGTATAAGATTATGAGGGGTATAGACAGGGTGGATACGATGCAGCTGTTCCCCTTAGTTGAAGGGTCAATAATGAGGGGGCATAATTTTAAGGTGAGGGACAGGAGGTTCAGAGGGGATCTCAGGAAAAATCATCATCTAGACAAGTGCGTGTCTGGAATACACTACCTGGGAGGATAGTAGAGGTGGGAAACTTCACAACTTTTAAAAAGTAAGTGGATGAGCACTTGAAATGTCATAACATTCAAGATTATGAGTCATGTGCTGCAAAGTGGGATTAGTGTAGATTTAGTGTAGTTTTGTCAGTGCAGACTCGATGGACTGAAGGGCCCCTTCTGGATGGAATTTTACCGGCATGCCCGCCCCGGAATCGGGGTGGGCAAGGGTCGCAGAACAGCATTATCCGTTTGCCTCAGGCAGGATCTTATGAGCCTCAGGCGGGTGAGGTGGTAAAATTCCGGTACATGACTCTATGACTATGATTCTAAATAGACCAAAGCTTGGCTATTCACCTCAAGAGATCCATAATGGTAGGAATTCAAAGCGAAGAAGAAATGTTACTCCATAATGCCATTTGATGAGCTCTGTGTGGATCTACAAGCCGACTCAAACTAAACCTATAAATAGTTAATTGCAGTACCGGGGGGGGGGGGGGGGGGGGGGGGATTCTCCAGCCTTGTGTGCCCCAAGACCGGACATTCCTGCCCAAGCTCAATGAAACTTTGAATGGTCTGCTGAATTTTCTGTCTTGCCCGCAATGATTGCGAGATGGGAGAGTTTTGGCCTGTATCTCAGATTTCTGTGAGATGAAAACATGACAAATGGCTGCACATTTTAAATGGGAAACATTATTCTGTCACCACTTACAGGTGTGACAGGCAATTATATATGTGGCAGTTGTGTCGAAAACATTGCAATATTGAGTACACTTTAAATGTTCTTCATTGTCTGCAGAGTGCTTTGAGACATTGAGTGGTCATAAAGGCACTATATAAATGCATATCCTTCTGTCAGGTGTGATCTTACCAGCTCGCCACGCCGGTCGATGAGCATGGTCAGTCAGGAAGGTAGCATGGGAGGGCAAAAATGTGATTAGCCTTCCAGCCCATCGGGTCTACACAGGCTCTTTGAGGGAGTATTCTACCTATTCTCACTCCTCTACCTTATCCCCATACTCTTGTACATTCTTTCTTTTCAGACAGAAATCCAATTCCCTTTTTGAATACCTCGATCGAACTTGCCTCCATCACCCTCTTGGGGAGTTTGTTCCAGACTCCAATCACCCTCTGGATGAAAAAAAAATGTCCTCACATCACTATTACTTCTTTTACCAATTATTTTGAATCTGCGCCTTCTAGTTCTTAACGCTGTCTTGAGTGGAAACAGTTTCTCACTATTTGCCTTGTCCTTACCCCTCAGGATCTTAAATACCTCTGTCAAGTCTCATCTTGGCCATCGTTCCCCCAAGGAAAACTGACAAAACGTCGACAATCTATTCTCAGATCCCTGTTCATTATCCCTGTAATCATTCTCGCGAATAAAGAATGAAGAAGGGGAAAGTGAAAATAAATTCTATTCTGTGTCTGTTTCTAAATCACTGAATCTCTCTCTCTCCTATATTGATAGAATCATAGAAAGATGCAGCACAGAGGGAGGCCATTCAGTTTACCTTTTGCGTTAGTTTTCTGGAAGAGAAATCCACTTGGTCCCACTCCCGTGCTCTTTCCCCATAATCTTGAAAATGTCTCCTTAAATTGAACTTTGAGTGGGAGCATTGATTGTAGAAACAATAATTGAAAAAGTGACTGCCAGGGAATTTACACATAATTCGTGTGACTATCGCAAGATGATTGTTTTGAAGGAATGTTGTGTTTTGAGTGACCATCTGTTGCTTTATCTAAATGCTTTGATGAGCAGTCCACTGGGAGTTGTGAAGCTGCCTGAGCTGCTATAACTCATTGGCTAAGAATGTGTGGTCTGTAATAGCTGGTTTTCTTCCAAGGTGGTTGCTTTTGAACTCATTTATTGGATTGTGTTCTCTGCTCTTACTTCAAACAATTATTGTTGCAAAGTCTTCTTGCAACTATTCCAAGTTCAACTACAATTACATTTGGTGTATTTCTTGGCTGACACTCAGCAAAATGAAAAAAAAGGCACAAAATTATACAATAACAACAACCTATATTTAAATCCATTTCCTTAATAAATCTGGTATCCAATTCCCCTTTTAGCATTTGACTTTTTTATTACACCTGATGATTATGTTTCAATTTTATGGATAGTATTTTTGGAACACTAACCTGTATCTAGCAGCTTAGTTAAATCATGAACATGTACACAGAATCATAGAATAGAATCATAGGATCCCTACAGTGCAGAAGAAGGCCATTCAGTCCATCAAGCCTGCACCGAAAACAATCCCACCCAGGCCCTATCCCTGTAACCCCACGTATTTACCCTGCTAATCCTCCGAACCTACACATCTTGGGTCAATTTAGAATGGTCAATCAACCTAACCCGCACATCTTTGGAATCTTGGGAGGAAATCAGAGCAAAACCACACAGACACAGGGAGAACATGCAAACTCTACACAGACGGGAATCAAACCCGGGTCCCTGGTGCTGTGAGGCAGCAGTGCTAACCACTGTGCCACTGAGCTGCCCAAATATTTGTGAGAATATTGGCCATATTTTGAAGCAGCTTCAAAATGGTGATTTGCTTATCCTCCCAATGAAAAATCAGTCTCTTGGGAATAATCTTTTTATGATCAAGCTGAGTTTTTTTTTGCTTGTTTGATAATATTTCAATCAAATTTGCATTGCTGGGAATCACAGAGCTATCAGCTTTCAGGGAAACTGGGTTGTGAGTGGTGGGAGAATTTTTCCTCTGTTAGGTCTAAAAAACAGAATTATTTCAGGGAAAGTTCAGAAATTGGAAATATCCAGACATTCAATTTTCAATGATGAATAAGTGATTCGGAAGATGGTACATTTAAAGGTTTATTACAATGTAGAATGCGCTATGATGCTGTCAGACTTTGTGAATAACTGTACGACTTCTCACCTGCTCTTTTTAAATCCCTGTTTCTGAAGTCCTCTCTTCTGTTCCCCGTTGTTGCTGTTCCTCCTCTTCCCTTCAGGACAATGCAGCTGGTGCAGTGCCTGGTTTACAGTCTGCGGTTGGGTAGAGAAGCAGAATAAAACACAGGAATCCAATAAAATTGAATAACAGCATAATTAATCCCACAATTACCATTTACAGTACCCACAATTACAGATTGTGCAGGTTGTGGTTCCTTTAAATGATACTGCCTGTTGAGTGGGGGGCCAATTGGATGGGCAGGACTAATTGTTCTGGAGGGGCAGGACTAACTGATCTAAAACTGTGTTGTTACTTTCATGCAGTAGGAACGTTGTCCCTGTATAAAATCTGACGCCATTAAAGTGCTACCAGATGGGAGTGGAGGAATTTGGGACTAGCAGATACAAACTAGCCAATTTTAATAGGCCTAAGCATTAGCCTTAGATAATCCATCAAATATGTTTCTACATTTTCTTGTACTTATCCCACTGAAAATCCCATTTCTCCCATTAGTATCTGTAGAAACCATTTTTTTCTCTTATCCCAATTCATCTAGGGTGATGCTTATTTGAGAGATTTATTTATTCTGCATGCTCGCACAATATTTTTAAATGTGTTTTAATTGTTTAGCTGTGAAAGTGTTGGACATTCCTTAGAAGTCTATTGATTGTTCTATCACTTCATTGTAATTGGCCGGTACGGTGTTGTGGGCATCACAGAGACGTGGCTGCAAGGGGATCAGGGCTGGGATCTAAATATCCAAGGATATGTGTCCTATCGAAAGGACAGGCAGATGGGCAAAGGGGGCGGGGTTGCATTGTTAGTAAGGAATGAAGTGGAATCGATAGAAAGAAGCGGTATAGGATTAGAAGGCATAGAATCTCTGTGGGTAGAGTTGAGGAATCGCAAAGGTAAAAAGACCCTGATGGGAGTTATGTACAGGCCCCCTAGCAGTAGTCAGGATGTGGGGCAGAAAATAAATCAAGAGATAGAAATGGCATATAAAAAAGGCAATATTACAATAATCATGGGGACTTCAATATGCAGGTGGACTGGGAAAATCAGGTAGGTAATGGATCCCAAGGAAAGGAGTTTGTGGAATGACTAAGAGATGTTTATTTGGAGCAGCTTGTGACAGCGCCTACTAGGGAACAGGCAATTCTGGATTTGGTGATGTGTAATGAGGCAGACTTGATTAGGGAACTGAAGGTGAAGGAACCCTTAGGGAGCAGTGACCACAATATGATAGAATTTACCCTGCAGTTTGAGAGGGAGAAGCTGGAATCAGATGTAACACTATTACAATTAAATAAAGGTATTACAAGGACATGAGGGAGGAGCTGGCCAGAGTTGATTGTAAAGGGAGCCCAGCAGGGAAGACAGTGGAACAGCAATGGCAGGAGTTTTTGAGAGTTATTTGGGAGGCACACAGAAATTCATCTCAAGGAGGAGGAAACATGCTAAGGGGAGAACGAGGCATTCATAGCTGACGAGGGAAGACAAGGACAGCATAAAAGCAAAAGAAAAAGCATACAAAGTGGCGAGGATTAGTGGGAAGCCAGAGGATTGGAAAGACTTTAAAAGTGAGCAGAGGACAACTTAAAAACAAGCAATAACGGGGGAGAAGATGAAATATGAGTGTAAGAAAGCTAGTAATATAAAAGAAGATAGGAAGAGAGTTTTTCAATATATAAAAGGTAAGAGAGAGGCAAAAATAGACATTGGACCACTGGAAAATGAGACTGGAGAAGAAACAATAGGAAACAAAGAAATGGCAGAGGAACTGAACAATTACTTTGCATCAGTCCTCACGGTGGAAGACACCAGTGGGATGCCAGAGCTCCAGGAGAATCAGGGAGCACAGGTGAGTGTAGTGGCCATCACTAAGGAGAAGGTTCTTGGAAAACTGAAAGGTCTGAAGGTGGATAAATCACCTGGACCGGATGGACTATATCCAAAGTTCTAAAAGAGATAGCTGAGGAAATTGTGGAGGCATTGGTGGTGATCTTTCAGGAATCACTGGAGGCAGGTAGGGTCCAAGAAGACTGGAAAGTAGCTAATGTAACACCACTGTTTAAGAAGGGAGGGAGGCAGCAGAAGGGAAATTATAGGCCAGTTAGCCTGACTTCGGTCATTGGCAAGATTTTAGAGTCCATTATTAAAAATGAGATCATGGAGTACTTCAAAGTGCCTGATAAAATGGGACTGAGTCAGTACGGCTTCATCAAGGGGAGGTCATGTCTGCCAAATCTGTTTGAGTTCTTTGAGGAGGTAACAAGGAAGTTAGATAAAGGAGAACAAGTGGAAGTGATTTATCTAGATTTCCAAAAGGCCTTTGACAAGGTGCAGCATAGGAGACTGTTAAATAAGTTAAGAGCCCATGGTGTTAAGGGTAAGATCCTGGCATGGATAGAGGATTGGCTGACTGGTAGAAGGCAGAGAGTGGGGATAAAGGGGTCTTTTTCAGGATGGCAGCCGGTGACTAGTGGTGTGCCTCAGGGGTGGGTGCTGGGATCACAACCTTTCACAATATACATTAACGATTTGGAAGAAGGAACTGAAGGCACTGTTGCTAAGTTTGCAGATGATACAAAGATATGTAGAAGGACAGTTAGTATTGAGGAAGCAGGGGGCTGCAGAAGGACTTGGACATGTTTGGAGAGTGGGCAAAGAAGTGGCAGATGGAATACAATGTGGAAAAGTGTGAGGTTATGCACTTTGGAAGGTGGAATGGAGGCATAGACTATTTTCTAAATGGGAAAATGCTTCAGGACATCAGAAACACAAAGGGACTTGGGAGTACTTGTTCAAGATTCTCTTAAAGTTAACATGCAGGTTCAGTCAGCAGTTAGGAAGGCAAATGTAATGTTCGCATTCATGTTGAGAGAGCTAGAATACAAGAGCAGGGATGTACTTCTGAGGCTGTATACAACTCTGGTCAGACCCTATTTGGAGTATTGTGAGCAGTTTTGGGCCCCGTATCTAAGGAAGGATGTCCTGGCCTTGGAAAGGATCCAGAGGAGGTTCACAAGAATGATCCTTGGAATGAAGAACTTGTCGTATGAGGAATGGTTGAGGATCCGGGGTCTGTATTCATTGGAGTTTAGAAGGATGAGGGGAGATCTTATTGAAACTTACAGGATACTGCGAGGCCTAGATAGAGTGAACGTGGAGAGGATGTTTCCACCCGTAGGAAAAACTAGAACCAGAGGGCACAACCTCAGGCTAAAGGGACGATCCTTTAAAACAGAGATGAAGAGGAATTTCTTCAGCCAGAGAGTGGTGAATCTGTGGAACTCTTTACCACAGAAGGCTGTGGAGGCCAAATCTGTAGGAAGTACATAGTGTCGCAACAAAAGCTGGGGGTTCTTTGTACAATGGGTTTCAGGATGCCCTCGACATAGCCGGAGAGGTTCTCGCACAGGGTCCCATTGCCCGATACGATGGGACGGCCGGGTGTGTTTGCCTTGTGTATCTTTGGGAGGCAGTAGAGATCTCCAACGCGGGGAGTGCGTGCGATGAGAGCACGGAGGGTGTTCTGAAGGTCCGGATCAAAGGTCTTGATCAGAGTGTTGAGTTGACGGGTGTGTTCTTTGGTCGGATCTGCGGGGAACTGTCTGTAGTGTTCCTCGTTGTTCAGTTGTTAGTACACTTCTTTGCAGTAATCCGTTCTGTTCAATATGACGATGGCCCCTCCTTTGTCTGCTGGTTTGATGACAATGTTGCGGTTGGTCTTGAGAGCACGGATGGCGTTGCGTCGTGACACTACGGACTTCCTATAGAAACTCAGCACACATGGAGCAGTTGAACCAGGAGCACTCCTCGTCACAATAGATGTCTCGTCACTCTCCACCAGCATCCCCCACGATGATGGCATTGCTGCAACTGCCTCAGTACTCAACGCCGACAACTGCCAGTTTCCAGATGCAATTTTACAACTCATCCGCTTCATCCTGGACCACAATGTCTTCACCTTCAACAACCAGTTCTTCATGCAGACACACGAAACTGCCATGGGGACCAGATTCACACCTCAATATGCCAACATCTTCATGCACAGGTTTGAACAAGACTTCTTCACCGCACAGGACCTTCAACCGATGCTATACACGAGATACATCGATGACATTTTCTTCCTTTGGACTCATGGTGAACAATCACTGAAACAACTATATGACATCAACAAGTTCCATCCCACCATCAGACTCACCATGGACTACTCTCCGGAATCGGTTGCACTCTTGGACACACGCATCTCCATTAAGGATGGTCGCCTCAGCACCTCACTGTACCGCAAGCCCAAGGATAACCTCACGATGCTCCACTTCTCCAGCTTCCACCCTAAACACGTTAAAGAAGCCATCCCCTACGGACAAGCCCTCCGTATACACAGGATCTGCTCGGATGAGGAGGATCGCAACAGACACCTCCTGACGCTGAAAGATGCCCTCATAAGAACAGGATATGGCGCTCGACTCATTGATCGACAGTTCCAACGCGCCACAGCGAAAAACCGCACCAACATCCTCAGAAGACAAACGCAGGACACGGTGGACAGAGTACCCTTCGTCGTCCAGTACTTCCCCGGAGCGGAGAAGCTACGACATCTCCTCCGGAGCCTTCAACATGTCATTGATGAAGACGAACATCTCGCCAAGGCCATCCCCACACCCCCACTTCTTGCCTTCAAGCAACCGCACAACCTCAAACAGACCATTGTCCGCGGCAAACTACCCAGCCTTCAAGAGAACAGTGACCATGACACCACACAACCCTGCCACAGCAACCTCTGCAAGACGTGCTGGATCATCGACACGGATGCCATCATCTCACGTGAGAACACCATCCACCAGGTACACGGCACATACTCTTGCAACTCGGCTAACGTTGTCTCCCTGATACGCTGCAGGAAAGGATGTCCCGAGGCATGGTACATTGGGGAAACCATGCAGACGCTACGACAACGGATGAATGAACACTGCTCAACAATCACCAGGCAAGACTGTTCTCTTCCTGTTGGGGAGCACTTCAGCAGTCACGGGCATTCGGCCTCTGATCTTCGGGTAAACCTTCTCCAAGGTGGCCTTCACGACACATGACAACGCAGAGTCGCTGAGCAGAGACTGATAGCCAAGTTCCGCAAACATGAGGACGGCCTCAACTGGGATCTTGGGTTCATGTCACACTATGTGTAATCCCCACAACTTGCCTGGGCTTGCAAAATCTCACTCGCTGCCCTGTCTAGAGACAATACACATCTCTTCAACCTGTGCTTAATGCTCTCTCCACTCACATTGTACCTTTATGACTTGATTAGCTGTAAAGAATCGCATTCCAATCATTATTCTGTAAATTGAGTTTGTGTCTCTGTATGCCCTGTTTGTGAGCAGATCTCCCACTCCACCTGACGAAGGAGCAGCACGCTCCGAAAGCTAGCGGCATTTGCTACCAAATAAACCTGTTGGACTTTAACCCGGTGTTGTTAAACTTCTTACTGGGGATATTTTGTACCATTTTTCACTGTATTATGGTGCTTTCTCCATTGGAAAAGCACTGTAATGTATGTGAATCAATACACAAATTTGGTCAATGGAAGAATCAAGTTACTTTTAAAGGACAGATCTGTATGCATTACAAACATGTCTACATTTCAATACAGCACCTAATAGTGACATTTGAAGGTGTGAAACAGTTTATACTTATCTTAAATGTCCTCAACTCCTCAGCAGGCTTTCCATTTCCTTCACAAACTTTCAAACATTCATTGCTTTTACTTAGCTTCCAGAACTCCACAACACCAGATGAAAATAGTGTGCAGGAGGGAATTGGATTTTCACTGCCCATTTAATAATGGAACCTGACCTCAGTGGGGATAGGTTTTGCACAATTATTAATAAATCGCAAAATGGCCAGAGCAAAATGATTGGATCAGAAATGAGAGAAAACTTAGATTTAAACCAAAAAAATAGATGAAAATTGGGGCCTGTATATAGTTAAGATAGGTCCTACCCCCACCACCAGTTTACCTACCCTTGATCTTCATTATTGCTATTTTGGCCATACTTATAGTCAATTTTATTACTCCGCTAAATCTTGTACTGTTTCCTACTCTTGAGAGATATCTGCTTAATTTCTGGTATAATAACCCAACATAACTTTCCTCAGCATTAGTAGAAAAAGTTTCATTTGACCTTATACTCTCATTTTAATGTGAATGACATACGTGGTCTTCCTGCAAGTATGTTATACTTATTCTGCAGCATTCTCAAATTAATCTTCCTGAAATCCTTGCTCACGCTTGCAAATTCAGCTGCCTTAAAATCTGGTGTCAACATTAAGTTAAAAGCGGTCATTTATTAATCAAATCAACAATCGTTGCTATTCAGATGTTCCCAAGCACAGAATGTTATTGTCTGGAAACAAATCAAAGAAAGCCAATAACAACAATTGTCCAGCTGCTGATGCAGAGAGGAAGTGAAGTGAAAACAGGGTTACATATATGTGTGCATCGGTGCTGGGAATAAAGAGACAATGACATTCCAGAACACAACAGGTGAACTGTCAGGATGAAGATGGGAGGGAAGTATTGCTTTGTCAGGTCAATTAACAACCTGAGTAAAAGCATTCTCTCCAACCGTTATTATTCTTCTTAGGTAGTCCCTCAGGATCGAGAATGACTTGTTTCCATAAAAACAAAATACTGCGGATGCTGGAATCTGAAGCAAAAACAGAAATTGCTGGAAAATCTCAGCAGGTCTGATAGCATCTTTGGAGAGAGAATGGAGCCAACGTTTCGAGTCTGGATGACCCTTCATCAGAGCACTCTGGTTCCATGGGTTCTGAGATGGCTGAGATTTTACTGTGTGATCCACACAATACCAAAGACATGCTGATTAGAGGCATTGGCAATGCTAAGTTCTCCCTCAATGTACCCGAACAGGCGCCGGAGTGTGGCAACTAAGGGATTTTCACAGTAACTTCATTACGGTGTTAATGTAAGCCTACTTGTGACACTAATAAATAAAACTTAAGTACCAGTAATGCCAGACCAAAACTCTCACCATGCTGGAGAAATATATCTAATTCCCTCATTTTTTCCCTCTTTCTGGAAAAAGATTCACAGGAAGGTTAGATTGATAAACAAAATGGAAGTTCAGCCTAGTACCTATGAAATAAAACTTCTCCATTGAAAACATTAATTCTATATTAGCACCCTCATCACTTCCCTTCAAGGTGTGATGAGCACAGTAAGAGGTCTCACAACACCAGGTTAAAGTCCAACAGGTTTATTTGGTATCGCGAGCTTTTGGAGCGCTGTTCCTTCATCAGGTGAGTCGTCTGATAAGACTCACCTGATGAAGGAGCAGCGCTCCGAAAGCTCCTGATTCCAAATAAACCTGGTGGACTTTAACCTGGTGTTGTGAGACTTCTTACTGTGCTCACCCCAGTCCAACGCCGGCATCTCCACACGGTGTGATGAGGGCCTTTTTAACTAAATTAAGATCTTGTGACTTCCACACAAGTTAGAAGAGATCTATTTTAACTATATGTTAATGCAATGCATCCTATACTAGTTAAGAAATAAGGTTGTGGCCTGGTTACTTAAATCTCCATGTCACCTGACTGGCAGCTACCAATCCCAGTAGCACTCTATTCTGCAGAAGAGATTCCCCTTCCTCTCTCTCAGAAGCTGCAGGTGTGGGTAAACCCTCTTCAAGTCCTCTGACTGATAGAAGTCACCTTCACTGGGAGGGGGGTAGGGGAATTGCCTTCTCCATAGCTGCTCACTCAATCCCATTTATTTAGCAGTGCTTTTATTCCTAGTCTCAAAGCCTTTTTAGAAAGCACAAAGCTTGGACATCATTTGAAGTCCTTCACTTCCCTTGGAAGTCTGTTGCTTTCCTTTCAAAATCTTTATTTCATTCAATTTCACAAGACATTGACTGACAGCTTAATGGTTTTTGCTCAGCATGCGGTGTTTATCCTTCCCTTTACGTTTGAATGCATCTGAAATCCCCCCTATTGTTCCTAACTGCAATGTTTACAAAACAGGAACTGAGAACACACAGCTGCTTTTGAAGTTGCCTGCAGATGTGAACCAGTAACGTTGGTGCCCAAATCTCTGAACAGCTGAGTTGGCGAGGGTGTTTCACACTCTGCATAAATTGGAATGATTAAACTGAGTGAATCCCACCTTACAGCCATTGCTCGCACCAGCGAGAAACAATTCCTTATTCCCACTAATGGAAGCACTTACGGTTGAATTGTGTGCATTACCTGACTTTGCCCGCCAGAATTTTACGGATAAATTTAGGGCACACAAGAAGCCGGAAGCGTATAAAATCACACGAGGAGATGTTGGGCGTGTGTCCTTACATAATAGCACCTTCGTGAGATATTTCAGCCAGTGGGTGCACAAGAGAGTCAGAAGAATGCCTGCCGTCTGCCTTTATGCTTCCCGGGCAGGTCAAATGGAAATGAAGCCTTTACATTTAAGCTGCAACTTCGATCCAGGGCAGGATGAAAGATCAGGGCTCAAATAAAATTAACAAATGTGTCTGAGGACTGAGGTCTGTATTTGACTGTACTGCCTACACATTCGTAGCATAGTTTTAATATCAATATTTATTTTTTACAGGTCAGTACCTCCATTTGGCAGCTCGACTCAGGCTGTCCCCCCAAGGGAGCACGTTGGATATGTAGCCTACACCCTCCCTTTTCTCAGTGCCCACCCTCTTCCCGCCGTCCCTAGCAGTGCTTAGACTTTCACTGATTGAGTTCATGTTGGATGGCTATTAATTGGACAGCCAAGATGAGATTTTGCTTATTGGCCAACCGCAGTTGGGAACATGTTTCTCACCTGCTCCTGGGCTGGTTGAGTGTGCATGCCAATCACGCTCATGTCTATCTCAGCTCCATCTATTGGTGAAGCCCTCATTCAGGCCTTTAAACTTGGCCATTCCAATTTAATGCACTCCAGGCTTGTCTCCCTAAGTTAAGGTCATTCATAATTCTGCTGCCCGTGTGTTAACCCTCATCATGTCCTGCACACATATATACCTGTTCTCACTGTCTTACATTGGCTCCCAGTCAAGCAATATCTTGATTTTAAAATTCTTTCAAATCCCTCCAAGGCTTCGCACCTCCCTCCCACAGTAATCTTCTCCAAGATACGTGTGCTGCTCTAATTCTAGTTTCTTGAATATCTCCGATGGTGACCATGCCTTCAGCTGCCTAGTTCCTAAGCTCTGGAATTCCCTCCCTACACCTCTCTGCCTCTCTACTTCACTTTCATCCTTCAAGACATTCCTTAAAACCTACTTCATTGTCTAAACTTTCCTAATATCTCCAGAAGTCAACTGTAGAGGAACAGTGCTTAATTTCACAAAATAAAGTAAAGCAAAAAGCCACAAGCTTGTGGTCAACACAACATGTCCCAACTGGGACAATGGAATAATAGACCCACTCAGAGGCTTACTTTATACAGGGCTTGGTGTACAAGCCCCACCTGGTTAGTTAATTACCAGTCCCCTGGGAGCTTGTATTCAACGAGTTCGACAGGGCGGTCAATCAATGATTTCTCCATGTAAGTCAGGGGGGTTATCACACTTTTGATCATCTGACCTAATTTTTTTCAATGAGGCTCAGTCTATTGTTGTGTTTTAAATTGATCCTGGGAAGCACTTTAACATTCAATGGCATTGCCATTGCAGAACCCCCCACTATCAACATCCTGAAGGTTACCATTGACCAGGAATTGAAATGGACTAGCCATTTAAATACTGTGACTACAAGAGCAGGTCAGAGGCTAGGAATCCTGTGGCAAGTAACTCAACTCCTGACTCCCCAAAGCCTGTCCACCAGCTACAAGGAAAGAGTTGGATTCTTCGGTCTAGTCCGTCACGAGACCCGTTGTGAGCGAGAATGGAAAATTTGGCATTTCAGTCAAAACTCCAATCACGCTCAGTGGCACCTGAAATTCCCAACTGCAAATGAGGTTGGAAGATTTTTGCCCACAAGTTAGGAGTGTGATGCAATGCTCTCCACTTGCCTAAATGAGTGTAGCTCCAATTACACTCAAGAAGTTTGATGCCATCCAGGACAAAGCAGCCTGCTTGATTAGTACCCCTTCTACAAACATTCACTTCTTCCACCACCATCACATATTGGCAGCAATGTGTACCATCTACAAGTTGCATTGCAGGAATACCACAAGGCTTCTTAGGCAGCACTTCCAAATCCATGACAGCTACCATCTAGAAGGACAAGGATTGTTGATACCCGGGAACACTATAACCTGCAAGCTCCCTTCAAGTCACTCACCATCCTGACTTGGAAATATATTGCCATTCCTTCACTATCAATGGGCCAAAATCCTGGAACTCCCTCCATAACAGCACTGTGGGTATATAGACACCTCAGGGCCAGCAGCAGTTCAAGAAGGCAGCTCATCGTCACTGTCTCAAGGGTAACTAGGAATTGGCAATAAATGCTAGCCGAACCAGTGATGGCCGCACCCCAGAAATTTTTGTTCCTTCCCATTTTATTATGTCAAAAACACAATAAAAATATGCGTTGTTGTTGTAGTCGAGGGGTTCGTAAAGGTTTCTGACATTAAGGTGTTGAATCCCCACTGCTTGTTTTCAATGTGTCACAGAAGAAATTGGCAAATTTGTGGCAGGCGACGATTGTTAGCAGTGGCAGTGACTGTCCCTCACTTGAAGATGTCGGCTATCTAGGGTTGCAAGTTTTTGGCATGTGTTTTTGTGTGACTGAACAGGTCAATTCTTGACTCAGAAATCTTTGGGAACATAGGACAGGATATCCCATTAGGTAGTGGGATCAGCTTCCTTTTCTTTCCTTCTTTGCTACTCCTCTGCTTCATTATGAAAATGTTGTGAGTCAAAGTGTGATGCAGCAAACTCCTCCTGGTCATTACTGTCACTGCTGCTGCACTACAAGGAGGGTTCAGAATACCTTTCAAGCATTTTCTTACTTCTTCCTTGGAATGTTGACCGTTTGCGATTTGTGAAAACAGGACCTGGTGGGGGGAAGGGGGAACACAGTAAGAGTTTTAACAACACCAGGTTAAAGTCCAACAGGTTTATTTGGTAGCAAACACCATTAGCTTTTGGAGCGCTGCTCCTTCGTCAGATGGAGTGGAAATGTGCTCTCAAACAGGGCACAGAGACACAAAAATCAAGTTACAGAATACTGATTAGAATGCGAATCCCTACAGCCAACCAGATCTTAAAGATACAGACAATGTGGGTGGAGGGAGCATTAAGCACAGGTTAAAGAGATGTGTATTGTCTCCAGACAGGACAGCCTGCAAGTCCAGGAGGCAAGCTGTGGGGGTTACTGATAATGTGACATAAATCCAACATCCCGGTTTAGGCCGTCCTCATGTGTGCGGAACTTGGCTATCAGTTTCTGCTCAGCGACTCTGCGCTGTCGTGTGTCGTGAAGGCCGCCTTGGAGAACGCTTACCTGAAGATCAGAGGCTGAATGCCCGTGACTGCTGAAGTGCTCCTCCTCAGGAAGAGAACAGTCTTGCCTGGTGATTGTCGAGGGGTGTTCATTCATCCGTTGTCGTAGCGTCTGCATGGTTTCCCCAATGTACCATGCCTCGGGACATCCTTTCCTGCAGCGTATCAGGTAGACAATGGAAGGGGGAGCAGAGATGTTTTTCGGCCATCTGGACACAGTGTCCAGTCCATCACAGTTGATTTTGTAGGAGTCTTGCCTGAATGCTTATGGAGCTTGCTTCAAGAAGCACAGTAGTATTTGTTCGATCGTCCTCCCATTTAATCCAGAGGATGCGGCGGAAGCATTACTGATGGAATTCTTCTAATGCTCTTATGTGTCATTGATACAGAGCCCAGACTTCACTGCAAGACATGGGTGTGGTGACCACAACTGCTCTGTACACTAGGACTTTTGTTGACTTGGAAGTCTTTGTTCTCAAACAGTCACAACCATGATTTGTAGACAGCTGAGCTGACACAACAGATCCCCTTCACTCACAGAATGGTGTTTCTTTTCTTAAGGATGAAAATGTCATCCATCGTCACTGGAAAGAACCTTTTCTACAAATCGTCAAATGTGAATCCAAAGTGGCAGCTGATACTCTCTGGATAATCACCCAGTACCCTGTGGCGGAATCCATTGGTGAATCACCATTAATGGGCGAGCTGCAACAAACAATCATAGAATCCCTACAGTGCAGAAAGAGGCTATTCAGCCCATCGAGTCTGCACCAACAACAATCCTACCCAGACCGTATCCCCATAACCCCACATATTTACTCCACTGATCCCTCTAACCTACGCATCCCGGGACACTAAGGGGCAATTTAGCATGGCCAATGCACCTGACCTGCACATCTTTGGAGTGTGGGAGGAAACCGGAGCACTCAGAGGAAACCCACGCAGACACAGGGAGAACGTGCAAACTCCACACAGATGGTGACCCAAGCCGGGAATCGAACCTGGGTCCCTGGCGCTGTGAGGCAACAGTACTAACCACTATGCCACCGTGCAGATGAGAAAAAGACCAAGGCTGTGATGGTATTCCAATAGAGGTCTTCAAAACTGGTGGACGTTTACTTGTATTAAAATTTCATACACTCATCCTACAGATTTGGGGAGAAAAAGAACTCTCCCCACACAGGACTTCAGAAATGGGCCGATTGTAACTTGGAAGTTGGTGTGCATTTTGGTGATAGTGACCACAATTCGGTTACGTTCACCTTAGTGATGGAAAGGGATAGGCATGAACCTCGGGCCAGTGGTTTTAGCTGGGGGAAGGGTAATTATGAGGCTATTAGGAGAGAATTAGGAAACATAGGTTGGACTAGGAGATTACAGGGACTGGGAACGTCCGACATGTGGAGTTTTTTCAAGGAGCAGCTACTGCGAGTCTGTGATAGGTATGTCCCTGTCAGGCAAGGAGGAATTGGTAGGGCTAGGGAACCGTGGTGCACCAAAAAAGTTTCTTTGTTGGTTAAAAAGAAAAAGGAGGCTTATGTTCGGATGAGACGTGAGCACTCGGGTAGTGCACTAGAAAGCTTTAGATTGGCTAAGAGGGAGTTGAAGAGCGAGCTTAGAAGGGCTAAAAGGGGACATGAGAAGACTTTGGCGGATAGGGTTAAAGAGAATCCTAAGGCGTTCTATAGGTATGTCAAGAACAGAAGGTTGGTTAGGGCAAGTTTAGGGCCAGTTATAGATGGCAGAGGGAAGTTATGTGTGGAACCGGAGGAGATTGGTGAAGCATTGAACCAATATTTCTCTTCGGTGTTCACGCAAGGGGACATGAATATAGCTGAGGAGGACACTGGGTTGCAAGGGAGTAGAATAGACAGTATTACAGTTGATAAGGAGGATGTGCAGGATATTCTGGAGGGTCTGAAAATAGATAAATCCCCTGGTCCGGATGGGATTTATCTAAGGATTCTCTGGGAGGCAAGAGAAGTGATTGCAGAGCCTCTGGCTCTGATCTTCAGGTCGTCGTTGGCCTCTGGTATAGTACCAGAAGATTGGAGGTTAGCGAATGTTGTCCCATTGTTTAAGAAGGGGAACAGAGACTTCCCCGGGAATTATAGACCGGTGAGTCTCACTTCTGTTGTCGGCAAGATGTTGGAAAAAATTATAAGGGATAGGATTTATAGTTATTTGGAGAGTAATGAATTGATAGGTGATAGTCAGCATGGTTTTGTGGCAGGTAGGTCGTGCCTTACTAACCTTATTGAGTTTTTTGAGAAAGTGACCAAGGAGGTGGATGGGGGCAAGGCAGTGGACGTGGTATATATGGATTTTAGTAAGGCGTTTGATAAGATTCACCATGGTAGGCTTCTGCAGAAAATGCAGATGTATGGGATTGGGGGTGATCTAGGAAATTGGATCAGGAATTGGCTAGCGGATAGGAAACAGAGGGTGGTGGTTGATAGTAAATATTCATCATGGAGTGCGGTTACAAGTGGTGTACCTCAGGGATCTGTTTTGGGGCCACTGCTGTTTGTAATATTTATTAATGATCTGGATGAGGGTATAGTTGGGTGGATTAGCAAATTTGCTGATGACACCAAAGTCGGTGGTGTGGTAGACAGTGAGGAAGGGTGTCGTAGTTTGCAGGAAGACTTAGACAGGTTGCAAAGTTGGGCCGAGAGGTGGCGGATGGAGTTTAATGCGGAGAAGTGTGAGGTAATTCACTTTGGTAGGAATAACAGATGTGTTGAGTATAGGGCTAACGGGAGGACTTTGAGTAGTGTGGAGGAGCAGAGGGATCTAGGTGTATGTGTGCATAGATCCCTGAAGGTTGGGAATCAAGTAGATAGGGTTGTTAAGAAGGCATATGGTGTCTTGGCGTTTATTGGTAGGGGGATTGAATTTAGGAGTCGTGGCGTTATGTTGCAACTGTACACAACTCTGGTGCGGCCGCACTTGGAGTACTGTGTGCAGTTCTGGTCCCCACATTACAGGAAGGATGTGGAGGCTTTGGAGAGGGTGCAGAGGAGGTTTACCAGGATGTTGCCTGGTATGGAGGGGAGATCCTATGAGGAGAGGCTGAGGGATTTGGGATTGTTTTCGCTGGAAAGGCGGCGGCTAAGAGGGGATCTTATTGAAACATATAAGATGATTAGAGGTTTAGATAGGGTGGATAGTGATAGCCTTTTTCCTCTGATGGAGAAATCCAGCACGAGGGGGCATGGCTTTAAATTGAGGGGGGGTAGTTATAGAACCGATGTCAGGGGTAGGTTCTTTACCCAGAGGGTGGTGAGGGATTGGAATGCCCTGCCAGCATCAGTAGTAAATGCGCCTAGTTTGGGGGCGTTTAAGAGATCCGTAGATAGGTTCATGGACGAAAAGAAATTGGTTTAGGTTGGAGGGTCACAGTTTTTTTTTAACTGGTCGGTGCAACATCGTGGGCCGAAGGGCCTGTTCTGCGCTGTAATGTTCTATGTTCTATGTTCTATCTTCAAGAAGGTAGATAAATCATGCTTTGGAAAGCCTCCAGGTTTTTCCCTCTTGTCCAAAGCAGGGAAAATCCTGAAATGTATTCCCCTGAATTGCATATACAAATTTCACTGTAGTTATAAAATGCAGCTAGCCTAACTTTGTGATGTTTATCTATTCCATCATGTGGTCTGCAAGTCAGTGCATCTGGAGAAAAACTCTAATCTCTTTGAGAATCACTGCTTTCTAAACATTCCTCCTCAGGCTTCTGAGGGTTTGAAGCTCACAAAACACTTCTGAACTCTCAAAACATTGGGACTATTGGTTGCAGGATAAGCTCCTGATATGAAAACAAGCGTTCTTATTTTTCAATTCTTTCACAGGATCTGGCCACTGCTGGCTAGGCCAGCATTTGTTGCCCATCCCTAATTACCCTTAAAGCTTAAAGGTTTCACAGTAACTTCATTGCAGTGTTAATGGAAGCCTACTTGTGACACCAATAAATAAACTTTAAACTTAAAAATATTTGTTGCCCATCCAAAATTACCCTTAAGAAGGTGGTGGTGAGATGCTTTCTTGAACTACTACAGTCCACCTCATGTCGATGCATCCACAGTGCTGTTAGGAAGGGAGTTCCAGGATTTTGATCCTGCGATACTGAAGGAACAGTGATTTAGTTCCAAGTCAGGCTTAGAGGGGAACTTGGAAGTGGTAACGTTCCTGTGCATCTGTTGCCTTTGAGGTGGTAGAGGTTGTGGGTTTGGAAGGTGCTGTTGAAAGAGCTTTGATGAGTTGTTTCAGTGCATCTTGTGTATATTACACAATCCTTTCGCTGTGTATTAACAGTCGAGGGATTTGCTTTGTAGGTATTCTATGGTTCAAAGGAATGTTGAAAATGGTGATGGGGTGCTGATCATGCAAAGTGCTTTGTCCTGGATAACGTTAAACTTCTTGAGTGTTAGTGGAGCTGCATTCATCCAGGCAAGTGGTGACTGCTGACTTACGCCATGCAGATGGTGGATGGACTTTGGGGATTAAGGAGGTAAGTTATGAGCCTCAGAATTCCCATTCTCTACGGGCTCTTGAAGCCACAGTATTTATATGGCGAGTCCAATTCAGTTTCTGGTCAATGGTAACCCCCAGGATGTTGAAAGTGGGTGATTCAGTGATTGAAATGCCTTTAAATGTCAAGGGGAGATGGTTAAGTTCTTGCTTTTGGAGAAGGTCAATCAATGCCTGTTACTTAAGTGGCATGAATGCTACATGCGAATCATTCACCCAGTGTTATTCTGGTCTTGCTGCATCACTGCACAGATTGCTTCCGTAACTGAGGGGTTGACATCACAATCTCAGTTTCTGAATTCTTAGTCTTACAGGCTGGTTTTCTCTCTGGATCTTACCGCACTCTGTCACAAAAAAAAACAGGTGGGTGTGTTTCACGGCGTCATGCAGGGTGGTTGGGGATTCAGCACGCCAGCAAAGCCCAGCTGCACTGAAATCAGGATGTCATCGTCAAAGGCTGCCCCAATCAATGCAAAAAGTAACAACTCCCCCCAACGCCAGCCCACCGCAGAGATTTTAGCGGCTCTCCCCCTCCACTCCACCCACGCTTCCCCACCCACCCCCACAGTTCCGTGATCAGAGGTGGTATTCCCCGCCTGCAATCGGAGCTGGCATTCACCCCTACGCCCTCCTGATCCGAGCCGGCATTCACCCTTGCCTCCCTGATCGGAGCTGGCACTCACTCCCACTGCCCCCCCTCCCCCCACCCCCTCCATCAAAGCTGGCATTTCTCTCCATCTTCCCCCTGCCCTCATCAACAATCAGTGCTGGCAACCCCCCCCCCCCCCTCCCACTTGCCCTGAACATTGGCCCCCTCCCTCCAGCAACAATCAGTGCTGGCACCCACCCCCCCTTTCATCCCGAACATCAGACCTCTTTCGATGGGTATGAACCATGGTCAGCCATCCTTGGTGCACAATGGTACTCCTCAAGCTATAAGCCTCTGGCGACAGGCTAGTGACCTTTCTGGGAAAACCTTGCTTTGGGAATAGATGGAAGTCTGCCTTATGCACCTCTAGGTACGGGAAGAGAAACGACTAAATGTCTGGAGGTTAGGTGCTTCTAGTAGAGATGCCCACCTGACAGAGAAGACAGTGATTCTCTGAGCCGCTCCTCCAAATTCCCCTGCTTTACATGCATGCAGCTTTGAAATCTGGCTTAGAGAGAGACAATCCTGTGGTGCAACTGTAACCAAAGTCGAGTTCATCCCAGATAGCAGTAGGGCAGGATGGTTGTTGCTGCAGTCAGCCACCTGGCATTATCCAGTTTAATGCTACTGAGGGAATAAATTCCACACTCAGTTATGTGTATCAAGGAGGCTCAGGGGAATGAAGTGGACCTGCCTGAACTTTCAATGCTTGAACTGAGATGCTCATTAGCATGTGGCGCTGAAATTCCTGCTTCACATCTTGAGTTTCCTCTTGGAAATTCTCTACATGTCATTCCAGTCTGGAAGGATGGATTTGTTTTGTTTGTTGCTGTTGCATACTCTCCACTATTTTTCCCCGCATGCCCAGGCTGAACATCCTGCCAACTCTATGGTTGGTCACGTCCAGTGGAAATCATACTATTCAAGAGTCTACAATGGGATTTACATAGGCTAAATGAGTGGGTAAAAATTTGACAGATAGAGACTAGAATTCTCCAACCTCACCCATGGTTGGGATTATCCAGTCCCATTGTTGTGAACGGGATTTGGCTGAGTGCCAAATTCTTCATTCTCGCTGGCAGCGGCAGACAGTGTATGAGACTGGAGAATTCCGGCCAGAGTAAAATGTGAACTTGTCCACTTTGGCAGGAAGGATAGCAGAAGTAGCATATTATTTAAATGGAGAAACATTGCAGAATTCTATGAGGAATCTGAATGTCCTGGTCCATGAGTCACAAAAAGTTGGTGTGCAAGTGCAGGGAGTAGTTAGGAAGGCAAATGAAATCTAGAATAAAAATACGTAAGTGTTGCTACAGCTGCACAGGGCCTCAGAGTCTGGAGCACTGTGTACAGTTTTGGTCTCTGACATAAGAAATGATATAATTGCAGCAGCAGCAGTTCAGAAAAGATTCATTCATCTGATTCCTGGGATGAAGGTGTTAAGGGATTATTTTATGAGAAAAGGTTCGGCAGGTTGGACCTATACCCACTGGAAAAATGAGAGAAGATTTTATTGAAACATATAAGATCCTGAGGGAACTTGATGGAGTGAATGTCGAGAGGATATTTCCCTTTGTGGAGTTGGCTGGAACTAGGGGGACACCGTTTAAAAATTAGGGGTTTCTCATTCAATACTGAGATCAGCACAATTTCTGTTTCCTCGCAGTGGGTTGTTAGCTCTGTGGAATTCTCTTCCCCAGTGTGTAGGGGAGGCCGGGTCATTGAATATATTCAACATTCAGTTATGTCAAATTTTGACTGACAAGTGAGTCAATAGTAAAGTGGAATTGGGGCCACGGTCAGATTGGCCATGATCTACTGAATGTCAGAGAAGGCTTGAGGGGCCAAATGGCACACTCCTGTTCTTAAATCTGATGTTGCTGTGTTCAATGCAGTCCTATTGGCACAGAAATATAACCATACTTATCTTAAAAGAATTATACTCCAGTCAAGTAGAAATGAGTTTAAGTACTTTTCAAATGCTTGCTCTCTACTCTGGACCAACCTCTCAACTCTATCCACTTCAGACAAATAGCATTTGTCTTGAGAAGCTAAGCTTCTTGAGAAAAAAATTCCAATTGTGCACAAAGGTGAACGTTTCTTTGCCACTAGTTACAGATTCTTCAACTTTTCACTTCAAGTTATTAATCTTTCTGATCCACTCTGCTGAGTCTCTCTAATAGGAACATGAGTAGGCCTTACAACCTCTCAGGTCTGTTTCATCATTCAAATAGATTATAGTTGATTAAGACCTTAAAATAATCTGCGTGTTTTGGTTTTGTAAACCCTTGTCTAACACAATCTAACAATCTTAGTTTTGAAATTTCCAGTTGGCTTAGTCTCAATAGCTTTTCTGGCAAAGCAAGTTTCACATTTCCATTGCCCTTTGCATGACAAAATGCTTCATTGGATCATCCATAATGCTCTAAATCTAATTTTAAGTTTGTGACCTTTGTTCTGGCCCCTTCCACCAGAAAAAAGTTTATTTTTACAGTTACCGTAAATAACTCAATTAGATCATTCCAAGGCTAGAACATGGACCTCTATTACACATTTATTGACCTGTTCAAGGTGTTTCGCCCAGTTAATTGTGAGAGCATTTGGCAGGTAATGGAGAAATTCATCACAATGGTTCGACAGTTCCATCATGCCATGCTGGATGTGTCCTGGATGATGATGACCCTTCCAACCCATTCCCAATCACCTGTAGAGTTAAACAGGACCAACCTTCTTCTGCACATTTTTCTCTGCCATATTCTCTGATGTCTTCCATGATAGTGAGTCTGACATCAAAATCAGATATCATATGGCCGGGAAGCTGTCCAATCTGTCCAATGACTCCAGGCCAAGATCTAGATCTCATAGAAACATACATAGAAAATAAAAGCTGGAGTGGGCTATTCGGCCCTTTGAGTCTGCTCCACCATTCATTTTGATCTCCAAAGACATGCCTTCCAGTTATAAAAATTTCCTCCTTCCTAATGACTGTGCACTTCATGCCAAGAAGCTCAACAGCTTTCACTTGAGCTGCCTTTGGAAGCTTCTGAAGATCAGATGACAGGGAAAATGCCAGATGCTGCAATGCTCACCTGAGCTGGCATGTTCAGCATGCATACCATATTGAGACAATCACAACTGAGTTGAGCTGATTATGTAGCTGATTATGTACGCTGATGTACCAAAGTGAATCTTCTGCGGAGAGCTTGATTCTGGGGTGCACGCACATGGTGGTCAAAGAAAGCACTACAGTGATGCTCTGAAAGCTTCACTTAGGTATTTTGACATTGACTTTGAATCCTAGGAGAAGCTCACCCAGGATTGCTGCACTGGCATAACCAAATAAAAAATGGTGTGGCCTCCTTCAAAAGGAAGCACATATCAGGGGCAACATGAAAAGTGAAAGCAAAGAAAATCCCGAAAACAGTGACTCATCTAAATCTTAGTCGTCTGCAGTATCACGTTCTATTAGTATCAAAACCTTTCAGATGCAGATTGGCCTTAGCAGTCACTTATGTATCCACCTGAACCCTACCAGAGATGGACGTGGTCAGCTTTATCTCGAAGGATGAACACAAGAACAGATCAGCCCTGAATCTTCTAATCTCAGACAAGATTTGTCTATAAAATCTGTTTTCTTAATTTAACCCTTTCAGCTGCAGTGGTGTTAAGATGAATCTGCGCTGCAACTCATCCAAAGGCAGGGAATAATCTAGAAACCCTGATTCATTTATGTCATCTCCCTTTTAACTAGTTTGTAAGATTATAAGAAGCAATGACTCACAAATAAGAATAATCTAAACATACAGAATTCAAATATCTGGAGCAAGGGAGGAAGAGAAGACCCAAAAAATGTAACATGCATCTTGACCCTAAATTGTTTGAGTGAATTTGGGTATTCAACTAATTACTGACAACTTTATAATTCCAACCAGTGTTCCAAACTAGAGATCTTTACTGAATTAAAGTTTATTTATTAGTCACAAGTAAAGCTTACATTAATACTGCAATGAAGGTTTACTATGAAATTCCCCTAGTCGCCACAGTCCGGCTCCTGTTCGGGTCAATGCACCTAACCAGCACGTCTTTCAGAATGTGGGAGGAAACCGGAGCACCTGGAGGAAACCCATGCAGACACGGGGAGAACGTGCAAACTCCACGCAGACAGTGACCCAAGCCGGGAATTGAACCCAGGTCCCTGATGCTGTGAAGCAGCAGTGCTAACCACTGTGCTACCGTGCTGCCAAAGGGTGGTTATATTGCCCAAGGGTAGTTACATTGGGGAAGCGTTAGCCTTGAGAATAGAGGCATTGGGCACCATGGAGTGAATTGTTCATTTATACTTATAACAGCTGTTGGCACATAGGGAATCTATTGTTTCAATGCGTAGAGATGTCAGCTGTTTCAAATATCAATGGGAGTTCTGAATAAAATGAGGAGCAATGGGATTGGTATCCCCAAGGAGGGAAGCTGTCGTCTCAGAGGAGTGGCAAACCTTAGGGAGGAAGCACCATTTTTAAAAAGTGATTAGTGGGCCATAAATTATCAAAAAGACTTCTAACTCTATTATTGTATTAAGTTTACCAACAATAACACCAACTTGCATTTATTAAGGTAAAAAACATTCAGAGCAATAAATCTAGAAATATTTTGAACCTTTTAGTTCATTGATATATTTGTGTCAGTCCTGTTATTTCGTTCCATATTTCCATATGACATCAAACATTGGATGAGATTGCTCTGATGACCAGGAATTCAATAAACAATTACATTTCTTGCAAGTTTGGTTGCATTTATATGAGGGTTTTGGGGAGGGGGGAGGAGCTAATAAAACCTTTCCCCTAGTTTACCTTCTGATGCACTGAACTGCATTCTGTGAGACTGTCGCTGAGTAGCTCATTCTGTGGGAGGGTATTTGTACAACTGGCAGTCATTTCCCTTTACTAGGCTACTATTTGTTTAATTGGCAATCTTAATGCTTTAATAATGGTATTTATGTAACTGTCGGTCTTACTCACTCACTGGGGTATTATTTATGTAACTGTCAGTCTTACCCACTCACTGGGGTAGTATTTGTGTAACTGACAGTCTTGCCCCCTCACTGGGGGTAGAGGTCGACAGCACAGTATTTAGCACTGCTGCCTCACAGTGCCAGGGACCTGGGTTTGATTCCAGGCTTGGGTCACTGTGTGCAAAGTCTGCATGTTCTCCCTGTATCTGCATGGGTTTCCTCTGGGTGCTCCGGTTTCCTCCCACAGTTCGAAAGATGTGCTGGTTAGGTGCATTGGTCATGCTAAATTCTCCCTCAGTGTACCTGAATAGGCGCCCGAGTGTGGCGACTATAACCACATATATAACCTGGCTATAGTGGGATTTTCACAGTAAGTTCATTGCAATGTTAATGTAAGCCTACTTGTAACACTAATAAATAAACTTTAAACATTTTAAATTGGGGTGGTATTTATGTAACTGTCAGTCTTACCCTCATACCTGAAAAGGCATTTGTATGACAGTTGTGCCCCATCATTAAGAGGGCATTTGTGGGACTGTTAGTCATGTCCCCTCAGTAAGAGGGTATTTGTATGGCAGCTTTGCCCCCTCAATAAGAGGGTATTTATATGGCAGTCATGCTCCCTCACTAAGAGGGTATTTGTGCAGACTGATAGCCCATGCCCCCTCACTAAGGAGGCATTTGTGGAACTCTTAACCTTGCCCCCCTCATTAAGCGGGTATTTGTGGAACTGTTAGCCATGCCCCCTCAGGAAGAGGGTATTTATATGGCAGCCATGCCCCCTCAATAAGAGGGTATTTGTGGAGCTGTTAGCTATGCCCCCTTGCTGCAGAGCAGAGGGTAGCCTGGATATATGAGGGATGTGCTGCAGACACTCGGCACTGTGAGCATGCCCGAATCTGTCCGGCTGATGTGACAAGTGATTCACTGGGCTGGGCTTTGCCTCCACCGAGTTTCGCTTCTTCCAGGGAAATTCTCCTTTCGGATTCCGGTCACGCACGGCCAGCCAGTGGACTCGCTCTCTCCCCCTCTCTCTCCCCCTTCATCACTCTCTCTATCACAACTTTGACAAACTTATGAATCCGCCCGGGAGCTGCTGAAAGCTTCCCCGGTCCGGGCAAGGCAGAGTTTCCTTTTGTCACATCTGTCGTTGCGGCTGCAGCTGCTGGAAGTTTGAGCAGCACAAAAGGAGTTGGTGTCGAGGGGCAGCACCGGGAGAGTGTTTCTCTTTGTGGATTGAAAGAGGAGAGGATGAGGCTGGGCTGCTTTCTGCCCTGCTTCTGGCTGCTCAGGGGGTTGCTGCTGTGTCCGGCTGCAGCAGCTGGTGCCTGGAGAAGGGGGACCTTCCCTCACCATGTCGTGCTGGATGAGAATGGCAAATACCACTTCAGGTGGAAGCATGATAACACGACCATCACCTTCGAGGTGGAAGTAGAGACCAGGGGCTATGTTGGACTTGGATTTTCCCCAACGGGATCCATGGCTCAGTCAGACATGGTCATTGGAGGAGTTGCAAATGGGCGCCCTTATCTCAAGGTAAGAAGCATCCAAGTAACCATCCATTCCCCACCTATAGAGGTGGACACATTACAATCACCGCACCCAGAGATTAACTCTAAATACTAATAATATGCCTGACCCCAATACGAACTGCTTTTGGCTTTGATCTGTTGGATTTGCCCCATTTTGCTCTTCTTTGCTGAACAAAATCGACAATGAAGTTGAATTGTTGATAAGCAAAAACAGTTCTCAAATATGGGAGACCGCATCATCCTTTATAATTGCAGCTCACCCCAAACCAAAATAGCGAGTAACCGGGTGTACAGCTTCTTATTCGGTGTTCCCTTTCCCAGAGTTTCACATCTGTAAAAGCTCATCCCAATGATACTGTAAAATTGCCAATTGCGTTTCTAAGAGTTACCGAGATACATTGCAATTACTAATTATTTATTCACGGGATATGATCAGCAGTTTACGAATTTGAGAACAGAAGGAATCCAAGCAATTAACTATATTTCCAAATTTTCCAGGTTTAAGGCATATCCAGTGGAAAACAAAAGTAAAGATTAGGCAGCATTTCAGATGACCTTTTATATTAAAAGGCATCTTTTAAAGTCTGGTAAATTAACCAGCAATTCATTTGCAGCAGCTCAGCATAAGAAACTTCAAAGATATCACTTAATTACTGATTATGTCCACAGTTCAAAAAGTCTTTACAAAAGTGGCTTAGTTTTATATTAACATATGGGTACTGGACGTATTTGAAAAATAAGTTAGGCTGAATTGAATAAATGTTGGCAATGGAAGGTGTGTGAAATATGTCTATGTGGTGGTGACATTAAAAAAAACCCTTGCATTTTATATAACATCTAATCTGAATGTCTCCAAGTTAGAGAGTATTGACTTTATAGTACATGAAGATGCGCATACATAATTGCATTTTGGAAGGCTGTTATTTATGAACTACTATTTATGGCTGGTGCTCGGATTATGTGGAACCTGGTTTTGGACATCTGTTTGAGTTGGTTTACATGTTCCTAGGAAAGAGAATTCTTTGGGTTGGCAATCTTGGTGGCCAAGAAATTGGTCTTGATGACTTGGCAGATCATTTATTTGCTACACTACTATGATTTATTCTGGAAAATATGAACACAAAACAAGTCAATCTCCCATAGAATTGCACAAACACATGAAGAGGAATTGCAGTATTCAAGTCAGGCAGAATTAAGTGGTGTGGGATATCCAGGAGCATAGAGGGAGGGGAGAGGGGGACATATTTGTCACTGACAATTGTTCCGTTCCGCCAGGAAGAGGAGGTGGTTAATTGTGGGCTGAGGGTTATTTCTCCTCAATGGGAGGGATAAGTGACAAAAATGGAGCTGGGGATGCAGATTTTCCCAGGCAAGTGGAGGCAGGTCTGAGTGCATGTATGGAGTTCAATCCCCTAGGAGGGGATCTTGACTCCATTCTATGCTCTTTTGGCCTTCTCCAGGGCAGGTCCCAAATTAACAGAGAATTGACTTCAATCTGTCAGGAAACTAATTCAGACAATTAAAAAGTCAAAATAAGTCATTTTTGCACCCTGCATTCAGACCTTAACTGCCAGCGGCGCATGGGTTGCTGCTATTTCAACATCTCGCCAGGTTGGAGGAGGTAAGTGCACAGTGGGCAGTTAATGTTGACTGAGACTGATCTGTCTGCGTGGAGTTTGTATGTTCTCCCCGTGTCTGTGTGGATTTCCTCCGGGTGCTTCGCTCTCCCCCCATTGTCCAAAGATATGCAGGTTAGGTGGATTGGCCATGCTAAATTGCCTCTTCATGTCGAAAGAAGCGTAGGTTAGAGGTATTAGTTGGGATAAATCTGTGGCGTTACAAGGATAGGAGAGGGGATTGACGTGGGGTAAGATGCCCTGTTGGAGAGATGGTGCAGACCCAATGGATCAAATGGCCTCCTTCTGCACTGTAAGGATTCTATGGTTCTATAATGGAACAGTATAGAGGCTGAAATAGGCAGGCCTATTGTTAGACGCAGTGAAACTTCAGTCCTAAAAGAATCAGTTCTCTCATCTGGAATTCACTGATTTCTTTGGAAACAGCAATTTTGCTCAGTAACTTTGAGTCCATTGAATTGGATCTCAACTTGTGTTTTGAGATTTCCCTGTAACATGGGGGTTGCCAAAGGAGCTTGGAGCTCTGAGGAGGAGCACAGTAGCTTGACCCAGGCCAGCAACCACAACCATCGGGGAAACAGCTCCAGTAGCAGCAGCCACTCACTGCCTTCTCAAAAGAAACATTGGGAATTCATGGTCCAAGAGGATGGACACTGTGCTGCACTTCCAAGGACGTAATAACTTCAGCACAGGGTCTAGTGGTGAAGACTGAATTTCCTCGACATGTCTGAGCAACAGTCCTCAGAAGGCTTACTCTCTTGTGGTTGTTGGCTGCAGACAGCTTTCTCGAAGCAGACTATTGTCCTAGAGGAACATTCTTGGTGACCATGCTTTGTCCATGGCTAGCAAGTGACAACAGCCTTCAATTTCTTTGCAACTGGTTCATTCCAGGGAGCTGCTGGTGATGGTTTCAGAATTTACTATCTGGACAGAGCAGATGGGGAAAAACTGTTCCAATTGGTGGAATAGTTGAGAACCAAAGGACACCCAGTTAAGATGATCGGTGGAAGCTCAGAGGAGACATGAGAAAAATTTTATTTATGAGGTGAGTGGTTATGATCAGGAATGCACTGCCTGAGAGCGGGGTAGAGGCAGACATAATCATAGTGGTCAAAAGGAATTGAATAATTATCCAAAGAGAAAGAAATTGCAGAATTATAAGAAGACAAAGAAGAGGGACTAGCTGAGTTGCTCTGGCAGAGAACTAACACTGACAGATCAAATAGCCTCATCCTATGCTGTAACCGTTCTATGATTACATGATTCTAATTGCATTATCTAGGGCACTGATACCTTGTATGCCAAGGTCTCCAGCTATATCTAATTTGACACAGATGAGATGTACCAAACACGGCTGTCAGCTTCATTCAAAGGATTTTCACATGTCCAGGGGTGATTGAATGCATTTATGTGGGAATTAAGGTGCCATTAGAGCAGCCAGAAGTCTTCATTGATGTGCAGCTGGTCTGTGGCCACTACAAGAACATCATACAAGTCTGCACCAGTTAACCAGGAAGCTATCATGACTCCTTCAACCTTCGCCAGTCTCAAGTGCCACAGGTATTCTCACAAGCAAACAGCCTTAGTGTTTAGCTTCTGGGGGATAAGGGTTTCTCACTAAAGACCTGGCTGCTGATCCCAGTGTGGAACCTACCACAGAGACACAGGAGAATTTTAACAGCAGCCATGTTATCACTGGGCCTTTGGCTGGCTCAAGGTGAGGTTCCGGTTCCTTGACAGATCTGGAGATGCTCTTCAGTCTACCTCAGCTAAGATCTCCAGGAGTGTTGTGTTCTGCTCCACTCTTCACAACATGACGTTGCAGAGAGGACTGGAGCTGGTGCAAGAGTAAGTTGCAGAGTACCAGCATCCTTGGTGGAGGAGGAGCCTGATGGTGTTGCAGCCACACTCCTGGTTCCCAGAGACCCCTGTGATGCCCTCACTGTTGCCTCACTTCACTTGAAATGCACCCAAGAAAATCTCTTTATGCAAATAAGATGTCTTCCTGTTACACTTTCTATTTCTTCTATGTGGTACTATTCCTGTAGCTTCAGCTGACTGGAGGCAGTCTGCTTTGACACATCATGTTCCTGCGATGGACATCCCCTGGGTTTTGAAGCCAGCGGGGATCTGCACCTGTGCAGAGGCAGATTTGGCCATTGGGGCAGTAGGCATCATGTACGATACTGCCATGAGGGAAAGGGCCAAGAACTTGAGACATTTTTAGAAGAGTTCTCACTGCCATTGGCCCTTTTTCCATCTTCCTTCAGGGCCCACCTGCACTTGCCTACAAACCAAGACCAGCTACATCTAAGTGTGGCATTCAAACATCTAGGAGATGCCTTGTTCAGTCCTCTGTCAACTGGCAGACACAGTGTGTGGCCATTGGTGTGGGTCAGCATGCACACAGTAGCCTGCAGCCTCTGACTCACCATGAGATTGGCCACTCTTTCAGCAGAGGTGGTCATCAGTGCAAATGCCTGTGACTTCATGGCATTCATGTTAGATATAGACTCTGCCATTCTCTTTCCAAGGATGCTCACTGCCTCTGGAAAACCTGACAGAAGCGCACACATTTCCTCTTGTTGCTCCACAAGTTCCCTTTTCATCGGTGAGCCCTGAGGCTCGGCTTTTGTGTCCAGCAGAGCAGGGCTTGAAGTGCCCAGTACCCTCTGGCAGGGATTCTCCACTGCTGTTCCCTCTCTTTCTCACTGTGATGCATTCCTGACCACGTGCTACTCTATCTATCTGAGAACCTGACCCACCAAAGGTGTGCGTGTCTGCGCTGGCAGAGGGTCAGAGGGTGCGCAGGAGTGTTGGTGCATTCTCAGAGTCCTCTCCATGGGCTCCTCCATTTGATTCAGGGAAGCACCTGTGGGAGATCATAGACATGAATTAGTGCTGAAAATAGGTGAAATAGGCTTCATCTTTGGCACAGTGTAGAAATGTGTGCACTTCCATCAGCACAGTGTAGAATATGATATTTAATTTATTGGGTGAGGGTGAGTATTAGTATAACCTGTTGAGATGGAAATTTGAGAAGGAGGATGGAGAGAAATGGTACTGTTGTGGAGAATAATATTAAGGAGGTGAGAGAATGATGGTACTAGGTGAGAGTTGTAAGGTATGTACTTTGTTAGACTACATGAAATTATTGAGCCTTTTGTAACAATGGATCCAGGTTCTAGTCACCACACTTTCACTGCTTACCTCTGTGCTACGTACAGCTATGTAAAGCCATGTCTGCCTAGTCAGGCTGTCTGGACTTCTCCACTCATCCTCAGAGAACAGGACTTCTTTTCTAGTCCTTTCTGAATTCAACGTAACCTCCAGGGACAAGTCCAAGAACCGGCGGGAGCTGGGGATGAGGGGGCAGTCTTCCCACATCTTGCTTCCATCCCTGCAGGAGTTTCCTCCTTCTCATTGATATGTTCAATGCTTTACTCACTGCTGCCATTGTGACTCCTTTAAATAGAAATCCTTCATTGTTTGTTTTAGTGTATCATTCTGCCAACCCTCCTGATTAGTCAGGGAATCCATGGCTCAGGCATAGATCAAATTAATCAAATGGGTTTCCAACTGACAAACAGTCCTCTGCCATTCCAGCAGGGACTAAGTCCAGAAAACTCCGCTGAATCTGGTTTACTTCCTTTAGGGAAAGAAATCTGCCATCCTTATCTATTTTATACGTAACTCCAAATCCACAGCAATGTGGTTGACTCTTAAATACTCTCTGGAATGGCCTAAAAAAGGCACTCAGTTCAAGGGCAATTAAGGATGGGCAATAAATGGTGGCCCAGGCAGTGATGCCTACATCCCATGAATGAATAAAAAACCTGCCACCCGACCACCTCACCTTTCTTACCGTTTCTCCATAGATTTTCAAAGAACTTCTAGGACATTTGAACTCTTACACAATATGGCAGCAGGTACCATTAAAAAAAGGAATGTGATTTCTGTGCAGATTCCCTTCGTCGATGTCTCCGAGGTTTCCTGTACTGAATGCACCATCGGAGACTGCCCTGAAAAATTAGGGCTTCCATCCCCTAAGCAGGAGATTTGGGCCAATGTTTCATTTGACTTCCAGCACGTTTGCAGCACCAAACATTTTGGTTCAAATCTCCACAGATTTCTAATCAACTTGGCCAAAGTGTTAAGCTTCAAAGTTTCTTAGGCTTTCACCACAGTTAACACCAGTCATGTTTTGAACATGGACTGCACTTGCTGTGCACCTTAGCTTTGAACTGTTTTCTATTGAGTAGCTTCATTTGTTCTGGCACATTTATGACAATCAGCATGAAAACTGTACTACTCAAAGCTCAACAGTCAGTGAAGATATTATTATAAATTCTATTCCATATAAAGCTACATCTATCAAAATGATTTGTTCAAATCTCCATGACAGACTTCCAGCTGCTTTTACAACTGTGTTGGTTTTAGATGGAATTTTCCATAAAATTTCCAAATCTAAACAATGCTGAGATGACTTGCTATTTGGTAGCGTGAGTAGTGAGGAGAATTTTAAGAGACTTCAAGGTGATGGAAGCAAATTGAGTGAGTGGGTGAATACCTGGCAGATGCAGAATAATGTGGATAATGTGAAGTTATCCACTTTGGACAGAGAAATAGGATGGCAGAGTATTATTTAAATGGTGATAGATTGGGGAATGTTGATGTACAAAGAGACCTGGGTGTCCTTGTACACAAGTCACTGAATGCAAGCATGCAGGCACAGCAAGCAGTTAGAAAGGCAAATACTATTTTGGCCTTCACTGCAAGAGGACCTGAGTATAGGAGTAAGGATGTCTTACTGCAGCTGTACAGGGTCTTGGTGAGAGCACACCTGGTGTGTTGTGTGCAGTTTTTGGTCTCCTCATCTAAGAAAGGATATACTTGCCATAGAGCGAGTGCATGAAGGTTCACCAGACTAATTCCTGGGACGGCAGGATTGTCGTATGAGGAAAGATGGAGTTGACTGGGCCTATATTCACTGGAGTTTAGAAGAATGAGAGGGGATCTAATTGAAACATGTAAGGTTCTGACAGGGCTGGATGGACTGGATGGTAGAATGCTGTTTCCTCTGACAGGGGTGTCTAGGACAAGGGGTCACAATCTAAGGATACAGGGTAGGCTAAGATGAGAAACTCTTCACTCAGAGCATGGTGAACCTGTGGAATTCTCCACCACAGAAGACTGTGGAGGCCAAGTCACTGAATATATGTAGGAAGGAAAGAAATAGATTTCTGGACCCTAAAGGTGTTAAGAGGTATGGGGAGAGTGCAGAAGTTTGGCATTATGTTAGAGGATCAGCCATGATCATATTGAATGGCAGAGCAGACTTGAAGGGCCGAATGACCTACTCCTGCTTCTATTTTCTATATTTCTATGCTATGCACCTTAATACTATTTCTTATGCATGAGGCATCTAGATGTACAGTAATTAAACAAGGAAAGATATTTCAAACATAAGGTAATAACAGCAGTTACATTTTCAGTGAGGAATCAATACTGATGATATTTTGTAATTATGATCCAAATAACTGACTGAAGCAACTTGACTGTGGGGATAGACACTCAGTTCAAAGACGGTTATGAAATTGCCTGACAGGTTTATGACCTGTTGAAGAAGTTCCAGCTCAGATGATTCACAGAAAAAAGTCATAACTTGTTATAACAAACCATAGCTCTACTGAGAGCCACAGTTTCGTGTTTAAATACTATTTGGGATATAATGCAGATTAATTACCAATTAGCATTGAAGAATGGGGCAATGCCCTTGGCCGTGCACACGAGAAATTATTAATAAAGTAAAGCGTTTTGAGAAAATTCACCCAGAGGATGTTCCAACAGCTTGGAAGATTTTATGGGGGGAATTTTAAAAAAATTACAATTGGTGTGAAAATCCAATAGCATACACTAAAGCACTATACACAACAATTTGCATTTTTCTAAATTGGCCCATAATGTGCACCCAACAATGAAGCAGCCGAGAGATCTAGTAATCTCTGTGGTGACAGCTTTACCCCTCACAATGTACAACTGTTCGGCATGTAGTTTAATGAGGATTTGCAGTGTTGAGCCACAGTGATTCATCAAGCTTTCTTAGTAGCCAATCACATTGAAGAATGTTGACAGATTATAAAAGACAGGAAATGAAAAGGAATAATAATCAATCCTTTTCAAAAAATTGTGGAACAAGATAAAGATTGGGACATATGCGGCTGAAGCATAATGAACAAACTTTAAAAATACATTTAATTATTTAAAAAAGACTGGTTAAAAAAATAACTAATTATAATAGAGAAATCTAACAACATCCCACTATTTTTGGGGAGCCAGATTGATTATTTAGCTTGTTGATTAAAAGCCTAGTTAAACCTCATTGGTTTAACCTACCATGGAGGTTTCTAAAAATGATTTGAGTGTGAAATGAGAGGTTCATACCAGATCAGTTGATTTCACTGATTCCTATACCCTATACCTTGAGAGGCGTGTGGGGAGGTGGATAAGCGGCAGGGTGCCCACACTGCAGCCTGTAGTGGAGCAGTGAATGACAGGCACCACTTCAGGGACTTCTGCAGTAATCTGTTTTGTGCTAAATCCTGATGCTGCACTCAGATTCAGAAGGATAATGATTACCAATGTTATCGGTTCAGTGTCGTACTCTGTTTCATAATGCTCCTGTAAAATGCTTTGGGATGCTTTATTTTGTTAAAGTCACGATATAAAAATAGCTTATTGTTGTTTGTTGTAGCTCACTGCCAAAAAGCTCACAAATCCTGTGCCATTGCCTTTAATGTATCCCTGGTACATGAATTCCAAAATGTTGATATGCAGGCACAGCAAGTGACTAGGAAGGCAAATTGATTATTGGTGTTTATTGCAAGTGGAATGAAATATAAAAGTAGGGAAGTGTTGATAGAGCTGTACTGAACTTTAGTTAGGTTGCAACTGGAGTACTGTGTTCACTTTTGGTCTCCTTACTGAAGAAAGGAAGTAATTACGTTCAAAGCAGTTTGGAGAAGGTTCACTCAACTGATTCCTGGAATGAAGGGATCATTTTAAGGAAAGGTTGAGCTGGTTGGGCTTATACTCATTGGAACTTAGAAGAATGAGAGGTGATTCTATTGAAATGTGTGAGACCTGTGTAGGATCAGGAGACACAGGTTAAAAAAATAGGAGTTTCTCATTAAAGACTGAGAATGGAGATTGTGGGTGGGATTTTCCAGCCACGCTCGACCCGAATCTGGAAAATCCCATCCTGGCACAGTGGTTAGCGCTGTTGACTCACTGCGCCAGGGACCTGGGTTCAATTCCCGGCTTGGGTCACTGTCTGTGTGGAGTTTGCACGTTCTCCCCGTGTCTGCATGGGTTTCCTCCAGGTGCTCCTGTTTCCTCCCACAGTCCAAAGACGTGCTGGTTAGGTGCATTGGCCATGCTAAATTCTCCCTCAGTGTACCCGAACAGGCGCTGGAATGTGGTGACTAGGGAATTTTCATAGTAACTTCATTACAGTGTGAATGTAAGCCTACTTGTGATTAAACTTAAACTTACAGACCTTTCCATGGTCCGCCCCTCACCCGCTATGATTCCCATGTTGGGCGGAAGGGGAAAATTCACCCCTATTTTTCTCTCAGAGGGTCGTGGAATTGTCTTCCCCAGAAAGTTGTGGAGGCAGAGTTGAAGACTGAGTCAGTTACATTTTTGATCAATGTGGAGTCAAGGGTTATGGAGTGTGGACAGGAAAGTGGAATTGAGGCCACAACCAGATCAGCCATGATCTTATCAAGTGGAAGGTTTGAGGGGCTGAATGGCCTATTCCTGCTCCTAGTTGTGTTCTTGTGTAATGATAGTAAAACGTCCCAAGGTGCTTCAGATAAACATTATGAATTAATATTTTGCACTGAACCACATGCTAAGACAGATGGCCAAAAGCTTGGTCAAAGAAATAAATCTTAGGGGGTCATCAAAGAGGAAAGAGAAGTTGAAAGGCGAAGAGGATTCAAGAAGTGAATTCCAGAGCCTAAGACCTGGACAACTGAAGGCATGACTGCTAGTGGTGGCGAGATGAAAATTGGGGTGTGTGAGAGGTCAAAATTAGAGGAGTCAGGGATCTCAGAGGCTTGTAGGGCTGGAAGAGGTTACAGACACAAGGCAGTAGAGAGGGTGGTGGACCATCAAACCTGTTACGTAATAATTTATTGTAGAAGAAGTAAGTATACCAACAATTGTTCAAAACTGTAACTGGTTAAGAATGGCCTGGTTCTTTCAATTGTATCAATATCAGATAAGTTAAATGGAATGAGAGTAATGAAGACACCATTTTCCCAGACATATGGACAGATTTGAATTCCACTCTTGGCAAACTGCCTGGGGATTTACGGTGGGATGCGTCATAGATTCAGGAGGGAGGGCCGAGTTTGCCCTTTGCCTCCCTCACTGCCCTGAAATTCACAGACGAGAAAAGTCAAAGATGACCTTTTCACCCAGAGATCTTTTGAGGTTAATTAAAGGCCACTTAAGCACCTCATTGTGCCATTGCTGGCACTTTACCAGCAGTCAGGTGGCCCAAAGCCAAGTGGGGGTGACATTAAAAGTTGTCAGCTTTTTGTTTGGGTCACAGGGAGAGGTCCCCTCCTCATTGAGCATGCTGTGGAAACTAGAGGGTCAGTTGAACGGCAAGAACTGCTCCCCAGAAAGCCTCCCCTCCCCCCATCCTTCCCTCAGCGATGATCCCTTGCTTCCCTTTCCGGTACTTGTCTGGTTAGCCCTGACAAAACTTATTTCCATTCCAGGGCCTCCTCCATGGTGTTGGTCAGGTTGCTGGGACTAAAGAGCTCCTGGCCCTTCAATTGGTTGACAGCACCTGGAGGTGGGATTTTCACTCTTAAAGTGGCAGAGGCCTCGACACCAGGCAGCTAATAGCATGAAGTGCATAAAATTGTGTTTAGACTTCCAGAAATGGTTGCAGCGAGGTGTCGCCAGCTTTCCAACCTGCCATCGGGGCTACCATGTCAGCCACATCACAACTATTAATGGTTAGCACCAGGGGCCTGGGTTCAATTCCGGCTTTGGGTGACTGTCTATGCGGAGTTTGCACATACTCCCCATGTCTGTGTGGGTTTCCTCTGGTGCTTGGGTTTCCTCCCACAGTCCAAAGATGTGCAGGTTAGGTGGATTGGCCATACAAAGTTGCCCCTTAGTGTCAGGGGGATATAGCAGGGTAAACACATGGGGCTACGGGGATAGGGTCTGGGTGGGATTGTTGTCGGTGCAGGCTCGATGGGCTGAATGGCCTCCTTCTGTATAGTAGGGTTCTATGATTCATTATATATAAATGTTCTCCATGTATGCCCATCTGACTATCAGGAAGAAACAATTCTTTCCTTGTACCTAGAGAAATAATAGGCAATGGTGCTGTGTGAAATTTGCCTGGTTCATTAATCAGAATAGAGACAGTTTCAGTGCAAAAGTGAAAAGAAATGCATTTTCAGCTTTTTAGGTGAAATGCAGAATCAGACAGTGCACAGACACATAAGTGTCAACAACTTTGCAATACTGAATTTACCCAGAATCATTGCTGCTATAGAAAATCCAAAATGTTTTCCATTTAGTTAGCTGCTACTTTTTTAAACATAATTGAGATTAGAAAAAATCTTAACTATTTTCATAAATGTATATAATGTGGGACAGATGAAGATCTCTCATATTTTCAAGGCTAAATTTTCAAGGCTAAATTCAGGCCACAGTCTTTAATTAGACTTACTGATGATAAACCCTGGTTTAACCAGACAGCCCAAATTTCTAATTATTAAAATATTATGAATTAAAGAAGTATTGGAGATGCATAAGCACTGACCAGAAAAATAGTTAATATTGATTTGACTTGTGCACATCTGACAGTATGAGGTACAAACAAACATGAATTAAATGGGTGCAGAATTGTTTAAAAAGGAGGAAAGAAGAAACCATTCTGAGGTAAAGACATGGGTCACAATTCTCCAGGAAAAAAAAGTGCAACCATCAGTGTGAAAACCTGGCAGTGCCTACCAGGTTGGATTCACTTTAAGAAGGGTGCCCCGATCTCAGTGAAGGTGGGCTGGCTGGCATGCCTCTCCTTATGCGCTGTCTTGTATCAAACTTAAGATCAGACAAAAACTCATTTAAATAATTAATTTTGAAGCGTTAAGAAATGCAAAAAAATTGTTCCCTTATGTAAATGCTGAAAATTCTAGGTGACTTCCAAAATACACCACTGTTGGTCAAGGTAGTATTTTAAATCACAAGGTCTATTTATGATTGTGGCAATGAGCTGACTTCCATTGGCAGAGGAACAAAATTATGAATGGAAAATACGCTAGAAGTGCTCCATGTAAACGTTAACCTCTGTCGAACGGTTCAGTAATATGGTAATCTCTTGTTGGAATAAAAATACACTTTTTTCAGTGAATATTAACATTTTAATATAAAGGATGATTTTCATTTAAGGAGTTGTTTGGGATCAACTTTTATAAGAATGGAACCAAGAAATAAATCCTTCCTGATATCCAGCTACAATTTCCTGCCTTGGTTTTAGTAAATGTTTGCCTTTGACATATATATATGTATGGGAATGTGGTGAACCAACTAAACAGACAGCTAAAATCATCCCAGAGCTAAAGTAATTTGTTAAATATAGACTTGATTATAAAAATATGAGCATCAAGTGGAACAGTGACATTCCCCTCAAGCAGGCTATGAAGGGCACAGCCCATTTAAGTATAAACATCACAGATGCGACTATATACACAATAGTTTAATCCTCTATATTCATTCTTTCCCATCTCTAATTGCTCCTGAGAAGATGGTGATGAGCTGCAGGCCATCTATTTTATTTACTAGTGTCACAAGTAGCCTTACGTTAACACTGCAATGAAGTTACTGTGAAAATCCCCTAGTTGTCACACTCCAGCGCCTGTTCAGGTATACTGAGGGAGAATTTAGCATGGCCAATGCACCTAACCAGCACACCCTTCGGACTGTGGGAGGAAACCAGAGCACCCAGAGGAAACCCACACAGATATGGGGAGAACGTGCAGACTCCACACAGTGACCAAGTTATTCTGCATTTTTTTATTTGCTTGCTCACTCACCTTGTCTAAATCACCTTGAAGCTTTTTAACATTCTTCTCTCTATTTACATACCCAATAATTTTCATCATCAAATTTTGAAATATTATGATTGGTTCCCTCAATCAAATCATTGCCATATATTGTGAATAGCTGGGGCCCAAGCACTGATCCCTGTGGGACCCCACTAGTCACCACCATCTGCCACTTCAAAAAAGACCCATTCATCCCTACTCTCTGTTTTCTGTCTGCTAACCAATTCTCAATCCATGTCAATAAATCATTTCCAATCCCATGTGCTTTAATTTTACTTTATCAAAAGCTGTCTGAATATTCAATTACACCACATCCACTGGTTCACCCTTATCTATTGTGCTTGTTACATCCTCAAAAAACTCCTGTAGGTTTGTGAAACAAGATTTCCCTATCATAAATCCATGTTGACTTTGTTGAATCCTAGGATGCCATATTCCCTAATTTTCCCGAATATTCCTCAATGTACTGGTCTAAACAAATATCATAGACACTCCAGGAATTGAGCCGCCACAGTACTTTTGCTCATTGTTTGCCATCTATATGTAAATTAAAGACACCCTTGTTACAGGCATCTCTAATTTCCTGTTTAAAGCCATCCCCAACATTACCACTACTGTCTGGAGGCATATAAACATCTCCCACATGTTTCCTGCCCCTTGTTGCTTCATTGTTCCACCCAGACTGACTCTACATCTAGATTTTCTGAACCAATATCCTTTTTCACTATTACACTGAATTCATCCTTAACTAACAACACCACCCCTACTCCTTTCCCTGTTTTGCCTTTCCTTCCTAAATATTGAATACCCTTGGATATTCAGTTCCCAGTTTTGGCCAACCTGCAGCCATGTCTTCATAATCACAATCATATTGTGTCCTTGTATACCAATTTCCACTGTTAATTTGTCTGCCTTCTTGTGAATGCTTCATGCTTTCAGATACAATGCCTTTAAACTTGTCTGTTAACATTTTTACCCATCTTATTCTGTGTTATAGGCCTGTTTGCTATAATCCCTTGTCCTCTCTGCCTTCCACCATTGCTTTCTACTTCCCTGTCTTTCATTTTTATCTTTGTTTCCCTCTCTTGTGTCTGACCACTCAGGTTCCTATGCCCCTGCCAGGCAAGATTAAACTGTCCCCTACAGTACTAGCGAATGCCTCTGTGAGGATTTTGGTCACAGTCCCGCTGGGGTGCAACCCGTACAGCTTGTACAAGTTCCATCTCCCCCAGAATTGGTCATAAAGCCCCAGAAATCTAAATCCCCTCTTCCTACACCATCTCTCCAGCCACATAGTCATCTGGTCTAGTCTCCTATTCCTGCTATCACTGGCACTTGGAACTGAGAGTAACTCTGAGCTTACTATCTTTGAAATCCTGCTTTTTATTTTTTTTTCCGATCTCCCTGTATTCTGCTTTCAGGACTTTGTCTTTCTTTTTACCAATGTCATTGGCACTGATATGGACCACAACCTCTGGCTGTTCATTCTCCTCCTTCAGAATGTCCTGCAGCCGCTCAGTGACATCCTTGACCCTGGCACCTGGGAGGCAACATGCCATCCTGGTATCATGTCTGCAGCCATGGAAACATCTAATTGTTAGCCTTATGAGAGAATCCCCCATCACTATTGTCCTCCCACTATCTTTTCTTCCCCCGCTGTGCAGCTGAGCCACTTGTGGTGCCATGGACTTGGCTATTGCTGCATTCCCCTGAGAAACCACCTCCCCAGCAGTATCCAAAGCAGAATATAGAGGGGGAGATGGACTGAGGCTTTTGCTCTGTTTGGAGGTCATCCATTCCCTTTCTGTCTGTGCACTCTTTATTTGTGGTATGACCACCTCACTGTATGTGCTGCCTCATCCTGGACCTTCCTGCCCTGGTAAAATAGTGACAGGAGGGTGATGGGCACAGCAATCTGCCTTTCCTCCTGATTTCTCCACCACCAATCTCGCCGGCCCCAAAGGCTTCCTATCAATTCCTACAGTACCCATAAAATTGACTCATTAGTTCCCCTTCCAGACGTTTCATACCTCTAAACCTTCCGATCTCCTCGCTTTTGATTTCCCAACAATCATCACCCTCCCACTTTTTACTCCATCCAAAACACCAAATTCAAATTGAATTCAATTCATGGTCCCCACATGAGACACAACCAGATCCAGGCTGACAAGATGAGACATTGCATCTCATGGGCTTGGTCAAACAAGATCCAGCCTGACAGGATGAGGCATTGTGCCTTATCCAGGGCTTGATCTGACACTTCATCTCAGCCAAAAAACCAAGATAGCTTTAAGAAATTGCATCAGGTAAAGCCTCTGTTTAAAATCATTAGCTACTCTGATCCTTTACGGTACCCTAGCCTGGGAAAACCACTATCACAGATGTCAGCACACCTCAATTGCAATGGGCTAGCCTCGCCCCCTGCCTGATCATGGTTTCGTCCTTCCAGTGGTCAACACCATGAACATTCAACCCATGTTTTTCTGTCCATTATTTCTAATGGATAGGAAATTGTGTACAGCACAGCAGAGGGCCACATCCTACAAGTGTTATTCCCTAGTGAAAGCACCAGGTCACTTAATTATCTTCATTAAATTTACTTGGATTATAAAAGCTGCAGCATAATTACAGATTTGATCCTAAATGTGAAATTCTACAGAATTAATCTATTGCATTGCAATCTATCATTTTATTTATATATTCCGATAGGATTATAATACTTTGAACTTCGCTGGCAAACTGAATGAGGACCATCATCAGGATTACCGCCTCGAGTATGGCATGGAAAACAATACACACACAATCATCGCTTTCTCACGTAACTTGCACTCCTGTGACAAGAAAGACAAGATTATAACGGTATGATTTTTCATTCTGCTGTTTTTCCATATCACTTATCGGAAATTGATAACAAGATTTCATATTCTCCCAATAGGAGTTTTCATTTAAAATCATTCACAAAGAGAGCCAGTTAAATCTTGCTGGATCCTTCATTGTTGGTTTTATTTTTAAATCTGATATTGACTGAGAGGTCGGCTCTTTCTGCATTTTATGCAAGCATAGAAGAGAGGATGTAAAGATGCACTCATAAGCTGGTTTGAACCAGATAGCAATTGTCCATTGCTATTTTTATCTGTTCGTTATATGTACAAACACTCACATGTCCACTGGGGAAAATATGTGGACATTTCCTTTCACTGACTTTGGGAGGAATTTTATATAGCCTCCAAGAGCGAGAAGTGTGGTGGGACTTTAGGCAGGAGGTGAAATTTTGATTTCACAATGGTGGATTGAGATGCAGAGATAATGTCAGTGGTGTGTTTGTGGGATGTTGAGACTCACACTGTCCTCTGGTACATTGATACTTGTATTACACTCGAATACTCATTTGCGTCAAACTTATAGTGCCCTACCTTCAAGATAAATTTAGTGGTGGATGAGAATCTCGCGCACTCAGTTCATGTTTATTTAAATGTGGTGTTCACAAGTCAGCATTGTGCACTTCTGGCTGAGCTCAACTGTTTTCCTTGTTGAACTCTGTGCGACATAAGAAAGGGACAGGAGAATGGCAGCTTGCATTGAGGCTCTGACCCAGAAAGGGTGAGTCAAGTAACTGAGGAGGTAAGGGTGGCGTTGAAAGTTTGGGTGCCTCAAAGAGTGGAAGGAGGATCCACGGGAGGAGAGAGGGTTGGGTCAGGTACATGGAGGAGTGAAGTGGGAAGAGCCTACCATCTTGTGTGTGTGGTCTGGTGGTGGTGAGGACAGTAAGTCAAGGTTAGAAAATGAGGAGCCCAAAGAGTGGTGTCAGTACTGTCTTCATGTGGGTCCACCTCTGTGACTGTGTCCTTCCAGGGCTTTGAATTCAGCTACACCATTTCAATTAACCCATTGAGAGTGATCTCAGCCAATGTCCTTGACAATGCATAGAAGGGATGGCCAGCTGAATCTGAAAGTTCAGCCATGTCCCACAGAGTGGAAAATACAATACAGAATGCTAACATAAACATTCAATAAGAGTGAATGCAAAAACATAACATTGTTTTCTCCACAATAAAGGAAACGTCCCTCACTGCTCTGTAACCATCAATGCGTGCCAACCATGAGACAAGGCAGTACATTTAGCCGTCTAACTAAGGTTGGTTTAACAGATAATGATGGTGCACTCATGAATGAAGTGTGGCCAATGTAATGTAAAGTAAAGTTTATTTCTTAGTCACAAGTAGGCTTACATCAACACTGCAATGAAGTTCCTGTGAAACTCCTCTAATGTTAAATATTTACAAGTGAAATTTGAATTTGAAAAACACCCATTCGACTGTTGTGTTTTCAATATGTTTTTCTTTATTTTTTTTATGGGATATGAGTGTCACTGGAAAGGCCAGCATTTGTTGCCCAAGCCTAATTGCTCTTGAATGGCTTGCTTGGCCATTTCAGAGGGTAGTTAAAAATTAACCATATTGCAGTGGGTCTGGATTCACACGAAGGCCAGATCAGGTGAGCAAAGCAGATTTCCTACCCTAAAGGGACACTAGTGAACTAAATAGGTTTTAACAACAATCAGTGATATTTACATGACCTCACCATTACTAGGCCTAGCTTTATAATGCCAATTTACTAATTTAATTCAAATTCCACTAGCTACCATGGTGGGATTTGAACTAATGTCCCCAGAACATTAGCCTGAGAATTATCAGTGCAATGACATTACCAGTAGGCCACCATCTCCTCACTGTGTTTTATATTCATTGTAATGGAGTTGAGCAGGAAAGTTTGGGCTTTGATGCAGATTCTCCTTGTTTGACCAGGAAGTTGTTTTATAATCCACTCATAGCTACAGCATTGTTGGCTGATGGTGGCTTTTGCCAATGAAAAGCTTTCCCCACTGCAGAACCACTTGTGTCGCCTGTGCACACCACTGGTACTTGAAATTTCAATTGTCATTGCTCGGGAAATGGGGCAAAGCAAGAGAATGGAGGTGGCACAAATTTCTGGGCTTGCCTTCAGGAACAGCACATCACAGTTCAAATTCTGTTGTTTGTTTCACTAAGGAAGTCTATGCTTGAGTTGTGCTTGCTTTGTTTTTGGATTTTATTCTTTTTCACTCAAGCTTTTGGCTTTGATGTTTCATTCATGTCACATAGCACATTAGGGCCTGATTTTAAGGTACAATGTTGGAGCCGGAGAACTTGCCCATGATCGCCACAGCTGATCGCAACAATTTAACGCTGCATAGGTGAGACCTCTGCCTCTTTCTGAGGAGGGAGTCCAGCCTTAGAGAGCTGCCAACCGATGGCTGGCAGATCCATACTCCTAGCAGTGCCACTGTGCTTGATAGCTGCTGTTGGGACTACAAGTAGTCCCCAATGCTGAGGAGCTAAAGTAAGTCCAGGATTGGGAGTCTTGCTGAGAGCGTTGGTGGGTGGGGGACCAGATTTGAGAGACCAAGGGGACATGTTAAAGGGCAGAAGGGATGACCTGGAGAATGAGTAGTGCCTCCAATGGGCTCAGAGACCAATAAGGAGTTCCTCAGCGCTCCAGTGAATGCTGCATTGCTTCCCAACTGGCATGGTGCCTACCTGCACCGCGGGTAAAGTAACAGCGGAACACGGATGAAATCATTAAGTGGCCATTAATGGCCTCAATATGCCCAAGGGTGAGTGGGTTGCCCAATCCCATTGCTTTCCCCCCCATAAAATTTCAGACAGATGGGGCGATCGTCTAGTTGGTGGGATGACCATTCGCTGGATTCTACAGGCCCTCCTCCAATCCCTCCTCCTATCTTCAAACATCTAACTTCAGCATAAAATCTGGCCCTGTGTTTCAGCAAGTATTTCCATTTATCTAGATAAATTCATAGCTTTCCTATGGATTAAAGAGAAAATCCCTTTCAGTTCATTTCAGCTACTTATAATATCATCCTCTTTATTTCACTACACAACATTTTGACCTTCACTTTAACTGCAAAATACATTACTTAGTGAATAATAATAATACACAATTAGTTACGGTAACAATATATATTTTTACAGTAGTTGAGAGATTGAAAATAACCAGTATTTGACGACTGTTGTGTTGAACTATGATAAAAGTTAATTTCCTTTTTAAGACCATCTGTCTTTAAACCTTTAGCAAGTCTCTCCGATTTGTGCTTGACAAGCTGACACACAACTTCTAAAAGCCAAGACCAAGTAGTTTTAAATGAATACTCTTTTTTAAAAACTGCCAAATCAAATATTTAGTAGAACAGAGCCCATAAAAAGTTTGCATTGGATACTAGTCTCAGCCAAAGTAATAAACCTGCAACAATTTTATTCAAATAAAATAGAAGATGATTTCTATGCAAGAACCTAGTTTGGAATCCACCTGCTGTGACAGAGTTAAAGAAGTCAGTCGCATGATAAAATTGCTTTAAACTGCACAGCAAATGATGATCACCAACAGAGGTAGCCTCTCCAGTGGCTATGTTGGTAATCCGAGCAGTGAAATGTTGTGCCTCAGGCCTCTCCCAAACAACCCAGTCAATCCACAAATATAGTAAGCAGCTGACAAACGCGTTATTCATCGGGTCAAACACCTTCAACACTTTCTTCTTGGAAGATTGACAGCAAAATAATGGAACACTGCAGTCCTTTTGGAATGCAGGATTTCCCCAAAGCCCGGGCTGTCACTGGATCCTATATGGCCTTCCGGACTACACAGAACATCATGCCATTGAAGTGTCGAGTTCCACACTATTGACGTGCATGCAGATGAATGCCTGTTTTCCAGGCTAGCAAGAAAGAACTTACATTTACAGAACAGGTTCTTGCTTCTTTATTGGCATGGCTACATGTTTTTCTGCTTTCATTTGTGAGAGCAGCATGAAACTTGTTGGTGCTAGTGGGTGTTATGTTCTTTTGTACTATGTATGTATGCTTAAAAACACCTCTTAAATAATCCTTGCATGACAATGTGAGTTAAATAGCTGGCGCTGACATGCATGAGCCTGTGTGAATATAAGTGAGTAAAAAGCCTCACAACACCAGGTTAAAGTCCAACAGGTTTATTTGGAGCAAACGCCACTAGCTTTCCGAAAGCTTGTGGCGTTTGCTACAAATAAACCTGTTGGACTTTAACCTGGTGTTGTGAGACTTCTTACTGTGTTTAACCCAGTCCAACGGCGGCATCTCCACATCATGAGTATAAGTGAGTCAGGCAAGAAGGTGTAATAAGCAAAGGATGTTTTGTGCCAAGATCTGAGGGTGCTCCCAAATGTTGCCTTTCTCCTCCCTGTGTGCTTTCAATCCCAACATTACATTTCAGAATACAAAGTTTCCCAGTCCCCATCCAGTGCAGGTTTACTCTCCCTTATTGTGTCTACTTTGTCCTGCTATTAGTGTCTATATCCCAAATGTGATTTCCACTTCCGTGAAGACTGGAGGTACATTTAGTACAGCTGAAGACGTGTCGAGCTGAACAACTTGAATAGAAGTTCGGAGGAAAGGTGGTTGGCCTGAAACAATGGGTGCGATCTTACCGGCTGCTCATGTCCCGCCGCTGCTGCTGCAAGTGAGGACGGAGAATTTGATGCTCAGTCAAATCTCCATTCACTGTAGTGGGACCATAAAATCCTGCTGGCGTGAACGGCTGGAAGATTCCATCCATTAACTCTGATTCTCCCCCTACAGATGCTGTCAGTCCTGCTGAATATTCCAGCACTTCCTGTTTCGATTTAGATTTCCAGCATCTACAGTATATTGGTTTTGTTTGATTGAATGGAGTGACACCTACGAAGCAAGATGTCGCAAAATTCCTACAGAGGAGTAATGGAAAGAAATGTTACTATTTGCAATGTTATGATGGTGGTGGACACCAGTAATGTTTTACTTTTAAAAAAAAATCTGAAATCCCTGTTATCACTAAAAAATTGAAACCGCAAGATTCAACAGTTTAAAACAGAAGAATTTTCACTGTATAATGGTCAACCAAAGCAAGCTAACTACTATTTCAGCTAACCACGTATATTCTGAAACCCAGAATAACATAATTTAAACACAAAATCACAGGGAAGTTGTAGTTGATTACATACTATAAATTACATATTAAATGGCAAATATGACAGATATTATGAATTGGCTCAGAGGTCTACCCAGCATATATGTGATCAGTCTCAGAAGACAAAGACGGGACACGGCAATCAGAATACCCTTCATTATCCAGTACTTCCCCGGAGCGAAGAAGCTACGACATCTGGAGCCTTCAGCCGCTCATTTGATAGGGTAGATATTGGGAGGATGTTTCCACTTGTAAGAGAGACTAGAACCTGGGGATACAGTTTAAAACTAAGAGGTATATTGTTTAAGACTGAGATGAGGAAAAATGTTTTCTTTCAAAGGGACATTGGTATGTGGAATTCTCTTCCCCAGAATGTAGTGGAGGCTGGGTCATCGAATTTATAGAGCGGAACCAATTTTTTTATGGACAACAGAGTAAAGGATTTTGGGGCACAGTCAAGTGAGGTTCCGACCACAAGCAGATCAGCCATGATTTTACTGAATGACAGAACTGGCCAAAGGGCTGAATGGCCTACACCTCCTAAGTCCTATATTCCTATGTTTTTGCATTCACTTCATTGAATGTACCTTTTAGTGTCCAGTGTTATACTCACTACTCTGTGGAACATGGATGAATGTACAGGCTCAGTTGACTTTCTCTTCCATGTACTGTAAAGGAACTGGTATAAGTTCACACTCAGCAGGGTTAATTGAAATGTTGTTAGTAAACACAAAGCCCTTGTAAAGATTCTGTCAGCCAGTTGGACACATATTTTTCGACATATAGGCCCCCCATTTTCTTACCTTGACTGACTGTCCCTACCACATCTAGTTCACCAGGCCCTTCCCACTTCACTCCTGCACTATGACCATGAACCCACTCCACATTCCATTCCCCTCACCACTGAGTCATGCTTGCTGGTTCCAAGTCTCCATGCTAGCTGCCATTCTCCTGCTCCCTTCTTTTGTGCCATAGAGTTAATAAAAACTGCTGACCTCAGATAAAATTGTACAAAGCCGACTGGTGCACGCCACCTTTAAACAAACACAAACGAGATTGATGCGCGCCCGACTTTATCTTGAAGGTAGGACTTTATTTGAAAAGGTTTTATGCTATTTAATATTAATGGCATGTAAATACATTATAAACAGGAACCACCACTGGCTGGCATGAGGGCCGATATGCAACAAACACACCTCTGACTTTACCTCTCCATCTCACCTGCTATCATGAAATCAAAACATTGCATCCCACCTAATTCCAGTCACCCCACATGCCATGTTTTCTGCTCCTGCAGGCTCCATAAGATCTCCCCACAGAGAAGATGTCTTCACTTGCAGGTGAAACCAGAACTAAGGACCTCAAATATAAAAGAGTCACTAATAAATCCTATAGAGAATTCAGGGGCAACTCCTTACCCGAAGAGTGGTGAATGCGTTACCAAAAGGAGTACTGATGGTGACCAGCATTGATGGATTTAAGTGGAAGCTAGATAAATGCATGAGGGAGAAAGGGAAAATGGGGGTTAGGTGAAGAAGCATGGGAAGAGTCTTGTGTGGAGCAAACAGACTGACGTAGACCTGCTGGGTCAAATGGCTTATTTTTAAGCTTTAATACTTATAAGTTTTTCACAGAAGGCTACAATCTTTTAACTCCTTAAGTGAAAAATTTACCTTTGAACATAACAATGTTGCAGACTGAGGCTGATTATTATTTCAGATGTCTGATTCATTCATTTCACAGCCTAAATTAAATGTTTGCATTTCTCTATAAATTTTAACATGCTATTGACCGTCCTGAAACCATAAAGTCCTGCCTGACGTCACCAGATCTTTCCACGTTCCGCCCCTCGCCCGCTCTGATTCCCATGGTGGTGGCGGGCGGGGGGGGGGGGGGGGGGGGGGGGGCATTAAAATTCCAGCCTATATCTCCAGATTACCTTTTTTTCAATTTCATATTGAGAGAATAATTGCTGTCATATTGGCTGTCATTTATTTGTCTGCGTCACCATAGTTTGTGTTGCATATTTCTGCAAAAGCTACCATTCACCTTAGCTCCCATATACATCTTTTATTTTCATTCCTGTCCTTTGTTGGTCCTTTTCAAGTCAATGCAGCTTCTCCTGGATCTCTTTCTAGCTCTCGATGGCCACAGAGCTATAATGTACTAGATCCGTGCCACTTGATTGTCTCTACAGCACATGAAAAGGTCTTACTGTTTTCTCCACCATGCAGCCTGCTATGACTTCTGTGACCCTGGTCAGTTGAACAATGTTAGCACTGAGCCACTACTGAAAATTATTGTGGAATCCGCAGCTGGATGGGTGAAATGTTTCTCATTTATAAAGTTAAATGACTCATTATAGCAACTTGAGAAGTATGAAAGAAGCATTATGGCAGGTGCATCATGAGTAGCAACTTCCTTTCTGACCAACAGGGATGGGGTGACTCAAAATTGCTCTAACTGCTATTTTTGTTGGTGATCATTAAAATCTGCAGGAACTTCTGACCAGAAAATTTAGCCCATATTTCTTAAGGTAAAAGTAATCATCCTTCAGTTTCTCAAAAGCTCTCATGAACAATAACTTGAGGCTTTAAATCTACCCTGATTTATAAAATAAGCTTATAATAAAGTGTTGGTTCCCAATAGCATTTACACTTCAGAATGAGAGAATTTATAAAATGCATGCATGTTTTCTTTTTAAAACCATATAGAACATAGAACATAGAAAGCCACAGCACAAACAGGCCCTTCGGCCCACAAGTTGCGCCGATCACATCCCCGCCTCTAGTCCTATCTATAGCCCTCAATCCCATTAAATCCCATGTACTCATCCAGAAGTCTCTTAAAAGAGTTTGCCTCCACCACCACCGACGTCAGCCGATTCCACTCACCCACCACCCTCTGAGTGAAAAACTTACCCCTGACATCTCCTCTGTACCTACCCCCCAGCACCTTAAACCTGTGTCCTCTCGTAGCAACCATTTCAGCCCTTGGAAATAGCCTCTGAGAGTCTACCCTATCCAGACCTCTCAACATCTTGTAAACCTCTATCAGGTCACCTCTCATCCTGCGTCTCTCCAGGGAGAAGAGACCAAGCTCCCTCAACCTATCCTCATAAGGCATGCCCCCCAATCCAGGCAACATCCTTGTAAATCTCCTCTGCACCCTTTCAATGGCTTCAACATCTTTCCTGTAATGAGGTGACCAGAACTGCGCGCAGTACTCCAAGTGGGGTCTAACCAGGGTCCTATAAAGCTGCAGCATTATCTCCCGACTCCTAAACTCAATCCCTCGATTAATGAAGGCCAGTACGCCGTACGCCTTCTTGACCGCATTCTCCACCTGCGAGGCCGAATTAAGAGTCCTATGGACCCGGACCCCAAGGTCCTTCTGATCCTCTACACTGCTAAGAATGGTACCCTTCATATTATACTGCTGCTTCATCCCATTGGATCTGCCAAAATGGATCACCACACACTTATCCGGGTTGAAGTCCATCTGCCACTTCTCCGTCCAGTCTTGCATTCTATCTATGTCTCGCTGCAACTTCTGACATCCCTCCAAACTATCCACAACACCACCTACCTTGGTGTCGTCAGCAAACTTACCAACCCATCCCTCCACTTCCTCATCCAGGTCATTTATGAAAATGACAAACAGCAAGGGTCCCAGAACAGATCCCTGGGGCACTCCACTGGTCACTGACCTCCATGCAGAGAAAGACCCCTCCACAGCCACTCTCTGCCTTCTGCAGGCAAGCCAGTTCTGGATCCACAAGGCAACAGCCCCTTGGATCCCATGCCCTCTCACTTTCTCAAGAAGTCTTGCATGGGGGACCTTATCGAACGCCTTGCTGAAGTCCATATAGACCACATCCACCGCTCTTCCTTCGTCAATGTGTTTGGTCACATTTTCAAAGAACTCAACCAGGCTCGTAAGGCACGACCTGCCCTTGACAAAGCCGTGCTGACTACTTTTGATCATACTAAACTTCTCTAGATGATCATAAATCCTGTCTCTCAGGACAGGATTTAAGTGACAATACTTTACATAACTCACGTTATTTCATACAGCTGCCCTAGTCTTACATCAATCATAAACTATCTTGGTTCACACAGTTTTTTCTGGAATTTCAGTGTGTAGCATTTGGAACACTGACTTTTTTTTGGGAGATTAAGAATGCTCTGTTTTAACCTATCCTCGGAAAGAACGTCCAATTGCCAGCATCGCATCAAATAGACAAACACTTCTCAGCTTCTGCCACCTACATTAACAGGGATTGGGAGGTCACAGTGGTGACAGGAGTGAAGAGGCACATGCAGCATCTCAGAGCTAAAATGGGAAAGCTGAGTTTGACAGTTAGGCATTTCCACAAATACTTCAGGTTTTGTTGGTGAATTTTTGAATTTTTCATCATGGTAAATGCTACATTAACTGATCAAAGAGTGGTGAGATCATTGTTACAGCTCAGTCATGATTGGCTCACTATTAGCTAAATTGAATTGTAAAGTTGCCATGCTTACCACTTTATTCATTGTTTATGACAAATCCTTTGAAAACAAAAAACTTTTTGAAAAATAAGGATGTAAATCTCAAAAGTACTTACCCAACAACATAAGAAAAATCAGAATAAAAAAAGCCCTGTTAGGTTAGTCCCTGCTATACTTCGACTACTGTCATGGGGTGGTTTACTGTCACTTGAACTGGCATATGTTGGTCTTCATTTAACATTGCAACCAACTTCAGTTATCCCATCATGAGTTCTAATTGTATTTCAAATAAACCATTTTTGCCTGTTGCTAGATTATTCCAACTGTTTTAAGTACCAATAATTGTTTGAAAGTTACTTTCCTCTGATATCAATTTATATCTTATGCTTATACTTTAGTAGCCTAACATAATGTAATGGTCTGGATTTACTTTATCTGTACCATTTGATATGTTATATATTTGAGGAACATTTTACTAATCCTTCTTTAAAGGACGTCTTAAATTTCTTCATTCTTTCTTTACAGCTCGTTCTTTGTATATTTGCAGTCAGTGTTATTTTTTCTGTAATAACACTGCATTTGCATTTCTCTATAATTTTTTAATCCCTTTCTCATGCAAGTGTGATAACTGAATACAAACAAAGTATGATGTTCTGGTGACTCCATACTTGGATCAAATTCAGAATCACAGAATTTTTATGGCACAGAAGAAGACCATTTGGCCCATTGTGTCTGACACTGGCTCTCCAAATGGGCATTATGACTTAGCTTAGTGCCATTCCCCTGTGCATTGTTTCCATTCAGATAATCATCTAATGCCCTCTTGAATGCCTCGATTGAAACTGTCTCCACCAAACTTCCAGGCAGTGCATTCCAAACCTGAACCACTCCTTGTGCGAAATGTTATTCTCACATCACATTTGCATCTTTTGCAAATTATTTGAAATTTGTGCCCTTTTGTTCTTGATCCTTTTACAAGCGGGAACAGTTTTTGCCCATCTACTCTGTCCAGCTGCCTCATAATTTTGAACATCTCTATCAAATCTCCTCTTAGTCTTCTTCTCTCCAAGGAGGACAGTACCAGCCTCTCCAATCTATCCTCATAACTGAATTTTCTCATTCCTGGAAACATTCCTGTAAACCTCTTCTGCACAACGTATGAGAATGCTTTCAAGCAAACCCTTGCAAAATGTATACCTTATTGTTTTGGTTATATATTCTCATATTCTATCAACTTAAACGGTCTTGGCTTATTTTTCCTCTGAATTAGTATTAGACATTGTTAATGAGTTCAATGAATAATAAAAACAATTTGTTTCATGTATTTAGAATCAGAGAATCAATGTATTATTCCACAGTTTGTCTTTTCTTCATTGCTTGTGGTCAGGAAAATACAGTTAGGGTGATTTGGGCTTATCACCCTGAAGATGTGAAGCAAGATAATCCACACTATCATGAATTAAACCGTGGGAGGAAAAGTCTTCATTTATTGAACCCTGTGATGGACACTTTTATTCCTAATGACGCCCTCGTATTTAACATACGACATTATAACGTAAGTATGCAGTATTGAGAATTAATAGCTTCCGACCTATTATAAAATCCTAAGAATAATCTATATGTAACTATTATGAATTGTTTTTCTTTTCTGTTACCAAAAAAATCACCTTAAACAAAAAAAATTAAACCGTTGGGTTTATTTTGTTCAAGACAGGTCTCACTACCTATAAAGGACACTACCTACTGGTGTCAAATCTTTAAACTGCCAACCTTGACCAAAAAGCATCATGTGATAAGGGTAAGCAATACAACTTTTCAATTCATAAAAAAATGTTTAATTTTTAGTATCTGCAAATAAGAGACTACAATTTAGAGCATTATGTGTATCCCTGGAGTTCAGGGCAGCAGAGGGCGAATTTTAGAAGATTGTTTCACTCTGTTGAGTTCCCGATTTCTTTACTCTTGTCCCCGTTCTATACAGTTTGGTGAGCTATGGCCTTGTATGGAATTGTTAGGATGGAATTCACTGCAGTGCACGAGATGGAGCTTAATTTTGAGGAACTGGCTTGTCAGCAGATTATCCTTGTTTGGGAGACAGGACAACCAAGTTAAAGCTAGGATATATGTTAATTATACTGAATTTGAGTCACATTGGATGCAAATGACACTCTGTAGATAACGTTTGATCTTGAAAGTTTATCCCATGTTAGCCTTTGAAAGAATATGACTGAGATGAATATGTTAGCTTTTGAAAGTAGAAATACTTCAAAAAGAGCTTCAACTGGACCTGTATGTGGAGAACATTGTGGCATCTAAACCATTCTACAAATGGGTAAAATGGACACCATTTTTCCCTAAAATCTCGAAGGAAAATATCAGAATATGAGAATTATTGTATGCTTTTGTCTATTTGTAAAGAACATCTCTGGGAATGAGCAACGATCCTTCACAATGGAGGACATGAAGTTTTCTTAACATGTTAGCAATGGTTTCAATTTTTGTACTTGCTGTAGAACAGTGAAGATTAAAAAAGCTTAATCTACCATAAAATTACCTCCACCAACTAAAACTCCCAGTTACACTTACATTATAAATCCAGAGACAAGAGGAGATTTTTAAAAATTCCCATAACTAGTGACGTAAGTGTATGTTGGACATTGGGGTATAACTCAGAAAAGGCCAAGTGCTTAAAACATGGTGGTATTATGTTAATAGGTATTTTCCAACTGGATGGCACTGGGAAAGATAGAGGTTGAGCGACTGGAGTGTATGAGCCTCAGTAATGTTTTAAGCCCCAATTTTACCCCTGGGTCAGAGTGAGGGAGACGTGAGCTGGGAGAGAAACCCACATGATGTTGATGGAGGAACGCCTTGGGTAATCTATACTCCCAGCCTCTTTACAATTTTATACTGCAGGAGGAAAGGGCACTGACCAAAGGAATATATTTAAGCCTTGCACCTTTTTTGAATTTTCTGGGAGGTTGGGGAGCCTACAGTTTCCTGTTGCTTTCTCCACAGCAGTGCCATGACCAATTAAAGTCAACTTGCCAATCAATCACCTCCTTCTGTAGCATAAATTGTTATTCTATAGATGGGTCATTTAGACCCGAAACATTAACTGGGCGCGATGTTACAACCTTGTCCCACCTGACTTTCAGTGAGGTGAGGTGGTAGGATTGCGTGAGAGGCAAAAATCGGGTTCGCGCTCGGTTTTTCACCTCCCCTGATTGTACTGGCACTGTTTTGCCGGTGAAATCAACTTCACGCCCAGAAAAATTTAAAGTTATTAACGAGTCCTGGATGCTATTTTTATGGCTCACTTATCTTTACCAGCCGACATTCTCCCCAGCGAGAATCACTTATGGTCCCTACCAGCGGGGATCAGACATGATGGTCCTGTCGAGGGGATCGGAGGCTATTGAAGCTCTCAGGTGATTGGGGTCAGGGCTGAACAGTGCCCATGGGGCAGTGCCAGCCAGGCAGTGCCCACTATAACTGTGCCAGGACAGTGTCAGGGGAGCAGAGCCAGAGTGAGGGCAGAGCCAGAGAAGGGTGAGGCTATGGTGGAGAGATGGGGAGATAAGGGAGGCGCTCTGCAGGGGTGGGCTGGAGGGAACTCTGCTAAGGGGGGATCAGTGGTGGGGTGGGGGGGGGGGGGTGGCGGGAGGAAGGGAACTCTGCCAGGGGGCAATTGGCGTGGTGCGAGGGAACACTGCAGGGGTACTGATCTGCGGGGTGTCCCAATGTCTGTGGGGGGGATCTTAATGTCCATAGGGTGTGTGGGGTGGGGGGGGCGGGGAACGGCAGGCGATCTCCCAGTATACTGGGAGATCAGGGTGCCTGCACAATGGCACCCCTAGAGTTCAGCAGCCAGCATCCCTAGCAAACCTAGGCTCCACCCCACCCCCCCCCCCCCAAACTAGTGAGAATCGCATCCTGCTACTTTTATTGCACTGAATCCCATAAGATAGCATTTTCAAAATTGCCTAAAAAATGAGTCTGAAACTCTACCATTTCCTCGCTCATTCAGCATTTAGAATTTGTTTTGTATAATTCCGCCCACTTTTTCTTTCCACAAATGATGCCAGACCTGCTGAGTTTATTCAGCATTTCCTGTTTTTATGATAGTATAAACTGATTTTTTGAAATTTGGCAATTTTGATGAGTACGAGACAAAACGCTTTGGCAACATGTCTCTCCTTTTGACAATATTAAAGTGCAGTGAATGGCAAAATGTTTCAGGTCAATTTCTTCAATAAACAATTTCTTAATCTGATTAAATTGTGTTGGGAATCAGTAGTATTGTGAAATTACAGTTTGGCAATATTAGAAGAGGAGTATTTAATTCATCTCTCAAAAATTCCGGTGTCTGCTTTTTTAATGGGGTGTTAATTTAAATGGGCTAATGCATCTTTGTTATTGGACAGAGGAATATCAATTGGAAATATTTATCTATCTATGTTGCCAACAGTAATTTAATATTTATAATATGTAGAGATTAGGCAAGAACTTGCAGATATGTGTGTATGTTCGGCTTGCATGTACCACTATATCATTAAATGACAACTTAGGTGTTGAATCATTTTTATCCACAAATTGTAATGTAGTTTTAACATAGTGGTGAAGTTTTGTGCAATTAATTAAGAACAGCAGTTTAACCAGTTGCTACTGTGAAAAGGATATAAAAAAGACAGGGTTCAGAGAAGAGCAATAGATCTGCTTATGGAATTTGATCTCTAAGTTACGAAGATATATTCAAAATTCAATCTGTTTTAAGTAGTGGCAAAAAGGTTATAAGAGGACATGATCCAGGTGTTTAAAACCGTGGCAGACACGGATAATGTAAGCAAAGACTGGAATTTGACAGTTGAAATTACAGTTACTTGCCATTAGCAACTCGTGACCACATGATACTGGATTAGAACTCGCATATCTTGTTGCTAGCAGCAACTCAAGTGTTAGACCATTGAATGTTTCCAGCATTGGATTTTTTCGAAAACCCAGTGGAAGAACACAAAGAGTCTCAGTCTAGGAAGAGTTCAGCTCGCATATTGCACAGACAGTGCTTGTTTTATTGGGAAAATTGTAAGAGGATAACAGATTAATCATGAAAGATCAGTAACAGTGTGGTCTTTTACATTACATTCGTCCCTAAATCACACGGCACTAATCTTAATAATTCATCTTTGTTTAAGGATAGTGTTGCATAATACAGGTTACGATTTATAAGTCTGTCAGAAATGAATAATCTTCCAAAAATTTATGTGTATAGATCCTGATGAATAATTTCCTGGTTTTTCATTGAATTGTCATGCGGGGTGATGTCCATGGATGAGATTGGCATTTGAATGGGAATTGTACTGGTCCAGAATATAATAAGGGGATGGAGACAATTTATAGAATTAACAAAAACAAATAGGGCTGAATTTTCATCCTCGAGGCAGGTGACAGGAGTCAGGAAAATTCCTGGCTCAGCTCACGCACCTCAGGAGCAAGTGCCCAGCATTGTGGAGGATCGAGTGTGGGCTGCAATTGAGACAGCCAACAGAGGAAAAGGTTCAGAGTCAGCCACACGGCTGTTTGGTGTGGAGGCAGGCTGTTTAAAAGGCCAGCTCTGTGCTGTGGGACTTCATCCCAGTTATAGTAAAAACAGAAAGGGCGTTTGGCCCTCACCCCTCACATTCCGTTATCCCCCACAAATTCCCTATACTTCACATTTATATTTCCTTATTCCAGGCTCAACCATTTCATTTGGCCCAAAACTGCACTCAATAATTTTAACTACGATCTTACGAAGGTTTCAACTTGGATACTGTGTACATCTCACCGTATGCCCAACATTTATTATCTTATATTTCTGAGCTTATCCACTTCAAGTGCTGGTTTTAAAGTATTATGAATTTGAACCCCTAAACTCTCCATTCCTCCAAATCTTGCCGCCAACTTGCTTCCATTCAGTGTATGATTATTAGTTTTATCTTTTTTACCCTAATGTGCTACCTTGAAATTGGTCACATTGAATTCCATTGATTTGGTTTTTTTAATGCGAACCATCATCTCAGTGATATCCCCGTCCAACTTCCTTTGGTTCTCTGAATTTTATTTTAGACCTTAAGTTTTATCGTCATTCAAAAATGTTGACAAAATTTTGAAGGAGCCTCCTGGACTATATCCAACAGTTTGACATCCACAGTTAAACATAGAAACATAGAAACTAGAAGCAGGAGTAGGCCATTCTGCCCTTCAACCCTGCCCCGCCAATCATTTTGATCATGGCTGATTATTGAATTCAATATCCTGATCCCTCCTTCCCCTCATATCCTTTGATCCCTTTAGCCCCAAGAGCTATATCTAATTTCTTCTTGAAATCAGACAACATTTTGGCCTCAACTACATTATGTTGTAGTGAATTCCCCACATTCACCACCCTCTGGGTGAAGAAATTTCTCCTCACCTCAATTCTAAAAGGTTTACCCCTTATCCTCAAACTATGACCCCTAGTTCTGAACTCACCCACCATTGGGAACATTCTTTCTGAATCTACCCTGTCTAACCCTGTTAGAATTTTATAATTTTCTATGAGATCCCCTCTCACTCTTATAAATTCCAGTGAATAAAATACCAACCGACTTAGTCTTTCCTCATATGACTGACCTGCCATCCCAGGGATCAGCCTAGTAAACTTTCACCGTACTCCCTCTATAGCAAGGACATCCTTCCTCAGATAAGGACACGGAAACTGCACACAATATTCCAGATGTGGCTTCACCAATGCCCTGTATAGTTGTAGCAAAACATCCCTATCCCTACACTCAAATCCTCTCACTATGAAGGCCAACATACCATTTGTCTTCTTTACTGTCCCGCTTACTTTCAGCGACTGATGCACAAGGACTCCAAGGTCTTGTTGAGTGTCCACCTCTCTCAATTTACACTTATTCAAGTAATAATCTGCCTTCCTATTATTGCTACCAAAGTGGATAACCACATATTTATCCACATTATACTGCATCTGTCATGCAGATGCCTACACACTCAGCCTGTCCAAATCACGTTGAAGCATTTCTGCATCCTCCTCACAGTTCAGCCTCCCACCTAATTTTGTATCATCTGTAAATTTGGAGATAATACATTCAACGGAGGTGGAATACTGCAGCACACGTTCAAGCACTGACAATACCAACACCTCTACTTTCTCAGAAGACTAAGGAAATTTGGCATGTCAGCTACTACTCTCACCAACCTTTACAGATGCACCATAGAAAGCATTCTTTCTGGTTGTATCATGGCTTGGTATGGCTCCTGCTCTGCCCAAGACCGCAAGGAACTACAAAAGGTTGTGAATGTAGCCCAATGCATCACGCAAACCAGTCTCCCATCCATTGACTCTGTCCACACTTCCTGCTGCCTCGGCAAAGCAGCCAGCATAATTAAGGACCCCACGCACGGCGGACATTCTCTCTTCCACCTTCTTCCTGCGGGAAAAAGATACAAAAGTCTGAGGTCATGTACCAACCGACTCACGAACAGCTTCTTCCCTGCTGCTGTCAGACTTTTGAATGGACTTACCTTGCATTAAGTTGATCTTTCTCTAAACCTTAGCTATGACTTTAACACTACATTCTGCACTCTCTCATTTCCTTTTGGCTGTATAGTGCGCAAGAAACAGTACTTTTCACTGTATGTTAATACATGTGACAATAATAAATCAAATCAAATCAAAACTTGCCCTGAACTCCCATTCTCTGGTTCTTCCTTCCTGCTTCAAACACTTTGGCCTTCCATGTTGATACTAACATGATCATAAAGACATCTGCCCTCCTCAAGTAACTCTGCAAATCCTACAATGCACAACAATGAACTCCAGCTGTTGCAAATCTAATGATTCTTTCACATTGTGAAACATTTTTATCTTTGACATATTGCACATATGGAAACATTGTATTGGTTGGGTTGGTCTTGTTTACTTGCCTTTCACCCTTGATGTTTTTCAGTGAACCACGTAGTGAAGAACACTCCAAACCATTTGCCTGCATGCAATGACTTTCTACATTTGTTGCAATTTTCAATGTCAAATGCACTGTAATATAGGATATTTAGTATGCCATGATCTACATAGCTGCCGATTTTATTTTTCTCTCATGGATTTTTGAAGTTACGTGATATTTTCAATGAAACAAAGTGTGAACAGAAAATATCGCATGAAAGAGAAGTGATCCAACTGTAATTTTTCCACAGTTGGAAGAATAAATATATACACATCTGTCTATGTGTTTATGTGACACAATTAATATGGAAAAACTGATCCTGTTCACATGGAGCTTTCGAATGGTAAATGGCAGGATGATAAATAGATTGCTTAAAGTAATTGTTGAAACTTTCATGATATTTTGACATTTATTTAGATAATTTGAAGGGAATTTTTATTAATGTATACTTTCATGAGTATATTAAAGAAAATTATACATAATTTTGCATTCTGTGATATTATTAATGAACTTAATGTATTTCCCTTCAGTCTACAGTTGCTAATTAAGCAGCTAATTAAGTAATTACAGTAAGTGCTCACTTAAAGTTGTAGCTGCATTCCTAAAAGCTGGAATTGCGGATAGCGAAGAGCATTGTCGGGCAATACAGCAGGATATAGATAGGCTGGAAAATTGGGCAGATGGAGTTTAATCCGGATAAATGCGAAGTGATGCATTTTGGAAGAAATAATGTAGGGAGGAGTTATACAATAAATGGCAGAGTCACCAGGAGTATAGAAACACAGAGGGACCTAGGTGTGCAAGTCCACAAATCCTTGAAGGTGGCAACACAGGTGGAGAAGGTGGTGAAGAAGGCATATGGTATGCTTGCCTTTATAGGACGGGGTATAGAGTATAAAAGCTGGAGTCTGATGATGCAGCTGTATAGAACGCTGGTTAGGCCACATTTGGAGTACTGCGTCCAGTTCTGGTCGCCGCACTACCAGAAGGACGTGGAGGCATTGGAGAGAGTGCAGAGAAGGTTTACCAGGATGTTGCCTGGTATGGAGGGTCTTAGCTATGAGGAGAGATTGGGTAGACTGGGGTTGTTCTCCTTGGAAAGACGGAGAATGAGGGGAGATCTAATAGAGGTATACAAGATTATGAAGGGTATAGATAGGGTGAACAGTGGGAAGCCTTTTCCCAGGTCGGAGGTGACGATCACGAGGGGTCACGGGCTCAAGCTGAGAGGGGCGAAGTATAACTCAGACATCAGAGGGACGTTTTTTACACAGAGGGTGGTGGGGGCCTGGAATGCGCTGCCAAGTAGGGTGGTGGAGGCAGGCACGCTGACATCGTTTAAGACTTACCTGGATAGTCACATGAGCAGCCTGGGAATGGAGGGATACAAACGATTGGTCTAGTTGGACCAAGGAGCGGCACAGGCTTGGAGGGCCGAAGGGCCTGTTTCCTGTGCTGTACTGTTCTTTGTTCTTTGTTCTTTGTTGTTCAAGACTTTAAGCGAATCTTAGGTTTCTAGAGAAATGAATGTTAAAATCAGAATTAAGTTTCTTTGGACATTTCTCATCCAGAAAAGTTGTACCCTACATGTGCAGTACTGTGTATTCCTCGAATAACTTGAAAAATGAAATAAATCACTAAATATATAAGAAAAACTGCATAGTTAGGTATTTTTGGATTTTTCACAGCTGAAAATAAACATTAAAACATTATGGGCAGAATTTTTCCCAGAAATTGTCTGTCATAACGGCGAGAAAACTGGAGTGACCCAGTCTGTTCAGCATGGACCAGACGTCAATCGTCCCACACTGTCATTTTTTGGGAGAGTGGGGAGTTACGTGCCGGTTCTGGGAGGGGCAGTGCCAGAACATGCCAGTGAGCCCGGCTGCAAAGCGCTGGGGTACCGTTTTGAAAGGACGTCCCGATCTCACAGTGCACTGGAAGACTTCCCACCCCAATCATCAGCGGCATCTTTCCCCATCCCCACCCCAACATGGATTGCCAGCATTGAGGCCTTCCCAATGAGTTCCCCTTTCATCACCCCCGACATGCCCTCTTTTATGCCCGACCTCTTCATGACCTCCCTTTCATAGTCCCCCCCATCATAGCCCCCCCGAAATAGCCCCGTTCATGTCTCACCCCTTTCTGACATCCCGTCATAGACCCCCATCAAACCTCCCCATCAAAGCCCCACTTTATGCCCAACCACTTTGTGCCCCCATCATGCTTCGTCCCTTCATGACCCCACTGTCATGCCCTACCCCCACTCCGGCCCCCAATCTCTTGGCACTGCCCAGCCATGTCGCCGACTACCAGGGGCTTCAATAGCCTCCCCCTCTCCCCCCTCCACCTGGTGTGGCCATCACGCCTGATCTCTGCTAGTGGAGAGGAGTAGTGATTTTTGCCGGGTTCTTATCGCGCCCGATGGTCGGAAAATCCCTGCAGTTGGGAGAATCTGGCATCAAACAGTTAAGCATGTTTAAATGCTTCTTTAAATATGCTCATCGGCCTTGTGCCCTTTCTGGGCGAGATCTGGTTTGCGGCTGTAGCAAGGGTCCGCGAAGATTGCAAACCGGTTGGCGCTGGGCTCTAAACCCATTTTTAGGCCCGCACACAATTTTCCCGGATTGGCGCGATCTGCACTAGGCGTGGCGAGGACAGAAAATTCCCCCCTGCTGTCCATTCCCAAATACTTAACATTCCAAAATAAAATAATAAAAGAACTTTAAAAGTATAAAAAATAGTGGGGTGAATTCTCCGGCCTCGCAGTTGCGTGTTTCTCAGTGGGAGGGGGTGGCATGCTGTTCGCTAGCGGTGGAATTCTCTGGTCCTGCTGCCGTCAATGGGATTTCCCATTGATGTCACGCCAGGCCACCGTGAAATCCACGGGACAGGTGCGCACTGCCAGCGGAACCAGAGGATCCCTCCTGTGTGACACTGGCTGGAGATTTCCCTCCACAATATACAGTAAATGTAAATAAATGTTTCAAAAAATCCAGTTTTAGATTGCCTAGGCTCCATCTAGAGGCAGATGTTCATTAGTACAGGAGCAGCTGAAGTCAGAGGATGAAAGCTCGAGGGGCACCACTCCACATTAAGCATGTGTGACCTCTCCTGTTGGTGTTGGGAGGATTTTGCAGCCTGATAGTCAACCTATTGGCTACGTTATGAACGCTCCTTCCTTGACCATCAAGTTCTGGGGAGGGACTCAAACCTAGAGCTTCTGGCTTAGAGGTGCTACCGATTGTGCCACAAGACTTCGAAAAATCTAGGTAGTTAACACTAAATTTGATCATCATCATGACTTGTTTCTCCAAAACCTCAAAACCTTGAAGAAGGTTCTTTATGCTGATATCCACATCTATAACTTCTACTATTGTCATCTCAGTGAATGTTGTCAGATTTGGTCTCTCCCATAGCTAATTGCAATGTGAGGTTCAGAAGGTTATAAATGTGAACAAATCTGACTCAACCCCTCTAAATCTGATCAATTATCTCAAATTTGATTGTTTCTTTTTGGCAGCAATGGAACAATATCACCAGTACTTTTTTGATTCATTCGGATGATGTGAGCTTCATTGGCTAGGCCAGCATTTATTAGCCCTTCCTAATTACCCTTGAGGAGGCGATGGTGAGTTGCCTTCTTTAACCATTGGAGTCCATGTGGTGTAGGCACACCCATGGTGCTGTTAGGGAGGAAGTTCCAAGATTTTGACCCAATGACAGTGAAGGAATGGCGATATATTTCCAAGTTAGGATGGTCGGTGGCTTGAGGGGAACTTCCAGGTGATGCATATGTCTGCTGCCCTTGTCCTTCTAGATGGTAGTGGTCGTAGGTTTGGAAGGTGCTGCCTATGAAGCTGTGATATAAGTAATTGCATAATAGTGCAGGTGAAGGAAAGGAAGCTCGCTTCTGATTTAAATTAGAAGACAACTGACCGTCTTTTGCATTTATTCACAGGTTGAGCCGATTATTCAGAAAGGTCATGAACATTTGGTACATCATATTCTCCTTTATCAGTGTCACAGCATCTTGAATGATAGTGCACTTGAAGTTGGACATGAATGTTACAATTCCAATATGCCTGATGACTTTTTTAATTGTGAAAGTATCATTTTAGCATGGGCAATTGGAGGAAAGGTAGGTCCTTACTACTGTAGTAAGCTCATTTATTTAACTCTAATTACAAATCCTTTAGTTCAGCACAGTAGAGATGACGCACATATTTAAAACGGATTCTTTGCTACCACTGTTTTGGGTCAATTTTACTCAATTGTTTGGAGTCATTAATTTTTATGACATCTTCCAGGGGTTAAAAAACATTATAGATGCAGATTAATAATAGGTTAATTAAAATTCTTTGTTTTGAGTGCAACTTTTTATAATATCACAAACATATAACATTCCTTTTTATACTGTGAACCTAGCATTTCTTGGGTCACGTTTCAGCCCTACAAAGAAGCGGCAAAATCCTTTCCTATCTTTTCTTACTTGTTAAGACATGTTGTCCAGTATAAGCTTTATACCCACACCAAATTTAGCCACATTCACACATTTCAGTAGAAAACACCTTACTCACCATTTATGCTTCATGTGTATATTTCCCTAACAGACATCTACCATCATTAAGTGCAAAAATATTGGGTGGGATTCTCCCCAAAAAAATTCTAAGTGCAAAGTTTGGGTAAAAACTGGAGTAAATCCCACTGGTTTTTTTTTCCAGTGGGATTTTCTAAATGAATCTCCCACACTCTGCAGTGCACAGAGTGCACTAGCGTGAATCTCGCGAGATCAGTGCATGCACTGTAGCCCTGCACTGCCAGCCTCCTGATTGCTGGCTAGCACGATTGCTGGCCAGCCTTGTAGCCTCGTGATCCCGCATCGCTGGACGTGTGACCCCCCCCCACCCCTGATTATTGGCTTCCCGGATGTGTCCGGGCCACCCACCCCCCAGCCCCCCCACCCCCCAGCCCCCCCACCCCCCCCAGCCCCCCCACCCCCCCCAGCCCCCCCACCCCCCCCAGCCCCCCCACCCCCCCCAGCCCCCCCACCCCCCAGCCCCCAGCCCCCCAGCCCCCAGCCCCCCTCCATGCAGCTAATCTCCATCTGCATAATTTATTTAGCTCTGTACCAATTTCCGGCGCAGAGCTGACGGGCTGGAAATCCGGCGGCCGGAGGCGCATGGAGGCTATGACGCCCAATGGGAAGCCCGCTACTTGGCCTCAGCTTGTTTCTCCCAGCCCACTGGCTGCTTTAGCCCCCATTATATTTCTCCTTCATCAAAGTCTAGAATTCTGGCACTGAATCATGAGATATAGCACATCTTTGTGCAACTTCTCCTTTTCTGTTTAACAGTTATGAATACCTCTTAAACTTCATTAGTTTTACTGCTAAGAACATTTGCTCGTTACAATGAGTCTTCCAAACCTCCCTTTCTTTCATCTAAAACATGTGTGGTTAACTGCTTACATTTTGCCATGACATGCCCTGTTAGAGCTGTTCATTGTTGGCTGAACTTTCTTCTATTGACTTCTGTTGCATTTAGAATCTTAGAATCCCTACAGTGCAGAAAGAGGTCATTCAGCCCATCGAGTCTAAACCAACTCTCTGACAGAGCATCTTACCTGTAACTCCACATACTTACCCTGCTAATTCCCTCATCTTAGGACACTAAGTGGGAATTTAGCACAGCCAATCCACCTAACTGGCACATCTTTGGGCTGTGGGAGGAAACCTGGATCACCCGGAGGAAACCCTCGCAGACATGGAGAGAATGTGCAAACTCCACACAGACAGTGACCTAAGGCCGGAGTTGAACCCAGTCCCTGGCGCTGTGAGGCAGCAATGCTAACCACTGTGTCAGCTGATTAGCCGAGCTGACCATGTTGACAGCTCCCTTTTTCATACAAAGGATTCATCACAGCACTGACATTTTAGTAGATCAACCAAGAAACAGTAAAGTATGCACAATTGTCAAAGACACTTATATACTAGGATTTTCATCTTAACATTTTACCAATAAAAGCAGATGAAAGCTAAAATACACACATATAAAACTGCAGATACGTGTAATGTGATTACATGCTTTAATAGCGATATTTCTTTCTTGTTTTTTATTCACTGTTCAAAAACGTAATTAACCCACATCTGGATTCTTAATTAGCAACATGTGCTAGCAATTGATGTATCAGGCAACACTATTGTAAAGCATTGTCAAAATATATTGTACATTTTAAACCTTTTTTTATTAAAGGTTTGCACTTTATCCCCTATCTACACAAATGCAATTGTTTTTTTTGTTCTTTGAACGGATAAGTATCAATATATAAATGTACAAGAACCACATACCATCATCACAGTGCTCTCAATGCACTTTTCAAATTGTTTAAGAGCTTACATTCATCTATGTAAAACCTCACCACAGGAGTAATATTTTAAATCATACATTAGGAATTTTACAATGCAATAGAAATTACTATTAAAACAATATTTCTGAATGAAATTGCCCCAAGCCCTTATGCATATTTGTTAATGCTTTTGACATTTTGGGTTTAGAAATTATTTTTTCAAGTTCATATTACCAGCATTAAGTAACAATTTTACAATTGTTTTTCCTGTAATTATGACAGGGATTTTCCTATCCCCCCGATGTGGGACTTTCACTTGGAACATCGGCCGATCCAGTTTATGTAATGATGGAAGTGCATTATGATAACACAAATTACCAGGAAGGTAAGAGCATTTCCTCCTTTGCATATCTACTAAAAAATAGTTAATAATAGATCAGGTAGATGTTATTAAGTTTCCAATTTCCTGTTTTAATCTTTTCATTTTGCTACAAAACAAAATAGAGACAATTTGTACTTTATGAAATAGGAGTCTGCTCTAAAGTAAAGCACCAAAGGCAAAATTCCAGGAAAATGTTTTGAATTGCTATTGTTTATAATTGCTAGCATTATAAATTATTGGATGTTTGTACATATGGTCAATGTATGTTGTAATTGAGGCTTCAAGCCTTCCAATTTGATATTCACTAATGAGTACCATCAAGCCCTAATTCCACCAGGAGCAAACATTAAAGACAACAAAACAACAATAGAACTAAAAATAGGCTAACCTTTGCATGACTGTCAGCCAATCTAAAGAAACAAATTTGATGTTACTGAATTCAGACTTGAGTGAGATCCAGCTCCAAAGGGATTGAGTCTTGAGCCCTTTGAAGCTTCAGCCAAAGTCTGAACAAATACATGCCACAAAACCATCTATCACTTTCCATTAGACTACCAGTGATCTGGTAGCTAAATTAGCACCAGGCACTCAGATACTCCATATCCCACCATAAACAGCCCATGTCCAAATGCAGCAAGAACTGGACAATATTCAGGCTTGAGCTGACAAGTGCCTAAGAAACATTCGTGACACATAAGTGCCAGGCGGTAACCATTTACAGCAAGAGAGGATCGAACCATCACCCTTTGATGTTCAATGGCATTACCGTCATTGAATCACCCCCAATCAACATCCTGGGGTAATCATTGACCAGAAACTGAACTGAACTGGTCATTATTTCGGCAAAGCGTTTGATAAGGTTCCCCATGGTAAGCTATTGCAGAAAATATGGACACATGGGATTGAGGGTGATTTAGTGGTTTGGATCAGGAATTGGCTAGCTGTAAGAAAACAGAGGGTGGTGGTTGATGGGAAATATTCATCCTGGAGTTCAGTTACTAGTGGTGTACCACAAGGATCTGTTTTGGGGCCACTGCTGTTTGTCATTTTTATTAATGACCTGGATGAGGGCGTAGAAGGATGGATTAGTAAATTTGCGGATGACACTAAAGTTGGTGGAGTTGTAGACAGTGTGGAGGGAAGTGGCAGGTTACAGAGGGACATAGATAAGCTGCAGAGCTGGGCTGAGAGTGGCAAATGGAGTTTAATGCGGAAAAGTGTGAGGTGATTCACTTTGGAAGGAGTAACAGGAATACAGAGTACTGGGCTAATGGAAAGATACTTGGTAGTGTGGATGGACAGAGGGATCTGGGTGTCCATGTGCATAGATCCCTGAAAGTTGGCAGCCAGGTTGATAGGGTTGTTAAGAAGGCATATGGTGTGTTAGCTTTTATTGGTAGAACATAAGAACATAAGAAATAGGAGCAGGAGTAGGCCATCTAGCCCCTCGAGCCTGCCCCACCATTCAATAAGATCATGGCTGATCTGACATGGATCAGTACCACTTACCCGCCTGATCCCCATAACCCTTAATTCCCTTACCGATCAGGAATCCATCCATCCGCGCTTTAAACATATTCAGCGAGGTAGCCTCCACCACCTCAGTGGGCAGAGAATTCCAGAGATTCACCACCCTCTGGGAGAAGAAGTTCCTCCTCAACTCTGTCTTAAACCGACCCCCCTTTATTTTGAGGCTGTGTCCTCTAGTTTTAACTTCCTTACTAAGTGGAAAGAATCTCTCCGCCTCCACCCTATCCAGCCCCCGCATTATCTTATAAGTCTCCATAAGATCCCCCCTCATCCTTCTAAACTCCAACGAGTACAAACCCAATCTCCTCAGCCTCTCCTCATAATCCAAACCCCTCATCTCCGGTATCAACCTGGTGAACCTTCTCTGCACTCCCTCCAATGCCAATATATCCTTCCTCATATAAGGGGACCAATACTGCACACAGTATTCCAGCTGCAGCCTCACCAATGCCCTGTACAGGTGCATCAAGACATCCCTGCTTTTATATTCTATCCCCCTCGCGATATAGGCCAACATCCCATTTGCCTTCTTGATCACCTGTTGTACCTGCAGACTGGGCTTTTGCGTCTCATGCACAAGGACCCCCAGGTCCCTTTTGCACGGTAGCATGTTTTAATTTGTTTCCATTGAGATAGTAATCCCATTTGTAATTAGAGGGATTGAGTTTCGGAGCCATGAGGTCATGCTGCAACTGTACAAAACTCTGGTGCGGCTGCACTTGGAGTATTGCGTACCGTTCTGGTCGCCGCATTATAGGAAAGATGTGGAAGTGTTGGAAAGGGTGCAGAGGAGATTTACCAGGATGTTGCCTGGTATGGTGGGAAGATCGTATGAGGAAAGGCTGAGGGACTTGAGGTAGTTTTTGTTAGAAGAAGGTTAAGAGGTGACTTAATAGAGGCATACAAGATGATCAGAGGATTAGATAGGGTGGATAGTGAGAACCTTTTTCCTCGGATGGTGATGGCTAACATGAGGGGACATAGCTTTAAATTGAGGGGTGATAAATATAGGACAGATGTTAGAGGTAGGTTCTTTACTCAAAGAGTAGTAAGGGCGTGGAATGCCCTGCCTGCAGCAGTAATGGACTCATCAACATTAAGAGAATTCAAATGGTTATTGGATAAACATATGGATGATATTGGAATAGTGTAGATTAGAGGGGCTTTAGATTGGTTTCGCTGGTCGGCGCAACATCGAGGGCCGAAGGGCCCGTACTGCGCTGTAATGTTCAATGTTCTATATAAATACTGTGGCTACAAGGACAGGTTGGAGACTAGCAATCCTGCAATGGGTAACTCACCTGCTGACTACCCAAAGTCTGTGCACTACCTAAAAGGCACAAGTCAGGAGTGTGATGGAATACCCTCCACTTAACTGGATGAATAAAGCTCCTGCAACATTCAAAAATCACAACACCATCCAGGATAAAGCAGCCCACTTGTTTGGCACCCCATCCACGAACAATTTTTCCCTTCACCACTGACGCACAATGTCAGTAGTGTGTACCACCTACAAGATTCACTGCAGGAGGTTACCAAGGCTCCTTAGACAGCACCTTCCAAACCCAAGAATGCTACAATCTAGAAGGACAAGAACAGCAGACACATGGGAACACCAGCACCTGAAATTTCCCCTCCAAGCAGTCCACCATCCTGACTTGGAAATATATCACCATTCCTTCGTTGACACTGGGTCAAAATCCTGGAACTCCCTCCCCAACAGCAATATAGGTGTATCTACACCACATGGACAGCAGTTCAAGAAGGCAGCTCACCACCACCTTCTCAAGGGCAATTAGGGATGGGCAGTAAATGCTGGCCCCACGAGCAGCATCCACGTCCCACAAACGAATAAAAAAACTATAATGCCAAAGTAGGCACTCAGCATCCAAGCTAGTTTTTGTCTATTCAATTTGAATGCCACAATATTAACTTTTTAAACAATCGACTTGCAAGTTCATTTGTAGATTGAATATATAATGTGTCACAGCCATCAGAAATAGATGTCTTACTTTTGACTATCAGCTTCTAGATATGAAATAGTTTTTAATAATAATTATGGCATCCATTCATCTCAGGAGATGATCAACTGCACCTAGCATGTGTACACACTTATGAAACAACTGCTTCTCCACCACCTAGAAAGTCAATGTGATTCACAATGAACCTATTGAGGCAATAAAAGAGCCCCCAAATTCTTAAAGTCATGAAGCTTACAAAATCCATCTCTTTCATGCATTACAAATATCGAGAACAAATATTATTTTTGTTATGATCACCATGAGAGACAAATCCAAATTTTACAGTAGAGGACTAAATTCCTTGATTTACAAACAAACCATCATTCAACTAACAAACTCTGTTTATTCAAAGCCTCAACATTTTGGCAGCCAATAGGTGGTAGATTCCTATCATGGATAAATGAGTGGAAACTCCATTCTCCCTGAAATGCTCCATTTGCGGATTGATGTTTCCCAGTGAATGCTGAATGGTGTTTGAGCACATCTCCCACTCTGTCAAGTCAGAAATCTATTTCAACAATATTCATGTAAATAAATACCTACTTGCTGAACCACCCTGTTTTTCTTTTATTCAAGAAGATATTACAGTTGCAAAAATAGGAGAAAAACATTTTAGCTCTTGGACTCAGAAGTGTAGAATGATACAGGGTTTGTGCCTGTGCCAGCAATTTGAAAGAGCTTTCTCTCCGATTAGTCCCGCTCCCTTGTTGTTTCCCCGCAGCCCAGCCATTTTTTCCTCCTCAAATATTGATCCTGACACTTTTGAAAGTATCCTTTCAGGCATTACATTCCAGATCAAAGTAACATGCTGCATAGTTTGTTTTGCTCCTGAAACCTCTGATTATTTTACCAACTACATTAAATCGGTGTCCTCACGTTACCAACCCTTCTGCCAGTAAGTGTAGTTTCTCCTATCTGCTCTGTCAAGATCCATCCTGATTTAGAACAATACCAGCACATCTCCCCTTAACTTTCTGGGCAGAATTTTCCAGCCGCGCTCGCCCCAAAACTGGAAAATCTTGTCTGAGGTCAATGGACCTTTGCATGGTCCACACCCCGCTCCAATTTCCGTAGCAGGCGGGACAGAAAAATTCATCCCTCTCTACTTCTGGCTTGTAACTGAACTCTGGCACCATTCTATATGGGTGGCACAGTGGTTAGCATTGCTGCCTCACAGTGCCAGGGACCTGGGTTCAATTCCTGGCTTGGGTCACTGTCTGTGTGGAGTCTGCACGTTCTTCCCGTGTCTGTGTGGTTTCCTTCGGGTGCTCCGGTTTCCTCCCACAGCCTGAAAGACGTGCTGGTTAGGTGGATTGGCCATGCTAAATTCTCCCACAGTGTACCCGAACAGGCGTCGGAGTGTGGTGACCAGGGGATTTTAACATTAACTTCTTTGCAGTGTTAATGTAAACCTACTCGTGGCAGTCACCTCTGCAGCTTTGATATTCTTCTTAAAGTGTGGTGCCCAGAATTGGCCACCAAACCTCATCTCAGGTCTAACCATTGTTTTATAAAGATATAACCTAATTTCATTGTTTTGAAGTTCTAAGTCTTTATTTACAAAGCCAGGATATTGTACGTTTTTCAACAACCTTGCTAACTTGTCCTGCCAGCTTCATAGAACCAAATATGCAGACCCTAAGTTGTCGCTATTCCTACACCCCCCACCCTCCCAATAAAATTGTACCGTTTTGCTTCAATTGCCTCTCTTTTTTCTTACCAAATTGAATCATTTCACACTCCCCAGTGTTAATTTTCATCTGTCATGTCTGCCCATGTCTTCTTGAAGTCTGTCAGTATTCCCCACACTGATTTTACATTTCTGAATTTCATGCCATATGCAAACATTGAATAATGCCCTTCTTACCCAAGTCCAAGTCATTTGGATACCTCAAGAAGAGAATATACCCAACACCTTCCTCTGGAGGATGTCCCTACATACATTCAGAAAAACAACCTATCAATACCCTGCAAAATAAGTACCAACATTTGGCTATTAATCAGAATATTTTATCTGAAGTACTTAAATACAGTGCAAATGTACTTCAAATTTCCAGTTTAGTTTATGAACAGAGATGTTGTTAAAAACATCTTTTTTTAATCAAAAATGACTATGTCTGGAGTGGACTAAAACCACAGGATAAATTTAAAAAAGACTGACAACAATATTTTTAAGGTTGAGGAGCATAAAAAGCAGTTCTGAACATGGCTGAGCATTTACATGGCTATAAATTACAAAGCTGTCAGAAATGAAATGAGCGCGAGTGGCCCATCCTTGGGAATTACTCAGACATAAGTCTATTTATTCAGGTGGGTGCAAACCGATCTGTTAAACTCATTACTTAGGACAGTGGACCCTGGCTGAGGAGGGTCTCCACTCTGGATCATTCAGACAAGTGTTATAGATATGGTGGAGGAGTCGGGGCGCGCGGGGGGGGGGGGGGGGGTTAATTTAAACAGCATTCATTTCTCCTCTCACCACCCATCTGTAAATAGACAAGTGCTTTTGTTTTGTTTCCCTCTCTATAAGCGGTGGCATATTTACCAACTCCTTGGTAGTTATATGATTCAATTTTTTATAAATAATTACATGACAAACTTGAGCTAGGATCAACTAAAAAAAAGGTTTGTTTATTGCACACATTCAAACCCCGAAAGGATGGTGGCAACATCACCTCCACACTTAGACAGAAGATAGAGAAAAAGGTTTTACAGTACAGAGACCATAGGGAAATTAAATATTGGGGCTAAAGCCACTTTTGAATTTACACATCCTGTTATCCTTGGCTGGAGTTTTCTGGCTCTTCATGCCGGCGGAATCTTCTGGTCCTGCTGACGGCGCACCCCTGCCACAGGTTTCCCGGCAGCATGGGGTGCAGTCAATGGGAAATCCCATTGGGATTGGCACAGTCAGGGTACCGCCTTATCCCTCACCAACATAAGGCTATACTCATCTCCGAGACCCCGGCGTGGTCATCATGACTGGTTTGGAAACCGGTGGTGATTCCCGCCAGCGTGACATCACACCAGTGGTGGTGGGGAGGGGAGAAAAACAGCTGACATTCCCAGAGTATATGGCGTTATGCCGTTTGTGCATACTTAAATGCATTCCAGCCGATAGTAATCAAGATCACACCCAACGTTAGCGTTCAGAGGTCTCCCTGGCACAAATTCCCATTATGGCCCTCTTGTGAAAATTAGTGCCCAAAATGGGATTTGCTTCCACGGTGAACAGGTTGGGAAATTCCCCCCCCATCTCTACAGAAACTTGACCATGTGTCCGACTGAAAACCCGGAAGCTTCTGATTTCTATTCATCAATAGAAACACAAGGGAGGACCCACCTGGAATGTGTGCATCTTAAAGGAAAAACTATTGACAATGGAATTTATAGTTCTGCTATAAGTAGTTCAGAGATCAGTGTTGGGACCGCAATTGTTTACGATTTACGTAGATGATTTGGAGTTGGGGACGAAGTGTAGTGTGTCAAAATTCGCAGATGACACTAAGACGGGTGGCAGAGCAAAGTGTGCAGAGGACGCTGAAAGTCTGCAAAGGGATATAGATAGTCTAAGTGAGTGGGCGAGGGTCTGGCAGATGGAGAACAATGTTGGTAAATGTGAGGTCATCCATTTTGGTAGGAATAACAGCAAAATGGACTATTATTTAAATGGTAAAAAATTGCAGGATGCTGCTGTGCAGAGGGACCTGGGTGTTCTTGTGCAGGAATCTCAAGGAGTTGGTTTGCAGGTGCAGCAGGTAATTAAGAAAGCAAATGGAATTTTGTCCTTCATTGCTAGAGAGATGGAGTTTAAAAACAGCGAGGTTATGTTGCAGCTGTATAAGGTGCTGGTGAGGCCAAACCTGGAGTACTGTGTACAGTTTTGGTCTCCTTACTTGAGAAAGGATATACTGGCACTGGAGGGAGTGCAGAGGAAATTCACTAGGTTGATTGCGGAGTTGAGAGGGTTGGCTTATGAGGAGAGACTGAGTAGACTGGGGCTATACTCATTGGAATTCAGAGGAATGAGGGGAGATCTTATAGAAACATATAAGATTATGAAGGGAATAGATAAGATAGAAGCAGGGAAGTTGTTTTCACTGGCGGGTGAAATTAGAACTAGGGGGCATAGCCTCAAAATAAGGGGAAGCAGATTTAGGACTGAGTTGAGGAGGAACTTCTTCACACAAAGGGTTGTGAATCTGTGGAATTCCCTGCCCAGTGAAGCAGTTGAGGCTACCTCATTGAATGTTTTAAAGGCAAGGATAGATAAATTTTTGAACAGTAAAGGAATTAAGGGTTATGGTGAGCGGGCAGGTAAGTGAAGCTGAGTCCACAAAAAGATCAGCCATGATCTTATTGAATGGTGGTGCAGGCTCGAGGGGCCAGATGGCCTACTCCTGCTCCTAGTTCTTATGTTCCTATGTTCTTATAACTTAATGATGCTTCAACTGTAGACTCCATCTCTACTTGTGTGTGTGTGTAAGGACGTGAGTGTTTTTCATTGCATTTACATTTCAAGTGTTGTATGTGAATAAACAATGGGTGGAATTTTCCCATCCCGCCCACACGGGAATTGTAGTGGGCGGGGGCAGACCATGCAAAAGTCTGTTGACCTCGGGCGGGATTTTCGATCTTGAGGCGAGCACGGCCGGAAAATCCCACCTGCTATCTTTTCTTCCATTTTAAATTTACGTGAAAGCCTGTTTCATGTCTATTACTAAAATCACAACACTTAACAGGTTTAAAACACTCCTCCTCAGCACCCATCTCATTGCAGACAACAGAGAGGTGAGGAAAAACAGGAAAGGTATCCCGTCATCTCTCTCCCATCTGCAACAATAACTAGATTGTGAATAGAAGTCACTAACACTTGTGTTAAAAAGAAACTGCTTTTAGAGTAAATTAGGCACAGATAGTGGGTTAGTACAGCAAGAGAAGAGATCTTTTGGTCTCTCTCCAGCCTTTTTGCCTCTATATGACCAGTCAAATGCGACAAACAGTGTCATCAGAATAAACCAAATTGTTGCTGACTTCAAAGGAAAAGAAAGATAGAGATTGTCCATCAAGACTTTAAATCCTCTCTGCACAGAATTCAAGAAAAATCACTTAACAAGGCCTGAAACCATCCCCAGTTCATCAACCGGCAGGACCTACATGTAATTGACTTTCGGACATTCTTGAAGCATTTAACTTACCTTCCCTCTTTTATATCTACTTTGTGGGTGTATGATTCTCTTGGATATATGTGTGAATTTGAGCTTTTTAAAAAAAATCGGGTGTTAAAAACAATAAACACTCCTTTTCTTTTAAAACTTGCAAGAAAACCTATCTCTTCCTAGTAGAAGGAGACCATTCAGCCCAATGAGTCTTCACCGACTCTCTAACAGAGAATCCCACTCAGGTCCTATTCCTGTAGCTCTACAAATTTACCCCGCTGATTCCCCCCTAACCTCCACGCCTTGTGACTTTAAGGGGACATTTAGCATGGCCAATCCACTTAACCTGCACATTTTTGGACTGCACATCAGAGCAGTGAAACAGTTAAATATTCACTAAATTTGACAAGAAGTTAAAAAAAGACAGCTGTTGCTGTCAGTCAAAGGGCAGAAAGAGAACACTTCTCATTTGATTGTAACAGAGTCAACAATTTGTGAGTAGATGAGGCCAAGTTATACGTGATGTTCTCAAAAATTGGATGTGCCTTGGGATACTTTTACATTGAGTAGGTAACCGTTAATCATTAGGTTCATTCAAGAATCGTCATTTAGTAACTTGGGTGTTATATAATTAAAATAGATGCACAAACGTTTCCAACATGATAGCTCAAATCCTGTAACCGGTGCATCGATGCTGTTGACAGATTTTAAAATGAAATTGCTCGAGTGTCAAAAATCTAGTTTGTATGTAGTTTACATCTGGGAAACATGTGGGTTTCATACCACTAGCATTCACATGAATACAATATTTATATTACTTCAACACAGTAAATCTTTTGACAATTTCAGAAACAAAACATCATTTACTGTAACTTAATATTGTTTGTATCCCGGAGAAAGATTCTTTTTGCCCTTTGGATGTTTTAAATTGGTGCACCGCTTTGAAAGGCAATGGAATGTCCTTGTTAAACTAAATTAGTTGAACAGAACATTGATTAGAATCAAATTTATGATCCCTGTTGGAATCAAAGAAGTAGATACAAAGCACTTACTCTTTGAATGCTAAGTATAGCAATGCAGTATAAAGTATGGAGTTGAAACTATTTCTAGAGACAGGAAGGGAACTGTGAAGTTTGATGCAGCTTTTTCAGTGCTCCTCTGGCAAGCTTTATATTCATAGTGCATCTGAGTTCAGCAGACTGTTTGTGTTGCAAGCTGTTTTTGTTGCAGCCCCCAGAACAACAACAACTTGTTGCTTTTACAATAGGATGTATGTTGTATGTTGCCCTTCTCATAGGAGAATGTTTTAAAATGGAAAGGAAAGAGAATATCTAGAGAGGAGAAGACAAAGTAACAGATAGACCATAAGAACTTTTTGCAATGCTTGGGTTTTAAGAGATTTCTGAAAGATGTACATTAGTTTCAGACGACATGGACCCTAACGATTGACAGTTCACAATTGAAGTTAGAGTGGAAGTAGGACCAGGTATAAACCATAAACAGAAAATGCTGGAAAATCTCAGCATCTCTGGAGAGAGAATAGAGCTAATGTTTCGCGTCAAGATGACCCTTTGTCAGAGTTGAACCTCTGTATCCCCGAAGTCCTGTCCGGTGCCCCCTGTGTAGTACACACTGTGGAGGGTGCTGGCTGCCTGAGCGCTCATCTCCAAAATCCCCCTCAGAGGTGAAGCTTATGTAAGCTTGTGTAAATGGTGCCGGTGTGATGTCATGCTGGTGCCCGCTGAATATCTGGTTGGGTGGGGAGGTGGGGGGGAGGCGGGAAGAGAAGTCCTGGAGAGGGTGCTCGCTAATAACGAACTAATGTATTAAAATTAGCTTTCTGTGGTCCACGGCATGTTTCACGTCTTTCCGCCGGCTAGGGGCCGGGAAGATCGGAAACTCACCAGTGTGAATTGTGCTCTCTGGATTCTGAGCACGCTCCACTATTCTTGCAGACTGAGTGTGCAGGCTCAAAATTAACCCCAGCATATTTCTTTTGACTACAAGGCAAACAATTAAAATCCAAGTTAAATTGCAGCCATGTCCAATGTAATTGAGATAGGCTATCCAAAGGCCAACTATAATTGCATTCCAACTCAAATTCCCACATACTAACAGTAAAGAGATATTAAATATGAAATGTGCTGGCAAACAATCTACTTACATACTCCATTAGACTTTGATTTTATTTGAATGAACTGCCTGCTGTCGCTTGACACCTTACACTTTGAAATGCCTGTTCTGCTTATTTTTTTAAAAAATCTCAGTGTGAGTGTTGCTAACTATTGCCTGGAGAAGCTGCAGATGGTAGCAGTTTGATATAACTGAGTGAGTTGCTAGGCTGTTAAGAGTCTAGAGTCACATATGGGCCAGACCAGAAAGAATGTCAGATTTCATTTGATAAAGTGCTTTTATCACAATCTACCAGCTTCATCACATTAATTCGTATCTTTTTATTTCCAGAGCTTTATTTATATATTTTAATTCAAATTCTAAAGCTCCCATGAAATTTCATTCTCTAAATTATTAATTTAGGCCTCTGGATGACTATTCTAGTAACCTAAGCACGACATTATCATGTATTTGTGAAATAAATAATTTAGTAACAATCCAATTTACTATTTTTACACCACTTTTGTTATCATTATGACTGCATTGTGTATTAAACACATAAAAGGAAGCTTATCTAATAAACAACGTGTATCTGAAAAATTTCAATTTCATATTTCATTCATTATATCTCATTAATTGAATAAAATGAGTCTTCAAGTTTTGCTTTCTGATTTGTTCACTTAACAACTGTTTCTTTCTGTAGGATATGTAGATAGCTCTGGTTTAAAGTTGTTCTATACACCAGTGTTGAGGAAATATGATGCTGGAGTTATTGAAACTGGTGTTTGGGTTAGCCTTTACCATATGATACCACCAGACATGTCAAGATATATTTCACAAGGTCATTGCACCATGGAATGCCTGCAGGAGGTAAGCAATATATTGTCTGCCAAGAACTCCCCTTTTTTCAGAATTGTGAAGTAAAATGGAATCTGGCTTGATGTTGATCTCTATAATGAGATTACTTCCATTGTAATACTTGACAAGGAAACGACTGAATTGAGAGATGCAGGGCAAATGTCCTTGTGTTACAGTTTATCATGCCGGAATGCTATTTGTGAAACTATGTTGGTACCAAATGTTTTTGCTCTGCAAAGTACTGGGTCGAGAATTTCTTGTGCTGCTATGAATATCTCACACACCCAAATTTAATCATACAAATGAATTTAGAACTATAATAAACTTCTTGTGGTTAGGTCAATATATTACCTTCATCTTTCAATTGCTACAAATATTTACATTTTGCTAAGTTTTACAAAATGCCACATGATTGTGACATCTGAAACATAAATGAAGGTAGCTCAAAACCATTTTTATTGATTTTTGAAAAAATCTATAATAACTTAAAACATATAGCTACAAATATCTGGCATTTAATAGTAGAGTACAAAATATTTTAATGTTCTTAATTTTTCTCAAAATCACACTTTCCATATCCAGCTATATTTATTAACAGTCTTGTTAAAATGACATACCCTTCCAGTGCAGATTAACTTTACTTGCTTTGTCATAATTTTATAACAGAAAAACTATATAAAAATATCACAATGGGAGAACTCAATTTTCCCCATCATGATGAACCACTTGAATCAGTCAAAAGCTTTTGAATAACGTTGTCTATCTTTTTTTTGTTAGTTCAAATGTTGGATTCATAATATTAAACAGAATGAATGTAAATCACAAAATTACAAATTCCACAATTTTATAATTAAACTTACCAAATAGGTTGTTTTATATCTTCAATTTTTTTGATATTTTCTTTGAAAACCTCAATTATTCCCAGGAGCCTGTTATCAGTTTTCAGGTTGTTTTGTCTCAAGCCTAATCATATCAAATGTTTTTTAAATATGTAGACATAATTTATACTTTTCAGAGAATAATGAAATTTAATTCCCAAAGCACCACTGTAAACATAATTTCCTCTACCACCGGTACACAATGGCAACAGTATGTACCATTTATAAGATGACCTGCCAAGGTCCCAGTTCAACTACCTTCCAAGTTCACGACCTCCTCCACCTAGTGGAACAAGGAAAGTGTCCAATAGGAACATGACTGCCTCCAAGTTCCCCTCCAATACACAGGCCATCTTGATTTGCAAATATGCTGTGATTCCTTAATTGCATGGAGTTCCTTACCTAACAACATTGAGGGTGCATTTACACCACACAGGCTGTTGTTAGGTAAACAGTGGCTGAGTTTACAAATACTTCAGTGAACACACTCAAGGTATCTTATCTGTGGTTATTTTCATTTCCTGCACTGTATAAGAGAAATGCAGGAGGCAGAAAGTATATGCAATACACTTGCATTTTTGTGATACCACTAGATGTCATCAATGGCATTATTCCTGTGAGTTAGAGGATATATAATTGTATATCAGACGGAGAGATCACACAAAATGTATTGTTATTAGCCCCATTGATCTGTGGCATTGAGTAAATCAAATTCCAATTCATTACATTGTATTATTCTATTTGTCTTGCCACATCAAGGGATCTAGGCATCAATGGCAAGTTTAAGAAGCTGGCTCACCACCACCTTCTCAAGGGCAATTAAGGATGGGCAATAAATGTTGGACTTGCCATTGATGCCTAGATCCCTTGATGTGGCAAGACAAATAGAATAATACAATGTAATTAATTGGAATTTGATTTACTCAATGCCATTTACTCAGTATTGATTTACTCAATATTGTCGGGCAATACAGCAAGATATAGATAAGCTGGAAAATTGGGCGGAGAGGTGGCAGATGGAGTTTAATCCGGATAAATGCGAAGTGATGCATTTTGGAAGAAATAATGTAGGGAGGAGTTGTACAATAAATGGCAGAGCCATCAAGAGTATAGAAACACAGAGGGACCTAGGTGTGCAAGTCCACAAATCCTTGAAGGTGGCAACACAGGTGGAGAAGGTGGTGAAGAAGGCATATGGTATGCTTGCCTTTATAGGACGGGGTATAGAGTATAAAAGCTGGAGTCTGATGATGCAGCTGTATAGAACGCTGGTTAGGCCACATTTGGAGTACTGCGTCCAGTTCTGGTCGCCGCACTACCAGAAGGACGTGGAGGCGTTAGAGAGAGTGCAGAGAAGGTTTACCAGGACGTTGCCTGGTATGGAGGAGAGATTGGGTAAACTGGGGTTGTTCTCCCTGGAAAGACGGAGAATGAGGGGAGATCTAATAGAGGTGTACAAGATTATGAAGGGTATAGATAGGGTGAACGGTGGGAAGCTTTTTCCCAGATCAGAAGTGACGATCATGAGGGGTCACGGGCTCAAGGTGAGAGGGGCGAAGTATAACTCAGATATTAGAGGGATGTTTTTTACACAGAGGGTGGTGGGGGCCTGGAATGCGCTGCCAAGTAGGGTGGTGGAGGCAGACACACTGACATCGTTTAAGACTTACCTGGATAGTCACATGAGCAGCCTGGGAACGGAGGGATACAAACGATTGGTCTAGTTGGACCAAGGAGTGGCACAGGCTTGGAGGGCCAAAGGGCCTGTTTCCTGTGCTGTACTGTTCTTTGTTCTTTGTTTGCCACAGATCAATGGGGCTAATAACCATACATTTTGTGTGATCTCTCCTTCTGATATACAACAGTATATCCTCTAACTCACAGGAATAATGCCATTGATGACAGCTAGTGGTATCACAAAAATGCAAGTGTATTGCATATACTTTCTGCCTCCTGCATTTCTCTTATACAGTGCAGGAAATGAAAATAACCACAGATAAGATACCTTGAGTGTGTTCACTGAAGTATTTGCAAACTCACCCACTGTTTACCTAACAACAGCTCCACTCTTTTTGTGTGAATTTAGCAAGAGGGCAGTGGCTGTCGTTGGGAAATCTATTTAGTGCAGCCCATAGATAGAAGCAGTGACTTCCCTTGGGGTGTGGGCTCTCCTGCGGGACTGGCAGCATGACCAACAGTGGCCATGGAGACACATTCAGCAAGAGGGCAGTGGTTGTCATTGTAATAGGTACAACATCAATGGCCAAATTGATCCCCATGAAGCTGCAATTGGATGCCTTCCGCCGGGGAAGACCTGATTATTTTAATTTAATGTCGGCAAATTAATTAAAGCCTTCAATGTTTTGGAATCTTGGGTTTCCCACTGTCTCCACTGCAATGCCAGATTTCTGTTACAGCAGAGGTCCATGTACCAGTAGAAAAAATGACTCAATTGCTAGAATAGGAACCGATTGCCCTATTAATTACTCCAATTAGTTATGCATCACTGAAAGCTGCATTTGTGAAAAGTATACAGAGGTGGGAACATGTCACGCACACCAATAGCAGTTGAACTTTGTAAATTATGGGGACTCTTGTGGGCCCTTCTTCAAAGAAATTTCTTACGAATATACTGAAATATTTTGTTACTTGTATCACAGAAGAAGGGTAGGGATAAAAATACAGGTTTCTTTAATACATGAATGTAACATACTGCAGATGCTGGAAATCTGAAATAAAAAAGAAAATGTTGGAAACACTCAGCAGGTCTGGCAGCATCGAGAGAGAGAACCCTAGTTAAGTTTCCAAGTCAAATATGATACTTCTTTAGAACAGCTATCTCTGATTTAGACTGGAAATATTTTTTGTCTCACAGGCTTTGACTCAGGAAAAACCATCTGGGATCCATGTATTTGCTGTTCTTCTCCATTCACATCTTGCAGGACAAGCCCTGAGAATAAGACATTTCAGGAATGATGTCGAGCAACCTCTTCTTGCACATGATGATGAATTTGACTTTAATTTTCAAGAATTCCGCCATTTGAAAGAGGAAAGAGTTCTTCTGCCAGTATGGATTTTTTTAAAAATCTTGGCTTTGTAAGCTTGGTTTGTGTAGCAAAGAGTTGAAAATTAATTGTTTTTAGATATTTATAATGAAATGAAGTAGTAATTAATGTGAATTGATATGAATTTACAAGTTAGTGGCTGTTAGTTAGAAGTTAGCGGGCATTCATAGAAATCATAGAAACCCTACAGTACAGAAAGAGGCCATTCGGCCCATCGAGTCTGCACCGGCCACAATCCCACCCAGGCCCTACCTCCATATCCCTACATATTTTACCCGCTAATCCACGCATCCCAGGACACTTAAGGGGCAATTTTAGCATGGCCAATCAACCTAACCCGCACATCTTTGGAGTGTGGGAGGAAACCGGAGTACCCGGAGGAAACCCACGCAGACACGAGGAGAATGTGCAAACTCCACACAGACAGTGACCCAAGCCGGGAATCGAACCCAGGTCCCTGGAGCTGTGAAGCAACAGTGCTAACCACTGTGCTACCGTGCCGCCCCACTGTGCTACCGTGCAGAAATGTAGCAACCATGGGCGGTATTTTACTGGCACATCCGCCCGAGGTTCGTTAAGATCCCACCCAAGGCCAATGGAGAATGCTGTTTTCTGAGTAAAATTCTAGTGCTTATCTATCACATCGCACCTAAGGCATCATAGTAGTAAGTGTAGCCTCAGAGTTGTCATAGTGCAGAGTATCACCGCATGCATATCCATGAGGCAAAGATTAGTGACTACTGGAAGTATGCAGCTTTCTGATACATTCTCAAATATCTGACTAAATAATATATAATGAAGCAACTGAGCAACCCATTTTCTCAATTCTTTTCAAAGCTACCATTCACTATTCACTGATCGGCAAATACTGCAAAACCAACCAGCCAACCAAATTGAGCAATTTTTAATGATTCCTCACTCTCAGGTTATTCTATGCTCCTGATCTAACGCCAGCCTTAATTCCAGGCCAGCAATCCGGAAATAGCCGTGGCAAGATCTTAGGTGATTCAGATGCCTCCTTCAGGAACCCTGTCCAATTGGGGAATGCAGCAGGGTTCCAGAGTTGAGAGATACATTTAGCACAGCCCCGACAGATAGAACCAGTGACTGCGTTTGCAGTGTGGACTCTCCGGCAGGGCTAGCAGCATGATCAGCAGTGGCCATGGAGACACCTTCAGCAAGAGGGCTGTCATTGGAGAAGGTACAACATCAATGGTCATGTTGACCCCCATGAAGCTGCAGTTGGGTGCCTTTTGCCTGGGAAGACCTGAGCATTTTAATTTAATGTCGGCAAATTAATAAAAGGCTTAAATGTTTTGCATCTTGGGCTTCCCACTGCAGTGTCAGATTTCTGTCACAGCAGAGGTCCATGTACCATTAGAAAAAAAAATAATGCATTGCTAGAATAGGAACCGATTGCCCTATTAATTTAATTACACATCACTGAAAGCTGCATTTGGGAAAAGTACAGAGGCGGGAACATGTCACACACCCTCCCTCCAGTTCCAAAATTACCTCTGCGGGACTGGGAAAATACAGCCCAAAATAACAGGGTAGATATAGTTGACGTATTCGATATTTGCACAAATTCCTCAGAAAGCACAGTTTAACTGAAATGAACTTTACTTTTCTGCAGAAATGTACAGTTCAACCTATGAGTAAGTTTGGGTTTTTTTGTTTTTTGATAAATTCAAGGTAATCAGGCAGAGTCAACATGATTTTGTGAAAGGGAAATCATGTTTAACCAATTTATTGGAGTTCTTTTAAGTAGTAAGGTACCATATCAAAGGTTATTGTGGAAAATAAAGGCTCTGAGTGTAGGGGGTAACATATTAGCATGGATGAAAGATTGGCTAGTTAACAAGAAAAAGAGTAGGCATAAGAGGGTCACTTTCTAATGGGCAGGAATGAAGAGTGGTGTTCCGCAGGGATGCTGGGGTCTCAACACTTTATAATTTAGATAGATGATTTGGATGCAAGGACCAAAGGTATGGGTCAGAATTCTACTCAGAAAACAGCATTCTCCATTGGCCTTGGGTGGGATCTTAACGAACCTCGGGCGGATGTGCCAGTAAAATACCGCCCATGGTTGCTACATTTCTGATGACACAAAGATAGGTAGGAAAGGAAATTGTGAAGAGGACATAAGGAGACTACAGAAGGATATAGATAGGTTAGGTAGGTGGACAAATATCTGGCAAATGGAGTAGAAATGTGAAAAAATATGAGGCTGTCTAAATGGCGAGAGATTGCAAAGCTCTGAGATGCAGAGGGATCTGGGTGTCCTAGTGCATGAATTACAGGTGGTTAGTATGCAGGTGCAGTCAGCAATTAACAAAGTTAACAGAATGTTATCATTTATTACAAGGAGAATTGAATAGAAGAGTAGGAGGTTTTTCTACAGTTACAGAAAATTGGTAAGATCACATTTGCAGTACAATGTACAGTATTGGTCTCTTTATTGAAGGAAAAATGTAAATGCATTTGAAGCAGTTCAGAGAAGATTTATTGGACTAATACCTGGAATGGACAGGCTGTCTTATGAGGAAAGGCTGAACAGGTTAGACTTGTTTCTGTTGGAATTTAGAGGAGTAAGAGGCAACTTGATTGAAACATACAAGATCCTGAGAGGGCTTGACAGGGTGAACGTGGAGGGGATGTTTCCTATTATGGAGGATCTTGAACTATGGGCCACTGTTTCAAGATAAGGGGTTGCTCATTTAAGACAGAGATGAGGGCTGGAATTTTCCAGCCATTCGCCCCGGTGGAATATTCTGGTTCTACTGATGGCGCACTCCTGCTGCAGGCTTCCCGGCAGCGATGAGCCCATCAACCCCATTGACAATGACGAGACCAGAAGATCCCACCACACAGCCAATGGTGGGCTGCCTTATCCACCATGAAACACGCAACCAATTGAGCACAAAATCTTGCCCGAGGAATTTCTTTTTTCCTCAGAGGCTTGTGATACTTTGGATTTCACTTCGTCAAAAGTAGATAGATAGTTGAGCAGCAAGAAGATTAAAGGTTATTGGGGTTAGGCCGGAATGTGAAGTTGAGGTTAAAATTAGAAAAGCCATGATCTTATTAATGGTGGAGCAGGCTCAAGGGACCAAGTGGCCTAATCTTAATTCATAGGATATTTTTAATTAAAGTTTTCCTTAAATATATAGCTTTCTTTTGTATAAATGTGAAATTGCACCCAATGTACATAATATTTAATGTTCATTTTATTCTTAACAGAAATGTTTGAAATGTTTTACAGGGTGATAGTTTGGTGACTGAATGTCAGTATAACACCACATCCCGCAGCAATATGACATGGGTAAGAAAAGATAAAGTTAAATAAAAATGCCATCTACTGTGTTTTGGAGAGAGTTTGTGTTATTCTGGTTGCACCAAAACACTTAAGTTGCTGATTATCAGTTTTGAGGTTTTACAAGGAAATACTCATCTTTCTATATTTAAAAGTTGCCTAATCTGTGTTGGATAACGTTTAAGTCATTTTAAATAAAATCAGCTGCCTTTGAAGTGAAGTTATTTTAGTCATGCATATAAGAAGATGTTATTATAATACTTAGAATTTATTTGTAAAATAGACTTGTGACCCAAAATATATACCCCAAATGATGATTTAATGTAAGTTTAAGAATCAGAGGAATTATAACATCAGAAAGGGTGAAAAATAAAAACAGGAATCTATTTTGATCTCATACCTGGCAGGCAGATGTTAAAGAGAAAGAAAACAACAACATGCATTTATATAGCACCCTTAATGTAATAAAACATCCCAAAATGCTTCACAGAGGTGTTATAAAGCAAAGCATGACACCTAGCCAACTGAGCTGATATTAGGTCAGATGCCCAAAAGCTTGGTCAGAGAAGTAGATTTTTAAAAGTGTCTCAAAGAAATAAAACAAGTTAGAAGGTAACTGAAATAACTCCTCAGAGGCCAGTGTTCCTTCACCAGAATCCCTTTATTTACAAACTTACTTCCACTCCTCGGAGCGCTTCAGGTACAAAGTCAGAATCCAGAGTGCTAATAGACCTGACGCTCCTCATTATGAAGAAGTCTCACAACACCAGGTTAAAGTCCGACAGGTTTATTTGGAATCATGAGCTTTCGGAGCGCTGTTCCTTCATCACCTGATGCTGCAAAAGCTTGAGATTCCAAATAAACCTGTTGGACTTTAACCTGATGTTGGGAGACTTTTTACTGTGCCCACCCCAGTCCAAAGTCGGCATCTCCACATCATGACTCCACATTCTATACACAGGTGAGACTACCTGATCGGGCAGGCAATCATTACCTCAATCAGGGAGCTCACACTCCAAGAGACCCACCTCATGGGCCTCCTTGAGGTCATTACAGTGACATACCCTCTAGTTTTTTCAGTGAAAATCAGACATCAACTTCCATGGCCACACATACAATTAGACGTGGAATTCTGGAAGTTGCTGTCCCTTTCCTCCAAAACCCTCCTGAAAGCAGCATCTTGCCATCTGGCTCACCTATCAAATACATTGAAAAATGCAAAGTTACTTTCTACCTAACAATCTCTCTTGCCCATTCCAGTCTTTTTGTAATGCGCCAATCTTTAGTACTGTTTGTCACTGTCATTTTTATTTTCAAAAATGTTGCTGTTTCAGAGCTTGATTATTGTTGAACACACAGTAAATGTAAACAAAACACTTGTTTCATTTTTATTTCTATCTCAGCTCTTTTCCTTAATCCCATGTTTCTTTCCCTCAATTTATTTTGCTTTCTGTACCTGACTTGGCATTAAATTCAGTATTTTCATTGACACTTTCTGAGTCAAAGAACAAAGAACAATACAGCACAGGAACAGGCCCTTCGGCCCTCCAAGCCCGCGCCGCTCCATGGTCCAAACTAGACCATTCTTTTGTATCCCTCCATTCCCACTCCGTTCATATGGCTATCTAGATAAGTCTTAAACGTTCCCAGTGTGTCCGCCTCCACCACCTTGCCCGGCAGCGCATTCCAGGCCCCCACCACCCTCTGTGTAAAATACGTCCTTCTGATATCCGTGTTAAACCTCCCTCCCCCTCACCTTGAACCTATGACCCCTCGTGAACGTCACCACCGACCTGGGAAAAAGCTTCCCACCGTTCACCCGATCTATGCCTTTCATAATTTTATGCACCTCTATTAGGTCACCCCTCATCCTCCATTTTTCCAGTGAGAACAACCCCAGTTTACCCAATCTCTCCTCATAACTAAGCCCTTCCATACCAGGCAACATCCTGGTAAACCTCCTCTGCACTCTCTCTAAAGCCTCCACGTCCTTCCGGTAGTGTGGCGATCAGAACTGGGCACAGTATTCCAAATGCGGCCGAACCAACGTTCTATACAACCGCAACATCAGACCCCAACTTTTATACTCTATGCCCCGTCCTATAAAGGCAAGCATGCCATATGCCTTCTTCACTACCTTCTCCACCTGTGACGTCACCTTCAAGGATCTGTGGACTTGGACACCCAGGTCCCTCTGCGTATCTACACCCTTTTTGGTTCTGCCATTTATTGTATAGCTCCCCCCTACATTAGTTCTACCAAAATGCATCACTTCGCATTTATCTGGATTGAACTCCATCTGCCATTTCTTTGCCCAAATTTCCAGCCTATCTATATCCTTCTGTAGCTTCTGACAATGCTCCTCACTATCTGCAAGTCCAGCCATTTTCGTGTCGTCCGCAAACTTACTGATCACCCCAGTTACACCTTCTTCCAGATCGTTTATATAAATCACAAACAGCAGAGGTCCCAATACAGAGCCCTGCGGAACACCACTAGTCACAGGCATCCAGCCGGAAAAAGACCCTTCCATTACCACCCTCTGTCTTCTGTGACCAAGCCAGTTCTCCACCCATCTAGCCACCTCCCCCTTTATCCCATGAGATCCAACCTTTTGCACCAAGTTCACCGGCCTATAATTTCCCGGGTTATCCTTCCTACCCTTCTTAAATAACGGGACCACATTAGCTATCCTCCAATCCTCTGGGACCTCACCTGTGTCCAGTGATGAGACAAAGATTTGCATCAGAGGCGAAGCGATTTCATCTCTCGTCTCCCTGAGCAGCCTTGGATAGATTCCATCAGGCCCTGGGGATTTGTCAGTCTTTATATTCCCTAAAAAACCTAACACTTCCTCCCTTGTAATGGAGATTTTCTCTAACGTGTCAACACTCCCCTCCGAGACACTCCCAGTCAACACATCCCTCTCCTTTGTGAATACCAACGCAAAGTATTCATTTAGGATCTCCCCTACTTCTTTGGGCTCTAAGCATAATTCCCCACTTTTGTCCCTGAGAGGTCCGATTTTTTCCCTGACAACAGAGACAACAGAGTCAGACTCTGCGCTGCTTATTAACGATACTTGGGTAAATGATACCTGTTCACGCAGGTTCTCAATGTCCTGTAGAGGGCAGAGTACTGTTTATATAAGCTGTCTGACAGCAACATCCAGTACAAAAGCCGAAGGGAAGTCTGTGTGCAAGTATAACAAGCAGTTTGTACCATTCGTTCAGCATGGACTGCAAAATTTTTCTGCTAATTGTCAACATTGTTTGCGTCTCCTGGCAGGCCATAAGAACAAAAAGATCGATATTTGGGATCAGCATGCATATCTATCAATCATATCTGGAAAAATAGCTGAGATGCAACAATAATCCATAAACCATATTAATTGAAAGATACTTCTATTTGAATTTTATATACTGTGGACATCCATTTGATTCATGAGATCTGTAAACATTTAGCTGTGCAATTTGTGCATTCATTTTGTAGATGCTTAAACCTATAATGTAAATGGCAGCATCTATATATTAAGTTACACAAATGTAATGGATTTATTAGTACTCTTTTTTGGATTTAAATGTATCTGGATTAGCAGCCTAACATGTTTCCAATCTTAGTTTTACATTTTTCCTTGAAGTGCTTCGGTATATCCATATCATTATCGTTGCACCCCCTTGTGGAACTAGCTGAATATGAGCAAGTGCTGTGAATAATTACAACCCATATCACAAAATAGTAAGATGAGGGAAGGCTGTTAAAATTGAAAGAATCCTCCTCCCATATCACTAAATCCTCTTGCTCAATTCGTTTTTCTTTTCCACCACCTTTCCTGTCCTGAAGGTGCTGATTCATTGCAGTGATACAGTTAGAAAACAGTTTCATGTCTTGCCTAAATGGTCACTACATTTTTGAGTCCTGACTGCAAATGCTAGTAGGTTATTTTATGAGGGTGAGTAGCACACTCAGCTCCATCTGATAACAATACATATACACATGCTCAATACATAGACACATAGACACATACATGGAAAATAGAAGCAGGAGTGGGCCATTCGGCTCTGTGAGCCTGCTCCTCCATTCATTATGATCATGGATGATCATCAACTTCAAAACCCTGATCCCACCTTTCCTCCATATCCCTTGATCCCTTCAACCCTAAGAGTGATATCTAATTCCTTCCTGAAATCACTCAACATTTTGGCCTCAACTACATTCTGTGGTAGTGAATTCCACACATTCACCACTCTCTGGGTGAAGAAATTTCTCCTCACCTCAGTTCTAAAAGGTTTACCCTTTATCCTCAAACTATGACCCCTAGTCTGGACTCCCCTCCCATTGGGAACATTCTTTCTGAATCTATCCTGTCTAACCCCATTAGAATTTTATAAGTTCCTATGAGAGCCACTCTCACTCTTCTTAACTCCAATGAACACAATCCTAACTGACTTACGTCTCTCCTCATGACAGATCTGCAGTCCCAAGGATTTTGAGACCACTGGTAGCATTCATACTGGCATTCTAACAAAGGCCAATGAACTCAGCACAAATGCTGAGCAAAATATGGGACCTTTTATTTAATAATGTAATTGTTTCAGAAAACTGTTTGTTGGTCTTTAACAGGCTCAGATTTTTGCTCCCAAGTCAGGTGCATAGAGATGGGAGAATTCCACCCATTGGTCAGATTTTCATCGGGGGGGGTGGGAGGGATTGGATTGGAAGTCAGGTCAGCCACCCTGAGTGCAGAAGATGCTGCCTGGTGTGGAGGCAGGCTGAGCAGAAGGCCTGCTTCTCTGTGCTCTAGTTGAAAAAACATTCCTCCAGCCCTCACCCACCTCACACATCCCCTCTGTCCCATCCTTACCAACATATGCCTCCTCATTTCCTTATGCTAACCCATATTCCACTATCCACCCCCTATGGTCCCTCATACCCCCACACCCCTCACATGACAATGGCCCTTTCTTGCCTTGGTGACAACCCATGCCCCCCACCCACCACTCTTTGCCCTTACCTCCCCATGCCAACTCACCAAATACCCTTGGATGTTTGTTGCCATTTTGACAGTTCCAATGAGTATACAAAAAGTGCATAACCATGTTCACTTTTAACAAACCCTTACCTGTGCCTAACCTCTCCCTTCGGTGTCCCAGGACCATATCCAAAGGCATACCTTACCTCTCCAAAGGGGTTTCTTAGCTATCCAAATAAATCCACCAAGTTCAGACTTCCTCTTACCCGATCTAATCTGCACACTCCGGGTTTCACACTCCTAGACTACCAAAAGCTCCACTTCAGTGGTTGCAGCTGGTTGCCTCTGCAAACCACACATGCGTGAGCCCTGGCCTGACTCCACTCCTGTTTTGCTCACTGTTATAGGTTGGTAAGGTGTAAAATGTTGTAACGCTTTAGAATGATACATGTTGAATCTTATGAATGTTCTGCTGTATGAGCTAAACAATGGTATAAATACCTGTTCCAGGCACTCAAAAATGAAACAGCGTTAAACTAAAAGTTTTCTTGTTCTTTTGCAGGGTGGACTGAGTACAAGAGATGAAATGTGTTTGTCATATCTACTATACTACCCAAAAATAGATCTTTCTAGATGCGAGAGTCTTCCTGAAATAGTCCCACAGTTGGGGTTCATTGGAGTGAAAGAAATTTATCAACCAGTCATGTAAATATATTTCTTCTCATTCCCTATTTTATGCATAAAGCAGTTACATCACGAATAATGGCAAGTTATAGCAAACCTTTTCTAAACCATTATATTTTCATGTCAGGTAAATAACAGAAAGCATTCCAGTCAATCAACTGGAAGAATGTATGTGTAGCAAAATGAAGAATAGTTATAAAAGACTTAGAGGAGGAAGAGCCTGCCTGACAAACTTTCTTGAGTTTGTGGATTTAAGTTCCTCTATATTGGGACTTACAGAAACCTGTGATAAAATTACATGAGATTCCTAACTGAAGTAAAATCCATAGAACATGGCACTAGACAACTTCTAGCTAAAAGATGTCAGACAGAGATTAATGGTGAGAGATGCATCATATTGGGAGGAGATGCTCAGTAGAGTCCAGCTGTCAGTTTTGTTGCTACTAACTACAGATATGCATTCCACATAATTGAAACTTAATGTAAGCTTGTCATGTTTACAAATGGCACGTAAGCAGGGCAAACATACGTGAAGACAAAGGTGCAATTAAACCTTTTCAGAAGTGTTTAGATCAGTTAAACAGACAAATTGCACAATAAATTTATCGTGGATAAATGTATCGGGGGAAAGAAAATGTAATGACTGACCTAGAAGCAGATTGGTTATGAGTTGCAAAATGACACCGCTGGCGGATCGTTGAGGGATGTACAAGGAGAAGCATGATTTTGTGGCATCATTTTAGCAATGAGGGCAGCACAAATAACTCATATCCACCATGATCTCTCCCCCCGGCCCCCCAACGCCACTTCATTTGTGGCAGTATTGTCATAGGAAGGGGGCGGGGGGGATCCTGGTTGGGGTGTCCATTGTAAAATCCCATTTGTAAGCTGCATTGGTGAAAATACCTGACCAAGCGAATGTAAAGTCTTGCAATATCAGGTGCAAAAGAAACTAGCATTAGTGAGCCTTGGTTACCTTAACCAAGGTAATTTATACATGAGTGCTCTTTCTTCATAGACAATATGAACTTACTGGTAAATGTTTTGAGTATGTCTTTTGAGAGACAAGTTGCAAAATAAATAAACAGCATTTACCCCTTTCTTGAAACACGCTTTGTTTCAACCAGAGCTGCTTGTCTTATTCGCAGTTGTGGAGGGGAACAAAACCATCCACACGAGCCAGGACTTTCCGACCCCATCTTGTCGGGACCCACTGTGGGAGATTCAGTTGCCCAGCCAAAAGTCCATTTACTTCTGGCGGGCTGGAAACTTCCATCCACAGCATTTTACAAATGGTAGAAAAAGCACAAATTCCTGTTGATGTGAAAGGTTTTGGCACAGGGAAGAGGTCAGGGGAGCAGGTCAGGAGTCGAGACATTTTTGGTGTGCTCAAACACTACGGGCGGTATTCTCCCGTTTTGAGACTAAGTACTGTGGCGGATGCAGAAACTTGGGATGTTTCCCACTGAGGCATCCAGCGGGAAAACATGCTAAATCTTCCAGCCCCGACCTCATCCATTACTCACCTGAATGTTTAAGTCATATTCAGTGGAGGTGCATGCCTGGATGGCACTTAATGGACCATCTAGTCTGTGCACCGTATTGAAAAGATGTTCAACACTGACCATTGAAGAAAGAAGCTGGACCTCCTAGAGATGAAGATGCATCTCCTAGAGCCCACTTAAACCAGAAGGTGGAACTCCTGAGAACAAAAATGGATCTCCTGGAGCGTTCTGAGGCTGGAAGATGGACCCCGTCTAGGACACTGAATCGGGAAAGTCCACCTGCAGATGCTCCCCCGACCCACTGGTGTACCAGGGTTCAGGGCTGTGGGTGGCTTCCAATCTGAACTCCTGAGACAGCACCAAGCATTGTCCAGATGAGTCCTGACGTCTGCACGCCACAATATTCCGATATTGTTTCACACCGGCATGTTTTCCCACCGGCACCACAGACGGGATGCTAATGAGGTTCATACCAGCCTCAGGCAGGTTTTCCAAACTGCCTTGGCAGTTACCAGTGGTAATCCTGTTGTAAATTCATGCTGGCATGAAACCAATTTCTGGGTCTCTCACCAGATTCTCCCACTGTGCTCACCACCTAAACAGGTTGGCAGGGGCCAGGGAGAATTCTGCCTTACATCACCAAATATGGTCTGTTAAAAGGCCAATGAAGCACACAAGCGCATACAAGCAATAGCAGAAATCAACAATACAGCAAGTCCTCACTTTAAGTTGTGATTGTGTTGCTGAAAATCACAACTTTAAGTGAAACAACTTAAAGTGAAACATTGGTTCCCATAGGAATCAATGTTAAAACAGTAGCTAGGCTCTGAAGATCCTTCCTTGTCAGAGAAAAAAAATAAAATATATTCTCTAAGTTGCAATATTTTACATTTGTAAATGTAATATCTTTTATATTTTCAAAATCATTTTATTTTAAAAGAAACATGTAATTTCCTACTTACGGTACCCCCTGCTCACCGTCAACCCTGCTTCCCGAACCTCCCACTGCAGATCCCCCCTGCCTCAAGCCTCCAAGTTTATGGCCTCTCCCCACCTCTCTGTGCTGTGGCTGCTGCCTACTCCCCCACCCACTCAATCATGGCTTCTCCCTCTCCCCAAACCTTCTGCTCTCTGACTCAACTTCCTGCCACTTATCCCTCCTGGACTTGCAGTTTTGTCAAGATCCAGATTCACTTTGAAGCTACAGCTCTGATATTGTGGAAGTGAGAGTCTCAATGATGTAGAGGGACTGAGCTGGAGCTGCTACAATCCACGTTTGTTTTTAAATGTTCTTGCCTTGCCCTGCTTTGACCAAGGGCTTGGATGAAGTGCAGCTTCGACCGTTACTTTGGATAATTGTAGCAATTATCCAGCTGTCTCATTGGGATCCACACTTCCACAACATTGGAGCCCTGGCTTCAAATCAGATCTGCTTCTTGCGCAGGAACGTCTAATTGGTCTAGGATTGGAAATTGGTGAGAGGTTAAGTCAGGGAGCAGGAGGTTTGGGGAAGCAAAGAAGTCACAAGTCAGAGGTCGGGAGGTGGCCACTCCAAAATGTTGACAATTGGGTCAAATGGGAAACAACCTTAAAATAGATCTCAACAGTCAACTAGATAACAGGCCCCATTAACTTACCAATATTACAGCAAAACATTAAAGGGGACAACGTTAAACAAAGACTTGCTGTGTATGTTGGGATGTTGTCTGCGCTGAAACAGCTTGCAGAGTTTGAAGAATGTGGTCTTCACATTGTTGTGAATATCTAATTCATAGTTCATGTGTTTTAGAATATAATTTTTAATTTTAGGAATAAATGTGTAAAAATATTGTTATCAATGCAATTAAAGCCAGTTTGGAGCCTGTTACTGTACCATGTTGCATTAAGAGATTAATAGTGAGAAAGATAATTAAAATGTTAAGACTTCAGAGAAAGCCTCAAGAAATTTCAGATCCAAATATGACCCCTGTTTGCTTAAGTAGGTCAGAAAAGAAAACTATGTAACAGCATAGGGGCTTACTTAGCTGAAGAGCCGTAGATGTGATAACTTCAGTGCTTGTGACAGGCAGTCTTGAAAGATGTTTTGGTTTTGAGACTTAGAGCTAATACATTTAAAAGCATTCAGTAAAACCTTGAAGTTTGTTAATCTCATTTTTACTTCTCCAGATCAAAAATAAAGAATTGTGAATGAGGGATAATTAACTCAAAGGTCAGTTTAAGGAGAGCCAGAGCAGTCTATGCTGTCATGGAGATGGGTGGAGCTTAGGAAGGTTTGGTGGTTTCAATTTATCTAGTTGATTGCTGTTGAGTTAGTTAGAGTTTGAACCTCATGTGGAATTGCAACTGATCAGTAAGTTTGCGGACGACATGAAAATGGCTGGACTTGCAGATAGTGAGGAACATTGTCAGAGGCTACAGAAGGATATAGATAGGCTGGAAATTTGGGCAAAGAAATGGCAGATGGAGTTCAATCCAGATAAATGCAAAGTGATGCATTTTGGTAGAACTAACGTAGGGGGGAGCTATACGATAAATGGCAGAACCGTAAAGGGTGTAGATATGCAGAGGGACCTGGGTGTGCAAGTCCACAGATCCTTGAAGGTGATGTCACAGGTGGAGAAGGTAATGAATAAGGCATATGGCATGCTTGCCTTGCCTTTATAGGATGGGGCATAGAGTATAAAAGTTGGGGTCTGATGTTGCAGTTGTATAGAACGTTGGTTCGGCCGCATTTGGAATACTGCGCCCAGTTCTGGTCGCCACACTACCAGAAGGACGTGAAGGCTTTAGAGAGAATGCAGAGGAGGTTTACCAGGATGTTGCCAGGTATGGAAGAGCTTAGTTATGAGGAGAGATTGGGTAAACTGGGGTTGTTCTCACTGGAAAGATGGAGGATGAGGGGTGACCTAATAGAGGTGTATAAAATTATGAAAGGCATAGATAGGGTGAACGGTGGGAAGCTTTTTCCCAGGTCGGTGGTGACGTTCACGAGGGGTCATAGGTTCAAGGTGAAGGGGGGGAGGTTTAACATAGATATAAGAAGGACGTATTTTACACAGAGGGTGGTGGGGGCCTGGAATGCGCTGCCGGGCAAGGTGGTGGAGGCGGACACACTGGGAACGTTTAAGACTTATCTAGATAGCCACATGAACGGAGTGGGAATGGAGGGATACAAAAGAATGGTCTAGTTTGGACCAGGGAGCGGTGTGGGCTTGGAGGGCCGAAGGGCCTGTTCCTGTGCTGTATTGTTCTTTGTTTTTGTTTGCAGCCCACTGAGAGAAGTTAGTCAAAATCATTGGCAGTTAGACAGACCTGCACTGGAAGCAGAGTAAAACTTTATCATTGACCAAGTAGAAGGTGAGGCTTCATCTCAACTTGAATCTTGGGACAGCATAGAAGCTGGAAGATTACCTAGAAGTATTGGAAAAGTGACCAGAACAAGGCACTGAGGCAGCCAGAGTCAAGAGATGGGAAATTAAAGTTTTCCCTGAGAATAGCTGGAGCTGAGCAAACTTTTCCAGAGAACTGTGAGATATTGATGGTTGGTCTCTATCGAAGTAAATAATTTTAAGATTTATGTGTTTTGTAAGAGAATTCTTGGAGAAGAACTCAAGAGTGCCTAATGTACATAGTTATAAACCATATTATTAAAAGTGTGTGTTTTATTGAATGTTTTTATATCCAATGGAGTTTGTTTTACTAAAAAAGTCAAATTTTGTGGCAGTCATTGTGAACAGCAGAATAAAGGTGGTTCACTGGTAGCTACCAGGCAGAATGCTGGTGAAAGCTCGTTGAAGGTCAAGACCTGTAGTGATTTATGGACACTGGAAGATTCATCCTGGTGAGGATGGGAGAAAGAATTACTGGAGTGGGCCTTGCTGTTGGAAGTCAGTTCAGGGATTCTTAGAAGGCTGACGGAAATGCCTTTTGATGTATTACTCAGCAGAACTATGAATAGAATAAATAAATACATTTTTGGCTCATGCTCATGATTAGTTTGCAGATTTTTTGAGACCATGTCAGCTTTTTCTAGTTTGAGGCTGGCAATGTAAATTATGGTGTACATTTTTCGGCCCTGATGGGCATAGAGGCAGGGAATTCTGTGCTGTGGTCCTGTTTCCAATTGCATCCACTCGGGTCAGAGACAGGATGCGGGAAGGGCAGGGCTCCTGCCTGCAGGTTAATGGCTTAACACCTATTTGTTAGATGCCAAATGGAAATTTCTAGAACTCTGGAGGGATTGGAGGAAAGAGTAGCTGTTCGGAGGTGGCCTCCCAGTGGGGAAACCTCCATGTCTGCCAGGCTCCAGCTGCAGCCATTCACCACCCAGCGGAGAGGATCGCCCACCACAATGATGACCCTGGTGCTGAGTCTTATTGTTTATCTTAAAATTTTGGAGAGAAGTCACCCCTAGCTTGGGGCACACTCATTTATCTTGAAAAGGCAGATTCTGCTCTGTCCCAGCTGGAGAACTATCTTTCCCATTGTCTTCAATTGGGTGGTGAGCTTGCCGTCTGGCCATTAATTGGCCAATTCAGACAAAATCAGTGAGTGACTGATCCCCACACAGTGAGGCTTCTGACCCTTGTTTGACTCTGAAGAAGCCTGCTGTGAAAATCCTGCCCCATATTTTAGAGGCAAAATATCTGGAATTAAGATACTACTGATGACTATGAAACCATTGTCGGAAAAACCCATCTGGCTCACTAATGTCCTTTAGGGAAGGAAATCTACCGTCCTTACCTAGTCTGGCCTACATGTGACTCCAGAGCCACAGCTATGTGACTGACTCTCAAGAGCCCTTTGAAATGGCCTAGCAAACCACTCACTTCAAGAGCAACGAGGGATAGGCAATGACTGCTGGCCAGCCAGCGACGTGCATATACCACCAATGACTAAAATAAAACCAGAATGGAATCGCAGTCCTTGAAAGCTTAAATCTTTCAAAAGCTGCTAGCATTCTAGGTAAAAGTCAAAGCCTTCATGCAGGACGTAAAAATATATTTAAAACTGTGGAGAGAATTTTAAATAGACACAAACTAGTAATGAGGAAATGGAAAGTACAAGTTTTAAAATCTTGTCAATTGCAGGAGGAAGGGAAACTGGGTGGCAAAATGATGAATCTAGATTTCAACAATACAGCAGGAAATACCACACAAGGGCTTCCAGCGATACAATAGCCTCGTGTTTATGTAACAGAACAGTAATGCAAGACCTGGAGGCATAAGTTGAAATCCTTTTATGGCAGCTCAAGAATTTATACTGAATTAATTAAATAAATGTAATAAAAAGCGTGAATTGGCAATAATCATGAAACTATCGGCTTGTTGCTTAAAAAAAAAATGCATCAGGTTCACCAGTGTCCTTTTGGGTAGGAAGTCTGTTGTCTTTATTCATTTTGGTCTATATGTCACCCCAGGCAATGTGGTTGCCTCTTAACTATCCTCTGAAACAGCCTAGCAAGCCACTCAGTTACAAAGGGATGGCAACATATCCTGGCCCTGGAATGAATAAAAAACAACTGCAAAAGGGGTTTTATTTTTATGAGATGGCAAAATCTTGATGCTATGTACAGGCTGAGATAATTATGATCATCTTTGTTAGATAAAGACAGGTATTTGATAATTAACTGGCCTTTGACAACAGTTTTACAATTTAACTTTAATATTTACAAGTATGAACAGAAATTATTTCCACTGAAATGGTTGTTATTATAATAATTTCACACTAATCAAGCAGTTTACCTACTGAAGGAAATAATTTATATAGGGAATTAATAAACAGGATCAGACTCTGCAATGGAAACAGTTATCCAATTGCTTCACAGTAAAGCTGTACGGAGATAGAATAGAAAACTTGTGTGTTCCTCAAATTACTTTCAAATATGTTTTTCTGAATCAAGGACATGGCCATTTATCATCAAAAGCCCCAAGAAGTACAAGGATCTTTCCTTCACTGAAGCCATGAATAAATTTAAATGGTCCAAGAAGAAAGGAAGAGAATTTAACAAACTTGTGCATGGGATTGAGATGAATATTAGGTGTGCCAAACACGATCAGAGAGAATGGCAGGTATGATTTACTCATCTTAATCTTCAGGTTACATACCACTTTGTTCTGCACTACATCTAAATATGTTTCCTAGTATAATCCAGGAAATTGCTCAGAAACAAGATAGGTTGAATATTCAACACCATGAATGTGTTGAACTCTTAAATATTTGCTGCAATATCTTTGATATAGACCCATATATCCTCTCATCTGAAAGAGGATAGCATAATGGTAGGCAGTGAGAGAGAAGAAAATTTGAGTTGCTGTTTGTATAGATTGCACTTTGATGTAATTCAAACTATAATGCAATTTCCCTGCAGTTATTCCATAATCTTGCTTTGATATAACTGTGCTTGTGAATTGATTCAGTATATTCTCTCAATACAAAAGTAACAGCATCACAGCGATGGATGATTATATCCTCTAGTCAAGAGTGACCACATCCAGAGAACTGTCACTCACACAAACCTAAACTTTTAACCCTCTTCAATAAGGGCATCTGGACTGCAGCTAATTGAAGTAATCCTGTTTAAACATGGCATCATTGTCAAACACTAACGAGTCACCAGATGCTGACTATCTTTGACCAACAGTATTATTGTAGCATCTAAGTGAACCACATAGCTATACCTGGATCATTTTTTGTGCTCCAGATATTAAGACCTGTGTAGAACACAAAATATTTAAAGATTTGAAAAGGTCCTCTTTTTAATACAGGTACATGGCATACCAATATTACCACCATCAATACAGCCTTGGGAACCAAAATCAGAAATGGAGCCAGTCACCTGTCGAACAACTTGGCAGTACTCCGACCCACTCTGTGTATTTTTGTCATTAACCTTATATGTTATTCTTACTGCAGGAATATAATTTGTTTATATAAACTTGTGTACTATACATTTTCATGTTTAAGCTATCTTTTCATGCTGAAATTGAATTTGCACTGCCATCTTTGCAAGATAATCCTTTTAATAAAAAAAATAATTTGTTAAAAGCTTTTTTTTGCATAATCATTTCAGTGTAACTCTTAAGAGCCATAAAACATTGCCATCGTTGGTTCTGATGGAAGAAAGTGTAGTCCCTTAGGAAACAAAAGTCCTGCCAGATGTTCTCAATCATGGGATTTTTACTCCTGGAAAGAATGACATCAGTGTGACCATCATGTGTTTCACAGCTGTATTTCCAACTTTTCTTGATAAACAAAATTAAATCCATGTTTATGAGCCAGAATTTCCTGGAATTTCTTTTTAACAGTGTAATTAACATAAGGTTGCGAATAGCGAAAAATTACCCCTGGATGCACGAGGTTCACCTGATGCGCAACATGGAAGACGGGAGTAGTTCATATTACAATGAAAATTAAAAACATTTTTGGACCTCACCAAGCCCAATTTAGTCTCTCCACTGTAACTGATGTTGAAAACAACCAAACAGTGGACAAAGATGCTCAATTTTTGTCACTAAGTTACTTAGCTTTTACAAACTGGTGGGAGACACCATCCTCAAATGAAGTTTAACATTGGAAAATTGGCTGTTTCTCTCAGACCTTGCCTGATGTATAGCAGAAAGCAGTCTGATCAGATTATTGCTTACAACCAAAGCATCCAAGTCAAGTACAAGAAACCTTACATGCGTCACCAAGTAATTAACTGATATCACAATCTATTCAGATCAAATACAGCTTTACGAAGCCCTGGAAGATCACTTAGAGTGGCCTTCGGAAGACATTTCCTTATGTTAATGCAATCAGCCAACCCTTGTACAATTACTTGCCTCAGTCTTCCAGATTGATTTTTAAATGACATTTATATATCAGGGCATCAGAGATGCAAGATGAACATCAAAGCTCCAGTAACACTAATCAGAGGATCATGTCAATATTCATTCAACTGAAACATGCTGGTGGTGTGGTCTCAAAATCCAAATTTGAACGTGGGGTTGCATCCATTCATGAACTTCAGTTTTGACCCTACAGGGTTCCGAAACACTAGGCTGGTGTGTCCATTGGGAAGATCTTGGATGCACAGTTACCTGAGAGGGATGGAAACCTTAGTGTATCAGCCCATCACTCTGTTAAAGAAGTTGTTACAAAGTGCCAAAAAGGCAACTGCTCGATTGCTCAGCTGATCATGGTGGCAAAAGATAATCCATAAAGCCCAGGAAGATGTATAGCATTCAGTAGGAAGGGCTAGTTTTACCAAGCACTTAGAAGGTTCTGGAAATGAATGGGGGTGAAGTTGAAATGGTCATGAGCTTCAAGTTTTTAGATGTCCTGATCACTGACAACCTGTCCTGGTCCCTGCACGCTGACACTATAGTTAAGAAAGCCCACCAAATACCTCTACTTTCTCAGAAGGCTATGGAAATTCGGCATGTCCACTACAACTCTCACCAATTTCTACAGATGCACAATAGAAAGCATCCTTTCCGGGTATATCACAGCTTGGTATGGCTCCTGCTCCAACCAAGATCATAATGAACTACAAAGGTTTGTGAATGTAGCCCAGTCCATCATGGAAACCAGCCTCCCAACCATTGACTCTGTCTACACTTCCCACTGCCTCAGTAAAGCAGCCAGCATAATCAAGGACCCCAAGCACCCTCTCTTCCACCTTCTTCCATTGGGAAAAAGATACAACAGTCTGAGATCACACACCAACCGATTTAAGAACAGCTTCTTCCCTGCTGCAATCAGACTTTTGAATGGACCTACCTTATATTAAGTTGATCTTTCGCTACACCCCAGCTATGACTTGAACACTATATTGTGCACTCTCTCCTTTCCTTCCCCCTCTATGTACTCAATGAACAGTATGTTTTGTCTGAAAAGTGCAAGAAACAATACTTTTCACTGCATACTAATACATGTGACAATAATAAATCAAATCAAATAAAATTATTAGTCATTAGCTGAAAATATTATGAACTTTTCTGACAGCAACTGAGTTTTAGGCTTGCATCAAGTTCACAAAGTAACAATTAATAAGTTACTATGTTGATCACTTTAAACCAAACAGATCAACACAAAGTACAAATTCATATCTGGTAATAGATAAATGGTAAACATATATCAACAAATACAAAGAAAAACTGATGTTTATAATCTTCCTCTCCTCATTCAGTGAGCATTTGGGAATATTTTGTTCAAAGTGATGCAATTAAAAAATGGAAAATAAGGTAATCTTCACAATGTGGTGTAACTCCAGAGAATTTAAGGTTAAGATAAGCTAACGTTAAAAATTAGATAACACAAAACACCTATCACGCAAGAGACCCATTAAAGTCAAAACCCAATGGAAAACATTACACCTTCAATAACATAAAAGAGCAAGGTTGCTGTAGTGTTGATAAAATGCAATCATTCATCAATTGGCTTACCGCCAAACATTTTCAGACCAAGAGAAACAAGAATCTAAGATCATCAAATTGTTTGCGACCTTCATGTCACTAAAATTGCGTATAGTGGAAACATGTATATATTTCAATTGCATAAACACCTAAACAATTTACATTTTGTCTTAATGTCAAATTAAAACCAATAGTTGGATTGTAGCTATTTCTATTCATAGATGAGCATACAAATTGTTGCCTACTTTGTAGAGATTTTATGCCTCAAATGATAATACGGTCACCAGACAGTAGGAATATGTAACAAAAACAGAAAGTGCTGGAAAAATTTTAGTAGGTCTGAAGCATCTGTGAAGAGAAGAGAGCCTGGATGACCCTTCATCATGTAGGAATATGTGTTGAGCATGGATATGAAAATATCATACTGCTGGTGTGCAGTAACATTTACAAACTCTCACTCTTGCATCATACATGTCCCATTAATTATATTATGTTACCATTTCATTTTGGCTCCAATCTAACCAACAAATTTCACCCCCGGAAATCTGTGCTCCCCTGGCAATGAATGGATGGGATTGTAGCAAATAGTTCACATTTTGGATAACAAAGATTTCTACTAGGTAAGTAATATTTCTTTCCATATCCTCCAGGTAACAGGAGCATACCAAGTATTACAAATTTAGGACATGGGAAGCTCTCACTAAATTACCATATCACCAATTGTCAGAATTATTCTGTTAACAATGTCACAATTAAATATATATGATAATTATTGCAAAATATGATAAATTGGAACAATTGAGGTATGACTAGGGAACAGGTGAAATGGCACTTTACCTTAGGGCTTCTTCATTTCAATACAGTGGCGAAAGAATAAAATAATGGGTGAATGAATAGTTTGCCTATGATTTTTGCACCATTGAAAGTGATTGACTATTGGAAATGCCTTAAATTTTACTGAAAGTGCCAAATCAACTCAGGGAGCTCAAGTGGAATTGATCCAGTTCTGACTTATGTAGCATTGGATAAAACAGTGGGGCAATTGTTTTGATTCAAATGGAACTCAGAAGCAATCTTGGGTTAAAATTTCTCACCCAGGAATCCAACTAACTTTCTGCTCTTCATTTGTTGCTTGGTGGTAAATGTCAGTTTGCAGAACTTGTATTTTATTCAGTTATGTAAAAAAAACACAAGAGAGTTCTGTTTGCGACCAATGCCTGCACAAGAATATGGTTAGTACCTCTCCCTACACTGGAAGACCTCGATCTTTATTAATGATACATGTTTAGCCAACTGCCATCACTTGCACTGTGGCTCCAGGAAGTGGCAGTAACTGATTGCAAGGGGCTCGCTGCTGGAATGTCTCCATAATCTCAACTATTTTGATCCATTTTAGGCAGGATTGCCAAAGAGAATCCAAGCCAGTAGAACACACCTGCATTTTCTTTCCATTTTATGTTTAAAAACTCTGATTAGTTCTTATTGATTATCAGCGAACAAAACAGCTATGCCATGGTCCAGGTCACCCTGGTTGTTGTCTCTCAAAAACTAGATCATCAACCAAATAGTTTCTAAGTCCAGAAGAAATATTTACTTGACCATCCCAACTCCTTCAACAGACTGTGGAAGATCCCTTCTATGAGAAAGCAGGGGAGACTCTGCACTTTGGTATTATGTCTGAGTCTCTGATTGCAGGGTCAATCAGGAGCTTTAACATATCTTCTGACCTGCAAACACAATCGCTTAGATAGACATCTTTACAATTACAAAAGGGATATCCAGCTTATAATCCAACAGTCGTGGCTTCCGATAGAAACATGGGTGCTCCTGTTAATCTCACAGACTCTTCATCTCCTTAAAATCTATTTCCCATAGCGGAGGGTGAATTGAGATGTACCACACTGACTCTGTCACCTGCTGTGTGCTGAGAGTGATCCAACACCATCAACCAGCATGTTAACCAACACACTAGCAGCTCTGTCTTTTAATATGGTCAAATAAATTTCCTCTTCCAATTGATGCACTGACCAACTATACGGACCACAGATATATTTCCTGTGTACTTTGATCAAGAAGCTCTCCATGCCAGCCTTTAATGCTTATTTTTCTGATCAATTGATGCCTATGGGGGAGTGCTTTGTCAACCTGTTACTTCAAGTCCAACACCATATGAATTACCAATTGGTCAGTAATGGGTTTGCTAATCTTAAAGTGAGTTAAGATTCATAGACTTTTGGGAAAGATAACCTTGTTAACTAGGGTTACATTTGAGGGTAACATTTGAATTGCTTGTGCAACTATTAAGATAGGGGATCTCCATGTTATCAGGGCAATAGTTCGGATATTAAAAGATCAGGTGTCGGTGTCCTTGATTTAGAGTTCAGCAATGAGCATAGCAGATAGCAGTGCAGACATGCTGATTCAATAATGAAGACACTTTGGTACATTGCCTGTACCAGATGTAGAGGGATGATCATATAGAAACAGCAAATGGAAAATACATTTGAATTAGTGTACAATTCCAGTTTAAACCCTTGCCTGCATTGGGAAAGTATTGACTAATGACATTACCATGACCTACAGCATATTTGTTGCTTTGCCTTTTTAACAAAAGGATAGCATATTACATCCTGTATCAGCAGTCAGCGCTTGTGAATCCTGGAGTGCAAAAATCACTTGGCTTGCCTTGGTTTTAACAAAATAAAAGCAAAAATGCTATGGATACTGGGGATCTGAAATAAAAGCAAAAAATGCTGGAAAAACTCAGGTCTGGCAGCATCTGTGGCAGAGTTAATATTTTGAGCCCAACACGACTTCTTCAGAATTCTGGTGCCAACTTTGCTCGATTCAGAATTGCAAAAACTTGGACTTAAAACATTAACTCTGTTTCTCTCCCCACAGATGTTGCCAGACCTGCTGAGATTTTCCAGCACTGCTTTTTTCATCTAACAGAATATTTCTTCGGCCTGATTTACCTAATCAACTTGGAAGACATCTTTGCACACATGACAGTGATTATACTTGCAGACATTCACAGTTAATGCCCACGGAGGCCAGCTAATCAGTGTTGACACAATACATTTCGACCCGCTGAGTTGCACAACTTACATTTTTAATGACAATCGAAATAGACTCACAAATGACATCCTTGGTCACTGTAACCATAGTGCAATCTATTATCCTTGATCTCGCTGTAGCCTTTGGTAGGGTTGACCATACTATTCTCTTCCAATGCCTCTTCACCATTTCCCAGCTCAGTGGGAATATCCTTGCTTGGTTCCATCTTGCTTATCCAATCACAGCTAAACATCTATTGCCAAGGCTTGTCTTCCAGTCGCTGTGGTTACCTCTGGAAACTCTGAAAGATCTATCTAGGATTGTCTCCTTTCATCTATATTTGGCCTTTGACATGAACCAAAGACATAGATTTTCTTGGTAAAATCGCCCCCCAAGTCCCAAACGAGCATGAAAACGGGAAAGTTTCAGATCTGTTTTTTTGGCAAGGCCACAAGTCCAATCTTATGCCACTCTGTGCATTGCACAATTCATTTCCCACCAGTAGAGAGGGGCCTAAGCTCGCTGGAAAGCCCAGCAGTTCACAGTAGAGGTGCAGATTTCTCTGTGCTGTGCAACCCCCCACCCTCCCCTGCGATTGTTGGCCTCCACATGTCGACCGGTCCCCTCTCCGCTCACCCCTAGTCAATCGCACCCCCCCCCCCTCCTGGTCAATCACTGGTTGCAAAGTGTGCAGCTTCTCCCCTCATCCGATCCCAGTTGCACAGCGAGGAGCTTCCCCCCACCCGCCTCCCATTAAGCCTCACTCCCATCCAGGACCCGCCCCCTCAGGCCCCAGTGTGCCAGGCTGGCACCGCCCAGGGGGTACTGTCCCACTGCCTCTGACCTCTCGGGGGGCCTCAATGGCTTCAAATCCTTCCAGTGAGGCTATCACAATAAGTCCCATTGATGAGGACCATACGCGATCCTCACTACTGAGCCCAGATGATTGCGTCCCGGGTTCACTAATAATATTTAAATCCACATTTAAATGGATTTAAATATTGAGATCAGCCTTGCGCCCTTTCCGGGAATGTGGCTGATCTCGCCGGAAATCCGGACCCAGTAAGATCACAAGAGGTGAGAAATCAGGCACAAACCTGATTTTTCACCTCTCTCATGATCTACTGGGTCGCCCCGCCCATTGACCAGCGCCCCCATAAAATGAACTTTCAATTGTACATTGATTGCATTCAAACCTACCTTTCCAGCATCTCTCTCAATTCCTGCACTGACTGCATGACCAATGTAGCAACCTCAACTTCCTACATGACCATAGGCTGGATGTTTAACCCACCTCCACTTTGTCACAAAGACTTCCCATTTTCTTAATCTCTGCAACATCACTATCTCCTCTCCAGTCATGCTAAATCTGTTGCAGAAATCCTATTTGACATCTTTGTCATCTCCTGACTATTCAAATGCACTGCTTGTCTGCCTCCCCATCTCCCATTGCTTCTTGCTCCTCCTTCAGGTGCCATGCACCAGAGAGGACATTGGCGACCACAGACTTCCATTGAAATAGTCCATGATTATGCTTGACTAAGTAATGCAATTCTACAGTATGGCTGAATAGAAAATTCTTTTGTTCTTTATTACCAACTATCAAGCATATTGGAAAGGTAACTGACTGCCCTAGTCATTAAGCAGCATTTGATCGAGTGTGGCATTAAGGAGCCCAAGCATAACTGGAGTCAATGGGAATCAGGGGAAAAACTCCTGCTGGTCGGAGTTATGCCAAACTCTGCAGGAGTTTCTCGGGATAGTGTCCTGGGCCCAACCATCTTCAGCTGTTTTATCAATGACCTTCCTTCCATCATAAAAGTCAGAAGTGGGGATGCTCACTGGTGATTGCACAATGTTCAACACCATTCATGACTCTATAGAAACTGAAGCAGTCCATGCCCCAATATGACAAGACCTGGACAATATCCAGGCTTGGGCTGACAAATGTCAAATAACATTTGTGCCACACATGTGCAGCTATTGGCCCTTGATATTCAATGGCATTACCATCACCAAATCCCCAACTATCAACATCCAGAGGTTACCATTCACCAGAAACTGAACTGGACTAGCCATATAAATACTGTGGCTACATGATGAGGTCAGAGACTAGGAATCTTATGGCGAGTAACTCACCTTCTGACACCCCAAAGTTTGTCCACAATATACAATTCACAAGTCAGAAGTGTGATGAAATGCTTTCTTGCCTGGATGAGTGCAGCTCCAACATTGACAAAGCAGCCCACTTGATTGGCAGCCTATCCAGCATGAAGCACAATGGCAGAAGTGTGTACCACCTACGAGATGCATTAAAGGAATTCACCAAGGCTCCTTAGACAAAACCTTCCAAAACAACAACCCATTACCACCTAGAAAAGCAAGGTTAGCAGATACATGGGAATTCCATGATCTGGAATTTGTCCTCCAAGTCACGCACCATCTTCACTTGGAAATATATTGCTTTTCCTTCACTGTCACTGGGTCAAAATCTGGGAACTCCCTAACAGCACTGCAGGTGTACCTACACCATGTGAACTGCAGCAGTTCAAGAAGGCAGCTCACCACCACATTCTCAAGGGCAATTAAGGATGAGCAATAAACATTGGCCTAAATAGCAAAGCCTCTTGAATGAATAAAAAAAAGAACTTGAAGGTTGATAATCATCCTGTTTGGCCATGTTAGGTGTGCACCTTCCATGGTTATCAAGCCCTGAAGTGGGACTTAAACCCAGAGCTTCTGGCCCAGATGTAGGGATGTACCATCGCACCATAAAATCTGCTTCTATAGTTTCAGCTCTTCTAAAGTTGCAATGCATCACTTTTACCTATCCTACACACAGTCTCACTCAGTGCTCACTGGTGTATATTGCCTTTCAGTCTATCCTTTGCTATCTCTGTGACTTTTTCCAATCAACAACCATCCTAAAATTGCATTCCCTTTTAACCTAAACTACCAGCTATGCTTTCAATCGTCTGAAATTGTAATTCCCTACTCCTCTCCTTCGTTAAAGCCATTGCTTTAAAAGAAAATCTTGATTCCAAGGAAGATTCTAGTCACCCCTCCTATTACCTTTGGCCTGGTTTCAACTTTGCTCGATTGTCCTCTGTTCTGGTCCGTGACAGAACCCAGGGGAAAGACTTTTAATTCAAATAGCGTATGTTACTAATCTGCTCTGAAGCCAACCTGATGGCCAGCTGCAATGATGTTGTATTTTCTCACAGGCTCAGAACAATTAGAGTTGTTTATCTGTTAACACCCCTGAAACTTTTCCCACAGAGAATTATTCATTGCCCCACTCAGTTTCTCATCTTTTAAAAAAAAAAGATTTTCCTCCAATGCCAAGATAATTAATCAACATGCTGAGGCACTGACCTTTGGGTACTGGGATTAATATCTGACATGCGGCAAATATGATTCATGTGTTTTCGAACATAACTTTTAGTTTTAAAAATCTAACTTTTGGTTTTTGGTAATTGGAACTTTTCAACGCAAGTTAAATGGTAGAGTAACCCAAAGTAATTAGCAATCAAAGAGTTCAGGTTACGTTTACTTGTGGTTAGAGCTAGAAAGGCAAGATCATAAGCAGGAGGGAGCTTGCTATCAGCTTCATAATGGTGCTAGCAAGTCTGGGAAGCTTTGTCTCATCTTTTTTAGAAAAAAGTACAAGCTATTGATAAAGTTTCCTAGAATCAAAGAAAACTTTGTAATTCTAAAGTCTGCATTTCTGCCTGGGAATAGATAGTGTGCGCCATTTTGCTGTAAAAATGAGTGATGCATGCCTTGATTAGAAAATTTTGTTTCAGTTATGTGTGTTTGTGCTGACAGAAGCAGCCAATTCATTTCCAAGCTTTGTGAGGAAAAGGCATTATCCTCATTTGAAAGATTTTCTCTAGCTTACAGCTAGAAATAGCTAGTATACAGTAATTCTCTCAGCCTTGTGGCAAAAAGGAATCAGCTTGAGCAGCTAGCTTAGATAGAACAATGTAGAAGTTGTGGGTCAAGACTGGTTTAAAAAAAAGGTATATGTACGTCCAATGCCAGGACAAGAAGATGAAGAGTCCACAGTCATGGTGAGGTCTTTAAAGAAAGTTAATGGATCGTTTAGCCAAAGATTAATGGAAGGATCACAATGTAATGTGTACTTTGAGGAATAGCTGGACTACTAAGGAGAATTAAAGTAAATGCTGAAGGGCTGTGGCATACCTTTTAGGTTTAACTCAGGAAAAGTGAGTAAACCAAGATTTTGGGGAAGTAAAAAGTAGAAATGAGTTTATATCATATGGTTTCATTAGCTAACATGTTAAGTTAGTGATATGAGCTTTGTTAAATTCCTTGTTATATACAGAATGAAGTTTCTTTTGTTAAAAAATGTTCAATCTTATGCTGCAGTTCTGTCAGTCAATTGGAGTGTTCAGATTTCTTCTTTAAACATTAACAGTCCCTAACAGAATTGTAAAAGGTGACTTTTCAGCAACTATGAAATTAGTAGGGCTAACTCCTTCATATGCAGGATAATCAACTGTACCTCTCATGAGTAAAAAGTCACTATATTGGAAACAGATTTTAGTGCCTTTCACCAAGCCTTAAAAAAGTTGATAGTCTGAACCTTACCTTTTTTAGTTTTACCATCATATACATTTACCAGTTCATTATCCAATACTGTAACAACTCTAGGAAGTCAATTGTGCTTGTCCTGTTATAGAACAGTAATGTAAAATCCAAATTTGGATATTTTCTTGCCAATCCGAGCAGTCAAAAATGAGAACAAAGTGCAAACAAAGAAACTATGATAGATCATAATTTAGCATTTTCAAACAACAGGAGAGATAAAACTCTTTGAAATGATTTGATTAAAATTCGATCCTGGATATGTAAAAAAATATAGATGGACTTGTTAGTCAGCCATGAATGATTAATGAATGGTTTTGATCTTTCCACGCAAAGCTATTTGCCAGCCTCTAATCATATCGCAAGCAGTATATTAATGCTGCATTAAATTGTTCCGTCACTTTGTCCCATGTCCACCATCCTCCAGTTGTATTCTCTATCTACAGGTTATACTCGAGTAAAATAGCAGGAGCCATTTGCCAGATATGACGTTAATCGCCCCATAATTAACCTTCAATCAAAGCAGAATTTCAATACCTACTGGAAATTACAGTGCCAAGAAACTCAGCTAAAACAGTGTCCTGAACAACTTGCATTTGAAGTCAATGAAGGTTGTTCCCAGGCTTTTAAGATTGCTATAGAGGATACCAAATGTTATTAGATGTCTAGTTACAAAAATAAAGTTTAAGAGCAGATATATTCTGGGACAGATATCCTGAATCTGTTTCTGAGGTGGTAGCCCATTTTGTGCCTGGTACATTTGATGGTAGTCAAGATTTTTCAGAACCAAGATACTGACAATAAAATTCCTCTCCCTAGCATTGCTTACTTATTACAAGATCCCAATTTTTTACAGTAACTTGTCACTCATTAGAAGGCTTTATGTATGCTATCAAACACCGCGATAAAAGACTGTGATCCAATTTCTGTTAAAGACGATTACCAGTATTTATTAGTCATGTATATATATTTAAAACAGAATATTTCCGAACACAACCTTAATATTACAGCAATAATGAGAAAAACTGGGAACTGTATTTCAGCAACATGCTTTCTGTCATACTATAAAAACCAGGTAAGGTGATCTTTACTGTGAGTGCAAATAACTTCAATAAATTCAGCTGTCTCCTGCTTATTGATTAGCTTGCATTGAGTAACATTTGTCTCTCTTCCTCCCACACAATGTTCTTTGCTGTGTAACCAGTCTTGTGGCATTCCATTTGAATTCAAATATTCAAATGAATATAAACAAACTTTAATTGGTGGTTTACATAAAACCTCACAAATAACATTTGTAACTGACAAAATATACCAATTAGTACATTGTCTACAGTTGCTTGACAGACATGATGACGCAATGATATTGACAAATAGTCAAATAGTTTATTTAAGCAGCATGTTTGCATTTTGTTATACGGTTCTGAATAATTTTAATCCAAATCTGAAAAACCATATGGAAGCATACAATCTCAAAATGGCACAACTTGTATTAAAATGCATAATACAGCCCCTAGGAATATAAACATAGTCCATTCCGTATTGTTCATACAGATTACATACAATACAAAGGGATGTATCTGGTACAAAGTCAGACTAGTTCCATTCAGTGCAAATATTGCAAACACCAGATAATTGCAAGTTAACTTTAAGTAAGACATCTTCTATACCGTTAATATGACTAAGTGCATTGTTACTTTTGAAGTGATTATTAAGGGCAGGCACAAAACCAAAGCTGTCAACAAATGAACAAAATAGAAAAGGTTAAACTGGCACCATTTTAAATCAAAACTGAAAAATCAATTTCGGCACTGGCCCAGACACATTTCTACCAAATGGAATGCCTTTTGCCTGGAAATTAGGTTAAACTTAAATAAATCTACAATAGTCGGCAGAGCTTGAAGATTAGGATGTGGCAATCTGGCACAGAAAATAAATTCATAAGACATATTGTCCCAAGCATCAAGAGACATTGTATATTGTTAAAACAGTGACACTTTGTGAAGCATGGCATTTTAAATTATAAATTACATGTTTTGATTATATTGCTAGAAAGCCACTTTGGATATGTTTAACTTCCTAAATTATTTGTTTGAATAAAGGATTAGCCTTCAGTAAAATAACTCTGGTTCTATTGATGTTTAACGTTATGCCAGCATTTGAGTACAATATCTATGCTCGATCTTCAGAATTCATTTTCTCACAGCAACCCAGATAATGATTCCCACTATCACAGCTAAGATTACCAATATTATGGCTAAGATGCACATCTTCTTACGAGATTTCCGCTGTGGGAATAAAAAGTAAATCTAATTATTTCGAAATATAATGAAGGCAAATAAAAATACCAATCTAAATCTATCAATAGGCAGATCTCAAATATGAGAGAAAGACAGCACTCTACAGCTAACTTCACATGATGGTTAAATAACCCCAAAATGTAATAATTCTGAAATTAATTAGAATTTACATTCATATATTACCTAAAAAGTAATGTAACATCCAGAGGCACTTCAGAGGAGCATTATAAAGTAAAATATGACACCAAGCAACATAAGATACATCAGGTCACCAAAGGTTGATGTGGGTTTTAAGAAGTGTCTTTCAGGAGAAAAAGGGAGGCAGAGATGGAGAGGTCTGGGAGGGAACTGCAGAGCTTAGGTCCTAGGTAATGAAGGCATGGTTACTATTAGTTGAACAATTAAAATTGGTGATGCAGAAGCAGCCAGAATTAGAGGAATAGAGATATCTCAGAGAATTGTGGCACTGAAGGAGATTACAGAAGTAGGAAGGTGGTAATGGACAGATTTGAAAATAAAGATGAGAATTTTAAAACCAAGACGTTGCTTGTCCAGCGGCCAAATGTGAGGGAGTGAGCACAGGGTAAGAACAATGAGAACGAAAACCAAACATGTGTCGATAATTTCAAATATCCAATTGACCTTGCAATTCATCCACTAAATTTTCCAAGAGATGCACCATACCTGGTAATCAGCTGCTGTGCTAAGTTGTTGGTTTGCTTGCTGAACATGTACTTCAGCAGTTTCCACATTGGCTTCTATGCTATCTGTAGAAATATGTAGGAACATTGATGTTATCTCTCTCAAATAAAATGAAGTTTTCATACGTATAGAAAGATCTAAACTCCATTAATACAGTGCATTTCATATCCTCTGGACATTAAAGTTCTTGATAGGGAAGTTAGAAGCCGACTGAACTTTTCTTCAATTTGTTTTGTTTATATGATTTGTGTATATGATTAAGATTACAGTTTCAGATGGGCTCAAGTATTCTAACACCATATACATTCATCAAGACGATTTAGAGGACATTCCGAAACAGAGAGAATTACTTTTTTGGATTATCTCTGTGCACACCCCTCAAAAATACCCAGAATAAAATGATCAACTAAATTAACAAAGTCAACTAGAGACCAAACAGATCAGTGTGAAATTTATGGCCCAATTTAAATTTTGCAAACTATTAAGTATCAACCATGTACGCTCCAGGACAAAAGATAACAAAACAATACAATACATTTCATGCTTAAACCAGTCAAAATAGCAGCAACATCAACTTGAATGTAATTTACGTTAGGGTTTGTGTTGTTCCTTCCAAAAAAAATATAAAGGACCAACCAGGAATAATTGATGAACGGATGGAGGGAAGTGTTAAATGAATTTAATGCGAAGGTCACTAAAAGCATTGTTATCTCTGCAGAAGCTGTGCATCACCAATTTCACTCATTACTGTAGAACAACAAAAGGAACAGACATTCTCAAAATCAATTCATTATAGGGATCATCAGCCCAAAATAACAAAGCCTCTGTAGTGCTATCTGTTAATTCAACACTTACTGGTGTTAACAACCCTATGAAGTGCTAAATCCCAGGATTTCCCCTCTGTTCCCTTGACATCAATTATTTTCTTTAACCAACAGAATCAAGTTTGAATTTAGCCTCATAGCCACTTATGTTCTTGTTTTGGCCAGAAAAAGCTCTGGATACGTACATTATGTGCTGCTGCTGCACCCTGCTCCAGGAATACTGTTTCAATGTACATAGTTTAAGAAACCCTATATGTGGACTTTGAAAGCTGAAGGTACTCAGCTGATTTCAGCAACTTGCTGCACATCAACAGCAAGAATTCAGCTTTCTTTCCTGAGATAAATCCAGCGACAGCACTATGACTATTACTTAATACACAATAGCTACAACTAAAGCACTAATTCCTGTCAATTTACATTCAGGATCAGAGGAATATATTTAAGTGATGCATTAAGTCTTTTTGCAAAAGACCGAGGTTTGAGAATCACTATCTAGTGAATGGTGATAATGGAATCTTAGCTGTCTGCATTGTACTTAGCTAGCAAACCTACCAAATATAAATAGAATAACGATAGATTTCCCTCAGAATTAATTCAAGAGTCTCCCCTGGAAAGAGAAACTTTAGTCGAGTCCCAGTGAAACTCTGGGAAATAAGTTACTGTCAGTCAACAAGAGTCAATGGACATTAACATTTTACGAGGCCTCTGAACTTGCACTAGGTCCAGATTCTAATTGCATTGGAAGAAACTGATATCAGATAATGTTTGAAGTAAAGCTAACCAGAACTACAACAACTGAGATAGACCATTGTGGAAAGTAACAAAATCTTAAACCTTGAATACATCTTTGAGGCGGCACGGTGGTACAGTGGCTAGCACTGCTGTCTAACAGCGCCAGGGACCAGAGTTCAATTCCGGCCTCGGGTCACTGCCTGTCTGGAGTTTGCACATTCTCCCCATGTCTGCGTGGGTTTACTCCGGGTGCTCTGGTTTCCTCCCTCAGTCCAAAGATATGCGGGGTAGATTGACTGGCCATGACAAATTGACCCTAGTGTCAGGGAATTAGCTGGGTAAATATGTGGGGTTACGGGAATAGGGCCTGGATGTGATTGTGGTCAGTGCAGACTCAATGGGCTAAATGGCCTCCTTTTGCACAGCAGTGATTCTATGATTCTATATGGATGAAATTTCTTAAAAGGAGAGAGTCCTTAGGCTAATTTGGCTATAGATAGATACATTTTAGAATATACATATTGAATAAATGAAGCAGAATTTAACTTCTGTGGTCTGGTTGTTTGCAAGTCAGACAATGTCTTTAGATTAATATTTTTCAGTAATAAAATCTCACTTTTACATTCATTATACCCAAACTGCCTGAATACCTCCCAATTCATATCCTCCTCCTTTCTTTCAATTCCACATGCAAAGGCATTAATGTAACATCATGCTACATATTGAATCATGAGATATTGCAATGAATATAGGGAGTTAAACTATACTAGTAGTCAGAGCCATCCTATTTCATCAGACCTATCCTAGGATTCTTGCTCAAATATATGATGCTACAACTGCAAATACAGTGCAATACTCATGCATAATAGAGACAAAAATCACAAGGATACATCTAGCAAAAATTGGTGTTTTAGAAGTTGCATTAAGAATCATCTGTCTATATATTAAATACCTTACTAAGGATGCATACTTCCTGTTGTCATCATAACTTTGTCAACATTTACCAGTGTAATTTGCAATGCTAACATTTCCCATTTAATTTTACTAGGTTACCTGTCACAATGTGATTGCAGTTTCTAGCCATAAGTTTTAGTTTATTTATTAGTGTCACATGTAGGCTTACATTAACACTGCAATGAAGTTACTGTGAAAATCCCCTAGTTGCCACATACCGGCGCCTGTTCAGGTACACTGAGGGAGAATTTAGCATGGCCAATGCACCTAACCAGCATGTCTTTCAGACTGTGGGAGGAAACCAGAGCACCCGGAAGAAACCCATGTAGACACAGGGAGAACGTGCAGACTCCGCACAGACAGTGACCCAAGCCAGGAATCGATCCCGGGTCCCTGGTGCTGAGAGGCAGCAGTGCTAACCACTGTGCCACCATGCCATAAATGACAATAGGGCCAGTTTCTTTATATATATCAATATATTTATATTTAAAAGCAACCTCTTTTTCATCATTAACCATATAAAATTGTCCGGTCATGTACTTATCTCCATTTCTAGGATCCAAAAGAACCCCTAACCTTATTAAGGCAAGTCAAAAATTTTGTCCGAATAGCTAATGGAAACTTGGGTTACAATTAAATCAAGTAATTTCCACCACAGGAACAAAACCCACAACTTCTGAAAGAGTGTACAACACACCACAATTTCTCATTTGATTACCTTCTGGAAAGCCTACAAATTATCAACTCATCTCAAATTGTCCGATAGAAGATACTGTCATCAGCAGTTTTAAAATTGCAGTATCTGACCCTCATCCCAAAGCTGTATAACAGAGCAGAGCTAAAATCACTACTGGAACACAAGATGCTTACCAACCAGGTCTCCTTGTTCATGAATCATCATTCCCAAGTCTTTAAATATTTCATTAATGTCCAAGATATCAGACTGAAATGAACAACAGAAACTTTTTTTTTACCAGCTGAAACAAATATTAAGAAACATTCCAATCAAACAAACAGTCATTTGTCCCAGCAAAGTTAGCTGTGTAAAGGTTTCCTTGGTCTAACTGGGGAATTTTTGATCAAGAGGTTCTTCTCCCTCCTTATCATCTATAGTTACATTTCATATCAGATTAATATTGGGCATTTTCTGATTTTGTTGTATAACAATAAACTAATGTACTAACTGCATAAAGACGTGCACTTTCCTTTTAAGATTTATTATGCTCGAGTTTGAACTTCTCTCAGGAATTTAAGATTCCTAGACAAAAATTAATATAACTTGTTTTGAATTCAGTACACCTCAGACTATAGTTATCACATGCTTTCATGCCAGCTAAAGTGGATGGTGGAGTATTGAACATGTGACTTTTTCCAAGGGTTGATACTTATCACCTTATGATCAAGTGTCATTGCTGCAACTCTTATGCATAAAATCTTAAATATTTTCTGAAAGAAATCTATTAACCTATAAATCTATTAATTTTAAAATGTAACTTCAAAACCAAGTTACTATCGTGGGTCAGATGGTAGACAGGATCCTTCTTTCTATAGCATACTGACTGTAACTCATTTGGTATATCAAACAATTGCAGCCTATTTGCTAATAGATTGAAGTATATTTAACACCATTATTTGATTTATTCCCCTAATGGAGGAATAAGAAAAAGATTAATCATACATGATACGCAGGCCTATGGAGCTGAATGGGCCTTTCCCACTCTGGATTTTATGCTCGGCCAAGCCTTTTAGGGATTTAGAATGTATTTACTTGACCAAAGGAGGAAGAGAATTGGATCAGGCTTTTTCATCTCTATTTATTCTGGAATAAGAGAGGAATCAAAGAGAATAAGGCTTACATTTACATCTCCAGGCTGAATCACAGTACATTAGGGAGACTGGAGACAGCTAGTAATGATAACTGTGCTGATGCAGGATACTCTGGATATTTTAGCAAACAAACGTTAAGTTGGCATTTCTTACCTTGATGCAAGATCACACTGAGGGTAAGGGAGTGTGTTTCTGCATTTTATTTATTTATTTTTCAGCTAAATTTGTATAAAAAATCGGAAGTAGGCCCAGGAGAAGCCTGGGAAGGTTTTTGGAGGGTTTAAAAGCAGGCCGCACTTTTGAGCGGGCAGCGGAGTGAGAGGGAGCAGAGTGTGAGCTGTAAGGGCTTTGGCTCACAGGGCTTCGGGGGAAAGGGCGAAGTGGGGTAGGTTTTTTTTCTTTTCCATTTCTATAAAGGAAAAGGGTAGCTACGAGCGATAGGCCAGTTTGTTGCTTTCGGTGTGGGATGTGGGAGTTCCTGGAAACACCTAGCCGCCCGGAGGTTCACATTTGCGCGGAACTGCAGCTCCTGAGGGACCGCGTCAGGGAACTGGAGCAGCGGCTTGATGACCTTAGTCTAGTCAGGGAGAATGGGAGACAAATAGATATGAGTTATAGGCAAGTAGTTACACTGGGGCCTCAGGGGGAAGACTCGTGGGTCACAGTTAGGAGGAGTAAAGGTCATAAGGGTAACGTACCAGAGAGTATTCCAGTGTCTCATAATAGGAAGGGCTCGGCGACAGGTGTGAGAGGGGAGGAGAGTGAGCAATTAGTGGTGGGGTCACCTGCGGTTGTCCCCCTCCAAAACAAGTAGATTGTTTTGGATAGTGTGGAGGAGGATGACTCTCCAGGGGTAAGCCACAGTGACCAGGTCACTGGAACACAGACAGGCTCTGTGGCCTGGAAAGGAAAGAGAGGGATTAGGAGAGCAATAGTGGTGGGGGATGCGTCGGTTAGAGGCACGGACAGGCGATTCTGTGGGTGTGAACAGGACTCCAGGATGGTAGTCTGCCTACCTGGTGCTGGGGTACTGGATGTCTCCGAGCAGATAGGAGGCATATTAAAAGAGGAGGATAAAGAAACGGATGTCATTGTACACATTGGTGCAAATGACGTAGATAGGAAGAGCAGGGGGATCCTACGAGAGCAATTCAGGGAGTTGGGAAATTGGCTAAAAAGTAGGGCCTCCAGGGTGGCAATCTCTGAGCTGCTCCCAATGCCTAGGGCCAGTGAGGCTAGGAATAGGGAGATAGTACAATTGAACGCTTAGCTAAAGGACTGGTCCAGGAGGGAGGGCTTCATATTCCTGGATCACTGGGAAGTTTTCAAGAGAGGAGGGCACCTGTACAAGAAGGACGGGTCACAACTAAATTGGAAGGGCACGAATATCCTGGCTGGGAGGTTTGCTAGTGCAGTTCGGGTGGGTTTAAACTAATATGGCAGGGGGGGGGGGGTGGAATCAAAAAATTATGTCTACAAGTGTAGAGGCTGGGGACAAGCTTGGGGCCAGGACAAGGCTGGCAAAGAAGAGGAGCGCTCTGGGGGAGGATGACCTCACTGGGCCTGGAGTGCATCTACTTCAATGCAAGGAGCGTAGCAGGTAAGACAGACGAACTTAGGGCCTTAATGCTTACGAGGAATTTGGATATGGTTGCGGTGACAGAGACTTGGTTGAAAGAGGACTGGCAACTGAATATTCCGGGGTACAAGTGTTTTAGGCGAGACAGAGGAGGGGCCAAAAGAGGTGGGGGAGTAGCAGTATTAGAGAGCATATTACAGCGGTGCAGAGGGAGGACAATTCAGAGGGGTCGTGTAACGAGTCACTCTGGGTGGAGCTCAGAAACAGGAAGGGCGCAGTCACTATGTTGGGGGTATACTACAGGCCCCCCAACAGCTCAAGGGAAGTAGAAGAACGGATATGTCAGGAGATAATGGATAGGTGCAGGAAAAATAGGGTTGTTGTAGTGGGAGACTTCAATTTTCCTGGTATAGACCGGAAATCGTGTAGGGCTGGGAGTCTGAATGGGGAGGAATTTGTAAAATGAGTACATGAAGGTTCATTGGAACAATATGTAGATAGCCCGACTAGAGAGGGGGCTATACTGGACCTAGTACTGGAGAATGAGCCCGGTCAGGTCTTCAAAGTTTCGGTAGGGGAACATGTGGCAAATAGTGACCACAATTCTGTTAGCTTTAGGATAGTGATGGAAAAGGATGAGTGGTGTCCCAAGGGTAAGGTGTTGGATTGGGGGAACGCTAACTTTAGTGGGATTAGGCAGAAATTGGCAGCTGTTGATTGGGAGAGGCTGTTTGAGGGTAAATCCACATCTGGCATGTGGGAGTCTTTTAAGGAACAGTTGTTAGGGCTGCAGGATAGGCATGTGCCTGTAAAAAAGGATAGGAAGGGTAGGATTCGAGAACCGTGGATAACCAGGGAAATTGAGGGATTGGTCAAAAAGAAAAGAGAGGCGTACTTTAGGTCCAGGCAGCTAAAAACGGAGGGAGCTCTGGAGGAATACAAAGAAAGTAGGAAAGAACTCAAATGAGGAATTAGAAAGGCAAAAAGGGGTCACGAAATGTTCTTGGCAGACAGGATTAAGGAGAATCCCAAGGCATTTTATTCATACGTTAGGAACAAAAGGGTTGTCAGGGAAAAAAAATCAGACCTCTCAGGGACAAAGGTGGGGAATTATGTTTAGAGCCCAAAGAAGTAGGGGAGATCCTAAATGAATACTTTGCATCGGTATTCACAAAGGACAGGGACGTGTTGACTGGGAGTCTCTCGGAGGGGAGTGTTGACCCGTTAGAGAAAATCTCCATTACAAGGGAGGAAGTGTTAGGTTTTTTAGGGAATATAAAGACTGACAAATCCCCAGGGCCTGATGGAATCTATCCAAGGCTGCTCAGGGAGATGAGAGATGAAATCGCTGTGCCTCTGACGCAAATCTTTGTCTCGTCACTGGACACAGGTGAGGTCCCAGAGGATTGGAGGATAGCTAATGTGGTCCCATTATTTAAGAAGGGTAGGAAGGATAACCCGAGAAATTATAGGCTGGTGAGCTTGACGTCCGTGATAGGGAGTTGTTGGAGAGGATTCTTAGAGATAGGATGTATGCGCATTTAGAAAGGAATAAACTCATTAACGATAGTCAGCATGGTTTTGAGAGAGGGAAGTCATGCCTCACTAACCTGGTGGAGTTTTTTGAAGAAGTGACTAGAATGGTTGACGAGGGAAGGGCCGTGGATGTCGTCTATATGGACTTTAGTAAAGCGATTGACAAAGTACCTCATGGTAGGTTGGTGCAAAAGGTTGGATTTCATGGGATAAAGGGGGAGGTGGCTAGATGGGTGGAGAACTGGCTTGGTCACAGAAGACAGAGGGTGGTAGTGGAAGGGTCTTTTTCCGGCTGGAGGCCTGTGACTAGTGGTGTTCAACAGGGCTCTGTATTGGGACCTCTGCTGTTTGTGATTTATATAAACGATCTGGAAGGAGGTGTAACTGGGGTGATCAGTAAGTTTGCGGACGACACGAAAATGGCTGGACTTGCAGATAGTGAGGAACATTGTCAGAGGCTACAGAAGGATATAGATAGGCTGGAAATTTGGGCAAAGAAATGGCAGATGGAGTTCAATCCAGATAAATGCGAAGTGATGCATTTTGGTAGAACTAATGTAGGGGGGAGCTATACGATAAATGGCAGAACCATAAAGGGTGTAGATACGCAGAGGGACCTGGGTGTGCAAGTCCACAGATCCTTGAAGGTGACGTCACAGGTGGAGAAGGTAGTGAATAAGGCATATGGCATGCTTGCCGTTATAGAACGGGGCATAGAGTATAAAAGTTGGGGTCTGATGTTGCAGTTGTATAGAACGTTGGTTCGGCTGCATTTGGAATACTGTGCCCAGTTCTGGTCGTCACACTACCAGAAGGACGTGGAGGCTTTAGAGAGAGTGCAGAGGAGGTTTACCAGGATGTTGCCTGGTATGGAAGGGCTTAGTTATGAGGAGAGATTGGGTAAACTGGGGTTGTTCTCACTGGAAAGACGGAAGATGAGGAGTGACCTAATAGAGGTGTATAAAATTATGAAAGGCATAGATAGGGTGAACGGTGGGAAGCTTTTCCCCAGGTCGGTGGTGACGTTCACGAGGGGTCATAGGTTCAAGGTTGGGGGGGGGGGGGGGGGGGGGGGAAGAGGTTTAACACGGATATCAGAAGGACGTATTTTACACAGAGGGTGGTGGGGGCCTGGAATGCGCTGCCAGGCAAGGTGGTGGAGGCGGACACACTGGGAACGTTTAAGACTTATCTAGATAGCCACATGAACCGAGTGGGAATGGAGGGATACAAAAGAATGGTCTAATTTGGACCAGGGAGTGGCGCGGGCTTGGAGGGCCGAAGGGCCTGTTCCGGTGCTGTATTGTTCTTTGTTTGTATCTAAAACTATTAGTAATGGATATGACAATCACAGCCTCAAGGTCAAAGGTTTCTACCTCTGTGGTAGCTGAAACAAATCTGGAAGACTTTCATATAGATTGGGACAAGCACGTATCAGAAAGGCAGAGAATTTCTTCAGTGACTCTCGGTTAGCTTTCTAAAAATGTACTAGAAGCAACAAGGGGGCAGGTCATATTAGATTTAATGGGCAAGAGTCAGATTTAATTAACAGCTTAATGGTTTGTAAAAATGTATCTAATAGTAATCATAATAAGATCAAGACAAACACGGTACGTGAAAGGGGAAACAACAAACAGCTGAAAGATTCTAGATTTCGGTAAAATTGATGTCAATGGAATGAGACAGGGACTGCCCAGAGTGAAGTAGACTAATTGTTAAAAGGTAAAATGGCAGAATCAGTGAGTGATGTTTAAAAAAAATGATTTAACATGATACAGTCCCAGTTTATGCCCCTAAAGAGAAAAAGATCCACAGTAAAAGGTGTATTTTCCAGAACTGGACCAACCGGAATGGTCTATTAACCAAAATTTCAAGACTAGCCTAGCAACAGGTGGTGCCTGCCTTAAACTTGCATACTGGTTCTCCCTTCAGAGAGCAGGCAGTGGCTGCATTCACTGTGGCTCGAGCTGGCTCGGTGGCTAGTTTGCAGTGGGCCAGTCTCATATCTGGCAACTTTAGGAGCCAGAAAAGATGTGAGAGAATTTCAAAGAGCAGCTGCTGAGCGTGCAGCAAGATCCCAGTAGCGGGTAGGAGAGGAAGCAGGAGGCAGGCCGGGTTGTGTGGAGGAGAATCAAGTTCAGGGCTGGGAATTCAATCCTTGTGTTGGAATGAGAGACGCACTTAAACTGGGTTCAATCAGATTGCTGCTGACATTTTATACCTAATCAAAATAAACTTAGTCAGTTTATTGGTGACAATTAGCTGCCATGACACTAGCTTATAAGGATATGTGTGTGTCAGTTACAAAATCCACCCACATTCTCTTTATAACAACTTCCAGTTTCATCACAAAACTTAACTGGTTTTCAGCATTTCTGAGCACCGTCAGGTCATCACGGAATGGCTAACCAAGCTTCCGGTAAAGGCGCTACTAGTCTTCCTGATACCTGGACTCTGAGGGTTAAGCTAAAATGAGTAAACAAGCAGGGTTGTGTTTCCTGGGATTTTTGATCCAAGCTTTCAAGAAATCAAGGGGAACAGAAGAAGCAGATACAAATTATTTCCGCTGGTTGGGGAATGTAGGACCAGGGGGCATAGTCTAAAAAATAGAATCAAACCTTTCAAGAGTGAAAGTAGGAAACAGCTTTTCATGGAATGGGGACAAAAGTTTGGAGTTTATCTTCTGCAAATAGCAGTTGAAGCGAGATTAAGCGAGAACTTTAAAACTGAGACTAATAGTTTTTCTTAGCCAACAAAAAAATGATCAGTATATGGAGCTCAGTGGCAGATCAGTCATAATATTATCGTGGAACAGGCTCAAGGGACTAAATGGCTTCTGCCTGTTCCTGTGTTCCACCACTTAGCCAATGTCCCAGGGTCAATGGAAATTCATGCCTGAAGGTGTGAAGAAAGAGTACAGAACATTATGAAATGTGTAGCTTTGATATAAATTGTTAGGTAACAAAGGATATGTACCTCCAGCTGCTTAATAGCAGACTCTCGCTCTTTGATGAGCTCCAAGTCATCGATTGTAATTCCATCTTCAAACTGATCTTGAAACTGATTCTGACTACATAACATTGAAACCAATTGTTAGTGCAGAGACCAAAGCATTTCAGTTTTATAAATGTGAAATATATTTCCTCTCATTTCCATTCAAGTCCCTCATACTCATACTTAGAAGTCATTCAATGCTGACTTTTCTAACAACGTAAACATTTTTGTAACATATGAAAACGAGTTTAGGATCAAAATATACTTTTTGTTCAGCTGGTGATTTGATGAACATTGTTAAATTGACGGGAAATGGGCTTTCAATTAATTGGCAATGGTATATTTATTTTTTGTAAGTCTTACTCTCGAACTACGTTCCAGCTTGTTTATCAATGCACAATTCTCCAGGTATTAAAATACTGAGATGATCTCATAATTCTCAGCTTCTAAAATAACTGGGTAGAATGTTCAGTGCTGATCAAACTCAAACAAGTATTGAATGTTACCTGAATCAGTGGTAGCCCTCTTGTTGAAACAGAAGATTGAGTGTTTGAATCTCATTCCAGGTTGAGAGCACACAACACCAAGTCAGTACTTCACTGCAATATTGAGGAAGTGCTGCACTCAGTTGCTGCCTTTCAGGTGAGGCACTAAATAAAGTACGATCACTTCTGCTTGAGTGAGCAGACATAAAAGATCCTATGACACCATTCAAAGAAAAATAGAGAATTTTCCTGGTTTGCAGACCAACATTCCTCACTTGGCCATTCCAACAATTTCCTGATTATTCATCTCATTTACTTTTGGTGGGATCATTTTGTACATAAATCGACTGTAGGATTGCCTCTCGACAAAACATGACAGCACGTCCACCAGTGGCTGGAATGGAAATTACACACAGGGCACCTGGGCAAGGGTAAGGTGTGTAAAGAATGGATGTCATTGAAGGATTTAACAAATCTGCTAGGAGATGGCATGCAGATTGATCTGCTACAGATAAATATAGTTCCCATACTTCAGAAGGAATGTTACACCTCTTTGCCATTTCTTTGCTGTACACAAATTAACTGCTGCATTTACCTACGAAAATAATTGTCCTTCAAAAAGGAATACCTTGCTTGTGAAGTACTTGTGAAGCTGAGGAAATGTTAATTTGCTATGAATAAACATATTTCTTCTTTCTGAAATGGAATACAAAGGATGCACATGCTGCAGAATCAATATTGAGCCAAGTGTTAAAACGATAAGTGTACATTTACTGCTCCACTTGGATGTAGTGAGTTATAGATTTGAATCTTTATTCCCTGGGGAGCAGACATTTGGCGTACAATCTATGCTCCTTACTTTTCAATTGTCACGAGGTCTTCATCTCTTTGGGTATCACTTGTCTAAGAAAGAATAAAAAAAGAGCTAAGTAAAAGGATGAAAGAATAATTGTATAATCCCTTCAAACTGCATAATCTTTGGATTAGGATAAATCTATAAACGGATCACATACCAATTCAGTTAAATGGTCCCACATAATAATCTATTCTTTCTTTAGCACAAATTATTTATTGTGCAATTTAAGCATTTTGCATTTTCAATTTTTTAACATTCACTTTTTTTTCCTCCTATATTATGAATGCATGTAAACTGTTCTGTAATGAGCTTTGATCCTTGTGACACTCCACTAGGGACAGCCTCACAGCTTGAAAATGCTCTGTTTATCCCTACTCAGCTTCCTGTCCATTAACTAATGCTCTATCCATGCTGATTATTACCTTGAAATCCATGAGCCTTCCCTTGTGTATTAAATGTTTGTGTGGTTCCCTATCAAAGCCTTTTGGAAATCCAAGTAGACCACATGTATAGATTTCCTTACATCTACCCCACTAGTTACATCCTCAAAAAACTTGTCAGGATTGATTCCCCCTGGGCATTGCCACCTTGACAGTGTCAGCCTGGCCCTCAGCACTGACCAAGGGGCAAAGTGCCAATATCAGGGGGTACTGTAGCACAGCCTGAGCATATGGCAGTGCCAAGGGGGTGGGGCCTAGTGTGGGCAGGGCCAGGCTCTCTGTGGAGGGAAATTGGTGAGGGTGGGGGGAGGGGGTTTCTGCTGCCACTCTGCAGAGGGATCAGTAACAGAGGGAGGGAGGCCAGCGATTGGGGCTGAGTGTGGGAGATTCATTTCGAAACTCCTGCTGAAAAAACCAGTGCGATTTACTCTTTACTACTACACGAACCTTACTCTCTAATGCACTGTTATTAAATTTCCTGTTACACTCGGCTCATTTTTCCCCACATCAATACTTTCCTCCTATCACAGTTTTTATCTTTGGATTTTTAATTCTCCTTTCACCCAAACCCCCCACACTTTGTCTTAGCCTAAAGCCATTTTTCCCTATTCTGACCACATTTTCTGGTGCACTCATGTTTGTACGCTCGGTCCCCTTCTGTCATTATCTGTTTACCATTATTATGTTGTTACTCTGTACTACTGCCTTAAACTTTCCAAATCTCCCCTCATGTGAACCCTTCCCCGACTATTTAGTTTAAAGCCCTCTCTACAGCCCTAATTATACGATGTCACAACATCGAGACTACAGTAATTTACCTGTCAGGAATTGATTCCATTAGCTCCACCAGTAATGAGCTGCACCATCTGCAAGGACATCTGCAATCCACATGCATCATAGGACTGGCACAGTCAGCAGCAGGCAAGATTACCCAAGCAAGAGACTGCTTTTTTGATTTGGCCTGCCTCCTATCAGCTGCTCACAGATATATGAAACAACTCACTGAATGCAAAATCTCCAAATTTGCAGATGACACTAAGCTGGGTAGCAGTGTGTGCTGTGAGGAGGATGCCAAGAGGCTGCAGGGTGACTTGGACAGGCTGGCTGAGTGGGCAAATACAATATAATGTGGATAAATGTGAGGTTATCCACTTTGGTGGCAAAAACAGGAAGGAAGATCATCATCAGAATGCTGGCAGCTTATGGAAAGGGAAATGCAACATGACCTGGGTGTCATGGTGGAACAGTCGCTGAAGGTTGGCATGCAGGTACAGCAGATGAGGAGGAAAGTTAACGGCACACTGGCCTTCATAGCAAGAGGTTTTGAGTACAAGAGTAAAGATGTCTTGCTGCAGTTATGCAGCGTCTTGGTGAGGCCACACCTTGTGTACAGTTTTGGTCTTCTAGTCTGAGGAAGGACATTCTTGCTATTGAGGGAGTCCAGCGTTGGTTCACCAGGCTGATTCCTGGAATGGCAGGACTAACATCTGAAGAGAGACTCGATCGACTGGGCTTGCACTCACTGGAATTTAGAAGAATGAGAGGGGACCTCATAGAAACATATAAAATCCTGATGGAACTGGACAGGCTAGATGCAAGAAGAATGTTCCCGATGTTGGGTAAGTGCAGAACTAAGGGTCACAGTCTAAGAATAAGGGATAAGCCATTTAAGACTGAGATGAGGAAGAACTACTTCACTCAGAGAGCTGTGAACCTGTGGAATTCTCTACCACAGATAGCTGTTGGGGCCAGTTTGTTAGATATGTTCAAGAGGGAGCTGGACATGGCCCTTGCGGCTAAAGGGATAAAGGGGTATGGAGAGAAAGTGGGAGTAGGACACTGAAAGTGCATGATCAACCATAATCATATTGAATAGTGGGACAGGCTCAAAGGGCAGAATGGCCTACTCCTGCATCTATTTTCTATGTTTCTAAGCATAGAATCATTACAGCACAGAAGGCAATTCAGCCCAATGTGTCTGTGCTGGCTCTCCCAAGGAACAATTCACAAACTGTCACAATCTGTCTTCTCCCCATATCCCTTCACAATCCACATTTTCAGATATTTAGAAAATTCTGAAAAGTGTCAAAATATTTGCACCACACAGTCCCTCATGACTGCACAAGCCAAAAAAGGACTCCCCAGCCTAATCACATTTTGCAGCACTTCACCCATAGACTTGGTGGTTACGGGATACAAGGGGAATTTCCAGACACCTTTTAAATAAGTTAAGGATTTCTGCCTCCATTATCGCTTTAAGCAGTGAGTTCCAGACCCTTACCACCACCTGAGTGAAAAATAATTTTCCTCATCTCCTTCTACCAATCACTTTAAATCCATGCCCCTAGTCATTAACTTCTCTGCTAATGGAAATAGGTCCTTCCCATCCACTCTTGTCCAGGTCCCTCAACATTGCACACCTCAATTAAATCTCCCATCAGCCTCCTCTGTTCCAAGAAAAATAACTCCAGCCTATCCAATCTTTCCTCATAGTTGCAATTTTCGAGTCCTGGCAACATCCTCGTAAGTCTCCCATGTAACCTCTCTAGTGCAATTACATTCTTTCTGTAATGAAGTGACAGTGCATAGTACTCAAATTGTGGCCTAACTAGTGTTTTGTTTAGCTCCAGCATAAACCTCCCTGCTCTTGTATTCTATGCCTCAGCTAACAAAGGAAGAATTCCATTCTCTATCTTTACCACCTTATCGACCTGGCCTGCTACCATCACAGATCTGTGGAGATGCACTCAAACGTCTTTCACCTCCTCTACAACTCTCAGTATCCTCTAATTTGTGCATTCTTTTGTCTTGCTCGAGTCCCCAAATGTATCATCTCATACTTCTCTAGGTTGAATTTCATTTGCCACTTTTCTGTCCTCCTGACAGTCCACTTGTATCTTCCTGCAGTCTACAGCTGTCCCCCTCACTATCAACCACGCAGCCAAAATTTGTGTTGTTTGCAAACTTCTTGATCATGTCCTATACATTCAAGTCCATATTATTAATATATACCACAAGAAGCAGGGTACCTAGTACTGAGCCCTGCAGAACCCTAATGAAAATAACCTTCCCAATCACAAAACACACATTAACCATTAACCTTTGTTTCCTGTCACTGAGCCAGTTTTGTATCCTTTCTTTATTGAAACCAGTCGGCCATTTGGGACCTTGTCAAAACCTTGCTTCAAATCTGTGCAGACCACCTCAGCTGCACTACTCTCATCAATCCTACTCATCACTTCCTGAAAAAATTCAATCAAGTTAGTCAGACATGATCTTTTTTTAACAAATCCTTGACAGTTTTTGATTGCTCTGTGCATTTCTAAGTGACAGTTTATCCAGTCTCTCAGAATTTATTCTAATAATTTGCCCATAGCCAAGGTTACAATGATGTGTAATTATTCAGTTTATGTCTCGCTCTATTATTTAACAAAAGTACAACATTAGCAGTCCTCCAATCCTCTAGCACCACACATGCATCCAGTGAGGGTTGGAAAAATGATGGGTCAGACCTCCTGCTATTTCTTCTCTGGCTTTTTTTAAACAGTAAAAAGTCTCACAACACCAGGTTAAAGTCCAACAGGTTTATTTGGTAGCAAATACCATAAGCTTTCGGAGCGCTGCCCCTTCGTCAGATGGAGTGAAAATCTGTTCTCCAACAGTGCACAGAGACACAGAAATCAAGTTACAGAATACTAATTAGAATGCAAATCTCTACAGCCAGCCAGGTCTTAAATGTACAGACAATGTGAGTGGAGGGAACATTAAACACAGGTTAAAGAGATGTGTATTGTCTCCAGACAGAACAGCTAGTAAGATTCTGCAAGATCAGGGGGAAAGCTGTGGGGGTTACTGATAATGTGACATAAATCCAACATCCCGGTTTAGGCCGTCCTCATGTGTGCGGAACTTGGCTATCAGTTTCTGCTCAGCGACTCTGCGCTGTCGTGTGTCGTGAACAGCCTGGGATATATTACTTCCTCTCTTCCTATGTTCATCACATCCAATATTTCACATGCCTCGCCCTTAATTCCTTTTAAGCATATTTTATCTCATTTCCTACTGACTCTCAACAATGGTCTGACAGTTTATGAAGGTCACCACACTGCTATGCTTCTCAAAATTACCAAGTGAGATTTCCACTCCTCACTTAGGCCTCACATCAGTTTACTACTACTTCAAACCCTAATTATCTCCTCCATAGTATGTGTAGATTCTTTGAAAATCTGGGGAATGAGACAAATGCACTATCCTTTTCCACTCAGTCCTCGCAGGCTTATGAGAGAAAAATATCACAATGATGGCGCAAAGCGATACTTTTTAACAGTGCTAATTTTGGCAAGGTACTAGCTGTGCATGTCAATTTTGGGTTTTGGGTATCGCCGCATGGAAATGAGATAAGGGTCAAGGTAGGCAAATTAAGTTTTAAGACAGTGTGGTGGAAATGAGGCCTGCACCTTCATTTTTGCTCATTCTTTCATTGATCCTTTAGACAAAATGGGATTTTGCATGTGGGTAATTTCTGAACTTTCCACCAGTTTGGGTCCTCTTCTGCATTAGGTGCAAACTTTTAATGTAAACAGCATAGCCATGATGTGATGCAAGCTGTTAAGCCATTCTGGTCCCATTTAATGTCCATGTGTCATGCAGCTAGATTGTATAGTGAAGCCCTTTGAAAATGTTAAGTTACATCTATAAACACCTGGCCCAGATTGCAGATGGCACGATGCAGCACACAAATCTGCATGCAGATGTGCCACATCTATTCTCAGGTTTTGCAGATAATTGCATAATGCCGAGTTCAGTAGGCAGCTTCTGCCACACATGCTGCCTTGTTCTCTCGTAAGGGGCATGCCCTAGAGGAGCAAACAAAGCACCTACTACTTCCACTCGACACTCACATCAAGCCTTAGCAATTCCACTTCAATGGCTTTTAGCCAAGAAGTCAAATGCTGTGTCGTTCATTATTTCCCAAGCTTATGTTCCTGTCTTCACATTGTGCTAGCCAGTGGGTTTTCCCCAATCACTTTTCTCTTAAACCGCACAGCCTTTAACAACTTTTGTTGTTCCCCACCCCACTCCCCCAGCAAATTTTCCCCAAAGTTGTTGATGTGAATTCTGTCACCAACCCATCCAGTAAGATTCCAGGACCAGACCCAATATGGACAATGAACTCAATGAAACTATTCAAATTAGTTTGGCCTCAGATATCCAGAAGAGATCAACCCTCCTTCGTGAATAGACCTAAAAATTTACACCAATTAGTTCAGGACTAAAACAGAAGAGAATATTGAGTTCTTCAGCTGAGTTTTCATCTTCTTTCAATCTGGTTGTGAAATTTGCTGATAATGCAAAGATAGGTACAGTATCGGTCTCCTTATTTAAGGAAACACATAAATGTGTTAGAAGCAGTTCAGAGAAGGTTTACTAGACTAATACCAGAATGGGCAGGATAGGTTTGTATCCACTAGAGCAGCGGTCTCCAAACCTCCAGCCAGATGTGGCCCGCGGGCCGTAGTTTGGAGACCCCTGCACTAGAGGTTAGAAGAGTAAGTAACACATTGATTGGAACCTTTAAAATCCTAAGGAGTATTGACAGGATGGATGTGGAGAGGATATTTGCTCTTGTAGGAAAATCTATAACTAGAGGTCACTGTTTAAAAATATAGGGCGGGATTTTGCGTGCAACCTACCGCATGTTCACTGGTGGTAGAGGTGACCTGTCATTGGCCGGCAGCAGGATCTTTTGGTCCCGCATCTGTCAATGGAGTTTCCCGTTGAATGCACCCCTCGCCGCCGTAAAACCTGCAGCAGGAGTGCGCCATTGGCGAGGCGAGAAGATCCTGCCAGCGTGAACAACTGGGAGATTCAGGCCAAGAGGTCGCTTGCTTAAGACAGAGACGAGGAGAAATTGGAGTAGTGTATACTATTGGGCTCCTTATTTAAGGAGATATGTAAATGCATTAGCAGTTCAAAGATTTACTTGATTAATACCTGGAATGGGCAGGTTGTTTTATGAGGAAAGGTTGGTCAGGCTAGGGTTGTATCCATTGAGTTTAGAAGAGAGATGCTGAAGGATATTGGCAGGGTGAATGTGCAGAGGATGTTTCATCTTGTGCGAGAATTTAGAACTAGGGGTCACCATTTAAGGATCACTCATTTAAACCAGAGATTAGATTTTTTTTCTCTGAGGGTCGTGAGTCTTTGATACTCTCTTTCTCAAAAAAACAGTGAAAGCAGAGTCTTTGAATTATTTTTAAGGTAGAGCTAATCAGATTCAAAATTAACAAGATTCCTGATTAACAAGTAGCAAAAGATTATCAGGGGGTAGGCAAGAATATGCAGCTGCGGTTACAATCAGATCAGCCATGGATGATTTTCTTTATTATTAATTCGTGGGACATGGGTGTCACTGGCTGGCTAGCATTTATTGCCCATCCCTAATTGCCCTTGGAGGGCAATTGAGAGGCAACCACATTGCTGTGGCTCTGAAGTCACATATAGGCCAGACCAGGAAAGGGTAGCAGATTTCCCACCCCTAAAGGACATTAGTGAACCAGATAGGTTTATCCGACAATCAACAATGGTTTCATTGTTATCAGTAGATTTTTAATTCCAGATATTTTTTATTGAATTCAAATTTCACCATCGAACCTAGGTCCCCAGAACATTAGCTGAGTTTCTGGATTAATAATCTAGCGATAATACCACTAGGCCACCGCCTCTAGACGGAGCAGGCTAAAAGGGCAGAGTGGCTTACTCCTGCTCCTAATTCGTATATTCATATGGATCCATGGGATGTTAAATATAATTTCTGGAGTCTGTTAATATCAATGCTCATTTTACAAAGGAAACATTTAAAAAACCCAACCAATCATTACATATACAGTACTTGAAGATAATCATCAACCAATTAGGTTGAAGTTTGAGGTTTTTACTTGAACAAGGTCTATAGGCGACTGGAATGGAGCATTATTATTGTAAACAAGACAGAAATACCCAACTGCCTCAGAGGAGCTATTAAGATTTTCCACTTTGACTCTTGGTGCTGTTTTTAAAACAGTCTTTAGCACCCAACAGAAAACTGCATGCTCCCTAACAGGAGGAGGTGAGAAAACCCATTATCTAAATGCTTGAGGGACATGATCAGTTAATTATTAGTACATTATTAGTACATTAAATCATTCAGCTATGATAACAACTTGCCCCCACAACAATTACGAGACTTGCTTCAGAATACTCTGACTGTTGCTGTACGTTCCAATACTGGTTGATGAACCAATGGTTTTCTTACAAGTTTCCATATTAGCCCCACTTCACAGATGTGCAATCTGCTCTCCAGTGCGAGACAACAGCTGCCAAAGATCCACTACATAACATGCCTCAATAACTCGGATATCAATTAGCACGTGAAAATGACAAGCAGCAGCCATCATGCCCACTTTGCCAAGACAAGGATAAACCAAAGACACCACTGACCCAGCTCAACCCCACAGTCTTCCAAAAGAAGCAAAGAAAACCTCAATAAGTCAAGAAACCTCACATTTTTCTCCATCTTTTCAGGGCAATCAAGTAACTAACAATTGGAAATGTCACTTTCTTTCAAGAACTTGTCCTTTCTAAAAAGACTGCAAATTCATACCTAATGTATGTTTCAGTGTTTTATTGCAGAGGTAAATACTCTGTGAAAATTAATAATTTTCAGCAGCTAACTGAATTCTGTCTACAAATTCTGCCCTCACTGTCCATTTTAAATAACTTATCCAGTATGATTTTAAGATCAAATAAAAGGAAAGGTCAAAGAAAAGCAAAGATTTTAAGATCACTCTTCATTTGAAAAACAATCATAACCTCTCCGATGTAACCTTTAATTTTTGGGGAGTGTGTAGGTAATTTATTTAAGCGTACGGCCCCTTTAAGTCTTTCTGCATGGTTGTGCATGCAGTAAATTACTGGGGCCGACTTGCGCATTATGACTTGCAGGTTGCTGCACAGCCTACAGGGAACACTGATCCCCTCTAAGCTAATTTCTTCAAATAGCCCAAATTTCTGGAGTCCATCTCCATAAATAGACCTCTTTGGCACCATTTCAGCTGGCCTCCCCTACATCGTCTTCAAAAGCTTGCATTCTTTTTGTATGGCCACCAAGATTTATAGATGAACCAGATTCTAGCAAGTTACGAAAATACTGATTGAAGGACATGCATTAACAGACTGACTGACGAGATGGAAAGTAATTCTTTTTGTATACAATACGCCTTTACTGGGTGACTTGGACTGAGACAAAAAAATAAACAGCTCTTCAAAAACATTAAATTCACAGACCCACTTATATCCTCACAATAGAAACATTTCCAAGAATTTGTTTCAATTACAAGCCTAGCCATTCTGTGGAATCCATTGCATCAGTCAGAAATTCCAGTACCACAGCTAAGCTACACATGTAAGACACTACTGGCTATTATTCATTGTGGTTCGACCCTTTCTAGTAGTTCAAAAGGTCTGGTTGAAAGCAACTTGTAGTTCTATCGAGCATTTAACAAAGAAAAGAAAATCCACGGCTCTGGTTATCCTAAGTTTAGTTGGAGGAAACTGCATCTCATCCAAGACTGGATGTCTGACAAGTAGCCCAACATTCAAGCTAATAGAAGGGTCAAGGCTGGTCGTGGAGAAATAAGGCTAGGTGCTTTCAGTGTACTTGTGAAAATCGATCCCATACTCGGCAGATGATGCTGTCAAGCGACACCATGCAAATGGGGAAGAGGTTTGGCGAAAGATGTCTTCAAGAACAGAACTTTGGAGAATTCCAAAGGTAACGAAGCCTTTGCTGGATATAGTCTGGATGCAATAGGTGAGAATGGAACAAAATAAGGATAGTCCCATTGAATGGGCCAACAGTTGGGCAGTGCCAGCCTGACCGCCTGGCACTGCTCAAGGGGTAAAGTGGCAATGCACGGGGGCATCGGGCAGTGCCAAGGGAGCAAGGCTAAAGAAGTGGGGCATCCTGCTGCCACTCTGCAGTTGGGGCTGGCCCAGACATCTCTGGGGTGGGAGGGTGGCAGCGATTGGGTCGTGGGGGGCTCTGTGTGCCAGCATTGTCGGATCCGCTAACAATCGAGCTGGTCAGCGATCGGGAGGCCGGCAGTGCAGGGCTACTGCACATGCGTTGATCTTGGCGCTGACAGATTGGCACATGTGCAGTGGCCCGCTCAGCGCTATGCTGCCAGCCTCTCCAGTGAGATTTGGCCCTACCTACTGATTTTTTGCAAGATTTACGCTAGTGAACCCTACAGTGCACATACAGTGCACAGAGTGTGGGAGACTCATTTTGAAAACTCCGCTGAAGAAACAGCGGGATTTACTCCAGTTTTTGTGTGAATTCAACACAGAATTTTTTGGGGAGAATCTCACCCTTGGAAACAGAGCATCAGAGGGATCTTGGAGTGCTTGTCCATAGAACCCTGAAGCCAGCAGGACAGGTTAATAGGGTAGTTATGAAGGCGCACTTGGCTTTATCAATGGTGGCATAGATTACCAGGTTAAAGTCCAACAGGTTTATTTGGAATCACAAGCTTTCGGAGTGCGGCTCCTTCATCAAGTGAGTGGAGAGGTGGGTTCACAAACACGGCATATATAGGCAAAGACACAATGCAAGATAATCACAGATTGGAATGTGAAGAATGGTTGGAATGTGAGTCTTTACAGGTAATCAAGTCTTTACAGGTACAGACAGTGCAAGTGGAGAGTGGGATAATCACATATTAAAGAGGTGTGAATTGTCTCCAGCCAGGACAGTTAGTAGGATTTTGCAAGCCCAGGCCAAACGAAGGGGGCTACATGTAGTGTGACATGAACACAAGATCCCGGTTGAGGCCTTCCTCATGTGTGCGGAACTTGGCTATCAGTTTCTGCTCAACTGTTCTGCGTTGTGTGTCTTGAAGGCCACCATCGAGAATGCTTACCCAAAGATCGGAGGCCGAATGCCCTTGACTGCCGAAATGTTCCCCGACTGGAAGGGAATATTCCTGCCTGGTAATTGTCGCACGGTGTCCGTTCATCCATTGTCGTAGCGCTGTATCACGCCTCGGGACATCCTTTCCTGCAGCGTATGAGGTAGACCATTTTGGCCGAGTTGCATTAGTACGTACCGTGTACCTGATGGTGGTATCCATGTCAATGATCTGGCACGTCTTGCAGAGAGGTTGTCATGGCAGGGTTGTGGTTACATCCTCATGTCGTGGCATAGATTATAAGAGCTTGGAGGTTATGTTGGAGCTGTACAGAACTTTGGTTAGGCCACACACAGCTGAAGTACTGCATGCGGTTCTGGTCGCCTCATTATAGGAAGGATGTGATTGCACTGGAGGGGTTGCAGAGAAGATTCACCAGGATGTTGCCTGGGATGGAGAATTTGAGCTATGAAGAGAGGCTGGATAGGCTCAGGTTGTTTTCTTTAGAGAAGAAAAGGCTGAAGGAGTATAAGATTGTGAAGTGTTTGGACAGAAGGGTCAATAACGAGGGGGCATAATTTTAACGTGAGAGACAGGAGGTTTAGAGGGGATTTGAGGAAAAGCTTTTTCACCCAGAGGGTGTTGGGAGTCTGGAATAAACTGCCTGTGAGTGTAATAGAGGCAGGAAACCTCAACATTTAAAAGGTACGTGGATGAGCACTTGAGATGACATAACATTCAAGGTTATGGGCAAAGTGCTGGAAAGTGGAATTTAGTGTAGTTTTGTTGGTGCAGACTCGATGGGCCAAAGGGCCTCTTCTGCACGAATGACTCTGAAATCTAATTAAGTGCAAGGCAAGGTAACCTATTAAGATAATGAGGTCACTACCTGTAGGGATGCGAAGCTCAACAGTCTAGTCAGGTTTCAAATTAAAAATGTGAAATAGAAAAGAAAAACCTAGAGATTTACTGGAACACTAGCTTAGAAACAGCATCATTTGCTTGCTGCAAGTTATTTAACAAATCGAGTAAGTCCAACAGTACAAAACTAAAAATGGAGCTCAAAGACATGTAAAATTTCACCCACTGTGCAACAAGCATTTCCTATTTCCCATCTTGGGAGGCTAATGTCATAATGAAATAGATACAATTTTCAAAGAATAATGCAGTTCTTATACTGGTTTCTGAATGAGTGGCATGAAGAATAACCCAAAGACGATTCCAAATTCAATTCAAATCTTGTTGGTGCAAGTAACACACGCATTTCTGTTAGGAAGGGAACTCCAAGATTTTGACCTGGAGATAGTCAAGAAATGGCAATATAGCTACAAGTCAGGAAGATGTGCTGATTGGAGGGGAACTTGTAATGGTGGCGTTCCCATGAGCCTGGTGTCCTTATCCATCTAGATGGTAGAGGAAGCTGGTGAGTTACTGCAATGCATCTCGTGTATGGTACACATTGCTGCCACTGTAGGTAAGTAATGGAGGGGGTGAATGTTTAAGTTGGTGAATGGGTACCAATCAAGCATTCCTTAATTAGTGCTAATGTAAACTGAATACTTACAGACAGACGTGATCCAGCGCGTACCCTTGCTACAAATTCTTTTTCCTTTTCTGCAACTTCACGTTGGATTCTTTGGAAACTGGTTAATGCTATAGAGAAGTCTGCTAGTAAACGATCTTTCATTATCTTTTTGTGTCGCTGCTAAAAAAAAGCAAATATCGTGTACCAAAAAAGGCACATTTCAAAATAGCAATAATGGTCATAAATGATAGTCAATTTTGTAAATCAAGTGCTGTTTACACAAAGCCTAAACATACATATTAAAATTAATTTATATTTGCAATGTAAACTGCTTCAAGGCAATAGTCACATTCACAAAATTACTACTGAAAGTCAAATGGACATGAAGCCTTTCCCACGACTATTCAAATATAGGTATTTCTAAATAAAAAGAAATGTTTTAAAAACGATTTTATTTACAAATATTGGAATTAAGTTACTGAACCAGCAATGTTAGTGCTCATTAATGTTAGAAGATTGTAGCCTTTTGGGGCTGTTTGGTTTATTTTCTAATAGCAGGAAATTAATAGAAGGAATCTGCTCAAGAAGCATCAAGGGAAAGTTTGATATATCCATAATATTAGATGATTCAGGTAATGTAGTGAAAAAATCCTTACCTGTTCACGTGGAGCTTTTATTAATCCAAATTCCTTTATGTTCCTTTCAGTTTCTTTAGCAAGGTGGTTGACTAGCTGCTGCTTCTGCTGACTAGGATTGAAAGGAAACATTTAGCACATATTAACAATGTAGCAATGATCAGCAGTACAGAAAATAGTTGCCAGCCCTATCAAAATTGGTTAAAGAAACATAAAATGATTGGTCTATATATTTTACTGTTAGCACATTCAGATCTAAAGGTGCACTGTATATTCAAGCACATCCATCCAATAATCTTTAATCTGTCCTCGAAGTTTGAGCTATGCTGACAAGGCTACATTTATTGTACATTGGTAGCAAGGCCAACGGCTTTCCCCCTGAACTATTGCAAATTCCTGTGCTGCTCATAATGACATCAGGTATGGAATTCTGGGATTCTTTCCCATCAATATAGAAGGAACAGCAGCTTACTTCCAAGTCATAATATCAGGATGAACCTTAGAGTGATAGTGTTCCTGATATTGCTGCTCTTGCCTTTCATGTTGCAATAAAGTCATGGGCTTGGAGGTACTTTTAATGCAACTTCATTAAGTGCATCCTGCAGTTACAAAGCATAGGTGATGGAGGAGGTAGATATCAAATTTATTGGCAGGGATGTCAATCATGCAAGCTATGTGATCCAGAACCTGATCGTTGAATATCGGGATGGAAGTTTCAGCTGATCTGGCTTAACAGTCGCTACTTGTTAGCCCAAGCCTCAACCATTCAGGACCTGTTATATATCTTGGCATAAGCTTCATTATCAGGGAGCTGTGAAATGAGTCAAGCACTAAGGGATCAGTGAACAGCTCCATTCTTGACCATACAAAAGAACCAATATCATTGGTGAAGCAACTGATGATTGAACCAAAGGCCCCAGCATGAGGAACTTGTGCAGGAATATCTTGGGCTAACAACCTTCTTCCTGTGCATCTGGTACAACACCAGACACTGGAGGATTTTCCCATTGACCTCAAATTTTGCCAAGGATAGTTGGTGACAAACAGTTCAAAGCAGCCTTGAAGGACAAAGGCAGCTACTCACCCTTCCCTTTTTCACATTTAGCTCCAGCATCCTATGCCTATGTAAGAGTAGGTAAATGAACTAGAATAACTAGCATTAATTGGAGGTCACATTACCATATGTACTAAATATAACTAAATTTATTGGTAGGTACAGAAATGTAGTCAAACATGAGATGTGTATGTGTGGCATTTTAAATGTTCAACAGCACCAGCATGTCTGAGGGGCCAGAAAGGGTGTGAAGGAGAACGCGAATCTCGATAATATTGTAGAGAAATGTTTAGCTAAAGCTTATACAGGGCAAATGAAGTTGTCCATCGATAGAGAATGTTCAAACATCAATAAATCAATGGTACCATTAATCAGAGTGTGTTTAGGAGGTCCATACGTTTACAGCAGCCACGCATAAAATTCTCCACTGGTTGGAGTCATACTTAGCACAAAGGAAGATGGTTGTGGGTTGCTGGGGGTCAATCATCTCAGTTTCAGGTCATCACTGCAGAAGTGCCATCTTCAGCTGCTTCGTTAATAACCTTCCTTCCATTACAAGATCAGAAGTGGGGATGTTCGCCGATGACTGCACAATGTTCACCACCATTTGCGGCTCCTCAGATACTGAAGTGGTCCACGTCCAAATGCAGCAAGACCTGGATAATATCTAGGCTTGGGCTGAAAAGTGGGAAGTAACATTTATGCCACACAAATGTCAGGCAATGATCATCTCCAACAAGAGAGAATCTAAGCAATGCCCCTTGACATTCAATGGCATTACCATCGCTGACACTTCCATTATCAACATCCTGGGGCTTACCATTGACCAGAAACTGAACTGGAATAGTCATACAAATACTGTGGCTACAACAGTAAGTCAAAGACTAGGAATCCTGTGGCATGTAACTAATCTCCTGACCCCTAAAGCCTGTTCACCATCTACAAGGCGCAAGTCAGGAGTGTGATGGAATATTCTCCAGTTGACTGGACAAGTGCAGCTCAAGAAGCTTGATACCACCCAGGACAAAGCAGCCTGCTTGATTAGCACTCTACTGACAAACATTCACTCCCTCTACAACCAATGCACAGTGGCAGTAGTGTGTACAAGATGCACTGAAAGAACTCACCAAGGTTCCTTCAACAGTACCTTCCAAACCTACGATTGCTACCATCTAGAAGTACAAGGGCAGTAGATACATGGGAACTCCACCACCTGGAAATTTCCCACCACGCCACTCACCATCCTGATTTTGAAATATATTGAATATATCAAAACCCGGGAACTCTCACCCGAACAGCACTGTGGGTCTACCACTGTGGTTTTAGCAGGCAGTTCACGATCACCTTCTCAATGGCAAGTAGGGATGGGCAATAAATGCTGGTCTCACCAGCGATGCTCAAATCCCATAAATGAATAAAAAAAATATATGCTGCACATAGAAGAAACGCTTGCATATTAAACTTATAAAGTTCAGTACAATGGAGATCATTAGTACTCTTACATAGGGACAGTATGAATAGTCTAGAATATATAGCTTATGAACCCCAGTGAGTTCTCTGTTAGTGAGCAATATTTATACCGAGTCATGAGTTTGCATTAGTGTTTATCAATAAAAATTATCAGAGTCTCTATCTCAAGTTTACATGCCTTTATTATAAGGAACGGATAATAGTCAGTGCACTAAACCCAACTGTCTTAGCCCAGGGACGGGATGAAATCCTACCCCGATTGCATTTTGGAAAGCACGCTATTAGTGGGCAAGTATTGCGAGAAAGTTCTACAGATAATTTCTATTCTTTTGCTGGTGATACGTTACCCTGACTATCTGTGGGTAACAGGTACCAAGAGGTACAGCAGTATTGTGTTACATTCCTGTTAACGGACAGGTGGTGAGAAGAGAAACCAGGCCTGTTCCAAGTTAAACCCTTCCCTGTCCATAACATACTGAACCACTCAGAAGTGAATTGTGTGTCCCTACTTTCTTTATGGTTTCTCCCAAGTAGTGTTCAAGGACACTGATCAATCCTTTGGAAGGGTAGGTCAAGAGAGGCAGGCGGGGTGGTGGCTCGGGAGGGGCAATGATAGGTATTAATCAGAAGATTTTGTTAGCAGTATTTCACTCAAAGCCATGAGGCTTGACAAATTCAAAAGTCAATGTTGAGAACTCCAGGGAATTGACGAGGTTCACCGATACAGAAATAAAATAAATATTTTGAAGTATTTAAAATAGAAGTATTTATGATATTAAAAGGAATTATAGATCAGAACTCAAAAGGATTAACAACATATAAATAGTGATAAAGCCAACTAATTTGTAAAGATCACTTGTGCACAAACATTACTTACATTACAACCTCCAATACCCTTTCAGATTTTAGTAATGAAAGTAAACCCTGTCCTCGAAGGATAAACCAAAGACACACAGGTCATATTGAGGGGTATTCTATGTCATGATTATAATCAAAAATGATGATGAAACAACTTTACAAGAGCATGACTGTGCTTACAAACTCAAAAATTAAAAGAACTTTTTAAAAAATCCACTTTTTCCAAGAAAGTTAAAAACCCAGTTTAATTATTATGGTTAATGGCATAAAAAAAACAAAGCTGGCTTCCAGCCTGCTCCACCATTCAGTCAGATCTTGGCTGATCCTCTATCGGAATTCTACTTTCCCAGATATTCCCATATCTCCGAGTTCTTTTATTACCTAAAAATATAGTGATCTTGGTCTTGAATATGCTCAATAATTTAGCATCCATAGCTCCCACGGGTAGAGAATTCCAAATATTCACAACCATTTGAGTGAAGATTTCTCATCTCAGTCCTAAATGGCTGACCTTCGTATTCTGAGGCGATGTCCCATCTTCTCAGTCAGGGCAACATTTTCTCAACATCTATCCTGTCAAAATGTTTTGATTAGATTACCTCTTATTCTTCTAAACTCCAGGGGACGTAGGCCTAGTCATCTTAATCGCTTATCATAGGACGACACCATTCTCTGTCATGTCTCAGAATTATAAACCACAGAAGGAAGCCAATGTCCCCACTATGTCTGTGCTAGCCAGTTTTCTCAAAGCTAATTAATTTATTCCCCTGCCTTTTCAACTTATGTCCACTTCCCTTTTAATAGCAACTATGGATTATCTAATTCCAGTTTTTGGGAAGTCACTCCAAATCCTAACTAAAAACAACTCTAACTATTTACCTTCCTTATTTTGACTGTCCTAAATCTTTACCCTCATGTTATCAACTCCCCAACCAATGGAAATAGCTTTTCCCAATTTAACTGTTGAAATTCCCCAATTATGAACACCTCTTTTTGATCTCTTAATTTTTATTGCTCTGATGAAAGAACCTAGATTTTATACTCGTACAGAATACTCACAGCTGGTGTCGAAGCTCTATATTATCCTGAGGTTTTCCAAAGTAGCTTAAAAGCTTTTGGATTTCTGCAGCTGAAGTGAAAAGTTACAAATATTGAATTAAGATAATTAAAAGAAAATAAACAATTTCAAGCAAATTCTAGCCTTGAATACACAACTATTTTACAGGAAGCACAAAGAATCAATAGGTGTAACCAATTACACTGATTGACAGGTCTAGTGGGAGTCGCAGGTTCATTCCAAGTCTCATTACAAAGCCAATCAGACTAATCTAATAGTGTCAGTCATCTTGCAAATACTGTAGATTTGCTTGGTTCAGGCATCAGATTACGAATTTGACCATAAAAGCAAAGTACACTAATCTCCCACTGAAAAGCATGTCATCCTGAAAACAGTCAGTTCATGAGTATTGCTGAAAAAACAGGGATGCTGTCAAAGCTTGTACTCATCAGGACAGAGGTAAAAATGCCAAAATTTAAAGAAAGCAACAATTTATATTGCATGAGAAAAAGATGGTTGGTTGGCAGGTCAACTCTGGTTGAGGCTTATATACCAGTCAGTTGAATTCTAGAAAACAAACTTCCTTCCTTTCCAGAAAGCAGTAACTAAGAAGCATTTATATGTCACTTGCTGGGAGGATAGTAGATAATAGAAACATCTGAGCCTTGTTAGTTGCTTCGGCAAGCCATACCCAAACAGGAGTTTCTCCAGTTGGACTGCAAAGTTCCAGCAACAACTGCTTGCCTCTTTATAAACCAAAGTGATAAACAATAGTCCCAGTATGTGCTCACATCTTCCTGTGTCCACTGCCCCCAATTTCTTCAGTCATTTAATGACCATCTACTTTCAGTGTAGAAGAATCTAATTAATGTAACTTGCAACATGCCAATCACATTAATATTCTAGACATCCAATCTTACACATCAGACCGGTCACCAGAAGCTAATCCAAGTACTCACCTAAGGCTATCTAATGCATTAATGAATTGATTGAGAATCAAGGTGTGTAAAATTGTATTGATTAATAAATTTAAACATGAATAATCAACACTAACACTCATTCGGTGATTTGATTAGTCGTGTTCACAGATGCGCGTTTTAATTTTTGTGCCTGTCTGTAAAATGGCATTGCTAAAAGCAGATCTGCTCTGTTGGAAACATCAGTTTGTACCCTATAATGCTAGTGACTTACTAATAATAACAATAAAGCCAAGGTATGTGTGGCATCATGGAGGGGAAGGGAGTGAAGATAAAATATGACAACTACCTCCTGACAAAGGTCTTCTATCTACAGCAGTTAACTTATCTTTGGGTACTGATAAATCCGGTGTACATTTCCAGACCAAAACTTTAGATTGCCAGCATTTCCTTTTTCTTTGCAGCATTTTGCAATTGTAATTGCAAAGTTTATACCATTACCACCCTCTGGTGGTATGAGTAAAAATATACCAGATGCTGAACTGCTGTGAATTGTTAATGTCAACTTGAACTTTCCACTGGTGTATCCAATACCTGGTGTGTTAAGTAAAGCTTTCAGCCTTTTTAATAAAAATATTATTTTCTTCAAGGGATGTCAGTAAGAATAGCATGGAATGACCTAATAGGTTACTGAGTCAATTAAGCAGTGTGGAACTGGGGTCACATGTAGGCCTACCTGACCAGATGGGAGGTTATATTCCTTCTCTGAAAAACATTCATGAACCAGTGTTGTGATATATTTTTCATCCAAATCCATAAGTTACCAGTTTTACTAAATTATTTTCATAATTTGCCACTGGCAGGAATATGAACGCAACTCTGGGCTGTTAATCTGGCATGAAACCAGTAAATTGCCATGCCCTCAAGTACAAATTGTTATTCCTCCTCATAGCAAAACTATCCAGATGCAAACACAAAACTAATTGAAAGTGATCATGACCACTTAATATGCTTAGCCAGATCATTAACCTGACTTGAGTTATACTGCTACTTTTACATTGATGTGGACCAGAAAGTGAACCAGCAACTACTTTGCACCAACTCAATGTTCATCCATATACTACAAGAATGCCACTGAGACAATAACCTCGAGAGAGTAAAAACACCCTAGTCCATTCTTAGATATCCCTTATCGAGTAGTTTTATAAGCACTGGAAGAGACTTAGGGCTAAGTAACTGATTGAACTCTTCAGTCATAGAACTATACATAGATCTGATGGATCAGATTATACTATACCCAGGCCTGAGGCGCAAATATACAAATTCGTCAACATGATGTCCCTAATCTTATGTGAAACCAACACTGAAAATTTACAAGTTTTATCAATAAATTGAAATTAATTCAGTAAGTAAGAATTGATGGTAAATCAGGAAATGATTGTACCCTTTAAACAACTTTATTCAAAAAGTACACTGTGGTAGAACAAATTAGTCATTACGTGCATAATGTGCAAGGCATTTCTATTAAGAATTGACACTGGTGGCTAACGTGTGTTACAATCCGAGTTGATGTCATAACTGGACGGGAAAAACCTAGAATGGAACCCTGGTTCAGAAGACCATAACGTTTACTTTTTTTACGAAAATGTGGAACAGTCACAGAACTGCCAATTAGTTTTAACAAGGAAATACAGTAATTAAGCATGAAAAGTTTGATTATGATACAATACTCTTTTACCCCCACCTTAGCTTCACAATTTTGCAGCCACTCAACCAATTTTCCATGGATTGCTCCTCAAATCCACTCCCCCCTTCGCCCGATGATTGTCACAGGGTTTCCAAACTCCACTTTCAAAAAGTCACACTTCAAAATCTTCTTTCAAACAGTGCTTTCCATCAGCTGTTATTATTAAGAATTCACTCCAGGTTTTCCCAACTATCCTGCCAAACAACGCTTCCACTACACTTCTAACAAGGAATCCAGCACTAGGATTTCCAGCTCTCAGGTTTCCTTTATCTTAAAGGCTTTTACACAATCTCCAAGAGACAGCCACCCATTTCCAAAATTTCAAATATCCCACAAACGGTAATAAGTTCTCACAAATCTCAGCACTCCTGCAGCTATCTTTCTGGCCTTTCATATTTCAATGCCTTTTCAACTCTCTGACTTTGCTGAACTGCCTGTTCTAATCCTTTTCCTCTGTTCCTTTAACTTCAGACTTCTTGGAAACTTCTCTTCATTTCTCAAGTTTCCTTAATGAGCTGTTCTTTAGATTTCTCCTGCACGTGTTTTCTTAAATGTTACTCTATGGTACGGTTTTTCTTCCAGCAAAGCTGAAAGATGTTCCCTTTCTAGCCTTCCATAATCAACTACAATAAATCCACCTAAAACAAAATGCATAAAGCCTTCCTGTCCTAAAGGTGCCCCTGGTTATGAAGGGGTGACTCTTTACTTCTTTCAGCTTATTTACATTTCATGCCATAACCCCCTCCAAAGTACAATAGTTTGAACTGACCAAACCCCCATACATACAAACACCTTTGTCTAGCAAACATCTTTGCCAAGCATTGATCTAACTAAATTAAACCCACTTAAATCTATACCTTATGTCTAATATTTAACAATACAAATATAGCTCATCTAAAACTATCTCTGCTTTCCTGACAGCTGCCATCACCAAAATGCATCCTTACATTGGAGTGGCTGTGATTTCAGATATCTCAGCCTGAACTCTGCAATCCTTCCCCGAAATTCCATCACATCTCTTCAATTTCAACACCCTCCCTAATACTCATTTCTTAAACCAAGTCTTTGGCTACCCCTTCTAAAATCTTTTTCTTCATCTTAGCATCCATTTTTCTTAGATTCTGAAAATCTGTTGGAACACTAAAAGCACTTCGTGAATACAAATTGTATTGGTGCTACTTTTGAGTTGGCACTGTTTCAAATCAGAATCTGCGTCTTGACATTTATACTGATAAATCCAGTTTTCTTACCCCGGTGGCAAATTTATAGACGTATGAAATTGGTCATCAACCTTCAAAGTCCAACTTGATATCTATGATAACTATCTTGTACAAACTGCAAATCCAATGCAAATCAGGAATACAAGTATTCAGAGTTCAGAGGCCGCAGAAAATTATCAACAGTCTACAGTCATTTACAGTGTAAAAATGTTTTAAAGTTCAGCTTTTCTACAGATGGTCTATGTCTGGATGAAATACAGCTCAGATGCTGGTAGAGCAAAACAATTACTCAATTCAACATTGCAAGTGGTTATGTTGAGTTAATGGATTTTTGTTTACTCAAATTCCTTTGGGATTTCAGACTAGGTTGATTGACAGGGTCATAGGATGTGGTTTATGTGCAGAGAAACAGGCTTTTGCAAAAAAGGAGTTGATGTTTGGCCGTTCTGATTGAAGTTAGGAGAGTTTTGCAGGCTTCTGGAAGCTCTAAATCTCTCTGAAAATGCCATGGTTGTCTACACTTATTTTAGCAAGTATATTTATGATTGCTAACTATATTCAAAGTAAATTTGAAGCTGTATAATGTCGCTTATTTGAAACTGAAATAGTGATAAGTTATAAATTAGAGTTGTTTCTTTTCATGTTTAAAGACAGTATAATTGTTAAGAGTTAAGTTGCTTCCCTTTGTTACAGAGTTATATTTATACTGTGTTAAGAATAAAGCTCCCAGCACCAAATAAAGTGTTTCTTAAGGAACACCACTATCTACCACTGCCTAGTGCAAAGAATACTACTATGACTTGCCACTTTCTGTCCTTTAGCCAATTTTTACAATCTAATTGGTCACTGACTCTGCTATACCATTAGGCTTGACTTTGTCAGTCAGTCTTTTAAGTGGGACTTTGTCAGGACTCCCCCAAAGGAACCGATAATTCCTCTTTGCTTACGCCATGGCACACCTTGGCCAGAATCAACTTGTCAGCCAACCAGCGCCATTTTCTCTTATAGTATAAATTGTCGTCGTTATTTGAAATTTGGCATTCTTGTTTTTGTCCTGAAGAGTACAAGACGAAAAGTTTCAGTAACATGCCTCTCTTTTCAGCAATATTCAAGTTCTGTGCTACCAGCCACTTATAGTATATTCTGTTTCTACATTCTTGCTTGGTTACAATGGTAAATTTGTTTTTGGAAATAAATAAGTTGTTTCCCACAAAGGAAGATATTTTGTAACTTACAATTTTGTGCAATTTTCTGGATGTTTGAACTTATAGTTTGAGCAAGCAGATATGCTTCTGAAGATAGATCCGGTTCTCCCAAGAAACTGCCATCATTTTTTCCAAAAGACATGGCTGGTTCGCAGTTTAAATAAAATCCAGCGAAAGATTCAGTTGACCAGCATCAGGTGTTCAAATGATCTTCACGTGTGGATTATTTCTGGTACTGGAAGACAAGTCAAAATAACATCCATCTATTAACTTAAAATTACAGAAAAGATTCAATAGGGTACAGAAGATCTCAAAACCGGGGGTCATAAATATGATAAACTCAACAAACAATTCAGAAGCTACTTCATTACCCGGAGAATGGTGAAAATGAAGAAAACACATTCTAAACATTTCTTCCATAATTCATCTACATGTATTTTGATCTGTCCCACACCCTTAGGCATTAACCTACGCTGTGTGATAACATTCACTTCAATTGTAGGTTGAAATGCCATTCCATAAACTCGACCACATAATCTAGGTCAACCTTTCAATAAAGTACTAAGTTAGTGTTGCACTGGTCAGAGGAAAGATTTTTGAATGAGACTTTATACTGAGACCCCACCTAACCATTTGCGGTCCTGTGGAAGAAACAGAAAAAAACTAGAGAGCTCTTCTAGCATCCTTGCCAATACATATTCCTCAATCAGCATCACTAAAAACCAACAATCTTTACCTCAGTATAGTTTGTAAGACCTCACTTTGTGGAAATTGGATGCCATGCTTATTCCCATATTATAATAGTGACGACACTTCAGAAACACTTCAGTGGATGTAAAGTGCTGTGGGATATCTTGAAGTCATGAAAGGTGCTATACAAACGCAAGAAATAAATGGAAGAGCAAATGAAAATAACGATTGTGTACTTAATAAAAGACTTGCTGCAAAACAGATAAGCCAATGTTGCAGAATGCAAACTTCTTACCGAAATCAGTCCAGGTATCCCAGAAAATATCAGAAACTTGCCAAATTGAGAATTAGATTGAAAATCGGTCATACCATTAAAACATCTGTAATCCCCAACCTTTGGCTGACACACAGCTGTTCTATTTCCTTTAAATTTATCAACTGCATTGCTTCCTGACAGTATTTCAGACTGACAAATCAGGCTAGGATCTACACCAGTCACTGGCACAGAAAATAGAACAAAGTGCACAGGCTGGACTTCAATGTCTGCTGGCTACTGATACGTCATCTGAAGGTTCCTCTCTGCATAAAAGTAGATTGCTTTCATCAGAGGCAATACAAATATACCTCTGGAAAATTTAAGTTAAACTAAATTAATATAACAAGGAATAAATTAGCAAGGAATAAATTAGCAAGATTGGTGGCATAGTGGACAGTGAAGAAGGTTATCTAGGATTGCAACGGGATCTTGATCAATTGGTTCAATGGGCTGACGAATGGCAGATGGAGTTTAATTAGATAAATGCGAGGTGATACAATTTGGTCGATTGAACCAGGGCAGGACTTACTCAGTTAATGGTAGGGCATTGGGGAGAGTTATAGAACAAAGAGATCGAGGGGTACAGGTTCATAGTTCCTTGAAAGTGGAGTCACAGGTGGACAGAGTGGTGAAGGCGGCATTCGGCATGCTTAGTTTCGTTTGTCAGAACATTGAATACAAGAGTTCGGATGTCTTATTGAAGTTGTACAAGACATTGGTAAGGCCACACTTGGAATACTGTGTACAGTTCTGGTCACCTTATTATAAAAAGGATATTATTAAACTAGAAAGAGTGCAGAAAGATTTACTAGGATGCTACCGGGACTTGATGGTTTGAGTTATAAAGGAGAGACTGGATAGACTGGGACTTTTTTCCATGGAGCGTAGGAGGCTTAGGGGTGATCTTATAGAGGTCTATAAAATAATGAGGGGCATAGATCAGCTAGATAGTCAATATCTTTTCTCAAAGATAGGGGAGTCTAAAACTAGACGGTATAGGTTTAAGGTGAGAGGGGAGAGATACAAAAGGGTCCAGAGGGGCAATTTTTTCACACACAGGGTGGTGAGTGTCTGGAACAAGCTGCCAGAGGTAGTAGTAGAAGATGCAGGTACAATTTTGTCTTTTAAAAAGCATTTAGACAGTTACATGGGTAAGATTGGTATAGAGGGAATGGGCCAAACGCAGTCAATTGGGACTAGCTTAGGGGTTTAAAAAAAAGGGCGGCATTGACAAGTTGGGCTGAAGAGCCTGTTTCCATGGGTAAACCTCCTTGACTCTATTAAACAATTAATAGATGCATTGAAGTGGATCAATGTTTCTGTCACAAACTAAGTTGCTGCAATTGTTTGTCATGATTATTCCAAAGGTTAAAACGTCACCTGGCTCAGCCATGTTCATCGGATGGATGACAGCTGTACGTATAGCCAAAAACCTTCTGTAAGGTGAATTGATCACAAAGTCATGGCCTCAGTGTCCAGAACTCCACTGCAAGAAAACCTACAAGCAAGATGAAGGCAGGGATACTGGAGGCTGACTGTATGGAAGGGCATTGGAGGCAAACAGAAATGAAAAGATCAGCTGGCCGAGAAGAGGGCCAAGTGAAAACAGAGGCCAGTAAATCATGCACTCTCTCAGCCTACTGTCTTCCCCTAACGCAAATGCAGCAAAGACTGCCATGTCAGAGTGAGGCTCCTGAGCCATTCCAGGTGACACTTAACAGAGTTGACCACCATGGTGCAAAGCAGGTTGTCAACAGACAAGTGGCAAGATAAGCACACAGATTTATTCATTCATTTCATTTTTGCAAAACTGTAGCTTCGTGAAAATTTTCCAACTCATATTAAATTAAATCTAGAAAACTCAGCTATTATCACATTATAGTTTCACCTTTACTTTGTCTTTCACTGTGGTAAGGCTTTTCTTTTGCATTTCTTCAAAAAACTCAGTTTTAAGGAACAAGTTTCAAAAAAGAGGAAGCTGATGTATTTCCTTCTGCAGTTATCAAACCCCTCAAACGACAACAGCTGCTACAAAACATGCGAGTGTGTGTGTGTGTTCACGGAAAGGCCATGATAAGCCGAAGGTTGTATGTTAGACCAAATATAAATATGAATTGTATAATCAACTGTGAAATTTGGAGTTCAATGTAAGCATTTTTTCCTTCACTGTTTCGCATGGTGGTCAATTTCACCTGAAATTCCACAGTTGGGAAAAATATATATTCACATGCTGCTGAAAAAGACAACCAACCAGCAACAAGTTTGCATTTTAGATTTTCTCAAACGCCTCCACATACTATATAGTCATTCCCTTCCCCCACAAAAACATTTCCTACTCAAACTTTACTTCAAAGTATAAAAAGCTGTGTTAAATTTGTGTGCTAAAATGCTTCAAATTAGTTTGCCTCACACCAGGGTATTGTCCATCAGAATGCAACATTATACTGTTATGCACAGATATCCTAAGCCGCTCCTAGTCCTCCTGGAAAATAATCCTTTCATATATACTTTCATGCTTGAAGAATTCACCCAAAGACCTTTGCTATTTAATACAGAAATTTTTTTTAAAATTTCTGGCAATTCTTTCCTGGTAGTCACTCAAATGCCTGCAAAAAAATAATTTTCTGACTAAATGTTTTTGCAGCCTCTTTCAACAACTCATTTAACTGACTTTTTAAATCAGAATGTCTGATGGCCAGTCTTCAACCTGAAACGTTGATACAATTTCTCTCTCCACAGCTGCTGCCTGACCTGCTGAGTATTTCCAGCAAATTATGATTTTATTTCCAATTTCCAGCGTCTGCAGTATTTTGCTTAGAGAAAGATGGATTTTAAAAATGGATAGTAACATGCAAACAAAAAAGTGGAAACAGACAAAACTAAATTATTAATTTCATTCTCAGATTATATACCAAAGATTACAAACAGAAAGGAAATTAATCTCTGAAAACTTCCACAAAATGCATTACAGTTCACGACCGGTGCCTGTACTCCAATATACAATACACAGAGCCACCTGTGGACATATCCATTGACGATGGCAGCAGACAAAATGCAGCACCTGTAAGGGTGGTGACGACAATAAATTTAGAAAGGCAGAAGATTTATATTGATTGGATGCTGAATTTATAATGTTGCATTGTGTTGTGATATATGTCCCTATATAGAGCCATCAGCATTTCAAACTATTGCAAACACATAAATGCAGTTTAATCAAATAAAATAATTAGTGCCAGTTCCACAAACTATTTAAAGATTATTTAGTTGTGGAATTGAATCCTTGACTTCCCTTGAAAAAAAAGACAAGACTTTTGCAAGGTTTTTCACAGTCTCACTCTCCAAGCTCTCTACCAAAGACTAGCACATGTCTCAACACCTACAACCTTTACAAGATTTCACAATGCACGCCCACCTTTAACTCATTGCATGCACACAGTCCAGATTACTCTCATTACCTGCCAGTTTAAGAATGCCATTTGAAGAAGCTATTTTATAGGTCAATAAGATGTCCATTTAAAAAATGGATAACATATGCAAATTAACTACGAACACATCTATGATAAGTTGCCAACTGAAACTGATGTCATGTTTTGAAACAAGGGATCAGTGAACTTTTATGTGATTGCGTAAATAGAGAATTAAGTTCAAAGCATGTCAAATTCAGTTATGTCAATTTCAGTTAGTCAGCAGGCTGATCACAAAGAAACAATACTTGTAATATGTAATCTTGACATCATTATGACAATAAGTAATGCATAATTGTTATAAAATAAACCAAAAGCCTTAGCAAACCTTCAAAACTAAAACAAGTGCCTTATTCACTAAGTAAAAATATACCAATCTCAATTGTCACAATTGACAGGAACTGGAGCTTACAGCACTGTAACTTCTAGCATTCAGTTATCAGTTGTCATGCATCTTCTATTGAATAGATGGGGCTGAGACACAGTTTTTGTAAGCATTATATAAACAGAAATAAATCTAAAGAAAACATTTAACATAAGGAATGAGATTCAATGTTGCAAAATAACCAAGAGTTTCATCCAAGGTGACACCGGAGCGAGGTGACTTATTGCAAGCTGTGCCCAGTGTGATGTTACTGTACCTTTAAGAGGTTTTTTTTAAGTCATGGTCACAGCTTTGGGTGATGTCATTGCTGGAAGGGAAAAAACTGTGGGAGGTCAGGTAACTGAAGTTTTTCAGCTTTCAGTTTTGTTTTGGCTGTAGTGTTAGAGGCAGTCTTAGAAGCAAGCTGGAAAAGAAGCATCTTTCTCTCTGTTTTGCTTTGAAAATTTTACCAGTTAGCTGAAAGGATGGCTTTTTGCCATGCTGCAGTAATTAATCTGTGTTTTGAGGAGCTGATACGACTACAGACTGCTCTGAGTTTTCAAGATCATTTGAAATCAGAATTCAACCCAAGGAATAGATTCCAGTATAATGTGAGCTTTAGCCTGTGCAGTGATAAATCTGTTTAAAGGGTTTTGTTCATTGGATTTTGGTTTTAATTAGAACACAGATATTAATTAAGAGTTATACATTATGGTGGTTGGTTAGTTTCTTGTTTGTAATTGATAAAAGTTCTTGCTAATTTTCTTACTATAATTTTAACTATATCCTTAAATAAACTTTGTTTGATAAAAGCTCCCTAATGGGGCACTTGAATTATAGCGGAAGTTAAGCATCTCTCATGCTTAACCTAGCCAAATTCAAGATGCAAAGCTTATGATTCAGACGGGCTTTATAAAACACTTTGGAGTTTCTGACCTGAGCCATAACACCAGCATATCTTCTATCTTTTACTCTTAGTTTATGCTTCTAAAACTTCATTCTTACTCTTTTACACCCTAGCTATGACTAACACATTCTACACTCTCTCCTTTCCTTCTCTATGAATGGTATGCTTTGTCTGTATAGCGCGCAAGAAACAATACTTTTCTCTGTATACTAATACATGTGACAATAATAAATCAAATCAAGACACAAACTTCACTGTATTTAGATCAGTGTTCCCTCACTGGATATAACATTGTTGCAATTGAATTCTGGTTTAAGGCATCTTATTATTGAAAATTTCAGTTCAAAGTACCAAGTTACTGTCCAGAATTTAATAAAACAGAACGACAAAATAATGCTCTACTACTTCTGTCCACTTTCCTCCTCTCCCCCACAGAATATATTCATTTATTTTCTTAATAATGTTTTCCTCTCCCAAAAAGAAATACTTGCATTTGTACAGCACCTTTCCTGATTTCAGAATATCTAAAAGCATGCTTGAAGTGCAATCACTATTGTCATGCAGGAAAACAATTTGCACACAAGCACCCACAAACAATAATGCAATAATAACCAAAGAATCTGTGTTTGACATGTTGAGATAAACATTGATCTGGATTTGAGGGAGAACTCCCCTGCTGCTCCTAAAGACAACGTCAAGGGAGTTTTGTAAGGTCGATCTAACAGGAAAGACAAGGGCCTCTGTGTAGGTCTTATCTGAAAGCAAACACTTTCAACAGTAATACAGCATTCCTCCAATACTGCACTGGAGTGTCAGCCTTGACTTTTGTGTTAAAGCTCTGGAGTGAAATGTAAAATCTCAGCCATCTGACTCACAGGTGAAAGTTCTACCAGCCACAAGTGACACAAAGGTGTTAACTTCTCCGAGATACCTTCCATATCCACCTGTCTCCTACAATCCTTCGGCTCGCTAAAGAAACCACCCCGACTGGAAAGTTTGGCAACAGGCAGGGATGTGAAAGACGTCGCAGTTCCCGGTTTGGGATGTGTTCCCTGCCAGTAACTTCCTGATCACTGAAATCCCAGCCTCTCTCACACACACAGCCGCCCAGTGAGAGGTGCAGGAGAGTGGGTCAGGAATTGGGGGGAGCTGCCACCCGGGCTCGGGTCAGGGAACTGGGCAGGTGGAGAGTCAAAGCTGGGAGTGCCCAGCTGCTGTGTCAGGAAGGATGAGGGAGACACCCATTCAACATCTCCCCTTGGATGGATCTGGCCTTGCCCTGGCTGGGCAGCTTTGTGCAGATCACGGGGATGGGGGGCTTGGGGAGTGCGGGGGGGGGGGGGGGGGTGGTGCTCGATGTCGGGGCTCCTGCTCACCCGGGTCTCCAGTTCAGTGTCGGCCGCTCCCAGCTATAGCCGGGGCCCGGGACTCAGCGCCGGGCGGATCCCGTCCCACCCCACCCCACCAGGGGCCTAAGCCAGCAGCGGCGGAACGAGCGCAGGAGGGAAAGCGCGGAGCCCGCGGCGGCTGATACCTGCTCCGGCCGGACCCTCAGCCCCCGCTCCCTGGTTGCTCCGTCTCGCCCTCTGACCCCCCCAAACCCCGCCCCCCCGCTCGCCCTCTGACCCCGCGAGGCCCCGCCCTGCCCGTTACCTGGCCGCCGCCTTACGTCACCGCGTCAGCGTGCACAGGTTGCCACTGGTGTGAGAATGATACGACAGCAGCAAGAACAGGAGCAGCAGCAGCGTCTGTACCTCAAACTCCTGCACACCTTTGGAGCAAAATAAAGACTTGCATTTATGTAGGACAGAGCTTTTCACAACCACTGAATGTTTCAAAATGCATGACAGCCAATGGAGTATTTCTGGCTGGTACAGTGGCATGGTGGCAAGCACTGCTGCCTCACAGCACCAGGACCTGGCTTCGATTCCAGCCTTGGGCCACTGTGTGGAGTTTGCACATTCTACCCGTGTCTAAGTGGGTTTCCTCTGGGTGCTCCAGTTTCCTCCCGCAGTCCAAAGACGTGCGAGTTAGGTGGATTGGCCATGCTAAATTGCTCATTTGGGTCAGGGACATTAGCAGGATAAAATACATGGGGTTACGAGTATAGGGCCTGGGTGGGATCGTTGTCGATGCAGACCTGATGGGCTAATGACCTCCTTCTACACTGTAGGGATTCTAGGATACACTGTTGTCATGCAGCAGCTATTTTTTTCACACAGCAAACTCCCACAAACAGCAACGCGATGGAATCTTTCTTTTGTGGTGTTGATTGAGGGATGAATATTGGCCAGGGCATCAGGGATATCTTCCCCGCAATTCAAAATGCTGCTATAAGCTTTTTATAGATCCATCAGAGGCAAGCACTGCGCCATAACACCTCCCTACTATGCCACCATCTCCCCTAAACCCTGTCTACAGCTGCTGTTTGCTGTGTGGTGTGTTTTCAATCTCTAACATTGCCCTGCAGCGATACACCAAATAGAGTAAAAAAACAGATATTACACCAGAAACGGGCTATTGCTGATTTACAGAGCAGCGATGGCAGAGGTCTGGGAGCAAGTTTGTAACTTATCCAGTTGGTTGAGAAAAATGTGTCACAGAGAGGAGTAAAATAAGTATATTTTTGTTTTAAAATCCATGATTTGTATGATAAATGAACCTTTTTACTACTTGAGAACAGTTAGATGGATTGGCCATGCTAAATTGTCCCTTAGTGTCCTGGGATGCGTAGGTTAGAGGGATTAGCAGGGTAAATATGTGGAGTTATGGGAATAGGGCCTGGGTGGGATTGTTGTCGATGCAGACTCGATGGGCCGAATGGCCTCCTACTGCACTGTAGGAATTCTATGATTCTATGAAACTGCTGCAGGCTTACCGAAACAATGCCATTGCTGTATTATCATGAAGAAAAAAAATTTACATGAAAAAAGCAGAGATGATCACAACAGCATAAACCAAAATGCAAAAATGATACATTTCATTGTATGAAGTGTATTCAGTTATAGTAATAGATTATATTCATTATATACTAATATCCATTATTCATGCACTCATCAGTAAAACTTTACTTAAGCAGCTAATTAAGTTAATCAAACTGGTAAATACATGTTTGCTAAGTTGTGCTGTATGCTATATCATGATTGCCAACCCTCTAAAGCACTGTTTCTGATACTTCCTTTGTACCAAGCTCAGTGCTAATACTTTAGTGCATCTCTCATATTTACCTTCTATTTGTTTTGTTCTTTAGAAACATTTTCAGGGTTTGGGAGGTTGGCCCTTTACAGAATTATAAATTTTATATGTTACACCTTATTTTTGCATTTATAGAAACATAGAAAAACTACAGCACAAACAGACCCTTCGGCCCCACAAGTTGTGCCGAACATATCCCTACCTTCTAGGCCTACCTATAACCCTCCATCCTATTAAGTCCCATGAACTCATCCAGAAGTCTCTTAAAAATCCCTATTGAGTTTGCCTCCACCACCACTGACGGCAGCCGATTCCACTCGCCCACGACCCTGTGTGTGAAAACTTCCCCCTAACATTTCCCCTGTACCTACCCCCCAGCACCTTAAACCTGTGTCCTCTCGTAGCAGCCATTTCCACCCTGGGAAAAAGCCTCTGAGAGTCTACCCGATCTATGCCTCTCAACATTTTATATACCTCTATTAGGTCTCCTCTCATCCTATGTCTCTCCAAGGAGAAAAGACCGAGCTCCCTCAGCCTATCCTCATAAGGCATGCCACTCAATCTAGGCAACATCCTTGTAAATCTCCTCTGCACCCTTTCAATCTTTTCCACATCCTTCCTGTAATGAGGCGACCAGAACTGAGCACAGTACTCCAAGTGGGGTCTGACGAGGGTCTTATATAGCTGCATCATTATCCCCGGACTCCTAAACTCAATCCCTCGATTGATAAAGGCCAGCACACCATACGCCTTCTTAACCACCTCCTCCACCTGTGGGGCCGATTTTAGAGTCCTATGGACCCAGACCCCAAGGTCCTTCTGATCCTCTACAGTACTAAGAGTCTTTCCCTTTATATTGTACTCCTTCATCCCATTTGACCTGCCAAAATGAACCACTACGCATTTATCTGAGTTGAAGTCCATCTGCCACTTCTCTGCCCAGTCTTGCATCCTATCTATGTCCCTCTGTAACTTCTGACATCCCTCCAGACTATCCACAACCCCACCAACCTTCGTGTTGTCGGCAAACTTACCAATCCATCCCTCCACTTCCTCATCCAGGTCATTTATGAAAATGACAAACAGCAAGGGTCCCAGAACAGATCCCTGGGGCACACCACTGGTGACCGACCTCCATTTAGAAAAAGACCCATCTATACACACTCTCTGCTTCCTTTGGGCAAGCCAGTTCTGGAACCACAGGGCAGCAGCACCTTGGATCCCATGCCCTCTCACTTTTTCTAGAAGCCTTGCATGGGGGACCTTATCGAACGCCTTGCTAAAATCCATATAAACCACATCTACCGCTTTCCCTTCGTCAATGTGTTTAGTCACATTTTCGAAGAACTCCACCAGGCTCGTAAGGCACGATCTGCCTTTGACAAAGCCGTGCTGAGTATTCTTGAGCATACTAAACCTCTCTAATTGCTCATAAATCCTGTCCCTCAGGATCTTCTCCATCAGCTTACCAACCACTGAGGTTAGACTCACTGGTCGGTAATTTCCTGGGCTATCCCTATTCCCCTTCTTGAAAATAGGAACCACATCCGCAATCCTCCGGCACCTCTCCTGTCTCCATCGATGATGCAAAGATCATCGCCAGAGGCTCTGCAATCTCTTCCCTTGCCTCCCACAGTAACCTGGGGTACATCCCATCCGGACCCGTTGGTATTTTGTCATTTGGTTTTGAAAAGAATTAAGGACCAGATGGCACTTGAAGAAACAAAAAATCAAACACAAACAAAAGTGTAAATTCCAACAAAACTATTGGTGGCATGCACCTGAAAAATATAATCAAATTACACCACCATAGGATTTCAAGTTGTTTTTATACACATAATGACTTTATTATCACCATATAAATTGATCTTTAACATACATCAGTGGCTATTCTGAAACAGATTTTTTTTAGTGCTTTAACACGCAATCAATATATTGACTGTGAGATATCCTTGCAAAATGTTGCCAGTTTGTGGTTTGCACAACCTGATATTGTTGATCCAACCCAACATGTGATAGCCAGGTGTGTGATTCATGTGACTTTATGTTTCCTTGTGACGTGGCTAAGTCAATATTCAAGTACGGCTAGAATCTGAAGCACAATCTCATTTAGCTTTAAGAGAACAAGATATCGGACTCATGTCCCAGTCTGCTAATGTACATGTAAGTGATTGCTTAGATAGTGTCACATTAAGGATCTAACGTAAAGGCTTCACCCACTTCTTTGAAAGATTTTCCATGGTTGAGCAAAATAAAATCAGGACTACATCCACATAAAATTTTGAA